>NC_138821.1:0-737500 GCF_965178545.1 Coloeus monedula | reverse complement strand
ACGGGGATCCCTCGTGGGGAAACCGGGATGGGCGGGAGCTTCCATTGGGGTGGGAAAACCGGGACTGGAAGGGTTTGTCCCACTCCTCACTGGGATAACTGGGATTGGAAGGGTTTGTCCCATTCCTCACTGGGATAACCGGGATTGGAAGGGTTCCTCACTGGGATAACTGGGATTGGAAGGGTTTGTCCCATTCCTCACTGGGATAACCGGGATTGGAAGGGTTCCTCACTGGGATAACTGGGATTGGAAGGGTTCCTCACTGGGATAACCGGGATTGGAAGGGTTCCTCACCAGGATAACTGGGATTGGAAGGGTTCCTCACCAGGAAGACCAGGATTGGAAGGGTTCCTCACCGGGATAACCGGGATTGGAAGGGTTCCTCACTGGGATAACCGGGATTGGAAGGGTTCCTCACTGGGATAACTGGGATTGGAAGGGTTCCTCACCGGGATAACCGGGATTGGAAGGGTTCCTCACTGGGATAACCGGGATTGGAAGGATGAGGCTGTCGAGCTCACAAGGTCATGTTTGGAATGGCGAATCCAAAGAATTCCCAAAGGTTCCGGGTCAACGGGTGCCAAAACCGGCCGAAAGGGATGGAAAACCCTTCTCAATGCCAGAACTCCCAAAATTCCTGTCAGTTACATCGGGAATATTCTCGCCCTCACCTCTTCCCAATGCCAGGTTTTGATTGGATATGGAGGAGAAGGAAAAGAGGGAGGAGGAGAAGGAGGACAGGGAATGGATCCCTGCTTTCCCACTAAGAATTCCAGGATGGAAACTTTGGGAAGAGCAGCACCCAGGGAGCTGCGAGCGCTCTCCTTGCTCGGCTCTCCCGATGGATGCCGAGATTCCAGCCCCGAATTCCCCCGGCTCACAGGAAAATGTTGGAACTCCTCCAAGTCCAGGGGCCTTGGATAACGCCATCCTTGGGCTGTTCCGAACCCCGCTGCGGGGCTTGGAATGCCCAGATGGGAGGAATTCCGGAATCCCAGGCAGAGCTGTCCCCAGCAGCCTTTCCCAACTTCTCTGCCACTTCCCAATTCCTCTCCTTCATCTCTTCTATCTGGAAATGGGAATGGGAATGGCGAGGCAGGATCAACCCACCCCAACATTCCCTAAATTTTGGGAGAGGCGCTGGCTCAGTGTATGGAAGCTCCAGCTCCAGAAACCAAGCCAAGGCTTCACCCAGCCAGAGCCAGCAATTCTCCTGGAACATTCCCGATGGGAAAGGACGGGAAACGCATTTAAGGCTCTCTTCATACACGTTCCCAGGGCACGGGGGGTTGCTTATGGATCGGGAGATTCCCACTCTGGAAGCATCCGAGTCCTCGGTGTCGATGCTGTGCCACGGATCGGAGGCTGCCGGAGAACGATTCGCTATTCCGGCCTTCAGGAAAAGCCAATCCCACTGGGATGAACCCAATCCCGCCAGGGTAGTCGGGAAAGGCCGCCCCCATTCCCAGAGGGATTTCAAGCCCTGTGGATGTGGCACCTGGGGACACGGATTGGTCTGGAAAGGCCTCGCATCCTAAAGGACTCCACGATTCCACGCGGGTTCTTTCCGTCCATACCGAGGACGGAAGGAGATCTCCCGATAAATCCAGCCCAGCCACTTCCTGGGATTTTCCAGGAGCATTCCCTGTCCTTTGGGAGCTCCAGAAAATCCCCAATCCCATCAAAATCCACCTGCCATTAAAAGCAGCAATTTCAGGCCCTCACAGCCATGGCCCAAACCAAGAGGCGCTTCCGGAACTCCGCGGAATCCCAGCAACCCGGCCAAAATCCCGGTTTTCTGCCGGGAGCGGTGTCCAGGAGCTGCTTCCAGGCTGGAAGGGCCCCGGGAGGATGCCGGGACACGCGGCGCCGCAGGGCACGCGGCGTTCCCGGCCTGCTTGTCGGGAGCAATTCCCTCTGCCTTCGCAACGGCCCGGCTTCCCGGAGCGGCTCTTCCCAAAAACCATTCCCGAAACGTGGAGCAGAAGCCAAGGGCCGGGTGGTGAGGGAGGGGGGAAGAGCTCCGGGCCGCTTCCCGGCGGAGGGCGGCGCGGCGGGGAAGGGGTTAACAGACATATGCTGCATAATTAGGAGATGCATTAATGATTATGAATAGGAAAGCGCTCGGCGGAAGGCAAAAAAAAAACCCCGGGAAGAGGGACAGGCACCCCTTTTCCTGGGATATTTTTGGTTTTCCGCGGGATCCGGGATGGCCGGGGAGAATTCCCGCTCCTCGGAACGGCGCCGCCGCTTCCAAGGGTAGCTCAAATTGGAATCTTTCATCCACCATCCATCAAACCCGGGCTGGAGATTTTGACAAACATTAAACACAGTAAGGAGGCAATTATGTATGCATGATTTAATCTGCAACTCATTAATATGCAAATGTATTCATATGTTAGTTACTAAATTAAAAATGCAAAGAAGCCCTTATGGTGATTCTCCAAATTTTTGCACAAACAGAACATTCCAAACGGGAGCAAAACGGGAAGTTTTGGGGGGAAACCTGCGGATTCCGGGAAATCTTTGGGAACCTGTTGCAACGGAGACGGCTCCGAAATATTCCCTTTCATGGCGAGGGAATGGGAAAATTGGGAATGAGACCAGAATCTCGGGAAGTCTTGGGAGATGTGCACTCATTATCCGACCGGCTGCATTCCGGAGCCGGCAACCGAAACCCGCCTGGTCATTTTTGAGGGATTGTGCTCCTTTTGGGAACGGCTCTGTGCCCATCCCAAGGCTCTCTGAACTCCCTTCCGCCCCCCTGGAATGGCAGGGATGCAACCTCCCCCCCTCTGCCGGCACCCGAGCGGCTCCAGTGTTTAGGGAATCTTCTGGAAAGGTGGGAAAATCCAAGGGCTGAGGGCGGCCACAAAGTGCCTTTCATTCCCTCCCAGCTGCGCTTCCCAGCAGAACAGCCGTGCCAATGGAAGCAGCCATTTCTCCGGGAATATCGCCCCAGCTCCCATCCGGAGCAGCTCCCACCCCCAGCAGGGAAGGCAAATAATTCAGGATGTTGCCAAGATCCCTGTCAGCCCCATTTCCATGGATAAGTCACTTCCGTCCCCACACGGCTCTGAGGCTGATCCCGGGAAGCCGGGAGCGAGCTGGGAGAGCCTTGGGAAGCTCCCAGGAGCCCCGAGCCGGGCTGGAATGCAGCCGGGCAGCGCGGAAGGGAATGGGGCCTCAGGCTCCCTCCGGAGCAGCGCTATCCCGCAATCCGTGTGGGATTGCCCGTGGCAAGTGCCCAGGGCCAGGCCGGACGGGGCCTGGAGCACCCCGGGATAGCAGAAGGTGTCCCTGCCCCCAGGAGGATCTTTGAAATCCCTTCCGACCCAAACCGTCCTGGGAGGCTGCGATTCCATGCCGTGATTCCAGGATCCCTCCGGAGAGGAACTCCTTCGTGATTCCTGGATTCCGAGCGCTTCGAGGACCGGGAAAGAGCATCCACTGCTCCGATTTGCCCGATTGCAGTGGGAAAAGCGGGGAGCCAAAGGGAAAACCAACAGCAAGGGGCCCAGCTGTTGGGATTTAAATGGAATTTCGGAAGCGATTCCGGATTTTTGGGTAGGCCGGGCCTGAAGCATCGCCGTTCCCGAATAAATTATCCCGCGTTCCACGGGATTTGTTCTTTTTACTGTCACAGGAAGCACATGTTGGAGGCAATCTGTTTCCTCATCCCAGCGCTTCCCTGGCTGCTCGGGAAGAAAAAACTCCCGGCACACTTTCCCCCGAGGAAGCAAGAGGTGATCATAAATATCCCGAAATAGCATCCGGCACATCCCGGCGCCGTTCACACTTCCCCAATGCCAAGGGAGGACTCGAAAAAAAATAATCCTAACAGATGCTCCGGGGTCAGCGAGGGAAGCGCGTGCTTCCCGCAAAAACACCCTCCGCAGAATCCCAAATGAACCGGGAAAGGCCGCCCGTGCCGGAGGGGCTCGGGAGAGCACCGGGAAAACGCACCGGGAATTGGGGCAGAGACGCTCCGGCAGATGGGAACGGGATGGAGAGGGGGAATGGGATGGGGAGGGGATGGGATGGAGAGGGGATGGGATGGAGAGGGGATGGGATGGAGAGGGAATGGGATGGAGAGGGAATGGGATGGAGAGGGGGAATGGGATGGAGAGAGAATGGGATGGAGAGGGAGAATGGGATGGAGAGGGAATGGGATGGAGAGGGGGAATGGGATGGAGAAGGGGAATGGGATGGAGAGAGAATGGGATGGAGAGGGGGAATGGGATGGAGAAGGGGAATGGGATGGAGAGGGGATGGGATGGAGAGGGGATGGGATGGAGAGGGAATGGGATGGAGAAGGGGAATGGGATGGGGAGGGAATGGGATGGAGAGGGAATGGGATGGGGAGGGGGAATGGGATGGAGAGGGGATGGGATGGAGAGGGGGAATGGGATGGAGAGGGAATGGGATGGAGAGGGGGAATGGGATGGAGAAGGGGAATGGGATGGGGAGGGAATGGGATGGAGAGGGAATGGGATGGAGAGAGAATGGGATGGAGAGGGGGAATGGGATGGAGAGGGAATGGGATGGAGAGGGGGAATGGGATGGGGAGGGGGAATGGGAGCTGCTCCAGTTCCCATCCTGCTCCTGCCCCTAATCCTGCTTCTAATCCTAGTTCTGTTCCTGGTCCTAATCCCAGTCTGAATCCCAGTTCTGCTCCTGCTTCCAACTCCCATCCTGCTCCTGGTGCTAATCCTGGTCCTAATTCCAGTTCTGCTCCTGCTCCTGGTCCCACTCCTGGTTCTGCTCCTGCTCCTAATCCTCATCCCGGGTCAGCTCCCACTCCCGGTGTGGCTCCCGCTTCCAGGCCTGCTCCCAGTCCTGTTCCCAGCTCTGCTCCCGTTCCTGCAAACCTTCCCCAAAATTCCCGAATGAGCAAAGCCCCTTCTGGCTGCGGGGAGACCTCGGAGCCTTCTCCAGAGCCTGAAGGGGCTCCAGGAGAGCTGGGGAGGGGCGGGACACAGGGAATGGCTTCCCACTGGGAAAGAGCAGGGATGGGTGGGATACTGGGAAGGGCTTCTCTGTTCCAGGGAAATTCCTTCCTCAGCATCCCGCTCTCCCACCCTGATCCCAGCATGTCCGATCCGTCCTGAAAGGGAAGGAACCCTTCAAGGAATCCATTGATTGGGATCCAGTCAATCAGGAGCCGTCCTATCCCAAATCCATGGGAAAAGCCTGAGCCGAGGTAGGAATTAATATCCTTCATGAAGCACGGGGTTCTCCACTCGGGAAACTCAGCGTAATTCCCGAAGGAAAATGGGATTATCAAGAACCGGAGCAATAAATCATGGAAAACTGGGGATGGGATTCCTATGGATTGCAAGCGTTCTTAATTGGACTTAATTAATATTTCTTTCTAGCAAAGGGATTTCCTGGACCCCTCTTTCATCCCAAGGAACCAACCCCATTCCCACTGAGCTGCTTTCCCTCCAAATTTCCAAGAACTTCCTTAAAAGCATTCCCGAGAAGCTCCCGGCTGGCATTCTGCAGGAATTTTTTGGGCAAGTCCTTCCTGAAAGCTCGTGCACTTCCCACGGCGCGCTGAAGAGGGAGTCTCTGTCCCAGCTAAACCAAATCCCACTAATCCCTCGCCGCAAAAACTCCGGGATTACAGGCAGACGGATTTCTTGGGAATCCACAATACTCCACTATCCCAAAGTGGGTCAGTTTCCCAGGAAAACCCACCCATCCACTGGAGCATCCGCATCTCTTCCCAGGGGCTCTTCCTTGCTGCAGCCATCCCGTGCCTTCAAATTCCCTAAATTGCTGTAACTGGAATTTCCAGACCTTTTCATCTCCCTTAAAATGACTCCACTGGGAGGGGCCTCCAGGCTTTCCCTCCCGTTTTCCCTCTTTTCCTTGGATCTGTCCCCAGGAAGTCCCACGGACACTTCACCCCATCCCAGTGCTCCTCAAGGACTGGGATCGCCCCCCCTGCGCCCTCCCTCGGCTGGATTTTAGGGAAAGGGCAGCTCTGGAGCAGGATTCCCGGGGAAGCGGTCACGGCACCGGAGCTCAGGGAGCAGCAGCTGGACGAAGCACACGGCGGGATTTGGGAACTGTGGGATTGTCCTGGCAGGGCCGGGAGCTGGATCCCTGCGGATCCTTTCCACGACTCTCGGGAAGCTCCCAGCAGAACCAGCATGGAGCAACACTCCCCAAAACGCTGAGCAGTTGGGGCTGGAGGATCCGGGAGCAGCGATCCCACGCCTCCCTCCCGGGAATGCGCCGGATAAAGCCGGTCCCAGCACCCGGAGCGCTCCCAGGGAGAGCGGGAAAGCGGGAAAACCGCCCGGGGGCTGAGGGACACAGCCACAGCAAGTTTGGGATCCCACGCGGGGATTGCAGCGAATCCTGGCCTGGCATCCCTCCCCGAATCCACCTGGAATTCCGGATTTTCCGGCCAGTTGCTTCCATTGTTTACTGCGCTCGTTTATTCCCGCTCATCCTTGGAATTGCCACGAGCCAGCGCCGAAGGAGTCCCCGAGAACCGCCGCGTTCCACCCCGTGCTCCCGGCACAAACCCCACCCTCCACATCCCCCTTTCCCCAGAAACCCGGGAATATTCCCAGCCCGTCCACCGAGGACGCCCGTCCATTCCTGTCTCCAAACGAAATCCCACGTTCCAGAGGTGATTCCGGCATCTAGGAAGAACAAACACCCCAACCCCCTCCATTTGCACTTAAAGTCCCAGTTCCCACCAGAAGCAGGGAACGCCTTCCTGCACCCGGCAGGACCCGGATTTTCATCCCTGAATTCCTACAAGAACCAATTCCGTGGCATTCGAGTACCCAGGAACGGCTTCCATACCGGAATTCCCGTGCCATTGGCTGACGAAATAATTCCAAGGATTTCGAGTTCCCATTGAAGGCGAAGCACTGAGGGAAAGAAATCCCAAACACACGGTGGGATTTCATTTTGAATGAAAAGAATTCCTATTAATTAATCAATCAATCAATCAATCTTATTAATTTATTTGGGCTTTCCCTTGAGAATTCCCGGATTTTAGCCACTGGAAAAAGATGTGGGATTAATGGGAGCAGGGTTTGATGAATCCCTGGGATTAAATGAGGATGCTGATGTGTATTTTCCCCTTTTTAATTACACTTTGTTAATTAGAAAGCGGTTATTAACGAGAAGAATTTAGCCCAGCCACTCCAAGAACTTCGTCATTGTTTCGATTCCAGATTCCCGTTTCCCAGCTGCAAATTTCCCTGGATTTGGGATAACACCGTCCAATCCATTTGATTAATTTTTATCTCCTCTGATATTAATTAATTATCTATTTTCCGTGATTAATTGCTGCTAATAACCAGATCTGGAGCTCAAATAAAAGGATTTCTCTGGGAGGAAAGGGAAAATTCCCCCCCCCCCCCGAGGGGTTGATTTGATACCGCTATCAACATGATATGCAAATGAGGCTGGTATCGATATCAGAATGATATGCAAATGAAGCCATCGATACCGACATGATATGCAAATGAGGCTGAACGTACTTCTAAAGTGATAAAGAAACAGAACTGGAATTACACAAATCCAACAAAATGCACTTTTCCGCCCTAATTTGGTGCCGTAGCGACCGAAATGTCGGATGTTTTCCTGCCCAGCCTCGCTTTTCCACGGATTTTAATGGATTTGAAAGGATGTCAAGCACCTCAGCGCAGCTTTTTTGGGAAAAATCCCGCAAGGAACTCGTCCAAAAGATGAAATGAACGGAATCGTTATTTGGACCACGGAACAAAGGAGCCCGCGGAAGCAAAGCAAGGCAGCAACTCCTGACGGAAAACCACGAGAATTCCAGGAAAACACGGAAAAACGAGCCGGACGGTGCCTGGAATCCCCGCCAAACGGAGGGATCGGCGATATTCCCAAAATTCGGGGGCAACAGCGGCATTAAGGAGCCTCTGGCAACACCTGGCTGGCAGCGCTTGGCAGCCGGAACCCCCGGCCCTGCCGGAATCCTGCTGGGATCCGGGAGCCGCCCTCCCGCACGCCGGCCCATTCCCGGCAATTCCCGGTCCGTCCTTCCCGCCGCAGATCCGTCGGTCGGCCCCGCGAAGGAGCCCAACGTTCCTTACCTTTTCCCGAGCCTCATCCCCTGGGAATGGGCTCCTGCCATCCCTGATCCCAAACAAAGCTCCCGAGCAGCCGCGGTACTTACGGAGGAGGGCAAACCCGGAGGAACTTTCCGAACTTTCTTTGTCTGAACTTCTGGAAGGAAGGGAGAAAAAGGGGGATTAGACATCGGGATTTGGGTGGGACGGAAGGGGTT
This sequence comes from Coloeus monedula, assembly GCF_965178545.1. NCBI lineage: Eukaryota > Metazoa > Chordata > Aves > Passeriformes > Corvidae > Coloeus > Coloeus monedula. The sequence goes on along the minus strand of NC_138821.1, from coordinate 729,210 downwards.
TTTCCCAAAGGTTTTCCCTGTGCCCACAGGGATGTCGCCGCAGTAAAGGAGTAACACTGGAGAATAAAGAATTCCAAGGATAAAGGGTTGGGATGTGATTTCTGGTGGAACTCGGGGAATTAAAACTTGGATTTGGTGCTGCGGGCTCGGGAAAAAAAAGGGAATCTGGAAGGCTGGATAAGCCCGGAGGAACGGCCCAGGAGAGGGCTCCGTGTGCTGCTTCCCAAACATCCTGCAGCGGGATGAGGTGGGATGGGGGGAAACAGGGAATCACTCAGCCCCAGAGGAGCCGCGCAGGGGCCGCCGGCAGACACTGCCCCCGGCATACTGGGAGCACTGGGAGCACTGGGAGCACTGGGAGCAGGATAAAGGGATGGGAACTGGGAATGACTACCCACGGAGGAGCTGTGCAGGGGTCTCTGGGGTACTGGGAGCACTGGGAGCACTGGGAGCACTGGGAGCACTGGGAGCAGGATAAAGGGATGGGAACTGGGAATGACTGTCCACGGGGGAGCCGTGCAGGGGTCTCTGGGGTACTGGGAGCACTGGGAGCACTGGGAGCACTGGGAGCACTGGGAGCACTGCGAGCAGGATAAAGGGATGGGAACTGGGAATGACTGTCCACGGGGGAGCCGTGCAGGGGTCTCCGGGGTACTGGGAGCACTGGGAGCACTGGGAGTGGGATAAAGGGATGGGAACTGGGAATGACTGTCCACGGGGGAGCCGTGCAGGGGTCTCTGGGGTACTGGGAGCACTGGGAGCACTGGGAGTGGGATAAAGGGATGGGAACTGGGAATGACTGTCCACGGGGAAGCCGTGCAGGGGTCTCTGGGGTACTGGGAGCACGGGAAGCGGGATAAAGGCGGCAGGGATGGGAACTGGGAATGACTCACCCATGGAGGAGCCGTGCAGGGGTCTCCGGCGGGCGCTGCCGGCGTACTGGTAGTACTGGGAGCCCGGCTTGCTGGGGGACAGCGCCCCGGGGGTGGCCAGCTCCATGTCCCCTCCGAGCAGGCTCTGCTGCGGGGACAGACACACAGAGCTGTGGGCAAGGCCGGCCCCGAATCCGCACTTCCCTCATCATTAGCTCCTTCCCAGCCCTAAAAATAACCCGGGAATGAGCGCTCGGGAGCGCGGAGCAGGCGGCGAGCGCCTGGCGCCGCGTTAAAGGAGACACCACCGCAATTCCCACTCAGGGAGCGGCGCCCAAAGGCCGGGAAAAGGAGGAATCCCGCGCTCCTTCCCAGCGCCGGGAATTGCGGCGCCCGGGAAAGTTTGGGAGCTCTGCCGGGGCGCTCGGAGGGAATTGTGCTGCTGGGATTTCCGAGCAGTGAAATGCCGGCCGCCGAACCCCCCAAAATCCTCCCTGGGGAGAAGGAGGCTCCGCTGCCTCGGGAAAAGGATGCGGGGAGGAAACGCATCAGGGCTTCGGCCGCGGTAACGCGGATGGGAAAGGCACGGACGAGGATCTAAAGCCTGAAAGAGGTGTGAGGTGCAGCAAGCAGAGCTGTGATACGGCAAACGGAGACCGGCTCATATGGATAATGCATTGAATGCATACTGTACTGCTTGTGGGGTGTTATAGATAAGGTGTTAGAGATAAGGTATTAGTGTATCATATAGATAATGCATTGAATGCATACTGTACTGTGGGTAAGGTGTTACAGATAAGGTGTTAGAGATAAGGTATTAGTGTATCATATAGATAATGCATTGAATGCATACTGTACTGTGTACAGGGTGTTATAGATAAGGTGTTAGAGATAAGGTATTAGTGTATCGTATAGATAATGTATTGAATGCATACTGTACTGTGTACAGGGTGTTATAGATAAGGTATTAGAGATAAGGTATTAAATAGTGTATCATATAGATAATGTATTAGATGTATGCTGTACTATGGATAAGGTGTTATAGATAAGGTATTAGTGTATTGTATAGATAATGCATTGAATGCATACTGTACTGCTTGTGGGGTTAGAGATAAGGTGTTAGAGATAAGGTATTAGTGTATCGTATAGATAATGTATTGAATGCATACTGTACTGTGGGGAAGGTGTTACAGATAAGGTGTTAGAGATAAGGTATTAGTGTATCATATAGATAATGCATTGAATGCATACTGTACTGCTTGTGGGGCTAGAGATAAGGTGTTAGAGATAAGGTATTAGTGTATCGTATAGATAATGTATTGAATGCATACTGTACTGTGGGTAAGGTGTTAGAGATAAGGTGTTAGTGTATCATATAGATAATGTATCAGCTGCATACTGTACTGTGGGTAAGGTGTTATGGATAATGTATTAGGTATCTATAATGTACTAAATAATGTGTTAGAGATAACGTATGGAATAGTGTATCATATAGATAATGTATTAAATGCATCCTGTTCTATGTATAATGTATTAGAGATAACGTATGGAATAGTGTATCATATAGATAATGTATTAAATGCATCCTGTTCTATGTATAATGTATTAGAGATAATGCATGGAATAGTGTATCATATAGATAATGTATTAAATGCATCCTGTTCTATGTATAATGTATTAGAGATAATGCATGGAATAGTGTATCATATAGATAATGTATTAAATAGGTAATGTGTGAATGTATGAAAGAGTGTATCATGTAATGCATTAAATGCATACTGTACTAGGGATAATGCATTACAGATAATATATTAGATACCCATAAAGTATTAAATAGCTAATGTATGAAATACAATGTATTATAGTGTGTTAAATAGTGTATCATATAGACAATGTATTAAATAGGTAATGTGTTAAACAGATACTGTGTTAGAGATCATGTATTAAGTAGTGTATCATATAGATAATGTATTAAATGCATGCTGGACTATGGATAAGGTATTATAGACAATGTATTAAATAGTGAATTTTATACATAATGTATTAAATAGATCATGTATTAATGTATTTTATATGCAATGTATTAAATAGATAATGGCCTATATATAATGTATTAGATATCTATAATGGATTAAATATCAAATGTGTTCAATAGCATGTCTTATAGATAATGTATTACTGGTGTATTATATATAATATATTAATATAAAATGTACTCTGTATAATGTATTAAATATTCTAATGTATTAGCTATACAGTGCATTACCTGGAATGTATTTATTATCTATCATGTATTTAATACATAATGTATTAAATATCTACAATGTACTAATATGTAAGGTATTATATCTACAACGTCTTAAATAGATAATGTATCATACATAATGTGCTAAATATAATCTTTTCCATGGACAGAATGTATTAAATATCTAGAATGGATTCATGTACAACGTATGAAATATCCATGGTGCATGATATAGATAATGTATTTTATCTCTAATGTACTCACAGATGGGGCATGAATACACAATGTATAGCACATACAATGTATTGAACATACAATGTGTTACATACTGATCGTGTGTTACATGTTATGTATTAAACAGAAGGTCTTAAACACCTATCATGTATTATGTATTATACATTAAATAGAATGTATTAAACACCTATCATGCATTATATATTAAATAGAAGGTATTAAATGCCTATTATGCATTATATATTGTACAGAATGTATATATATTAAACAGAATGTGTTAAACACCTATCATGTATTATATATATTAAATAGAAGGTATTAAATGCCTATAATGTATTATACATATTAAATAGAATGTGTTAAACACCTATAATGTATTATATATATTAAATAGAATGCATTAAACACCTACCATGTATTTTATATATATATATTAAATAGAATGTATTAAACACCTATCATGTATTATGTACTATATATCATATATTAAATAGAATGTATATATACTAAATAGAATGTCTTAAACACCTATAATGTATTATATATATTAAATAGAAGGTATTAAATGCCTATAATGTATTATATATATTAAATAGAATGTGTTAAACACCTATCATGTATTATACATATTAAATAGAATGCATTAAACACCTACCATGTATTTTATATATATATATTAAATAGAATGTATTAAACACCTATCATGTATTATGTACTATATATCATATATTAAATAGAATGTATATATACTAAATAGAATGTCTTAAACACCTATCATGTATTATATATATTAAATAGAAGGTATTAAATGCCTATAATGTATTATATATTAAGTAGAATGTATATATATTAAATAGAAGGTCTTAAACACCTATAATGTATTATATATTATGTATTAAATAGAATGTATATATATTAAATAGAATGTATTAAACACCTATAATGTGTTATATATATTAAATAGAATGTATTCAACACCTATAATGTATTATATATATATTAAATAGAATGTATTAAACACCTATAATGTATTATATATATATTAAATAGAAGGTCTTAAACACCTATAATGTGTTATATATATTAAATAGAATGTATTAAACACCTATAATGTATTATATATATATATTAAATAGAAGGTATTAAACACCTATAATGTATTATATATATATTAAATAGAAGGTATTAAACACCTATAATGTGTTGTATATATATTAAACAGAGTGCATTAAGCACCTGTAATGTATTATATATTAAATAGAATGTATATATATTAAATAGAAGGTATTAAACACCTATAATGTATTATATATGTATTAAATAGAATGTATTAAACACCTATCATGTATTTTATATATATATATTAAATAGAATGTACTAAACGCCTATAATGTGTTATATATATAAAATAGAATGCATTAAACACCTATAATGTACTTTATATATATATGAAATAGAATGCATTAAATACCTGCAGTGTGTTAAATACCTAGGATGTGTTACACAGGTAAGAAGGATCGAACACACAACCTAGTCAGCCAATCCAAGGAATGCAATATCCAATTCCAAAGCGCGGCACATGGAACGCACGGAGTCCAGCCCGTGCTCAACGCCCACAGGGCACCGGGGATGGCAAACCCGACCTACAGCACACGGAACGCACGGAGTCACGGACACCGAGCCACCGGAGGCCGGGGAGAAAAGCCGCGGAGCCGCATCGCGCACAGCGGAGCCACCCCAAAACGACACCCAGCACCCAAAGCGCTCCGGCCGGCCCCGAGCTGCGGCCGAGCCGGGCCCGCCCGGGCCGTCCCTAACGCCGGGGCCGCCCGTGGGATCCGCGGGCAGCGGCGGAGGAGCCGCAGGGAGCGCGGCACGAACGCCGGGCGCGGACGGGGAAGGGCGGAGAGCGCGGCTCCGGGAGCGCTCGACGGGCTCCGGGTGCGCTCCGCGGGCTCCGGGTGCGCTCCGGGTGGGCCCAGGGTGCGCTCCGGGTGCGCTCCGCGGGCTCCGGGTGCGCTCCGGGTGCGCTCCGCGGGCTCCGGGTGCACTCCGCGGGCTCCGGGTGCGCTCCGCGGGCTCCGGGTGCGCTCCGCGGGCTCCGGGTGCGCTCCGGGTGCGCTCCGCGGGCTCCGGGGGCGCGGCACCGACCCGCGGCCGGCGCGGCCCCGACTTCCCGCAGCAGCCCGGGCGCAGCGCGCTGCCCCCCGAATTCCCAACTTTCCGGGGCCGCCTCGCAATCAACTTTCGGCGAGCGGAGCAATTAGCGGCCTCGGAAAGGAGGGAATGTGTTTTCCCTAATCGAAATTCTAATCACCGTGTCACTCACAACAGCCTTAGTGCTGCTTCGCTGCCGCCCCATTCACATGCAAATGAGCCCTAAATAGGCCAATTATGGCTGTGCCCCCGTTCCCGGCTTAACCCGCTGCGCACTGGGAACGCGCGGCGCCCAAAGAATTCCTCGTGGGAAGCGGGGCCGCTCCGGCGCCTTCCCGAGCGGCCCGGCACAGCGCGGGCTGCGAAATTCCCGACTCCGGCGCTCCCCGCGGGGAAAAGCGTCTCGGGATGGACGGACGGATGGATGGATGGATGGATGGATGGATGGATGGATGGATGGCTGCTCGCCAGCCGGCGGCATTGCAAAACGCTCCCGAGGCCGTGGGGAGCGAGCCGGGATCCATCCCTGGGCACTGAGCAGGGATCCATCCCTGGGCACTGAACCGGGATCCATCCCTGGGCACCGAGCTGGGATCCATCCCTGGGCACCGAGCCGGGATCCATCCCTGGGCACTGAACCGGGATCCATCCCTGGGCACTGAGCTGGGATCCATCCCTGAGCACCGAACCGGGATCCATCCCTGGGCACTGAGCTGGGATCCATCCCTGGGCACTGAGCCGGGATCCATCCCCGGGCACTGAACCGGGATCCATCCCTGGGCACCGAGCTGGGATCCATCCCTGGGCACCGAGCTGGGATCCATCCCTGGGCACTGAACCGGGATCCATCCCTGGGCACTGAGCCAGGATCCATCCCTGGGCAGAGCTGGGATCCATCCCTGGGCACCGAGCCGGGATCCATCCCTTGACACCAAGCTGGGATCCATCCCTGGGCACTGAGCTGGGATCCATCCCTGGGCACCGAGCTGGGATCCATCCCTGGGCACTGAGCCAGGATCCATCCCTGGGCAGAGCTGGGATCCATCCCTGGGCACCGAGCTGGGATCCATCCCTTGACACCAAGCTGGGATCCATCCCTGGGCACCGAGCCGGGATCCATCCCTGGAGAGAGCCGGGATCCATCCCTGGGCAGAGCCGGGATCCATCCCTGGGCACCGAGCCGGGATCCATCCCTGGGCAGAGCCGGGATCCATCCCTGGGCACCGAGCTGGGATCCATCCCTGGGCACCGAACCGGGATCCATCCCTGGGCAGAGCCGGGATCCATCCCCAGCGCTCGGGATGGGCGCTCCAATGGCCACAAACCCTGCCCATGGAACAGCTCCTGGTGCCCAAGCCCGAGCACTCATCCCACATCTCATCCCACATCTCATCCCACATCTCATCCCACATCTCATCCCACAGCCCTCATCCCACATCTCATCCCACATCTCATCCCACACCCTCTCCATCCTCCCATCCCGCTCCCACAATCCCCCCGGTGCCGCTTTCCCGCTATCCGTGCTTTCACGGACAATATCCACCGGCTCCGCTGGTAAACAACACCTGCAGCGGCGGAAAAGCTTGGGAATGAATCGATGGGATACTGCAGGATAATTGGGAATGAGGAAGGAAGAGAGGCCAGAACTGCCAGGGATGTTGGGAATGTCCCGGAGAACTGAATTTTAGGGAATGTCTGGGAGCATTTCCCAGCTAAGAGTGGAACATCCTTGGAAATCAGTGGGATTTTAGAGAATATTTGGGATTTTAGGGAATATTTTGGAGCATTTCCACAAGGGAATATTTCCCAAGGTTTCCTGTGAATATGCTCAGAAAGCAATGGGATTTTAGGGAATATTTGGGATTTTAGGGAATATTTTGGAGCATTTCCACAAGGGAGTATCTCCCAGGGTTTCCTGTGAATATCCTTGGGAATCAATGGGATTTTAGGGAATATTTGGGATTTCAGGGAATATTTTAGAGCATTTCCACAAGGGAATATTTCCCAGGGTTTCCTGTGAATATCCTTGGGAATCAATGGGATTTTAGGGAATATTTTGGAGCATTTCCACAAGGGAATATTTCCCAAGGTTTCCTGTGAATATCCTTGGGAATCAATGGGATTTTAGGGAATATTTCCCAGGGTTTCCTGTGAATATCCTTGGGAATCAATGGGATTTTAGGGAATATTTGGGATTTTAGGGAATATTTTGGAGCATTTCACAAGGGAATATTTCCCAAGGTTTCCTGCGAATATCCTTGGGAATCAATGGGATTTTAGGGAATATTTGGGATTTTAGGGAATATTTTGGAGCATTTCACAAGGGAATATTTCCCAAGGTTTCCTGTGAATATCCTTGGGAATCAATGGGATTTTAGGGAATATTTCCCAGGGTTTCCTGTGAATATCCTTGGGAATCAATGGGATTTTAGGGAATATTTGGGATTTTAGGGAATATTTTGGAGCATTTCCACAAGGGAATATCTCCCAGGGCTTCCTGCGAATATCCTTGGGAATCAACGGGATTTTAGGGAATATTTGGGATTTTAGGGAATATTTTGGAGCATTTCACAAGGGAATATTTCCCAAGGTTTCCTGTGAATATCCTTGGAAATCAGAGGATTTTAGGGAATATTTGGGATTTCAGGGAATATTTTGGAGCATTTCCACAAGGGAATATTTCCCAGGGTTTCCTGTGAATATCCTTGGGAATCAATGGGATTTTAGGGAATATTTCCCAGGGTTTCCTGTGAATATGCTCAGAAAGCAATGGGATTTTAGGGAATATTTGGGATTTCAGGGAATATTTTGGAGCATTTCACAAGGGAATATTTCCCAAGGTTTCCTGTGAATATCCTTGGGAATCAATGGGATTTTAGGGAATATTTGGGATTTTAGGGAATATTTTGGAGCATTTCACAAGGGAATATTTCCCAGGGTTTCCTGTGAATATCCTTGGGAATCAATGGGATTTTGGGGAATATTCCCAAGGGAATATTGTGATGATTCTCCGAAAAGAGCAGGAATTTAGGGAGTGTTCGGGATCACTTCAGCAGGAATCTTGGCTTCCTGTGACTATCGGGAAACCAGTGGGATTTAGGGAATGCTCTGGATCGTTCCACAATAAATCCTGGTTTACTGTGACTATTGCCTGGAACCAAAGCGGATTTTCGGGAATGGCCGGCAGGGCTGTCGGTGCGGCGCGAATATTCCCCGCAGACGGAGGGAATTCCAGGGAAGGGAGCGGCGTTGGGCTCGGGAATTCTCTGCAGCCGCGCGTTTGTCTCACGCCTGGGCTGCAGCCTAGAGCCAGAGCTGCCGGGTCTGGGCCGGGCCCTTCCATATGTCGGGAAGGCTGGGAGCCTTGGGATGCATCCCGAAACGCGGCTCCTCTGGAAGCAGCCCGAGCCCGGCGCTTCCCGAGTCTCCGAGAAGAGAGGAGAGGGAAGGAAAGCGGCCGCGCGCCCTCCGGAGCCTCGGCTTCCTCATCCCAACTTTTTCCTCTGGAAAAAGCTGCGGAGCTTTCCACGGCAAAGGAAAATCCCCCATTGCGCTCACCGCGGGAACACAGGGATCAAGGTCAAGGGGTTATTTTGGGAGAGGCCTGGGCCGCCCGTCGCATCTTCCTGCTGGACTGGGAATTCTGCAGCCGGCGAGGGAAACCAGGATACAAATAAATCCGCACTTATCCCAACTCCTTCCTATTCCCACTCGGTTCCAAGGACAGGGAAAACCTTCCCAAAGGCTCCCCGCTCCCAGCTCCGGAGCGTCGGGAATTAGTCGGGATCAGAGCTCGCATTCCTCAGGAAAAGGAGGAGGTTTCCAAGGGCCTTTGTCCGCAGAGATAAAACCAGTTCAGGATTGGAGCTCAAAACAATTCCCAAAATTCCAAACACCAGCACTACAACAAAAGCCTGAAAACCCAGGGTTCTCCTCACGGAGCCAGGAACGCCAACATTTTGGATGTTTAGGCGTGTTCCCACATCCTTCCCATTTTCCTGCCTCCAAAGCGGGAATAACGAGACAAAGAATTAGAGCTGGAGAGGGAGAAGATGCACAAAACCCATCCAGATGGGAATGAAATTATCCCTCCTGGAAAAGCCAAATGCCGTTCCTGCCGCAGAGCTCGGCTTTCGCTGTTTAGAGGAAAATTATGTGGAGCTCACTTCCGTGCCCGCCTGGGATGGAGGAGGCTCCGCACAAAACGCGGGATATTCTCCCTCCCTTTGTTCTGGGAACAGGTGCCACGGAAATGCTGCACTGCCCTGCTAAAATCGAGCCCCATTCAAGGGCCTGCAACCCGAAATCCAAAGGCACGCATCAGGGAAAAATCCCTCGGGAAACAGGGAATTCTCTTTTCCCTGCCGGATTTTTTTGGGGCGTTGATCCGGTCCCGAAGGCAGGCGGGAGGAAAGCGGGATGAGCTGGGAAGGGATGAAGCCGCTTTCCCGAAGGCTTGCCAGGGCTTTGGGCTCGGAGCGTCCCTGGGATTCCCTTCTCCCGGAGAAGCCGCGCTCCGGAGGGAGCAGGAGCTCCCGGCCTTTCCCCGTCTCCCGTCCCACACAGACCTGTTGGCAAGCATTCCCTTTGGAAGGGCATTCCCCACGGATTATCCCGCGTTTGTTTGTCGCATCCTGGGAGCTGCTGCCGCCCTTTAGCCGCCACATCCCGCTCTTTCCCAAGCCGCCGCTCAATTAAAATTCCTGCCATTCTGCGGGATCAAAGCTCCTTCCCGGGATTATTCCCGGTCGGACGCTCCGGCTTTCCCTGCCCTGCTTTGTTCCCCCTGCTCCGGCCGGGAATGCGGGTTGGGATGCGGCCATCCCGCCGTTCCCACCGAGCCGGCTGCTCCCGCTCTCCCGGCGCCCCTAATGAGGGCTTTTCCCAGGAAAACCGGCAGGCCGGGATGCGTGCGCTCCGTGCCCGGCCAGGTGCCCACCTGAATGAGCAGAGCGGCTCCCAGTGCCAAGCTGCTCCCAGCCTGCGTGGCTCTCCCGCTTTTCCCGAGCAAATTCCCGACCAAGGCAACGGGAATTGGGCGGAATGGCAGCTAAGCCCCCGTTCTGATCATCACCATCATCTTCATTCCGGGTGGAATAAAGCCCCGAACGAACGAGAGGGAATTTTATTTCCCAGCCCTTTTCCCACGTCCCCTTCTCTCCTTCCGGATCCGGGATTTCCCCTCCTCATCCCAACTGCTCCTCAATTCCTGAACTTTCCCACTGAAATCACAGCAGATCCAGGGCTGAACCATTCCTTGGATATTTCCTTCTGGGATTCCAATCCTCTGCTTTTCAATTCTCATCCCGAATCTCCAGCTCTTCCCAATATGGGGATTCCTACCAATCCTTGGGATTTTTGGGAATGTGGCAGCTCTCTCTCAAAATCTCCTGTGGCATTTCCACCCAGTATTGTCCCCAATCCCCCGTGGAAATTCCAACCCTTCCCTATTTTCCACGTGGTTTCCCTTCCCATCCAGCCCCAGCTGCTAAAATCACTGCGGAAAATCGGGAGCTGCGGAGGGAAAATGGAATTTTCTCCCTGAGATCGAATTTTCCCCTGGAATTGGCATTTTTGGGAAGGGCTCCATGGAGGAAAAGAGACCAACTTGACGCCCTTTGTTCTGTTTGCTCCGTTCCAGGACAAACCATTCGGGGATTTATTCCCTGCCTCCGGAGCTCAGCCCTCGATCCTTGCATTCCAGTCTTTCCCATGGAAAACCAAGGAATATGCCATCATTGTTCACCTCCTGCATGAATGAATGCACTCCCAAATCCCGGAGAAGCCATGGAATGACGGGGGAAAACATGGATCGGAATGGATGGAGAAAAAACCTCATCCCGATTTTTGTCAGGATGAGGAATTATGGGATATCCTGGTATCCCTGTTCTCCACAGGGATATTCTCAGGCCAGGCTGAGGTTCTGAACATCTGGAAATTCCCATATTCCCAATTTTTCAGCCTTTTCCAAGCCGGTACCAGGATGGGACAGAGGGAGGACTAAGGACAGGCAGAAAGGAATATTTTGGGAATATTTCTCCTGGAAAAATCCACCAGAACCCTGTTGGATTTGGCACTTCAAGGTGAGCTAAGGATGTTCCACCCAGGACTTGCTTCCCTGGCAAATTATTCCCACAAATCCCAGAAAAAGAGCCCTGCTCCCTGAAGGAGTTCCGAGTTTTCCGGCGGAAAACTTTGGCTCCAAGAACCTCACAACAAAAATCCCAGCTCCAGCTGGCTCCGGGCTGGAATATCCTGCCACGGCTCCATCCTAAGAAGGGACTTCCTGGCGCAATTCCTGATTTTAGGGATGGAGTTGGTGGAATGGGCAAACACAGGGAAAGCTCGGCGGAGGTGATGGCGTTTTCCGGGAATTCCGCCATTAGGACTTCGGAGAGACCAAAGGCACTTCCAGGCCAAAATGCTCCAAGGATTTCTGTTCGTCCTTTTCCTGTTCCTCATCTGGGAAGACAAAGAGCCTTTCCCAAAGGCCTCTGGAAAACTCCAGCTTGAGCAGCTGCAAGAGCCGACCTGTGGCTGCCGTTCCCAAGTCCCGTTCAGTTTTGAGGGAATGTTCCATCCCAACGAAGGCCACTGGCGGTATTCCCAACAGGAATTGCCTTTTTGTGCCTCCCTTTGGAGTTCCCTGGGCTGCTCTTCCCAAGCTCTTCCCGCACGGCTCCACAGGGGAAGCGCTGAATCCCGAGGCAGCGGATAAAGCGAAAGCCGCGGTAATTCCGGGGAAAACCACAAAGCTGGGATCACCTGGAGCCTGAGATGGGACAACAAACGAGTTCAAATCCATGGATATGGGAAGAGGGCAAGCTGAGCTTTTCCAGCTGCCACAGAGAAAATATGGGATGCTCCTGGGAGGAGGCCCGATCCCAGCAGCAGCAACATGGCTGGAAATCAGGGAATCATGGAATGCTGGGCTTGGAGGGCCCTTAAGGATCATCCCCTCCCACAGGCAAGGACTCCCTCCCCTATCCCGGGGTATCCACGGCCGCCCTGGAAAAGCGGTGCCTGCGCACCCTCAGAGCCAGGAATTCCGGGAACATCCCACCCAAATCCCCTCTCCCAGCCCGCTGCTGTCCCTCCAGCCCTGTCCCAAGCGCCGCTCCCGAGGCGTCCGTGCCATCGGATCTCCGGGATGCCAGCAGGTGCCACACGCCCCTACAGCGTGGCAGGGAGCAGAGGGCTCCATATGCGCTCCGGGATGCGGGGAAGAGCCGCTGCCCAATTCCCAGCGCTGCCAGGACAGCAGAGCGGGCGCCCGCTCCGGCTCCACATGGAGCTTCTCACAAGTTTTCCAAAGCTGGGCTGGGAATCAATCATTTCGGGAAGCGCGTCCAAGACTGGTCAGCGCGGAATCAACTCCCACGAGTGATTGATTTGAGGTGGACGCGCACGCCGGGAAGGGAACGGGCGGCGCTCGGGGACAATTCGCACTTCCCCAGGCTTTCCAAGGCTGCCGGAGCGGGAGCCAGCGGGGCACTGCTCAGGGCACCACCGACGGCCCCGCTCCTGGGGCGTGTTCCAGCCCGGCCTGAAACGCTCCCAGGGATCCTCAGAGCTCTGCCCACCACTCCCAGCCGGGAATTCCTTCCTGATGGGAAGGAAAAGGAAGGATCCCAGGGAAACCTCAGAGCCCCTGGCAGGGCCTGAAGGGGCTCCAGGAGAGCTGCAGAGGGACTGCATGGAGGGATGGGACACAGGGAATGGCTTCCCAGTGCCAGAGGGGATATGGGGAAGGAATTGCTGGCTGGGAGGGTGGGGAGGGGCTGGGACAGAATTCCCAGAGCAGCTGGGGCTGCCCCTGGATCCCTGGCAGTGTCCCAGGCCAGGCTGGGATAACCTGGGACAGCGGGGAAGGTGTCCCTGCCATGGCACGGGGTGGAACTGGATGATCCTTAAATCCCTTCCACCCCAAATCCTTTGGGATGCTCCCACCTCTCCATCCCTCCCTGTCACGTGTGCCACCAGAAGGATTCTTGTTTTAGGCGGGCTCAGCCCAGAACTTAGTCCCGGTTTTTATTATTCGGGGGATTCACATCCTCATCCATTCCCTGCAATCTCTCCTTGTCCAAAGGAACTGCTCCTTTGTTTTTGGAGCCAGGAAGCACCGGGATAAACCATGGAACCATCGGAGCACGGCTGGAGCGGCTCCTTCCAAGGAAAACCTCCCGGAGCTCCGCGGTGATGCCAGGCCGGAGCGACGGCCAAGGGCAGCTCCAGCACTGGGAATACTGGGAAGGAATTCCTGGCGGGCACAGGATGGCTGCGGAAGCTGTGGCTGCCCCGTCCCTGAGGTTTAAGAAGTGTTTAAATCCTAACAACACCGTCCCACAATTCCTGTACGGACAAATCCGTCAGGGAACAGCGCGGGTGGGAAAGGATGTTAATGATCATCTCATCCCATATCCCTTCCCCTATCCCAAGCTGCTCCAAAGGCCCATCTGACCCCACTTTGGGACGGACTCCGAAGGCACCTAAATCCCATTATTCCACGCCTTTGGGTCCCTTTTGCACGAGAAGGCAGCAGGAATGACGATCCTTACAGGAATTTTGCCGAGTTACCGGACGAAAGGAAAGTTCCCAGGGAATTCCTAACCCGAGAACGGAATGAATCCCGCGTCCCCAATCCTCGGGAACGGCAGCGCTGCGGGAGGAGCCGCTGGAATTTTCCCGGCCAGGTAGAATTCCAAGAAAGGCCTGTTTTCCTGCAGCGCCGCCATGGCAGATGTGGCTCGATTATGAGCGGGAGACTCCCGGGAATTGCTGCCTGGATCCCGCCATCCATCAGCAGCTGTTGGGAGGGAAGGGAAGGGAAGGGATGGAGCGGCACTCGCGCCTTCCGGAGTGTGGGAAGGGTTCCTGGGATAACGGGCAGGGAACGGGATAACTCCCAAAGAAATGGGTTTTTGTCCTGGTGCTGCTCCCAGCGTTTTCTCCGTCCCTGGAATGTTCCAGGCCAGGCTTGGAGTAACCTGGGATAAAGGGAAGTGGCCCTGCCCCTTCCAAGTGATTCCATGACTCTTCCAGAATTCCAAGGCTGGGAAGAACATGACCTGGAAATGGCCTCCCCTTGGCAGGGAGCAGCTCCCATCCTTCCTTCCGGCTTTTCCACAGGGCGTGCGAGCACACCTCAGGATCCAGCACCGCTGGAATCCGGCATGGCTCCTCTTGGAAGAGCCCTCTGAGCCCACCCCAGCCCCGCTGCCCGCGTCCCCAGGGGCCACATCCACCCCTTCTGGGAACGATTCCGGCGATTCCGACTCCGTGCCATGCCGGTGGGAAGGGCCGCACTCCTGCTTCCACCAGGACCTCCCAAATTCCTCCCATTCCCACTTCGTTCCCCACGGAACGTTCCAAATCCCCGCACCGCACCGGCATGGCCTCCATCCCCACATTCCCGAAAAACAGCCGGGACGGAGCGCTTCCCTTTCCCACAGGGAAATGCTCTGTGTCCCGCCTCTGCCTTGGGATCATTCCTGGCACATGCGACGCCTGGAGAGCTGGGAATGTTAGGAAGCGATCCCATTGCCGGGATAGTTTTCCGAAGCACGGGCACGGGAAGGGAGGAGCAGTAGGAACGAAGGGCCGTGATTAACGCCGCTCCTGGAACGAGCGAGGAAAGTGTCTCTCTAAAAACTCAATTGTCTGCGAACAAAGCACGGAATTTGGCCACGGATGGCGTTTTTAGGCTCGGGATTTCTCCGGAGACTTCCCAAGATGCAAATTCCGAGTGCGGGGAGGCAGAAGCACAAGCGCTCCACCTTTGTATTCCGCTGGCATTTTATTCTTTCATTCAAGTCCTCCCCTTCTCCGAGCTCCGGCGCGCTTCCCTCGGGAAGGCTTCGCCGTTAGCCTGCTGGCCTTGACTTCCCGCCAACAACAATCCCCAAACAAAAAGGGACAACAAATCACATTTCCACAGCCATTTCCACCCCTCGCTGCAACCCCGAGCCCATCCCGCACATCCCGGGAAAAGCCGGGTCTCGGGCGCCGCCATCCCGCGCTCAGGGCTCACTCTTCCCACGGCAGTCGGGATTGCGGGAATGCCGCGCCGGACGCAAAGGGCAGCAGCTCCCAGCGGCGCTGAGGTCAGCCCTAGGAGCTGTATCCCGGCAGGAAAAGCTCGGGAAGAGGCCGTTTCCGCGGGATTGGCACTTACCTGGTGGCAGCCCTGCAAGTTGGAATCTCGGCCATATGAGGAGTACGAGCCTCGTTCTGTTTTACCTGGGAATGAAGGAAAAGGGCAGATAAATGCATGGATCACGGATACGGAGCTTTTCCAAGCTTTTTATCTGCTGGTCATCCCTCGTTCCCAAGGCCGGCTCCATGGATAAACCGGGCCCAGCTGACCCTGGGATGCAGGGAGGCACAGAAAGGGGTTAGCGATTTCCCTGGAAATAACGCCCTCATCCTGGCTGTGCTTCCTGGAAGTGGCATTCCATGGAATTCCGGGGGCTGGGTGAAGGTGGGAGCTGCACCCTTCATGTCCCAGCTTCCAGCCTCACCCAGGAGCTGCTGGGAATGTGCTTCCCTGCTCTCTCCCGGGAAGAGCTCAGCAACTGACACCTGGGAAGGAGAGCCAGATTGGGAACGGGGAATTTGCCACCGAGGCCGGGAGCTGACCGGGGATCTCAGGCCTGGTTTGGTCCCTCTCAGCTTTCCCAGGAAGCTCGTGAGGCTCCCATGGCAGAGCCTGGCCGCTGGCAGCGGCCGTGCCGTCGTTGCAGAGGGAAGAAAAGGGGATTTTTGGGACTGAATGGGTGAAGCGAAGGAGGGAAGAGGAGGTTTGTGCCGAGCATTAAGTCATGGCTGAGCAGCACCGCCCCACGTGCTCCCAGACAAAGAGCAGTCAAGAGGGCTGATCCCAAACATATTGCCAGGGAAAGACCACCCTTCTGGAGAGGAGAAGCTCGGCAAGAGGGGGGGAGGCACGGCAGAAATCCCTCCGAAAATTCCCGGCTTTCCGACAGGCCGCGGCACAAAAGGCGCTCGGCAGCACCGGCAAGAGGGAGCAGCTGCTGCCCGAGCTCCCCGGCGATGCCAGGGCTGCTCCACACCCAGCTCGGTATTCCCAGTCCCATCCCAGTGCCAGGCAGGAGCCACAGCGAGGCGGCTCGTCAGACAAAGGAGGCCGCAGTTCTGTTAATCGTTCCCCAAAAGTGCCCACATCCCACATTCCACAATTGGAACATCCATCTCCCAGGTTGGAGCGGCACAGTTGGTTTGTTCCCAGTGCTTGGGAATCGAAAATTCCTTCTCCTCATCCCAACTGGAGCCCCCGGAGCTTTTGTCTCCCCATTGTTTCGCACATGAACCTCCAAGATAGATTTGCAATTCACGGGGCACGGCAGGAACTTTGGGAAGCGCTTGGATCCGGTGATCCCAAACCCATGGATCGCCCTCAGCCTGGGAACACTGGAAACAATTCCAGACTGACACCACGAGGCAATTTCAGCTGGGAATCGACGGGCAAGCGAACACGCCTGGAAGGGCATGTGCCACCTCCCAGCACCCCGAGAGGGCCGGGAAGGAGGAGGAGGAGGGAAGCTGGGGGGAAGCTGGGGGGAAGCGGCTCCCCCAGGAAAAGCAGGGACGAGGGAAGCGGGTCGGAGCCGGCAGCCGGGGCGCTCCGAGCAGCCCCGCGCTCCCGCCCGCGCTCCGGAAGCTCCTTTGCCATCGGCTCAGGCTCGGCTTAATTTCAGTTGTGAAAAAATATTTATCCCGATACAAAAATAAACCCCCTGCAAATTACAAGTTGTCAGGGATCAGATCCACTCCTATTTGTGTGGGGGAGGAATCGGGAACAGCGGAGACATGAATCATTCCCAGTAATTTGAGTGTTTCCATGACATCAATGGGCACTCGGCCAGGACTCTGTCGAAGTCTGTGAGGTACCAAAGCGGCTCCGCAGCCAGCGGGAGATTGACTTTTTTTTTTTTAGGATTATGCTCCTTGGAAAAGATTGCATCTCCAGCATCCACTTTTCCCACCGAGCCCGTGGCTCCTGAGCTCTCGAGGGAGTTTTTCCTCGGATTTCTGCGCCCCAGAAATCCGTCAGGGACGAACCCCGTGAATTTGGGGGAAACTTAAGGAATGGTTAAACCCCGGCCCCGCAGAGATTGTCACCGTCACCAGAAGGATAAAATCATCCCCCGTCCTTCTCCACACCTCAGGAGGGGGGGAACACCTTCTCCCTACATTCCCTAAATTACCCATTTCGAAGGAACTCCGTTCCCGATGCCGCTTCCCTGCCTCCCATCCTCGGGCACATCCCCAGCCCCCGACGCGATCGGTGGGAGCAGCCGCGAGGAGCGGCTCTTTAAGCACCTATTTGTGCTGCCAAAGAAAGGCTTCTCCCGACTTCCCGCATTTCCCGTGGATTCGGCGGCTTA
The DNA here is from genome assembly GCF_965178545.1 of Coloeus monedula. NCBI lineage: Eukaryota > Metazoa > Chordata > Aves > Passeriformes > Corvidae > Coloeus > Coloeus monedula. The sequence goes on along the minus strand of NC_138821.1, from coordinate 711,295 downwards.
ACAACGCCATTCCCGGCCATTTCCCAGGGCTAGGCAAAGCTCAAGGTTCTCCCTCCTCGAGATTTTTCTCTGGAAGGTTTCAAAAGAGAAAAAAAAAAACCCCAAGGAGAGAGCGCGGCTCCGGCGCCGCCGCTTCCCGCCGCATCCACTGCGGAATTTTCGAGCCAAGCCTCCGGAGCGGTCGGGAATGCGGCAGCCGCTGCGGATATTTTTTGGCACAAAGACAACGGTGGCAGTGCCAAGCCCCATGGCTAAAACTCCTCCGAAGAGGCAGGAGGGGAGCATTCCGCGCTCCGCTCCCTTCCCGCGCGGAGCGGCCGCGGCCGCCTTTTCCGAGGGAAAAGTCCCCGCTGGAATATTGCGCTGGGGGAGGCCGGGAAAGAGGAGGGGGGAGAATAGAGGGGAAGAAGAGGGACAGCCTTGGCAGGGATCGTTTCCAACGTGCCGCTCCTCGCCGGCCCTTGCCGTGGCTTTGGGAACAAAGCTCCGTGGCCGGAGCTGCCCGGCACAGGGAATGACTTTGGAGGCTGCGGCTGGGCTTTGGGGAAGGCAGGGAGAGCTTGGGAAGCGGGAAGAGCGTGTGGGGAAATACCGGGATCTGCAGTGAACGGCCACAATGCCAATCACGGGAGAGACAAAGGAGCAACTCCGCGCAGCTCCCGTTTTCCTGGCATTTCAGCTCCCTGCTCTCCGAACACCTGCAGGAAAAAAATCCCCCTCCCTCCCCAAATATTCCCTCCATGCTTTATTTAACGGCCAGGAATCCGTGCAGGAGGAAGCCATGGAGGAGTTGGGAAAATTAATTAGGACATTTCAGCAACTTCCAAAGGATAAATGCGAGGGATCCCGTTCCCCTGCTCGTTCCCTGCCCCGGGGAAAGGGCACCTTGGCAGTTTTTGGGAGGCAGAAGGAGACGGATGAGGCAGAGGAAAGGAAGGGAAATGATTCCCGTCAATTCTTTTAATTCGGTATTTCCTTGGATTCCGTATTTAAACGTTTTTTTAAGGGACGAACCCAATGGGAGTATTTGAATTCCAGTTCTGCACGCCCGATCTTTGGGTCTGGGGCTTGCTCAGACCGAGGGAAACTTGGCTGGGGACAGCAGAAATGATCAGGAATTGGGATTTTAATAGCTCCCAATTTCCAGCCGTCCTTTTGCTTCAATCCATGATTTAATTCCAGGTTTTTGTGGCAATTAAGGATTGTCCGACGGGAAGGAGCCCGACACGCTCCCCGTTAAGGACAAAAGAAATGACAAATTTAAGGACAAATTAAAGGAGAATTCCCAAACCAAGCCGGGAACGAGGAGCACAAAGCTGGAGAACATTTGGGATCGAGCAAGGGAAGAGGCTGAACTTCCCAAATCCCAATTAATGCACACACCGGCGATCCCGGCTGGAGCAGCAGGAACCCTTTCACTCGGCCGCAATCCCGACCTCTGCATCCCAAATTTTCTTCCAGTTGGGTTGCAGGGGAAAGGGAAGATGGAAGGGCTCCGAAGCCCAATCTGCCGGCACCGGGATCAGCTCCCTGGATTATCCATTAAAAACCAGGGCTTTTTTTCCCCTTGGAGCTCCCAAAATGTCTCATTTCAGCTGAGAGATCCAGCTAAAATTCATAGGGAATTATCAAATATCCAAGGAAAAACTCATGGAAATAAATGAGGATTTTCTCCCAAATATGAGCACCTCAGTGGGGGGGAAAATAAATCTATTTTAAAATACCAAATATTTATTTATGTGTGTCCCTGCTTTCTCCACGGACAACATTCCAAGGTTTTCCTGGGAAAGATGGAATGAAAAATCTCCTGTCCACCTTCCCATCGGAGCAGGCAGCAGAGCGCTCCTGTATTTTTTGCAGAACTTTGGAATATTCTGTTCTTCAGAAGAGAAAGGAAAAAAAAAAAAGGAGAGGGCAAAGGGGGGGAAAAAGAGGGAACAAAAAAACCAGGGGAAACAAGGGAAATAAGCAGGAGGGGGAATTTTCTGCCTCCCGACTGCGGGAGCAGATCCCTGGCACCAGGAGCAGCTGGCGGGGAGCTCATCCCCTTTGTGCTCCGCTCGCCTTCCGAGCACTCCGGCGGCTCCCGGGCGGCTCCCGCGGGCACCGAGCTGGCACGGGGACAAGCAGCCCTGGGCAGCGGCCCCACGGAGCCCAGGTGTTCCTGCTACAGCTAAGCCGGGCTCAGCCAAGCCGGGCCTGAGCCGCGCCGGCCACCCAAACGCTGCCCGTGCCGACGTGGCCCCAAAATCCCAGTTTTTCTCCGCGTTTTCCATCACAAAGGAGCTCATCCCTGGGAACCGAGGGCTCGTGGTAATGAGCTGGTGCTGCTTTGTGCTCCACGGCAAGGCCCGACAACAAACCCAGGAGGGATCCGGGCCCTTTCGGGCCAGGCAGTCGGACACGCCGCCGGCTTGGAGCCGTCGCATCCACAAACCAGGCACAAAGCTCGGGAAAACATCCCGGCAACCTGAAGGGAAACCGGGCTCGAGACCTTGCGGCCAGGGTCGAGGCAGGAAACAGGGATGGGAATGGAAGGGACGTTCCGACGGCACGGCAAGGCAGGGACCAGCTCCCCGCGGTGCCACCAAACGCCAAGGGAACGAAGGCCGGGAGCCCCTCGGAAAACAAAGCTCCGGAGCTCGGCCCACGGGAAGCAGGGCAACGCGGGCCGGAAGCGGGCCCTCGGCAGGAAAGGCGAATTCCCAAAGGTGCCGGAGCTCTTCCCGATGCACGCTGCATGCAGGTATCCCTGCCAGGCTCCGCGGGGCACCAGGAGCGCTGCCTGTGGAGCTGGGGAAGGGACGGCACCCACGGGTGCTGCCCACACCACCCTCACCCCCCGAGAACTCGGCCCCTCAACCGGGGCATCCAAAGGGAAAGATTCCGGGAAGCTGGCCCGTGTGTCACCGCTCCATAGGCAGCGGCACAATCCGTAACATTCCAGGGATTAATAAGCTGGATATCGAATCCACGCGCTAATTGCGAGCGGAATAATAAACTTCCCTAATTAAATTAGGGATTTATGGAAACAAAACGCCCGTTTCTTCCCAGGCTGAGGGAAGAATATGGATATTTAACGAGGGGAGGAAGCCGGGAAATTCCTTGGAGCCGTGGGATGCTCCCAGGGCCCGAGGCCACGCGGAGATGCAGTGATGGGAAGAAGTTTGGGAGACGACCCCTCGTTTGCAGCGATTCCATGAGCATCTTTCGGGTCCTTTGGAATTTCAGGCTCCGGGAGATAACGAGTGAACAGCCTGAACACCTGGAATATTGTTGGGAGAGGAGCAAAACCTCCAATGAAACAAGGGATTGTGCTTCACCCCGTTCTTGGAAAACAATGGGGAAAGGGGCTGGGGAAGGAAAAGGGCCACTGGAAAACGGAATCAAAGGGAAATCCGAGGCGCTGGTGAATAGGGGAGGATTAAAGTCACAAAAAGGAACAAGATTCCCACAAAATCTCCGATAAGAGCGCGCTGTAATCGCGCTCCAGCCCGCGGGAATATCCAGGGATTGGGTGGATATCGCTCCATCCCAAGCGAGCCTCCGAGCGGGATTTGGAACGGAACCAGCCCATGGGGTGATCCCTCCTGGTCTGTTCCCATCTTCATCGTGGAGCTGGAAAGCTGGGATTCCACCAGCATCGCTTCCAACCGAGGCAGACAAGGATCCGAAGCCATGGGATCCAAAGGGGAGGACACAAAGCCACGCCGGACATGGATAAGGAGATCCAGAGCCTATGGGAGCAGATTTGGGATCAACGGACACCTGGACACAACATCCTGGAACGTCCGTTCCCAAAGGGACCGACACTCTGAGGAATCTGGGATGGGACAGAAGGAGCAGGGACCTTTCCCATGGAAGATTCCATGCCCACGGCAGGAGGTGGGAATGAGGTGCTCCTTAAGGTCCCTTCCAGCCAAAGCATTCCCAGATTCCAGGATTCCGTGGCACCAGGGATGGCAGCACCAGTGTCATCCATTAGGTATTCCTAGAAAACCACAGCCGACCCTTCCACGGAGATTAAAGGCTCCGTTAGTAATTCCTGCCCAAGATCCATTTATCCCACATATTCCTCATCCCATTAAATCCCAGCTCAAAACATGGATTTTTGTTCTCATTTTGGGTTCAACAAAACCCACTTCAGACCCTTTGGATCTTTTGAGGGGACACAACAAACTTCAAGGTTCCCAGAGGATGGGAAAACAGCGGGAATTCTGCGGCTAATGCCAAATACTCCAGAATTCCCTATTATCCCCCATCAGCAGTTCCAGCAGAGGGCATGCACACCTGCAGGAGAAATGACACTTCCCGAATATTCCAGGATCTTTGTGGCCTGAGAACCCACGCCAACTCCACACACGCTCTCCAACACCTCTGGAACAAGGACAAAACATTCCAATTCCTCGGTGAATACATCACACCTGGAAGGAATGTTATGCCGAGGAGCAAAATCCATGGAATCCTGGAATCGTATGGGTTGGAAGGAACCTTAAGGCAGGGCAGGAACCTTAAGGCAGGAACACCTCCTGCTGTCCCAGGCTGCTCCAAGCCCTGTCCACAAGAAGCCAGGGAGATGCTCCCAGGGCTGCAGCCGGGCTGGGAGAGCTGGGAATGTTCACCTGGAGAAGGGGAGGATCCAGGGAGAGCTCAGAGCCCCTGGCAGGGCCTAAAGGGGCTCCAGGAGAGCTGCAGAGGGACTGGGGACAAGGCCTGGAGGGACAGGACACAGGGAATGGCTTCAAATCGGCAAAGGGGAGATCAGGATGGGATATGGGGAAGGAATTCCTGGCTGGGAGGGTGAGGAGGGGCTGGAATGGAATTCCCAGAGCAGCTGTGGCTGCCCCTGGATCCCTGGTAGTGTCCCAGGCCAGGCTGGGATAACCTGGGACAGCGGGAGGTGTCCCTGCCACGGCAGGGGGTGGCCGTGGATGATCCTTCAGCTCCATTCCCCCCCCCAAAGCATTCCAGGATTCCCTGAAGCCCACGGAGGCGCATCCAGCGCCTCTTCCAGCCCGTGCCGGGAAGCACGCGGGAGCGGGAAGGCCGAGGCTCTCTCCTCTCCCTCCCGTGCTCATCGCGGCCGATGTGAGCGGATCTGACGCGCAGCCGGCCGGGGTCAGCGCCGCGGATAACGCCCGGGAAAATTCCACGGCATCTAGGTCGCTGCCCGCGGGGGAAAGGAGCGCGCGCCTCCTCCGCCCGTCTCCATCCCAATCCTTCATCCCGCAGCCCGCAGCTCCGAGCGCGATGCAAGAAAGGAGCCGAACGCTCCGAGCGAAAATCTGCTTCCAGGACAATCCATTATCCCTGACAAGTTAAATGTTCCATGGGAGACCATATGGCACCGGAGCAGGGCCGGCGCTGCGGCGGCGAGCTCGGCAAATGCATCACAATTACGGACCTGACGGGAGACCCCGCTGCCCGTGTCTGCCACAGCCCCTTCCTGCCCTTCCCGGGAACCCTCTGCCCCCCAAAATCAGGGACTGAAGTCGCGCCGGACTCCGGCTCAAGGCGTTTTTATGCCCAGAAATTCGCTAAATCTGGGATATTCCTCACACGGAGAACAGGGATCTTGGAGCAACATGGGACAGCGGAACGTGTTCCTTCCCACGGCATGGGGTTGGAGCTGGATGATCCTTTGGATACTTCCAAGCCAAACCATTCCATGGCTCCACTCTTGGAGACCAAGGAAAACGGCGAGGTGACGAAAAAGAAGGAAACGGCCCCAAAGGCGCGGGATGAGTTCCACAGGAATGTCACCCCCAGTCCCCATCCCTGAACCCTCGGGATGAGTTCCACAGGAATGTCACCCCCAGTCCCCACTCCCGAACCCTCGGGATGAGTTCCACAGGAATGTCACCCCCAGTCCCCATCCCTGAACCCTCGGGATGAGTTCCACAGGAATGGGGAGGAGTTTCCCTATGGAGCCTCCCCAGCACTTCTGTGTCCGTGGGTTTGACCAGAGAATTCCCACATGGAAAGAGAATGGCACTGCTGATCCCAAAGATCTCCACCTTCCAGATCCATGACTTCCTATGGAAGCAATGCTGGAGCCCCAGGCATTCCCAGGAGCCCGAATCCATCCAATCCTGGGTATTGATGAGGCTTTCCCAACGCCTGCTCCGCAGGGACTGGGAATACCGGATTCCCCACCCCTATGGAGATGGATCCTGACTGCCATCGATAACAAATGGGCCAATTAGAAGGGAAAAATATGCAAATGAGCTGTCCCTAATGAGGTTCTGCAATGATTTGGTGCTGAAAACAGGAGCTGGTGCTACCAGAATTCCTTGTGGAAAAGCTCTTCCATGGAAAAGGATGGAAGGACTTCCATAAAGCTGTTCAGGAGCAATTTCCCACCATTTTCAGGGCCTGGAGCCGGGAATTCCCCAAATTTCTCGTGCCAGGATTCCCTTCCAGGGATGTGCCACAAGGCTCGGGGGAATACTGGGAATTGTTTCCTGGAGAACCAAGGTGATCCTTGGAAAAACTCAGTGTCTGCATGGCCAGCTGATGCTCTGGGATGAAAATCCAAGGCAAAAGAGGGATTTCCTTCCGAATTTCAGGAAATTGGGATTTAAAAAAATCATTATTAGGAATAGGAGTGGCTTTATTAAGGAATTATTAAATATTTATTAAAAGCTTAATTAAACAATTCCTCTTCTGCCTTAAGGAATTTTTCCAGTTGGAATTTTGGCAGGAGGAATTTAATATCCCGAAATAAGGGATTTGTCCATTGTTATTCCTTGCAGGAAAACACGAAGGAAAACAATCCCACTGTTACTCCTCTGTTCTTGGGAAGCCACATCTGGGATCCTCCGGTCACCCTTGGCTCTCCCATGGGAAAACCTCCTGGAAAACCTTCCTTGGGATGTTGCGAATGGAAGTTTCTTGCCTTTTTAGCTGAGATTTCAGTGTTTCCCCCCCAAAATCTCCCAGAAATTCCGTTCCAAAGGATTTTTTGCCTCACTGGGTCCATCCCAAATAGATTATGGCTCCTGAAAAGATTCCATGGCTGAGCCTCCGGAAGGAAGGAAAACACTCGGAAATGGATGTTTGCTTTGTACAGGCCCCTGGAATAAACTCACTGCTCCATGATTTTCTCCCTGACTCTTCCCTGATTATCCAATGGATGCAATCCATGAGGCAGAAATGGAGGGGAAAAGAGAAATCCAGTGAAAACTGTGGAGATTCCACCATGGAATCCTGCTCCGGGATCTGATTCCCAATGCAAACGTCCGCGTAAAAACTGGATCCAGGGGGCCGTGAAGGCCAGGGTTGATCCTCTGCATTTCGTCAGAAACTCAGGAATTCTGCCCGGGCGTTATTCCCAAATTCCCCGTTTTCTGAGCCATTAGGAGAACAACAGCGCTAGGAAAGAATTTTATTTGCCCTCATCCATGATTTTAAGCAAGAGATGCTGAAAAAGGAGAAAGTTCAAAACCTTGGAATTCTTCTTATTAAAAAGTTCCGTGTTTCCCATCTAAAATCCAAGGGAGCTGGAAACAATCCGGCTCCAAGCCTGGCATGTGGCAATTCCCAAAATTCCCCTGGATCCACGGGAGGGATGGGAGCCCCACCGTGGAGAACCTGCCCTGGGGAAGCGTTCGGGTCCTGGAGCCGTCCCTGGCTTGGCCACAGCCCCACACTTGGGAAGGACTTTTGGAAGGCTGGGATATTGGGAAGGAATGGGAATCTCTGCCTGCTGCTCCTGGGATGCAGCACGGCCCATTCCCACCTCCCTGGTCCTTCTGGGAACGCCCCAGGGCTGGTGGAGGACGCGGAGATGGATCCCAGCGCCTCTCCCAGAAAGGCGAGCGAGAATTTGGCTCATCCCAAAAGCCCGAATGAGAAGGAGAAGGAGACAATGGTGGTGGTGTTTTATCCTTTGCCAGGCTTTGGAAAAGCCAGGGAGAATTCCCAGGGAGGCTCTGCGATCCCAGAGTCTGCTGCGATGGAGTCGGGAATGGGCCTCACCAAATCCAGCAGCAATTCTGCCACTATTTCCCTTATTTTGGATTCATTCCTTGAATCCCTTAAATTCCCTTTTCCCCCTGGAAACGATCCCTCATTTCTGACGCAGTGCTCTCGGGCCTGCTTCCGTTCCACATCCCATTGCTTCCCGTTCCCCAGCAATGAAAGGAAAGGAAAGGGAATGAAAAGCCACGGTTCCTTCCCTCCTTCCCATGGAAAACCAGCAGAACATTCTTGGATATTTATTTAAGCTTGGTAATGCATTCCCAGGTTTTTTGGGAATAAAATCCAAATATTTCTCCCCTTATCCTGCCCTGAATTCCTCACTGGGAGCAAACAACGATGAATCGGAGCGTGTAGGGAATGTCTTCCCAGCTTCCCAAAGCCCCATTGCCCAAGGAGGAGCCACGATATATTCCAACATATTCTTTGGAAAATTGGGAATTTGGTTTTTTTATCTCATCACCTTTTTGATCCAAATTTGGAATTTTAAAAAATGAAACAGTTTTGGGTCCAAACAAATAAATGTGGTTTTCCCTCCGTGTATCCCTCCTCCTTTATTCCCAGTTTGTTTTGTTAACTATCCCAACATTTCCGTCGATGCCGTTCAAACACTTTTTACATCCCAGATTTTTATCGCTGAGCCCAAACCCATGGATTTGGGGAGGGGGGAGAAGCCCAAATCCCAGTTGTTCTGCAGAGAAGGGAATTAAAAAGCTCCCAGAAATGTCGGGATGAACGGATCTATTCCGATTGCTTACAGGTGCCATTACACCATCTGCCTGGGCATCCTGCCCATCCCAAAGGAAATTATCCCAAAAAATAAAACCCGAGCATTCCAACCCATCAATGCTTTTATATCGAAATATAAATCCAGCTCTAAAGTGTGAGCTACCGAAAGGCCCTAAAAAATCCAATTGTTTGGGAAGAATGGATGCTGGAAGAGCCGGTGGGCAGCGAAGAGAGGGAATTGTCCGGGAATCGTGGAATCGCTGCGGATCACACACATCCCTGGAGCAGCATCACCTTCCCACTCCCCCCTGGATCCCGGGCTGGGGTGAACGGACACACACAGCCAGTGCCAGTGCAGGGAACTGCAATTCCAGGCTATCCGCCTTTCCTCTGGAATCGCGCTGGCACCGAGAGCTCCCCACGGTGCTCCCACGCATCCCCCGCTCCGGGCTCTCCCCCGGGGAACGGCACGCACGGACACCGGGACACGGCTCCGGCCGCTGCCCCAGTCCGGAGAGGCGGAATTCCTGGAGGCCCTGTCGGAAACCGAGGGCCAGAGGCAGGGATGGGAATGCCGGGACGAAGCAGCAGGAGCAGCGGGGATGGGATCCTGCGCTCCGGGCCTAGGGATCTGTCCGGGCACGAGGAACCCTTGGGCGCACAAACAACCGGGGAGAGAACGAGATGAGGCTGGGAGAGAGCAGGGGCCGGCAGCGCTCGGAGTCAAAGGGAATTGAGAGAGGGGAAAAAGTTTTCCCGAAATTCCTGTATTCTTGCTGCCGGTGCATGGAAATCGGGGTTGTTTTTCTTGCCGGCTTTTTTTTTTTGGGAGGGGGCCAGGGCTGGAAGGAGTTAACGGCTCCCTCCCCTTCATTTGCATCTGGTGCTTTTAGTGTGTGTGTGTGTTTTTTTCTTCCCTGAAAAAGTTGGCAGAGCCGCCGATTTTCCATAATGCAAGCATTTGGGAATTGTGAGCGGAATGAAACCGATCCAATCTCCTGACTGCGACATGAATTTTCATTAATTACAACCTTGTCAGCAAAAGCATTATCAAAGCTGAATATGAAAATGCTAATGAGTTCTCATTTGCATATTTTTCTTTGTTGGAATGTCATTAATTATTACATTTTATGATGATGAATGCAGCTGTCGAAGCTCTCCGATGCATAATTAGCCATCAGAATGCCAGGAGCCGATCAGCAGTTTTGGGGGAAAAGGGAAAAAAACAGGGAAAAGGGAAATAATCCCCCAAATTTCCCGACGGCTCGCGCCGAATCCCCCCAAACTTTCCGTGGCCGACGCTCCTCCCGTTCCCAGCCCACTCCGGGGAGCGGGAGCACGGGGACGGATTTCTCCTGGGTTCATCTCAAATTATTTGGGATTTTTTTTTTTTGTTGTTGCCGCTTCCACAATCGGAGCAGCTCTTAATAAAAAAAAAAATCGTTATTCCAGCTTAATTAATGCCACGCTTAATTATAACACCATGATGTCAGCGGTTTTAATTAAGCATTGGCTCGGGTACAAGAAAACTCCTCGCCGCAGTAAGAGTCGCTAGCCGAGGCTCCTGCCAGCCGGGAGCGGCCCCGAATCCTCGCGGGAGCCGCTGCTCCCTGGCCCCGGCCGCGGCCGCTTTTCGGTGGGTCCGAGCGCGGCTCCGGCTCCGGAGCGAGCGGATGGCCCGGCAGCGCCGGGAAGGGGCTGCGGCTGGAACAAACAGGCGAGGAGCGGGAGCAGATGGGCCCATTCCACATGACCAAGCCAATCAATCACAGCTGAAGGGCCCAGGTGCGGCGCAGCCGCGCAGCAACGCCCCATTTCACAGTCTGTCACACACAGCCACTCGGCCCGCCACCGCTGACCCCGCTGCCAGCCCGTCCCGCAGGACCTCAGCTGCACGCAGCTCCCTGCTCCTTCCCTCTCCTCTCCTTCCCTCTCCTCCCCTTCCCTTCCCTCTCCTCTCCTTCCCTCTCCTCCCCTTCCCTCTCCTCCCCTTCCCTTCCCTCCTTCCCTTCCCTCCTTCCCTTCCCTCTCCTTCCCTCCCCTTCCCTCTCCTCCCCTTCCCTTCCCTCCTTCCCTTCCCTCTCCTTCCCTCCCCTTCCCTCTCCTTCCCTCCCCTTCCCTTCCCTTCCCTCCCCTTCCCTCCCCTTCCCTCTCCTCTCCTTCCCTTCCCTCCTTCCCTCTCCTTCCCTCCCCTTCCCTTCCCCTCTCCTCTCCTCCCCTTCCCTTCCCTTCCCTTCCCTTCCCTTCCCTTCCCTTCCCTTGGGTTCAGAGGGAGGTGAAGCTCATCCCGTTCATGCCCTGCCAGGGCAGGGACACCTTCCACTATCCCAGGTTATCCCAGCCTGGCCTGGGACACTGCCAGGGATCCAGGGGCAGCCACAGCTGCTCTGGGAATTCTGTCCCAGCCCCTCCCCACCCTCCCAGCCAGCAATTCCTTCCCCATATCCCATCTGGCACTGGGATCCATTCCCTGTGTCCTGTCCCTCCAGGCCTTGTCCCCAGTCCCTCTGCAGCTCTCCTGGAGCCCCTTTAGGCCCTGCCAGGGGCTCTGAGGTTTCCTTGGATCCTCCCCTTCTCCGGGCTGGCCAATGCCAAGGAAGAGCCCGGAGCTCTGTTCCCTATGGATACCACATCCCACCTAACTTGCATCCCAAGGTGTTTTCCCCAATTCCAGGAGGAGGAACGATGGATAACCCTGACGCAGCGCTGCCTGTCTCACCCGGCTGGAATGGGAACGAATCCCAGCCACGGCGCCAGCACAACCCAAGTGTCGCCTGCCACCCCAGCCCCTTCCCACCTCCTAACCAAACCCGGGAAGAGCCACAGAAATCCCACAGAAATCCGGGCAACCAGAGGGAAGAGCCGTGACTTGTGTCTGGAAAATGAACCGGGAGAAAGCCTTTTGGAAATTTCAGGAACACAGAGATGAAGGATCAAATCCCCTGTGGAGACTTGGGAAGGATCCCACATCCCAGTGGAATCTGGGGATACCTGCTCCCCATCCAAACACTCTAGAAAGCAACACTAAAACTTCCCAAGTTGAAAGAAGCCCCTTTTTTCCCCCCGAATTTCCCAGTCCTTTGGAAGTTGCCTGAACGGCAACAGCTGCTGCATTAATAATATAAAGAGAAACTGGAATTTCTGAGAGGATTCGAGGAAGGCATGAAGGCACTGAGATGAAAATTCCAAGCTTGTTACGAAGCAGCCGATTTTCCCGGGAAAGCTGTGAGTTGGTTTTGTCCCACCCAGCCGGCCAGAGGTGCTGCCCAGCATTGTTTTCCCCACACATTTGCACGGCTAAGCTGCCCCTTTTTCTTGGCTCCAAAGGAATGGCGGTACGAAAAGCAGATGTGAGAGCCGGATCCTTTCAAAGGAAATTTCCCAAAGCCGAGCCCATTCCAGCTCCAGATCAAAGGCACTAAAACACCCATCTCCTCCCCCTTCCCGGATAATTACCGGGATTCGATGTCCTTTGTACGAGGTACGGCTCGCAGGGGATAAATAACCATGGGTGCGTGCTGTGCTCCCTGCGCTCCTGCTGCCTCACCTGCTGCCCAGGGACGGCACTGATCCGCATTCCGGACATCCCCATTCCCTCGGAGCTTCCTGACACAGCTGGAGCAGCGTCCGTGTCCAGCCTGGCCTTGCACCCTGCCAGGCATCCAGGGGCCCAGGGTGCCCAGAGCAGCTGTGGCTGCCCCGGGATCCCTGGCAGTGTCCCAGGCCAGGCTGGACACTGGGGCTGGGAGCAGCCTGGGGCAGTGGGAGGTGCCGCTGCCCACGGCAGGGCTGGGAATGAGATGATCCCTAAGGTGCCACGATGCTGTGGTTCTGCCGGCCCGTATCCCTGCGCGATTCCCGTGCCACGTCCAAGCCTCTCCGAGGCAGCGAGCAGTGAATCACCACTGCAGACGGGACCCCAATCCCGCAATGCCCAGCTCCACCCATCCCATCCAGCCGGAGGAGACGGATAATTATCCCTGAGGAACAGCGACGCAGGCCTGGGCTCTCTGTCCACCCACACCTGGGCTCCCTGCACCTCCCCACTGGGATTTAATCCAGTTCCACCGTGGATTCTCCTGCTGACCTTGGGAAGTCACAGCTTTGCAGTCCTTAATTTAGGAAGACCCCACCGGGATCTGCCTGTGGCCATCCCATGGAGAGCAGAGTGACACCAAAGCATGAACAGGAAAATAAAGGATATTCAGGAAGGAGGGAGCAGGAAAGGAGGAATGTGCTCCATATTCCTTTGTCTTTTGTGCCTAGTTCCTCCCATCCTGAGTTCTTGCCTTCCCTGACTCCTCTGTCCTTCATTATCCTCTTTCCTGTTGTTATGCCTCGAACTGGCAAAAATTCCCGACTGCACAGGCGTGAAAACTGGCCCTGATTCCAAATATAAGCCCCGATGTAGGCCAGGGTATATTTGGCAAACACAAATCCTCGCCAGATTTACACAGCTCTAATAATAAGGTGACAAGGACCACGGCAGGATTACGGATGCGGCCTCCCTCATCCCCACCAAGCGCCAAAGGACTTCCCTTTGACTTTGATTCAACCTTTCTGCACGGATCGCACCTCGTTAACTCCGGGGGGTAGGAAGGGGAGGAAAAGGAAAGCCCCAAAAGACCGACCAAAGCTGTTCCAGGCTGGGGGAGCTTGGGATGTGCTGGTTCCCATCAGCCCTTGGATGCGGCGCTCTCGTTAAGCAGGAACACGAGTCCACGCGGAGCATGGAAGAGGCTCTCGGTATTCCTTAGGGATTTCCAGCCCCAGCAGAGTCCGGGTTCCCACTCTGCTCTGTTCCATGCCACAGAAGCAGGTTCCTATCACCCCCTTTCGCTCCTCACCCATGGGAGAAGCCCTTTGGACGTGTTCAAAGCTCCCCAGGATCCCACAGCCCCTCATTCCCGTCTCCATCCATGCCTGGCTGCTCTCCCGCAGTCGGGAGGAGAGGGGCATCCATCTGCCTGAGCCACACCCACAGCTGTGGGGATCCAGCCCCTGCAAGCGTTCCAGGAGCCCCTGGGATGGTGGAAAGGGTCCCTGCTCACTGCATGGGGCAGAATGGCAGAGTCCTGAAAATCCCTGCCAACCCAGGCCGTTTCAGGATTCCGTGATTCATCTGGAATAATCCCATGGCCTCTCCTGCACCACCATCTTGCTCCAAATACCTCCCCCAGCACATCTCTCCTTTCCTCCCCTTCTCCTTGCACTCTCCCTCTCCGCCCCAGGAGTTCTTTCACTCTGCACTTTAATGTGGAGCTGGTGGCTGATGACCTTAAGGCCTTTTTCCAACCTGAGCAATTCCATGAGTCCCTCCTGAAAGCGTTACCACAAACGTGGCAGTGGAACTGATGATCTTTAAGATCCCTTCCAACCCAAATTCTATAAATAAATAAATTCGAGGAATAACAAATTTTTAGGGTTTTTAGAACCGGACAGAGCCATGGCCAAGTCCAGGGCTCTGCCTTGAGGACTCTCCTGCCCGGATCCACCAAAGCTGGATTTGATATTCCCTCTTTTTAAGTGCAGCTTGTTCCTCTCGTTCTGTCTCCTCAGCAAATCCCATTACATGATGGAGGAAAAATGTGGCCTGGGAGGAGGGAACGAGCGGAGCTTCAAAGCCGAGTCCTTCCCAACATTCTCCAGGTGTGCGCCACATGGGCCGGCCCTGGAATCGCAGCCGCTCGGGGGGCGATGACAGCTCTGCAGAGCGGGATCAAAACCATTCCACATGGAAAAAAAATATCAAAGTCGGGCGAAGAAGCCTTCTGCCAGGCAAGGAGGGGGAAGCCAATCCCACAAATCCGAGTGGGAAGGACGGGGTGGTTAAACGGGGAGAGGCAGCTGGGGCTGCCACGCATCGCTAACGTTTATGGGCCCACAAAGCACATCCCAAATATCCCAGCTTCCCAGCGGGATGGGGCAGCAAGGGAACTCCCGGCCCAACCTGAGCCCAAGAACACTCAGGCTGCGGGAGCCGAGAGCTCTGGGCTGATCAAAGCTCTGGTTCTTTTCCGCACAAAGAATGCCACACCGAATTCCAGGAGAATTCTAAAAATGTGCTCGGGAGAAGCTCAAAGATCATGGAATGGTTTGGGTGGGAAGGGACTTTGAAGCTTGCTTTGTTCCACGCCCTTGCCATGGCAGGGACACCTTCCCCTATCCCAGGTTATTCCAGCCTGGCCTTGGACACTGCCAGGGATCCAGGGGCACCCTGTGCCTGGGAAATCCCCACCCTCCCAGGGAACAATTCCTTCCCAATATCCCATCCAGCCCTGCCCTCTGGCACTGGGAAGCCATTCCCTGTGTCCTGTCACTCCAGGCCTCGTCCCCAGTTCCTCTGCAGCTCTCCTGGAGCCCCTTTAGGCCCTGCCAGGGGCTCTGAGCTCTCCCTGGAGCCTTCCCTCCTCTGGGCTGAGCATTCCCAGCTCTCCCAGGCTGGCTGCAGCCCTGGAGCAGCTCCGTGGCCTCCTCTGGACTGGCTCCAGCAGCTCCACGTCCTTGTGCTGTAGTGGGCTCCAGAGCTGGACATGGTGCTCCAGCCGGGAATACACCGTATCTGGGAAACCATTTGGAAAAATTCACCGGCTGTTTGCTGAGCCTGAGGGTTCCCTCAGAGGAAAATTCCTCCTGCCCCGTGCGAGCTGTTGCTTATGGATGGCCCCAAACCCAGTCTCCCACCCAGCAGCCTGAATTCCTTGTTGGAAAAGACATTTTAGAGGAGTTCGGGAACAAAGGCTGCCGCCAGGGCTGTCCCTGTGGAAGCTGAGGGCACTGAGGATGGGCAGGAGTTGGACAGTTGGATGTTTTCCCCATACACACGACACAGACCTTTTTTTCTTTACTTAGGAATTCTGGGATGGCTCCTCTCTGGTTTAATCTGTGCGCTGATGTTCTCACCCACCGTGTGATCACCCAGTCTGGAATAATCCCTATTTCCTTCAATATTTCTTGCCTCTCTCCTGGGAAATTTAGAGCCGATTCTGGCATCTGTTCCCCGTCCTCTTTTGTGAACACTGAGGCGAAAAATCCATTTATTTTTTAGCAGTGTCTACATCATCTGTCAATAAATTCCCCTTTCCGGCTCTAAGAGGTCCTAAAATTCCCTGTCCTGGCCTCCTCCTCTTTCTGCATCGTCGTGATTGTTTATCTTCACCTCGGGCCTGCTCCTGCTTTTCCCTTTGCTTCCCTTCCCCGAATCCGGCGTTTTACATCTTTTATTCCCCGTTTCCTTCCTTGCCTTTCATTTTTAATCCAGCCCATTCCTCCTGGATAATTCCCACAAATACAAAGAGAGATACAAACACACACGCCGGCAAAACTGGAGTATTTTGTTGTCAGCCTAATTTCTTCTTCCTCCTCACACTGAATCACCACGTTCGCTTCCCAGAATATCCCTCTTTTTTCGGACTAGGGAATATTCAGACCGCAGCTGCACAGTAAAAGTTTGCGGGAGAAAGGAATAAATGGGAATACTCTGATTTCAGTTAGGAAGGAATATAATCTAATTAAAGTCCTGCTGGTTCCTGTTAAACCCGTGCTCCGGAGCTTTTTATTTCGCATGGTCCCGGGATCAAAGCCCGGCCCCAGTCCCGGCTGCCTCGTCTGGTGTGAGAACCGGTGCTGTCCCTAATTCCGACCATATGGCGAGAGGGATCTGCTGGCATGAGGCTGGGGAGAATTCCCGTGCCCTCCCGTCAGCCCCGTTTTATCCTCCCCACCGGAGCTCCTTCCCGTTGGATCTCATCTCCTCCGTGCCTCCGACCCAACGCGGCCGAGGGAAGAGCGCTTCCCCAAAAAGCCGCCAGGCGGGAATTAAAACCTGAACTCCAAAAATCCAGAGGACTTTTTGCTTTCAGACAAGGGAGAGGAAGGCTCACCTTTTGTCCTGGATGGAGAGGGAAAAGCCCGGAGGGGATGCCGAGAGTTTTAAGCACGGCCTAAAACGCAGCCGGCACTAGGGCTCAGCCCCCCCGGGCCCTGGCACCGGCAGCTCCGGCTCCTTTTCCAGCACAATCCAGCCAAAGCTCCCCCAAAAAGTTGATTTTATTTATCTAACTCCTCCTTTAATTCCCCATCTCTCCATGCTGGGAAGTTCAGACTTCAGGGCTGGGCTGCGAATGCTTATTAATTAAACTCGGCTTTGTTGGACACTCTGGGCTTTAACTAAGAGCATAACAAACCCTTTGTTTTTCCCTGCTTAACGGAGCGTGACTGCCTATGGAAATGACCCACTAATTCACCAAATTTGTTTTGTTTCCCAGATTTTCCCACATGTCCATTTTCCAGCTGTAATGCAAATCTCCGCCCGCAGCCGGTCGTGTCCCCCCGAAGAGCGTCGGGACCTCGAGGTGATGCACAGTCATTAAGGGGCTGCAGCCACTGCAGCCACAACAACTCCAGCCAGAAAACCCAAAAAGGCAGGGATTCATTTCTAAACCCTCCTTTTGGGAGTGCTTTTATCTTGGTTTGCATTTTTTGTGTTGCCTTTTTTTTTAGTCATTCTTTCGGATCGTGGAACCGTTTGTGTTGGAAGGGACTTTAAAAGTTCATCTTATTCCAACCCCTTCCCACTTCCCAAATGCAATAGATCTACAAATGGAGTCCTTTGCTCTTCAGGAATATTTTCAGGAAGTCACTTCCAGGTTTCTCTCAATACCCAAACAGTTGGGAGCTCAAAATTCCCTCTGCCCCCAGCCTCAGCTCAGCTGGAGAACAGCAACAAAAGCTCCTAGGAAAGCCAAGCTCCAATAATCCCTGGAAAAGGCAGGAGCTTGTTAACTGCTGGATTTTACTGGGAAAGCTGCTTCCCTACGCAGGAGATAGAGACATTGGAGCCTGGAGAGAGCACTGGAGCCTAGAAATCAGAGCATTTCTGGGTCGCTGAGAAGGCACAGATGGGTTACAGGCAGGAGTCTGGGATCAACGCAGGAGTCTGGGATCATGGCAGGAGTCTGGGATCATGGCAGGAGTCTGGGATCAACGCAGGAGTCTGGGATCATGGCAGGAGCCTGGGATCATGGCAGGAGTCTGGGATCAACGCAGGAGTCTGGGATCATGGCAGGAGCCTGGGATCATGGCAGGAGTCTGGGATTATGGGCAGGAGTCTGGGATCAACGCAGGAGTCTGGGATCATGGGCAGGAGTCTGGGATCATGGCAGGAGTCTGGGATTATGGGCAGGAGTCTGGGATCAACGCAGGAATCTGGGATCAACGCAGGAGTCTGGGATCATGGCAGGAGCCTGGGATTATGGGCAGGAGCCTGGGATCATGGGCAGGAGTCTGGGATCATGGCAGGAGTCTGGGATCATGGGCAGGAGTCTGGGATCATGGCAGGAGCCTGGGATCATGGCAGGAGCCTGGGATTATGGGCAGGAGTCTGGGATTATGGGCAGGAGTCTGGGATCAACACAGGAGCCTGGGATCATGGGCAGGAGTCTGGGATCAACGCAGGAGTCTGGGATCATGGCAGGAGTCTGGGATCAATGCAGGAGTCTGGGATCATGGCAGGAGCCTGGGATCAATGCAGGAGTCTGGGATCATGGCAGGAGCCTGGGATCATGGCAGGAGTCTGGGATTATGGCAGGAGTCTGGGATCATGGACAGGAGTCTGGGATCAATGCAGGAGCCTGGGATTATGGACAGGAGTCTGGGATCAATGCAGGAGTCTGGGATCACGGCAGGAGCCCGGGATTATGGCAGGAGCCTGGGATCATGGCAGGAGTCTGGGATCAACGCAGGAGTCTGGGATCATGGACAGGAGTCTGGGATCATGGCAGGAGTCTGGGATCATGGGCAGGAGTCTGGGATCATGGCAGGAGCCTGGGATTATGGGCAGGAGTCTGGGATCATGGCAGGAGTCTGGGATCATGGCAGGAGTCTGGGATCATGGCAGGAGCCTGGGATTATGGGCAGGAGTCTGGGATCATGGCAGGAGTCTGGGATCATGGGCAGGAGTCTGGGATCATGGACAGGAGTCTGGGATCAATGCAGGAGTCTGGGATCATGGCAGGAGTCTGGGATTATGGGCAGGAGTCTGGGATCAATGCAGGAGTCTGGGATCATGGGCAGGAGTCTGGGATCAACGCAGGAGTCTGGGATCATGGGCAGGAGTCTGGGATCATGGCAGGAGTCTGGGATCAACGCAGGAGTCTGGGATCATGGGCAGGAGTCTGGGATCATGGCAGGAGTCTGGGATCATGGCAGGAGTCTGGGATCATGGCAGGAGTCTGGGATCATGGGCAGGAGTCTGGGATCATGGCAGGAGTCTGGGATCATGGCAGGAGTCTGGGATCATGGGCAGGAGTCTGGGATCATGGCAGGAGTCTGGGATCAACGCAGGAGTCTGGGATCATGGGCAGGAGTCTGGGATCATGGCAGGAGCCTGGGATCATGGCAGGAGCCTGGGATCATGGACAGGAGTCTGGGATCATGGCAGGAGCCTGGGATCATGGCAGGAGCCTGGGATCAACGCAGGAGTCTGGGATCATGGGCAGGAGTCTGGGATCAATGCAGGAGCCTGGGATTATGGACAGGAGTCTGGGATCAATGCAGGAGTCTGGGATCAATGCAGGAGTCTGGGATCATGGCAGGAGTCTGGGATCATGGGCAGGAGTCTGGGATCATGGCAGGAGCCCAGGATTATGGGCAGGAGTCTGGGATCATGGACAGGAGTCTGGGATCAACGCAGGAGTCTGGGATTATGGGCAGGAGTCTGGGATCAATGCAGGAGTCTGGGATCAATGCAGGAGTCTGGGATCATGGCAGGAGCCTGGGATCATGGCAGGAGCCTGGGATCAACGCAGGAGTCTGGGATCATGGGCAGGAGTCTGGGATCAATGCAGGAGCCTGGGATTATGGACAGGAGTCTGGGGTCAATGCAGGAGTCTGGGATCATGGCAGGAGCCTGGGATCATGGCAGGAGCCTGGGATCATGGCAGGAGCCTGGGATTATGGACAGGAGCCCAGGATTAGGGCAGGAGTCTGGGATCATGGCAGGAGTCTGGGATCACGGCAGGAGCCCGGGATTATGGCAGGAGCCCGGGATTATGGCAGGAGCCCAGGATTATGGCAGGAGCCCAGGATTATGGCAGGAGCCCGGGATTATGGCAGGAGCCCGGGATTATGGCAGGAGCCCAGGATTATGGCAGGAGCCCAGGATTATGGCAGGAGCCCGGGATTATGGCAGGAGCCCGGGATTATGGCAGGAGCCCAGGATTATGGCAGGAGCCCGGGATTAAGGGCCGGAGGCCGCTCCTTCTGCCTCCAGAGACGCCAACTGCAGGCTGTCACACAAAATAACTCCTTAAAAACGCTTGTTTAAGTACAAATCCCAAGGAATGTAAACTTCCCTGAAAAGTCTGTAGGACAAACTCATATTTCAAGGCTTCGCTCCTGCACATGAATTGCCACAGTCGACAGTTTCTATTTATACATCTGCTGCTGCTTCCCAAAGAAATGGAGATGTCCTTGTCATTTCTTTTCTCCGGGACCGCAGTTGAATGCTGAGCTCGGAATCCTGACTGGCAGCACTTACAAATCCATTAACTCTTGATTGGGAACGGGAATTTTTCCATCTACGCCTTTGTGGCTCCTACAAAGCGTTTTTAAGCATCTTTCAAGGCTCCAGGAGATCATGTGGGGTTTGGGTTTGGAATATCTCCAAGGATGGAGAGTCCCTGGCAGTGTCCAAGGCCAGGCTGGATGGGGCTTGGAGCAGCCTGGGACAGTGGAAGGTGTCCCTGCCCATGGCAGGGGTGGGCATGAAATGATCCTTAAAATCCCTTCCATCCCAAACCATTCCATGATTGCACGACTCGGAAGGCAGCACAAGGCTGCTCCAAGCCCCATCCCTGACATTCCTGGACAGTTTGGGCCGCTTCCCTCCAGGTTCCCTGTGCCCCTTTCCCAGCTGCAGAGCGGGAAGCGAAGCCACCTGCCATAACAGAGGTGGTGTGAAAAGGAATTAATGTTCCCGCCGTGCCAGACACTGAGGGAGAAAATGCCGAATCTGCCAGGCTGCAATGTAATCCCATTTGAGGAAATGTTGAAATCATTCCTGCAGAAGGTTAAAAAAATACGGAGCGGGCTGAGTCAGATCCACAGCATGGAAAATTTCATCCCAAATGTTTACAGTTTAGCAATTGAAAGCGAGGCCTTTTAATGCTGTGTTGGGTAAACTTCACTAATCTGCAAAAAATTCCAGTTCTCCTCATAACAACGGGAACGGAATCAAAGCTGCCGGGATGAAAAGCATCGGCCGCGGCGATGTTCCGACCGAGACGGGGAAAATCCCATTAAAAATGGGCACGGGCACGGAGCAGCCAAGGAACACTGGGTGGAGTTTGGGGTTGTTTGGAGCACTTGGAAGCACAAACCTAAATATTCCTGCTCGGCAAAGCGAGGGGAGGGATGGAATTCTAAAGAACCGGCAGCTGTCCCACTGTGACCACAACAACCACGGCAGAGTATTCCCAGAGGAGCTCCAAAGGTCACCCCATAAATCAGTGGCACCCAGAACCCGCATCTAATGATAGAATCGTGGAATCTGCTGACTTGGAAGGGATCCACGGGGATCATCCAGTCCAGCTCCAGGCCCTGCACAGGGCAATCCCAACAACGCCAGCCTGTGCCTGAGAGCATTGTCCCAATGCTCCCGGAGCTGCTCCTTGCAGGAGAACGTTCCGTGAGAGTTTAAAAGCAAGTTCCTCCTTGTGGGAAGAGGATTTAGCAGGATAAGGTCACTCCCAAAGAGGACACCTGGGAACGGGAGTGGCAGTGGGAAGCACCAGCACATCTGGAGCTGGGGCATGGATGAGTGGTGGCCTTGGTTGGGCTCAGTGGTCTCTTTTCCAGCCCTAATAATTCCATGATCCCGTACCCATCACTTCCCATCGGGAGCAAGTCCATCCAAGCCAAGAGAACACACCAGTATAAACCAGTTCAAGCAGGATGACTGTCAGGCTCTGGATCAGAAGGAGGAGGGTGGGAAGGAAACGGCAGCGCGGCTCTGCCAGTGCCAAACCCCAACACCCCAATGTACAGGGACCCTTCCCTGGGAGAGCCCGGAGCGGTGCCAGGAAAAGGGAAATGATGAAAAGCAGTTGGAATAAGCGGAGTCGGAGCCGGCAGCCTCGTCTGAGCAAAGGGCCCTGCGCAGCGTCCCTCACTGCAGTGTTTAGATTCCTCCCAAAATCCCAGATTCCGACACGAGCGGCGCACGGCAACGCTCCCACACACCATCCCGGAACCACAGCGTCCTGCCCGGGGCTGCTCACAGCTTCCCATTCCCATTCCCATTCCCAGAAGGCATCACGATCCTCAGCCCAGGCCCTGGGTGCTGCTGGAGCAGGAGGGATATGTGCACCCATCCCACTGGGAAAAGCCCTCTGAGGGCATGGAGCAGGACCCTGGAGAAACAGCAGGGGCTTCCCCAGCTCCTCATCAGGAACTTGGGGAACCTGCATCCTTGTTACCTAGCCCAGGTGCCTCCAGCTGTGCTTTTATGAAGCCATTATTCCTTAAACCGAGGGGAAAGGGTGTTTTCCTTAGAGCTGGCAAAAGCAGGAGCGACGTTTCTCTGGAACGCAGGGGCAGGGAGAAGAGGGAGAGACCCTTCCCAGCTCCCCAGACTCCAGTTAAAGGCTGCACTGGGAAGCAGCCGCCGTTTCCCCTGGGCCCCGTGGCGTGAGTGCAGGAGGGAGTGCTGAAATTTCCAGGCTTTCCTTGGCTTCTCCCGAGCCTTTCACAAAGTGCCGTAACCGTGCTTTGGCTGGGAACCCGCACGGACGGCTACAAGCTCCAACACCATCCAACAACTCCCAACTATTTCCCAATATTTGGGGATGAGGGATGTGTATTAGAGCTGAGGAATGATGTATCGCAGCCACAGCTCCGTGTTTCTCTTGGAGCAGGCTCAAGGCTTTAAAGGGAAGCGTTTGGTTCGCTCATGGATGGAGCACGGGCGGGATCTTGGCCCAGCCTGAGCACGACCAGTATTTTGACATCATTTATTTACTTTAATCAAACTCATTAATCAGCCTTAATTAAAGAACACAGCGATGGCTCCCTCATAAATAATCACGGAATGTCCAAACCTTTTAGCGCAGAATCCCAGGATCATTCCAGTTGGGAAAGATCTCCAGGATCATCGGTGCAGCTGCTGGCCAATCCCCACCGTGTCACCAGCCCTGAGTTCCTCGGACAGCTCCAGGCACGATCCCTCCCACTCCACACAACATTCCCAGTGTCCCCCACCACCTCTCTCTCTGTTCCCTTTGGGATTTATTTATCAGGATTTCAAAAAGCTTGTCCTGCTTTAAAAGCCCCGCTCCGAGTGTGTCCAAGGAAAAAGCCAAACCTCATTTTGCATCACAGACCCAGCAGGGAAACACGGTTACAGATATCAACTATAGATAAAATCAATGGAGAGAAAATAATAAACACCACCACAGCACAGTTTTCATACCTTAAAAAATGGAAAATTAAACCACATCCCTGTTCCCACCCTCATGCCAAGCCCCAAGAATGAGGCTGAGTGCTTGAAGCCCCCCCGATTTGATTTCTCGTCCGTTGATCCCGCTTCCCCCACCCCAGTAAGGGAGGAAATTCCATGTTCTTACTTTGTATTCTGGAATTGACAAAGGGAGGAGAGAGATTGTCGTGTGAGCCGAGGTCTCTGCTCGCCATGTGGTCATAGTGAGTCCCATCTCCATAGTTCTGCCGAGAAATCGGGAAAAAACACAGTTTTACACCTTGGAACAGCATCTCCCCAACCAGGAGTCCACAATTCCCTACTCCATTTGAAGGCTGCTCTAAGGAACATCATTCCCTTGAATTTTTTTCCTGCCGCCTGGTGGAATGACACATTCCAGAGCACTTTCTGTGCTGTTTCTAACATCCAGCTCATCAGAAAGAGAGCCCTGACTGGAGGCCTGGGATGGTGTTCCTGAAATTCTGTGTGGGGCAAATCAGCATAAAGCCCTCTCCGAAGAGTCTTCCTGCTTAGAACACGGAAGAAAGGCTCCGGAGGAACCAAGTCTCCCGCTGTGGAAATTCCATTCCAGCAGGAGAAAGCGAGGTCAGGCTGTTTGCGGAATAATTCCGCGACTTAATGCCCAGCCTCGATTCAAATTCCCGAATCCTTCCCAGGCTCGTGCTCCTTTTCTTTCTATCTCCCAACTTCATTCAGGGGTTTGGAGGCAGAAATAATCGGTGTGTGCCAATTCCCAATTTCCTTTTCAAAACATTTTTCCCTCGGAAGCAATACAAGTGTCAAGGGGAAAAAAAAGGGCAGGAAAATCAAACTGACAGATGGAAGCGGGAATGACGTCAGGGATGCAAAGCAGCATGGAAGAAGAAAAGGTGGTGGGATTCCTTCCTCGGAGGCAGGGATGGGGGAAATAAGGGATCCCCTTCGGCTGCCGTGAGGGGAAGGACATGGACTGAGGATGAGGAGGGGATGAAGACGGGGATCCTGCTCTTCCTCGCCATTCCAGGGCCTGGAGCTGCCGGAGTCCTGATCCTTCCAAGTTAATTGGGAAACAATTAGGAAGCAATTGAAACAAATGTAAATAAGGGCACGAGGAAGGCACTTTTTGCCCGGCCTAGGAATATTCCATGTGTTTGTAGGGAATAAACAGGGAAAAATCCGTGAGCCACGGGCAGCCTGGAGGAAGGGCAGAGCTGGGATGCTCCGGCTGGGAAGTGGGGCTGCTTCCACGGAGCTGCTCCGGGCTGGCGGTGGCTCGCGAGGATCCAGCTGTGCTGCTGGAAATAGCTGCTCTTCCCACCAAGGCATCCCAATCCCAAAGTGTCGAAAAAATGTGGATAACTGTCCACAGGCACAATTGAACTGACTGGGCCCAGCTGTCTCACAAATCCCAGCAACCATTGAGCCGGAGAGCGGCTCGGAAGCTGCATTCCCACAGGGAATTCCGCTCCTGCACGAGGAGCACGGGAGATGCCATGCCCCATTCCCAGCCTGGAGCAGAGGTGGGCTGGGCTGGAGCTTGGATAGCCCAACACTCAGGGGGATGTGCCAAAATGCCCCAAATTCCAGCCACGGCCGAGGAGCAGGGTTTGAACCCCACAGCGCAGTGGCCGAGGCGGGAAGGGCAGGGATGCGGCTGCTCCGGTGACAGCCTTGGTGTCCCCTCTCCAGCTTGGTCATGGAATGCAAGCCCCAGCACGGGGATGGGTGCTGGCCCTCTCTCCTCAGACTTGGGAATACCTCCCCTCCCGAAAAACTCCTACAAATCCAGCTGCAGAGAGTGAAAGACTGGGGAGCAGCCTCTGCTCCCCTTTGGGGTGGGGAGCTGATAGATCCCAGCAATAACGGTTAATTAATATTCA
The DNA here is from genome assembly GCF_965178545.1 of Coloeus monedula. Classification (NCBI taxonomy): domain Eukaryota; kingdom Metazoa; phylum Chordata; class Aves; order Passeriformes; family Corvidae; genus Coloeus; species Coloeus monedula. The sequence continues at coordinate 686,230 of NC_138821.1, read as the reverse complement.
TAGAAATCATGGAATCATGGAATGCTTTGGGTTGGAAGGGACCTTATGGATCAGCTCATTCCAACGCCATTCTGTGGGCAGGGCCACGGCCCCCTCGCCCAGCTTCTCACGGAGCCAAACGCACCGCCAGGCTCAGGTTTGAATATTAAAATATTAAAACATGAAAAGAAGCCACTTTAATGAGAATCCAACTTCCCAGGCCGGCTTTTCCGCATGCTCCGCGGCCGGCTCAGCCGAGGATCGCACGTTTCCATCTGCAGGAAGCGTGGCTGGGGGATAAAGATTAGATTCTACTTACCCGGGATGGACTCGGATGTCCTGCATTCCCCCAGGACCCTGAGCTAGTTCTGTCTTCTACATCTGGGAACAAAAAAGTTCTTTAGGCTTGGTGGAAATCATTCCCGCCTTTTGTGAGGGCACTGGGAAATTAACGCTTCAAATTAATCTCCCGGTGCCTTTAATTAAGAGCCAGGCACGAGGAGCCGAGGCCAGGAAGTGGCTCCTGACCCCCGGCTTAAATGAACTCATTGAAATTCACGGCGGGAAGGAGCCGGACCCTCAGGAATGCTGAGGTCTGAGCAGCGAAATTCCTTCCTGGCTCCAAAGTGACTTCAGTGAAAGAGCTCCCATCCTTCCCAAGTCTCCAGCAGAAAACAGGGATCGACAAACACTTCAGACAGCACGAAGGCGGAAGGGAAAGTACAGGATGTGTGTTTTACCCGCCAGCATCACCCAAGGAATGCAGGAGGGCTGGGCCACATCCCTGCCTACAACAGGGAATTGGGAATTGCCATTCCCAATACTCCGTCTCTGCTTCCCACGGAATGCTGTGGGATGGAAGGGATTTTAAGGACCAAGCACTTCCATCCCCTGCCACAGGGATGCCTTCCGCTATCCCAGGCTGCTCCAAGCCCTGCCCCACCTGGCCTGGAACGCTTCCCTGGGCAAACACTGATGGACTGGGCCACACTGCTTAAACCCACGCTTTGGCCATGGTAAACCCACCCAGGTGCGAGGATCAGTGGGAATTCCAGCTGGAGGAACTGAGCAGGTCATGAGCACTTAAAATCTGGGTGCTGCCACTGAACCCGGGCAATTTCCAAGATTCCAAACCCGACACATTCGCGGAGTTTAATTCTTTCCCCCAATTAGGAATTCTATTCTCTCCATAACAGATGAACACGTTAATAGCACGAGACACTCGGAGGTAAATATTTAATTAAGCTCCAGGAAAAAAAAAAAGGGAAAGAAACTGTGGATCATTTACCTGACAGATCCGATCAACCATTCCATTAGGTTAATTAGGCAGATTTTTAAAAATCAGTTGTGTTATGTAACAGGCAATTAACTCTGGGGAGCCCCGATCCGTCTCCTGCTCCAAATCATGGGATATTACCCCATTGATTCCGATGGGCAGCGTCCCAGGCCGGAGCAGGGCTCCCAAAATCCGGCAGGGAGCAGGAGGGCTAAGCCCTCGAGAACACGGCCCTGGTGTCCGTTTTCAGTGACACTCCAAGGAAAGAAATCACAGACTCATGGAGTGGGTGGGGCTGGACGGGATTTCAGGGATTATCCAAGCGCACTGCCGGCATGGGCAGGGACACCTTCCACCAGAGCTGGGTGCTCCACGCAGGAACATGGCCAGGAATGGGGCAGCCACAGCTTCTCTGGGAAGCTGTGCCAGTGGCACCACCCTCAGAGGGAGGGATTCCCTCCCAGTAGCCCACGGATCCCTGCCCTCCTGCAGAAAGGGACGAGCCGTGACTTGTGCTGGAGTTGCATCCCAGCCGCCTCCCAATTTTCCTGGTATTCCACCCGAAAAGTGCCAACTGCTCCCGACCCTCTGCGAAGCATCAATGAGGAGCCTTAATGAAGTAAGCCTGACGGATAAATCCATTTCTTTCTCCCTAATCAAATCCAAGCAGGTTGACATAACCCAGGAACTTAATCCAGTTATTCCCTGGTAATTGGAAAAAGGCCCTTTAGTTCTCATTAAAACAATCTTTGGGGATCGGCAGAGAAGGCGGCTCCAGCTTTAATGCTTCCCGAGAAAAGCCCCAAGATCCAGCCCCCTTCAGGAACCCGGATCATCTAATTCCTCCATCGGAGCCCAACATGGAGTTGTTGTTTCCGAACACTCCGACTTTAGCTGAGCTCCAGAGGGAAAGAAGGCGGAAACACAGATCCAGAACAAAGCAAGCTCCAGCTGGAGGAAAAAGCGGGAGTTTTGCAGCCTCCTAAATTTTCAGCTGGGATACTGAGAGCTTCACAAGGTCATGGAATCACTGTCAAGGTCGGGAGAGGCCTTCCAGAGCCCCTGGTTTGGTGGAAGGTTCCCTACCCATGGAAATGGATGTGATCCGGAAGGTTTGGAAGCTCCTAAGCCTCATTCCAGGAATTTCTTACGGCCTCTCCAGGGCTGGATTACTTTAAGGCAGTGAAACCCCAATGGCACCAAAGTCAAGGCAAAAATTCCCTGGTGCCTTACTCTCGGACCTGGATTTATCCCAACGAACTCCAACGCTTCCGCCACTGGCTCCTGGAAATTTAAGCACTGGGATATTCCCATCAGCAATTGTCATGGGCAGGTTTGGGAATTCTCCTCAGGAAATATGTGATAAATCAGGTGGGATTTACAGGATCAGCCAATCATTAGGAGGGACCTAAGGATCATCCCATTCCACACTTTCCACTCCGCCAGGCCACTGCAAGCCCCACCCAACCTGGAACGGGGCAGCCACAGCTTCTGTGGGCAACCTGGAACAAGGTGAGCCTAAGAAAGGCCATGGGATTTGCAGGAATTGTGTCCAAACCAGGGAGGGTAGGGGGACAACCGGGACTGCCGATTATTATCATATTCCAACATGATAAACAGCCACTTTGGGATTGCTGCTTCCCAAAACACCTTACACCGGGCCTGCTAATCCCAATTAACTTCAACACGCCTGGTTGGTGGATTGAGACCTTTCCTGCTGTTTTGCTCTTCAAAAGAGCTTGGATTTATCCGAGTATTAGGCTGAAAAACTACATGAAAAAACCGAGCTCAACAAAATACAGAAGAAGGATTAAAGAGGAAGATCAAGGGAAGAAGAAACCTGGATATTTGATAAGCTAAAGGACTGGAAAATTTAAAATGCACATCCATTGATCCCATCTTTTTTTGAAGGTTTTGCTCTAAATATCATCAGGACATGAGAAGAAAAGCCCAAAACAACAGGCAGGGAGGTGATGTGGAAGAAGGACGGGATGAAGGCCTCCAATACTTGGAAAATTCATTTCTGGAATCAAATACGCATTTCATTTTCTGCCTGAATTTCCAAAGCTTCCACAAATATCCATGGAGAGTTGGAGACACCACTCTGCAACACCAGCAGCGTAAACAAACCTGAACTGTTCCCAATGTCATATTCCCAACAAAGAATTCCATTGTGCTGCCGGGGGGTGAGCTCATAATTCCCCACATTGTCCCGGGAGCCAAACACAGCTATCTTCCAGGACATAGACTTTGTGTGCACGGACGCAGCTCTCCCAGCTCTGCTCCATGCCCTCATCCCAGCCTTTAATCCGCTCTTCCCAAGGCCAGAGGGCACCTCCTGGCTCTCTGCAACTCCCTGCACGAGGCTGGGGCTGCTCCTGAAGTGTCCGAGGCCACGCTGGATGGGCTTGGAGCAACCTGGAATAGCGGGAGCTGTGCCTGCTCCCTAGAAACCCTTCCAGCCCAAAGCATCTGGTGATTGCTGGTGTGGAACACTGGGATGCCCTGGGAGGGCTCCTGACCCCAGGAGTCAAAGGGGACTTTCTTATTTTAGCCTTGTTTTGTTCCCTCGCTGGGAGAAATCTGCACCAAGCTTCAGCATAAATAAATTCCCAAATTTCTGTCATTTGGGGAGCCTATGAAAACAGGAGCTTTCCAAGGAACATCAGAACGCAGCCGGAATGTTCTGGGAGATGCTACAAAACACTGGGGTGATGCTACAAACAAAACACTCCCGGGATGTGGAAGAGAAAATCATTTTACCACAGAATTCCAACTTGGAATAATGCCATATTCCTCTCTCCTGTTTGTTCCCTCGCTCTCCACAACTCCCTGAGAGGACAGTGGAACCAGCTGGGGACTGGGCTCTGCCCCCAGGAAACACGGACAGGTTGAGAGGGAAGGGCTTCGAGCTGTGCCAGGGGAGAGTCAGGCTGGATATGAGGGAACATTTCCTCATGGAAAGGGCTATCCAGCCCTGGCAGGGGTGGAGCCCCCATTCCTGGAGGGATTTAAAGCCGTGTGGATGTGGCACTTGGGGACACAGGGCAGTGCTGGTACCCCTCCATGGTCTCAGAGGGCTTTTCCAACAGCAACAAAAGAATCCCTATTCTTCTCCCCCAAAAGTTTCCCTAAAGCTCTTCAGGCTTCCCTGAATCTCTGAGGGAATGAATCCCACCCTTTGGAGCTGCTCCTGCAAAGCCACAGAGATTTATGGATACCCATGGAAAAGCAACTTACACCCTCAGAGTTGGATCAGGCATGGAGAGGAGGAAGAGGGAAGGGAGAGGGAAGGGAGAGGGAAGGAGAAGGGGAATGGCCACCTCTAAACCCAGTGCTGTACTAAGTGAGAATTCCCTGCTGCCCCCCAGCCTTCTCCAGAAAAGGAACCGAAGACTGGAATGGGAACACGCAGCCCTGGGAGCGGGTGCGGGTGACATCTGACTGGGATGAGGAACGCTCCAAGTGTCTCCCAGCTAATTGTGCTTTGTAATAGAAAAGCTGAAACGAGGATAAAAAAAGCCTGACATGCCCATGAATGCCAAATGAATTCATCCCGCTCCGCGCGAGCACGGGGAACACGGATTAATTCATCACCGTGGGATACACAAAGCGCTCCCACCCGTCAGAGCCGGGAGAAAAGGATTCCTTTCCTCGGGATACACACGGAGCTGGCCGCAGGTAGGGCTGGCCAGAGCTGCGCTCCCTGGGGAGGAGCTGTCCCGGGCACCCAGCCACCAACAGGGACACGGTGCCTCCGCCACCCACTCCTTCCCTAAGGAATCACCAAGGGAACCTCCCAGCCTCAGGAGTTCATTGGGATTTCACTCCTTTCCTCAAGGGCTGCTGCTCTTCTTACAGGCTAACAGCGAATACCAAACAGAACCATCAACCCCAGAATGGTTTGGGTTGGCAGGGATCTTCGGGATCATCCCACTCCACCCCTTGCCATGGCACACCTCCCACCAGAGCAGGTTATCCGAGCGCTGCCCAGCCTGGCCTTGGACACCTCCAGGGATGCAAGGACATCCACAGCTTGGTCCAAGGTTAGATCCAAATGTAGCCACAAAACCTCTTCCGGCTTCAACACCTGCACAGCTGCTCCCTGCCCTTCCCTGGGTCCAGCTTCCCCAGATCCAGACTCTGGGGCCTTTTCCCTGGACTCTTAACTCCACAACTCCACTGCACTCACTCCTAATGGAAGCCTGAGAAACTCCCTGGCACTTGAGGAAAACTTCCCCTCTCCAGAGAACAGCTGAGCCACGACTGCAGCCTTGAAGCCTCTACCAGGGATGGTTTCCGTAATGCCGGCACTTGATTTTGTGCGGAAAACTCACGGAGCGAGGGGCCCTTCAAGGCTTCTTCATCTCCTACCTCTGAGCTCTGCCCTTTGCCCCTGCAGCATCTGCTCCCTTTCAACCTGCCCATATGCTCCGGAGAAAGTTCCAGAGCTCCAGCCTGTTCCTGAGAAGGCAGCAATTCCTTGCTGAGGGAACTCATTAAAACTGAACATCCTAAGGAACCACCTGGAAGGGGAAGATGGAAATGCTTCTGTGTCTCACCCTCCTGGCTGGACATGAGGCCCATGCCTACACTAAGGACAAGTTTGGGCACCTTACTGGAAACCCACTGGCTTTAGATCATCCCTCAAATCATCATCCTAAATCAGAGAACACCGCTGGAATTCCAGCTGGGAAAAGGCCCTGGCTTTCTCCAAGATGTTTGGAGCACATTCTGTACTTTTTCAACCAATGGGTCATTAAGAACTAAATTATCCTTAGGAGTGTCTTCTGAAAGGAATAAATGACATCCCTGCACCAAGGAAGGATAAACTCAGCCACATCTCCCAGAATGTGCTGTAGGACCCCGCTGGAATATTTGTCCCTGTCACTCACCCCGACAGTGCAAACCAAGCCCGAGCTCAAGGGGTGGAAACTTTCCACCCACCCGTCTGGAGACAGTTCCTCTTCAGCCGCCCTCTGCCCCCGAGGGGTGCATTCTGAATCAGAGGGGCTTTCCTGCAGAGCCTGGGGGGAACTCCCAGCCTTCCTCCCCTCTGCTGAGCAAAGCCAGCCCTGGCCCCACCCCAAAGCTCTGAGGGCAGCTCCGAAGAGCTTCCCAAAGTGTGGATCCAGAGGATCGAAGGATTTCTGTGGAAGCTGCTGAGCTCCCTGTGACGGCCACGGAGGCAGAACGCGGGCGACCGGGGCCCAGCACATCCTGTTTACAGCCTGGGCTGCTTCCGAAGGCATCCAAGCATGGCAATTGTTGTCCTTCGGAATATGGTAATTGGGATATTTTTACCGAGCTCCAGAACATATTTACAGCCCACAGCAGACTTTCAACAACAATGCAACTTGGAGAGCTGTAAATATGGGACACTCATCCCCAAACACCCAGCTATCCTTCAACACGTCTTGGCATTTGGGACAGCAGCTCCATTCAAAACATATGGCAGGGAAAGCTTTCCCATTCCAAGGAACGAGGGGCTCTGCCCCCTCCTGCTTTCGCTTTCGGGGCACTTCAGGGACTCTGGCCTGGATCTCCACTCCCTCCCTGTCCAGCTGGAAAAGGAGAGGGCAGATTTCCACCATGAAAAGCATCAGGATGGCCAGGAACATGCAGAGGCAGCACTGGAGGTGGACAAGGCCACCACACCAATCCCAACCTGGGCAAGAGCTTAAATCCATTACTCACTTTCCCTCAGTAAAATCCTGGAACAGTTTGGATTGGAAAGATCTTAAGGATTCTCTCATCCCAGCCCCTGCCACGGGCAGGGACACCTTCCACTGTCCCAGGCTGTTCCAAACCCGTCCAGCCTGGCCTTGGGCACTGCCAGGGATCCAGGGGCGGCCACAGCTGCTCTGGGCACCCTGGGCCAGGGCCTGCCCACCCTCCCAGGGAACAATTCCTTCCCCATATCCCATCCAGCCCTGCCCTCTGGCACTGGGAAGCCATTCCCTGTGTCCTGTCCCTCCAGGCATCCCTGTGGAAAGGGCAGGTCCCTCTCCCACCAAGGCGTTGGCAGCATTTGAGGGGATTTCCACAAGTCCACGTACGGAGCTGGAGCCGTGGAGAGGCCCAATTTATTTTAATTATCAGTGTTTAGAAGCGAGTAAACAAAGAGAGATGGGTTTAATGAAAAGGGACGAACAGCATGGGAGCAGCTGGAAGGGGTTTTTTCTATCCCCACTGCTATTTTATTCCAGTCTTTAGTCACTTCTATCCCCAAGTAAAGCAGTTTTAATCTAGGCCAGAAATCTAAGACCAGTTTTTATTCACATGTGCAACTAAAGCTGTGGACTCTCCATCCCTGGAAGTGTTGGAGAGGGCGTGGAGCAAGCTGGGCTAGTGGAAGTGTCCCTGGAGGGGTGGAATGGGATGATCCTTAGGGTCCTTCTCACCCAAATCATTCCAGGACCCTACAGTGCAACGCAGGAATCTCAGTGTTAATGCTGAAGTACTACAAATCTCTGGCCCTCCACTTAATTTATTCAGGGCTTGCCTCTAAAAATCAAACCCCACAATAAATTGTGGTTTCTTTGTGCTTCCTGAAAGGCTTTTTTTATCACGCCCCGTTTGTTCCTCGGAGGAGCAACTCCAACCCACGGCAAAGGGCAGGATGGGTTGGCAATGACCTGAAGGGAGCAAATCTGACCAGAGCAAAAGAAACCCAGGGAACACTTGGCAGATTAAAACCCCTTAGAAGCAGCCTCCTCTTCGGCTGAACCCCAGCTCAGCCCAGGAAAACAGCTGGGAACAGGAAGCCTCCCCACCCTCCCAGCCAGGCATTCCTTCCCAATATCCCATCCAGCCCTGCCCTCTGGCAGTGGGAAGCCATTCCCTGTGTCCTGTCCCTCAATGCCTTGTCCTAAGTCCCTCTGCAGCTCTCCTGGAGCCCCTTCAGGCACTACCTGTGACCCTAAACATGATTAAATAACCCAAGATCCTCTAAATTTATATCCAGCCCCTAAAAACTGTGCACACAAAGCTTCCAGTAAATCCACCAGACACCAAAATCCAGCTCTGCACACGCTGCATAAGGAGGCTCCTTTATGAGCCCAGAGTTTCCCGTGCTCTCCCGGAAGAACCAGCAATTAGAAAGGTGAGGAAAGGTAATGGCTTTCAAACACCCTGCTAATCCCAATATTAGTGCCTTGCAAAGGGAGAACTGCCAGGGATTTGGAGGAATGCCCAGCGATCTGTCTTACCTTCAGTCATAAAACTGTGCTATAAACATGAGCGAGAGACTTCGGATACCCTTTAACCTCCCCTTTTCTTTTTCCCAGGCTATTCTTTAGCACCAGTGCTAATCCAGTGGCTTTAAAACCTGCTGGAGAGATCCATCACCGTGCCAACGGGAAGCCTTCTATTTAGGATATGGATCTTTAAAGTCGACTTTATTTCACTGCCATGAAGGAGTGTTTAATCCTGGAATCCCTTCAGCTACCAGAATAAAAAAGCACAGCAAGGAAACGCAAACCAGCATTGGGAATGGGAAGAGCTGACTCACTGTTCCCAGACTGAGGGATCCCTGGCTGCGGGATGTACCTGAGGTGACCTCAATCTCAGTTTCTGTAAGGCAGGGACCCCCCTGGCATGTGAAGGGGGTGGCTGTTCCCTTCCCCTCCCACTTTCCTGGGAAGGAGACGACCCTGTTACCCCAGGTGCTGGAGACATCCCACGGCAAGGTGTTTGAACTCCAGATCCCTGAAGTGTCCAAGGCCAGGCTGGACAGGACTTGGAGCAACCTGGGATAGCGGGAGGTGCCCTGCCCATGGCTCTTAAAGCTGAGCTTCAAGATCCCCCCATCCCAAACCATTCCATGATCCCACCCAAACTGCATAAAGCAGAATTCCCTGACTTTGCCATGTTTTCCTCCTGGTGCTGCAGACGGAATCCGAGCAGTGTTTACAAACCCGACTGGAACAATCCCAAACCCAACCCAAATAAAACCGGAGTCAAGCCCTGCTGTGCCAGGCCGAGGCCCCAGGATGGGCTCGTTGTGTCCCTTGGGACCAGGGCTCCGAGCACAATAACAGCAGGACATGCCTCATTTCCGAGGCTTTGGGAACTTCCTTCCTCTCCACTGCGCGCTGCCCGGCATTCGGAATATCCTGTTGTGCGTGCGAGCACGGATCAATCCTGACAAAACCCCGGCCAGGCCTTTGTGCACACTGGGACCAGCTGGAAAGGACAACGCAGCAACAGAGCTGCGAGGTGGGCTTGGGATTTCATCGAATCCTGGAATGGTTTGGAGTGGAAGGACCTTCAACTCATCCCACTCCACCCTGCCATGGACAGGGACACCTCTCACTGTCCCAGGCTGCTCCAAGCCCCATCCAGCCCGGCCTCTGGAATTTCATGCCGTAAAAATTTGGATCCATCCACGCTCAATCCGTAAGAGCACCTTTGGGGTGCTCAGACACGAGCTGGTTCCTGCCCTCAGCAGCTTCAGAAGCTTGGGACATGCAGCACCAGAGGAATTCCTCTGGGATGGGAAAACAAACTCCAAGTCCCCGAAGGCGACGCGAGGTTTTCCAGCTCCAGCTGAATCCAAGCTGGGAATAGGAGCTTGGAAGGAAGTTCCCACACAGAAGAACTGGGAGCCAAACAAAAGCCATTGTGTAGAGAGGCGCATTAACAAGAATTAATATGTTTTAGATTAATTGTTAAAACATACCGGGACAAAACTTGAAGGATTTGGATAAAAAAACCCCAAATTTACTGGAAAACTAAATTGATAGGATCAGCTGACCCCTCAATTTCGGGGAATTATGACCTGCCCATTCCAAGCCCCATCCCAAATGTAAGGAATAATCTTTGTGAAGCCGCTCTTAATTAATTCCTGTGTAAATAAAATCAGAATCAGCCCCAATTCTCCCAAGAGAAGGGAATCAAAACAATGTGGAGCCGCTTGCTCAATCGCTCCCCAAACTCCGTATTTCAGCATTTCCTCGTGGAATTAGGCATCCTCAGAAATGTCAACGTCTTCATGCTAAATGGCTTGTCTACAACCACATCATAAATCCCTGGCTGCGCTGGATCCGACCTGAGGCATTCCAGGCTCCCATTCCCAGTGTCAACAGAGCATTTAAGCCCCTAAATCATGCAGGCATCTCCACCTCTCCGTTTGGAACACAGGGATCACGCTGGTGCTGGCTGAAATTCGGGATACGAGAGCCCGGCCAGCTCCCATCCCCAGCTCCATCACTGGCTGTGGGGCCAAGTGCTCTGCCCCAAACCAGGCAGGGCCTCTTCAGACACCCTTTCCTAAATTCTAGCAATGCACAGTTTCTGCGGGTCTTCCCTACTTCATATTCTGTAAAAACCAGGAACTGGGGGAAGTAAATCAACGACTCGGCCCAAATTTAAGCCCAGCCCAATCCAGGGTGACAGTTTTGCTGCAGAAGCAGCAAAGGCAGCTCCGAGTTCACTGTGTATTTATTTTTTATGGGAAATCTGGATAATGGAAACCACACACAACCTCCTGGATTTTTCCTATAAATATCTCAGCAGTCCCAAACCTCGGAGCACAATGCAAATCCACTCGGCTTTGACTCCTTTCAGGAAATTCTCAATGACTTCCTGTCACAAAGTCCAATAATCACTGTCTCTTCCCCAACCATTCCTAACTGCTCTGCTTCCAAAGCGGGTCCCAACTTTCTCTCCAGGTTTAAGTAAAAAGTCTCCTCTTTGCATCCCCGACTCTTCCTCGGGAGCCAGGACTGCATTTGCCATGTTCCTGGGGGATTTCCTGTTCTCTCACCTTACCATCAGGAACACAAACTGCAGGCTAGGCTCATGGAAGGAGATTTAGCCAGGTACCCTGTCGTCATTCCTCATGGAAGTAAATCCAGAGCTGTGGGTGTGAAAACCCCTGGCAGTCTCAGGACTTACTCCTGAGAGCAAAGCACCCTCCTTCCCAGAAACCCGAGCTGGCCAGGAGCGTGGGATACACAGGAATACCTGGAATCGTGGAATGGTCTGGGCTGGAAGGGGCCTGACAGCCCATGCCAGTCTATCCCTGTGCCATGGGCAGGGACACCTTCCCCTACCCCACATCCCTCCAAGTCCAACCAGCCTGGCCTGGAACACTTCCAGGGATGGGCTATCCACAGCTTCTCTGGGCAATCTTCTCTACATCCTCACTGCCATTCCCAGAAGTCCTTCCCAGACTTCCCTCCCTGCATGTCTATGCTAGCAACAGCTCCAATTCCCAGAAATTCCAGCCCACAACAAAAAATAAACCCAACCACAACACTCCTGGGCACCCCTGAAAACAAGTCCAGGGAAATCCAGTGTTTGGACCACAGGAGAATTAAGGGCTCCAGCAGTGGACTGAGGATTTGACCACAGTTGTGTTCCTGGGACAGGGATTTACTCCAAGGATCCCACTCAGGGTTTACTACATGTGGATGGAAATAACAGATTCATTCCCACTTCCAGGGAGATAAAATTATATCAAGTCAGAGTACGGCAGTGCCGGGATCCACCACAGCTTCCAGGGAGCTCCAATTCCCTGTTAATTACCCCTGGAAAATAATTGGGTGCCAAATCTGGGCACACTCCTCACTTTGGCAGCTCATGACAGATTTGTCTATAAAGTGCTGGGAAAATAAAGACAATTTTTGAGCAAATTGATCAGAGTGCAAATATTGATCCTTTTGGCCCTCTTGGCGTTCCATAGATTTCCTTGGAGTTCATTAATTAGGGAGCATCTCCCTTGTAGAAAGGAAAACTCTTCCCAGCCTCTGTCTGATCCGGCATTAAGCCCCTATCTGTGATAATAACTCCTCTAATCCGGAATTACCGGAGTTCCTCTGGAGTGACAGGAACTACATCACAGGGCTCTCCTTGCTAGGGAGAGGATGCCACTCACTGGAGCGGGACTTGGGCACAGGAATGACTGAAAAACCGGGCTGGGAAGGAAAGGTTGAGCTCAGTTCTAAGCTCGGCCCAGGTCAGGCTTACTTGTTGTCTGGAGAGGCCATGGCTGCCCCATCCCTGGCAGTGCCCAAGGTCAGGCTGGACGGGGCTTGGAACAACCTGGGATAGGGGAAGGTGTCTTTGTCCATGGAATCCCTTCCAACCCAAACTATGCCACGACTCCACGAAGCCAGGGAATCCAGCTACAAATCCAGCAAATAACCTGGGATGTCGGAAATAACCCCACTTGCTACCTCCAGCTCCTTTTCCTGTGACCTTTGTCCAGGAGGATTTGATAGCAAACTCCTAATAAAGGAGTTGGCAAACACGTCGGGAGGCAGCCGCAGCTTTCCTGCTCTCAGTGGGAAGTTTATAGCCTGGATTCTGTTCCAATGGCTGTGCATACCATTAGCATATTTAAATAGGCTGCTTCCCAAATTAAAGTGGAAGGAGCTATAAAATGCTGTTGGCTGTGCTCAGTGTCTCCTTCTGAATCAAAATTGAGCCTTCCTGAAGATGTTTTTCTTCCCTGAATTTCGACAAAGAGGGAAGACTTTGCAGGGAAAATAAGCAAGGCAAAAAGGCAGTTGAAGTACTCAGTGTTTACTACTGAGATACTCCTGACTGCATTTACCAGGAGCACTGGGAGAAGAGGAATTTGAATTCTGGTCAGAATTTACATATAGCAGACAAAAACTATGGAGCGGGCCAGTTTTCACTAGTAATTTTCCCTGCTGCTGCATTCCCTGCATTCCCTCAATTTCCTTGGCTGTTTCTCTGGTATGGATCCCCCAGCTCTCCCAGAGCAGAGGGGCTCCAGCCCTCGGAGCACCTCCATGCTCACACTGGACGGGGCTTGGAGCAACCTGGCCTAGTGGAAGGTGTCCCTGCCCATGGAATAAGATGATTCTTAAAATCCCGTCTGACCCAAACCGTTCCGTGATTCTCTAAGAGTGCTGGAAAACCTGGTACCTTGTTCTGCCTCAAATACAAGGTGCTTGTGTTTATTGCACCCTTGGCTATCCCTCGCTTCCAGCCTTGGCTACCCACTCTCCAGCTTGGAGACCACAGCTCAGAGCTCCATCCCCACAGGGAGCCCATCCCAGCGCTCCCAGTCAGCACATGATGCAAACCAGGAGGGAGCTGCTCCTCTCTTCCTGCTGAATCGTGGCACGAAAGCAAAAGGAAACACATTCTCCTAGTCCAGCAGAAATATTCAAGGGGGTGAGTCAGGAGTTCCAAAAATACATTTCCTAAGCTGCAAAACAGAGCTGGATGTTGCCATGGCACTTTGGGAAAATTCACAAGTCTCCAGCTTGTTTCAGGGATGAATCAAATCCGAGTGAGCCGAGTTTTCGGCTCCCCTCGCCTGCTTTCAGTCACTTTTGCCACTGATTTCATTTGTTGTTTTTTCCCTGGACTTCAGGGTTAAAGCCAAACCTCTAAGAGGGATTTAAAGGGGCAGGCTGGTGTTTAGCAGCATTTCCACGAATGCCTGGATACCCGACTCCCAGTGATCGCAGAATCCTCAGATGCTTTGGGACGGAAGGGACCTAAAAGCCCATCCAGTGCCACCCCTGCCATGGACAGGGACACCCTCCACTAGCCCAGAGTACTCCAAACACCATCCAACACATCCACAGCAAATGAGCTCTGTGCTTCCCAAAATCCTATTAGATCCCTGTCTGCAGATCCAGCCCCCAACGCCTGTGGAAATGCGGCTGGTAGAGGCGGATCCTGCACCGAGAACGGGATCTTCCCCAGGACTGGAGCAGGATGGAGCCAGCCCAGAATGAAAGCTCGATTAAATCAGCTCTTGCACACAGAGAGCAAGGTGCACTTAGGTGCGTGTTCCCAAACAGAAAAAAGAGAGAAAAACCAAAACCACGTTCCTATTCCAGGCTCTTATTCACATCTGTTTAAGTTTGGAACATCTCCAACAAGTCTGACATTCCCGCAGGAGTAAAAGCAGGATTGGAATGGAAAGGGAGCTGGGTACAAGACAGGCCCGCCTGTGCCAAGGACTGTGGATTCTGTCACCACGAAGCTCCGGAGCGAGGCCCAGGAACAGGGAGCTCAGTGTGACCTCCCTGACCCAGCAGCACGGGGACAGCGATGTCACCTCGCCTGACCTCATCCTGCTGCTGCTGCCAGCACAGCCGGAGGCAGCCACAGGAAGGACTGAGGGAATGTCACCTTTGCATTCCAGGGATCCAGGGGCAGCCCCAGCTGCTCTGGGCACCCTGTGCCAGGGCCTCCCCACTCTCACAGGGAACAATTCCTGCCCAATATCCCGTCCATCCCTGCCCTCTGGCACTGGGAAGCCATTCCCTGGGTCCTGTCCCTCCAGGCCTCGTCCCCAGTTCCTCTCCTGGAGCCCCTTTAGGCCCTGCCAGGGGCTCTGAGCTCCCCCTGGAGCCTTCCCTTCTCCAGGTGAAGCCCCCCCAGCCTTTCCAGCCTCGCTCCAGGGTGCTCAGGAGCAGATGCTGCACACTCTTGCTTCCCTGTGCTTGTGCCTGGGAGCAATTCCAAAGGATTCAGGCAGACAGGATCCATCCCCAGAGCTGACAGAATACACCCCATTCCCTTAGAATAAAACCTGGTGAGATGCTGGCTCGTGCTCTTCCTGAGGTATGTCTGGGAGTGGAACCCTTTAGAACCCCCTTTTCAATTCCAGAGGAAAGCAGGGAACAGGAGGGATGGATTTGATTTTGTTAATCCTGTGAGATGCAAATCACCTCTCAGCCATTCGCTCGGCTCTGGGGCCGGGCAGCACCAGAAATCAAAATTAGGTGAGAAAATTAATAAATTAGCAATTTCCCAGGATTTAAGAATCCTGCCTTGATCATTCCCTCCAGCAGATCGGCCTCGGGTTTACATTTCCAGCCTTCCTGTCAAAAATAGACTTAACACTATTCTAACATTTCGTGCTTCCAGGGTTTTTTCAAGGATGGCAAGAAACAACTCCCAGGGAGCGTTTCCATCAATCAAAGTGGAGAAGGAGGAGGGAAAAAGTCAGGGGAAAGGAATAGCCATGTCCTGCCCTGGAAGTGTCCAAGGGCAGGTTGGATGGGGCTTGGAGCAACCTGCAAGGGAACACGCAACCTGTTCTTGGCAGGGTTTGGAATGGGATGATCCTAAAAATCCCTTCCATCCCAAACCATTCCACGATTCCCGACACAAGCAGCGCACTATCCAAAGAAAGAAATATTAATAAACATCTGTTAGGCCACTCAAGACCTCCACAACTTGAGGCTTCCTTTCACCATCCGAGATGCTGGGAGCACATTCCCGCTTCCCTGGGAGGCCAGGCCTGTTCCACAGGGTCCCAAGGCATAAAGCCCTCCTTGTTGGATTCAGTCTGCTCCAATCCCACCGCCACAGCTGCTGCTCGCAGTGACCAAACCGTTCCTTGTTTGCTTCCCAGTACAGAAATCCTTTTCTCCAGCACCCCTCCAGCGCCCGGGCGGGAAATCGCGTGGGAAGGAGAAGTGCTGGAGCATGTGGAGTGGTTTTATCCGGAGTTATTGGGTGAGTGCTGTGAATCCCAGGCTATTCAACATTCCAGCAGCAGCACCAGCAGCTGCAGAAGCCCCGAGCCTCAAACACAGCCCTCCTATTGCAGCTCATTTTATCCATTGTCCCTGCAGAGAGGAGCCAGAGGAACATTTGCAGGATTCCATAGGAAGTGGCAAGGTTGGCTGATGAGAGCCATTGGATATATCAATGGGAATGGGGACTGGGAGGAGAGAGGCAATCACAGCACACCTAACACAGCGCTCCACTCCAGGATCTCAGCTTGGCCGGGGGGAGAATCTGGAATGCCACCAGAACTCCTGCTGGATGAAACCCGCACTGACAGCAGCCTCCCTTTTTCCTGAGAAAAACTGGGAGCCGAGCATAAAATGAAAACACCCCGGAGCAGCATTTCCCATTCTTTCTCACAGCCTTCCCACTGAAACCACAGAATCATGGAATGGCTTGGGTTCCCAGCGATCCCATCCACACTCTGCTCATTTCCTCCACTGCCGCCTCTGCCCCAAAGCTCCGCTGGCTCTCCAGCCTCTCCCACCTCCAAACGCAGCCGGGAATGCTCGTGCCTGCACTGCCTCGCTGCGTGCCCGTGTTCCAGAGCCGGCGGCCCGAGCCATCCATTATTCCAGCCCCGGTTTGGTGGAGCTGCCGGGATGAGCCGAGCGCAGCGATTCCTGCCCAACAATACCGGCTCTTTGTTTTCCCGGGCTCCCCAATCTGTCCATCCATCTGTTCTCCCTTGCTTTAGATTCCCGCTTTAAGCTCCTGGGGAAGGATCCTCCTCTTTGTTTCGGCTCTGCTCCCTCACAAGGAGGTTGGAGTTCAGACCCAGCCCACCCCGGCACTGATTTTCCAAATAAATAAATCAAAGGCTCCGTTTTACTGGGATCCCACTTGTTCTCTCAGGAATCTTTGCCTCGATCTATGGTTAAAAAGAACCACCACGGATTCCCAGGAAATGGTTAAAAAAGGGAAGCAAACAAGATGACTCGTCTTGGGCAAAGATGGAAAAACAAGAAGATTTTGCTTCCTGCTTTCCGTTTTTTGACTCCCAAACTTCGGAAGTAAATGGAACAAAGGCAAAATGATGGTTTTCAGCATTTTTTGTGGAAAACAAGGATTTCCTATTCGCTCCCTGCCCCACTTCTCCATGCGAGTGGAGCAGAGGTGGGAGCAGGCGGCGGCATGGAAAGCCAAGGCAGATACTGAAAGCACAGGTTTGCTTTTCCCTACTGCACACTGGGAACCTCCCCAGATCCATCCAGATTATCAGGCCAAAGATGCAGAAGGAAGGAGCGCTCCAGGGAAAGGGCCGCCCTGACCCCCGAGGTAAAAGCACTTACAAATAAACCCATTCCTTGATTTCCCCCTGGAATGGCTGCTTGGAGAAAAAAATCCCTGTTTAGAGGTCAATTCGTTTTGCAGGTTTTGGGGGTTTGCTTGGATTTTTTTCCCCATTTTGCAACCATCCCAGTTTGTCTTCCTTCCTTGCCTCATCAAGCCAATCATAAACCACAAAAATAGCATTCCATGGATACGGTAAAGCCATCAAACACGGCAAGAATGGGAAAGGATTAATTAATAGATAATTAATTTTCCAAATGTGTTTCATGCATTCTGAATCAACAACAGAGCTTTCCTTGGAAAGGGAAATCTCCAGCACCTTCCTGGAAGGAACCCAAGGGGAAGCCAAGGGTCTCTCAGTGTGACCAGGCAGGTTTGGCGGCTCCACGTGGAACTGTGTGATCCCAGACACACCAAAGGGGTTCTCCCTGTCATCCAAACTAAGAACATCCTCCTGCATGAGGAACTCTTCCACTGGAAACACATTTATTATCCTAGTATTTTGTGCAGGGAAGCATGGAGTAAGGAGGCCCTACTCATACAGCATGGTCTTGTCTCACTAATCCCTGAGGGACAAAACCTACCAAACCAAGGATTTTATCCTTAAAAAAGATCAGATTCTACCAAGTGAGTCAGAATCCACCCAAAGGTTTGGAATGAAAGCATCAGGAATTAAAACACATGGACTGGCTGTTCAGTGGGTCACCAGTGCTCCTTGGAGTGATGGGTTGTCCTCATCACATCCCTCTCCGCCGTATTTTTAGGGAAAACCAAGAAGATAAAGGCCAACCTTTCTGAAATCCATCTTCTAAATTAATTCCAAATCCCAGAAACTCCTACAAATGTTTCCCTGTGAATCACTCTGGTTCTTGTTTTCTCTCAGGAGATGCAGAACAGGGAAAGGGAAGCAAAATTCTGCCTGATTCATTTTTGCCACGACATGAATTGCATGGAGAAGGCAAAAGCCAAGCAGGACCATGGCCCAGAGATGCTTTAATTGCTGATATAAAACTGTGACAGGGAGAGCAGCCTTTTCCTTTCTTTTAAGGAAGTCTTTTTCTTGATAGGATCTCATTAAACATTGCTGGAGAAGAAAAACATCCCATTTACAGGATAACATCTCCTCATGATTAAGGCCCTTGCAGGCTTGAAACACAAGCCACTATCCAAGAAAATATGGATATTTATCCTCTTCCTGCCATAAAAAAGTCCTGTGAGATTGCTGAAAATGGAGCAGGAAACTTCCATGGAATGGGATTTGCAGCCAAGGACAATTCAGAGTCATTTAGGTTGGAAAAGAGCTTCAGGATCGTGGATCCCCACCGGCTCACTCAGACCAGACTCCAGTCATTCCTTGGATAGCTCCTCCCCGGGGAGCCCACTCCCAGAGCCGACCACCCTTTCCATGGAGAAATTCCTCCTGATGTCCAGCCTGAGGCCATTTCCTCCTGTCCTGTAGCTTCCTCCTGAGAGAAGACTCCCAGCCCTCACCTGGTTCCACCCTCCTGTCGGGAGCTGTGGGGAGGAACAAGGTCCAAACCAGTTGGGATCATCTTCCCAGTTTGTTCCAGGCCCTCTGGAATCTCTCCTTGGTTGACCATCGGTCACAGGTCGGACTCAATGACCTTGGAGGTCTTTTCCAACCTCAGCGATTCTGGGATTCTGTGATTCTCCAGACCAGGTCCCACAGCGTTAAATGAAAATGGAATTTAATCTCCTATATGGATATGAAAAAAGACCAGTGGAAAAAACCCTCCTGGTGCTTTTAGTCCCTTTTCAAGAAGTTCTATCAAATAAATGTCTTTGGCCAACTCCATTAGGGAGCAATTAGGTCTTAATGGCCGTCTAAATCCATTATCAGTGGACATTTAACCTTGCAATATTTAAAGATAATATTTAATTTGAGCAAATTAATGGGCTGCCTGTGAGACCAAAGAGATCTACGTAGGCTCTCTGGTTTTCCATCGGGGATATCTCCCTTTGGATAGCGACTCGTGTGACAGGAAACTGGGAAACTTGGTCCTCACGCTCCGAGTTCAAATAAACATTAATAGGAGTTAAAACCAGCAAAATCTCAAATAAGCACCTACTTTATCCTTCTTACTGCTCCCATTATTTCCATATCCATCCACAGTTATTTTTGATCCACTCCAGGGACCCTTTCCACTATCCCAGGTGGCTCCGAGCCCCATCCAACCTGGCCTGGGACACTTCCAAGGATCCAGGGGCAGCCACAGCTTCCCTGGGCACCCTGTGCCAGGGCCTGCCCACCCTCACAGCCAGGAATTCCTTCCCAATATCCCATCTAGCCCTGCCCTCTGAGAGGAGGAAGCCATTCCCACTTGTCCTGGCATGCCAGGCCCTTGCCCAAAGTTCCTCTCCAGCTCTCACAGAGCTCCCCAGCCCTGGAATTTTATCCCAGGTGAAAGGGAAATTGATCCCAGGAAAGGGTGAATTGATAATTTAACACAGATCTAGAAATTCCATCTTAAGGAGGAAATTTCCCTCTTCATCCCAAGGATCCCGCCACTTAATTTCAAAAAGGCCAGGAATGAAAGCAGGGAACACCTTAAATCCATGCCTCCTACTGTAAGTGCGTATGATGCTCTAAGATGTCATCGCTGGCGTCTCTTTAAAGAGAAGTGACAACATCCAACGTCTGCACTATTTCACTCCCTGGAGAACTTCCCTGATGGAAGCAAACCCATGCTCATGGAAAAACCTGGGGAAGCTCCAGAAGTAGGTTGCCATCTCATTCCCACATTGGAAGGTTAGAGGTGTTTCCTCTGCGAACCGAGCGCTTTAAATAGCGCTGACTTTGCACATCGTGCGCGCTCGGTGCCGCGACAACAGCAAAGAGGAGCTGGAGCTGCACGAGCGCGAGCCTGGCACGGGTCCACGGAATTTCGGGAAGCCACAGCCAATTCCTACTGCTGTACACGCGTGGAATTCAGCGTGTCAGGACTGCATGAGACCCTTCCTCTGGCAAAGCCAATGGAACTCATCTTTGAGTAGGACTCGTGGAATCATGGAATGGGTTTGGATTGGAAGGACCTCAAAGCCCATCCAGCGCCACCCCTGCCATGGCAGGGACACCTTCCACTGTCCCAGGTGGCTCCAAGCCGGCTTGAGCCTGGCCTGGGACACTGCCAGGGATCCAGGGGCAGCCACAGCTGCTCTGGGCACCCTGTGCCAGGGCCTGCCCACCCTCCCAGCGAAGAATCCAACACCACTGAGGAGGAGCTCTGATGGTGGAAGGAAGTGATGGAGGGACACCAAACCTTTGGAAGATTGGTTTCCATCAGGAAACCACCAAAATGCAGGAGCAAAACCCACACAAATCTACTCGTGCCTTCACAAACCTTATTAATTTCAGGAATTCCAGCCTTGGACACCAACACCAGCAATTAGGGAATGGTGATTGGCCTTTGGTTCGCCTCAGAAAACCTCCTGACCCTCCCTCTCTCCATACTGGGAGAAGGTAACTGGGGGCCAAGTGCTGCTTGCACCCCTGGGGCCGTTCCCTCCACTTGGCCCTAACAACCTCTCATTCTTTTCACCCATGGCTTTGGGGCCGGGCTATCCGGCCTCATCCCGGCCCTAATGGAGCAGGGAAAAGCGGGGTGTAATTACACGCCGCTCCTGTCAGAGTGGAATCTGTAGTACATCGCTAATGTGTAAATGACTAAATAACTTAATTAGGTGAAATGAAGTGCACTTACAACCACAGATGCTTACGCCGGATCGGGATAATGTGGTGTGTGGGAATATATCCCTGGTTTTTTAAAGATGTTTATATTTAACAGTAGGCCAAGGAAAGGCAGAGCGTGCACTGGTGAGAAGGATGGCAGGGAATTTTTTTAAAAGGGAAGAATGTTTTCCAGATCCTTACAAATTGATGGAGAAAACCATTTTTAAGTCACTTCAAAATGCTGGAAGGAACAACTTTTCAATCCCGGCAAATACTGGATCCCAGCAAAATCCTAAGGGGAATAGGAAAAAAGCCAGTTCTTCTGGGCAAGCTTAAATAAATAGGTGCTCACCTATTCCCAGGATCATTGCGGTTGGAAAAGCCCCCAGGACCATGGAGTCCAACCTGTGACCGATCCAGCGCAGAGCACTGGGTGCCACATCCAGGCATTCCTTGGACACCTCCAAGGATAGGGACTCCTGCACCTCCCTGGGCAGCCCCTTCCAGTGCCTGACCCTGTCCATGAAAAAACTCCTCCTAGGGAAGTCAGCAGGAAAATTCCCATTGCTTCCCATCTCCGGGGAAGAGCACATGAAGTGCACTTGGTGATTCAAACCACGGGCCCGAGCTTGCCAGTTTTCCATGTGAGCCTGACGAACGGAACAGGAGAAGCGCTGAAAATCACTCCCAGCACTTGTACTCATCCATTCATCCATATTCATCCTTCCCCTCTCCCCGAATCCATGCTGGAGGTGAATGGAACACAACCATGAGCACAAGGAGGAGCTGAATAAGCCAAATTATGGGATGTGTGCTTGAAGGAGGCTTCAGCCAACGAAGCAACCAGGAAATGGGAGCTTTAATTTTCCATTGATGGATAAAAGGGAAGGATACGAGGAAGTGCCTTCATAAGTACCCATGGAGCTGGAGCACATCTTATTCCCAGAAAACAGCCTGGGGTAGTGCAAGGTTCCCTGCCCACGGCAGAGGGCTGGAACAAGGTGAGTGTTAAAGTCCCTCCCAACCCAAACCATTCCAGGACTCCAGGAAAAGCAAGTCAAGGTTCTCAAGCCACAGTACCCAGATCACATTTGCCACATTGTCTTTCCCATATTTATTAATTTGCTGCCCCTAACGATGAGGAGAAGTAGCTGTTTGTCAGAATTCCGAGTGAGACGAACACCAAAAAAATTCCTAAATCCAGGATTAGGCAGTGAGCCGCCCAAATTTTTGATGATTCCATACAGAACCATCACTAAACGAGATGTTTTTCCTAAAAGTCCTCTCAGGAAACTCTAAAGATCCAAACCCTTTTCAAGTTGGAAAAAGAAGTCGTCACAATGATTTTGGGAGAGCAAAGTAGCTCGTGGATGGAAGGCAAAATTGGGACTGAGTCAAAAGCGTCGGAATAACAAAGTTGGAATCTGGTGCTATTAGTCACCGCCTTGGAAGCAAATCCAAAGCTGCTAATACTGGGGATGTTGAGGAGTGCAGAGACTCCCTGCCACTTGGAAGGAATTTTCTAGGATGAGATGAAACGGTGAGGCGGCAAATATTCCCTCTCTTTAGGTCCAAAGGAGGATTGTACCTCGCAGGAAGGGGAGAGGAGGTGTTTGCCTCTCCCGGGAAGTGTCACCCTCGGAAGAGCCTCCATTTCACATCTCCTCCTTGGGAGCCAAGCGAAATCAATTAACTCTGCAACTGGAACCAATTAACCCTCGGAAAAGCACAACACCAAGCACAGTGGCAGTCTTTAATAAATGGGATAAATGTAATAAATCCATAAATAAGAACGGAACACGCTGCAGCCTGGGGCTGCCAGGCTATATCAGGTGGGCTCCCGATTCTTCAGAGACAGCTTCTGCTGTTTGGGGGTCTAAAAGAAAATACAGATTTCCACAAAATCAGGATTTCAGAAGCCCCAGGGGACAGTTGGGATGGGATTCATCCCGTTTAACTCCAGCCATCTCAAAGCAGGGCCGCAGTCCCCGAGCCGGCTTTACAAGCGCGATGAAGACAGATCCCTTGAAAGAGGCACCTTAAACCCTTATCTTAAAGAGGGATAAGGATGCCTTATCTCCAGGGAGGCACCTCGATGCTTCCGCTCGATTAAGACGCCAGTGTTTGATCCAAGTCACAGTAGGGAGATGGGTGCCATCTGTGACACGAGCCAGCAGCTCGGCCTCCCTTCCCTTCCCTGGCTCCTGGCACGGCGGCTGGGAGCGGGAACAATGCTCTGCCTCCAGCCCTTGCCTCCAGTGTCAGCTCGCAGGTTTGAATTCACTCCTGGCCTTATTCAGCTTTTTTTTGCCCTTTTCAATCGAATTCCGAGCAACACCACAGGCAAATGGGAGTCTGCTCGACAGATTATCCCGGTTTGCTCACAATTCCCTCCTGAACCACGTTTTTCTGACAGCCACGGGCAAGGGAAGGGGCTTAAACCAGCAAAATATCTTTGTAAATATCATTAATAAAATTCCCAAGTGACTCCAGTGAACACACAGCACTTGTGACCCTCCACGATTCCCTGTTCCCTGCGAGGGCTCCATCCCACCACTCTGGACACCACCACGAGTTGATTTTTCTGGCAATGAGCTGAATAAGAGGAAACAACTTTCTCTTCTGAAAAATAAAAAGGAATAAAGCAGCTTCTTTTATAATCCTGCACTTTCTATTTAAGCTCCTGCTCTTTTGGATTAAGGAAAGAACAACTCGCCATTAGGCCCTGCCCTGTTTATCAACACCACTGTTGTGCCCAAGAGCCACAGGATTTATTTTACACTTCAAAAGATGTTAGAAACCAGTTTTATCTCTATTTAAAGTTTCAACATAATATTTAATAGAACTCATCTTCCCCTTCTAGTCAGATACTGTGGTTTGATGGCAACGAGCACTTGCAGGGAGGGGGATTCCAGGAGCGGAAAAATGCAAATAAAAATGACTTTATCTGCTCAGTTTTGGCTCACAAGGGGTTTCACTTCCTTCTTCCCTCCCCTCCTAAACGTTAAATAAAGAATTTTTCTGCACCTTAGACAAGACAAGAGAAGGTTGGAATTAAAGGGGCTGGAGGTGCTGCCTAAGTCACATCCAGGCAAGCCCGTGGGCTGGAGACAGGAGAATCCTTGTTTCTGGAATGTGTTTCACCACTGCCCCATATCACACTCACAAAGAAATGGCAGAGCTTTCAACTCTGGCTTTGTGCTGCAAAAAACCTCAATTTTGTCTGAAAAAGGCATAATTTTGTCCCCAAAAGACCCAATTTTGCCCCTAAAAGCCCAAATCTTGCCCCACAGTGCTCAGATAATGAAGGGCTTTTCCTGTCCTAAACGAGTCACTTTCTATACATTATCTATAAATTTATTTTCAATTTGACAATATTCTTGTGCTTCAGTTAAACTGGGTTTGGGACTAAAAGGAAAAGGACAATTGAATCCCAATAATTTTCTGGTTAAAGGTTTCTGCCACGGCCAAGGAAGCAGCACCTGTGCAAGGAACGGCGTGCGACAGAGCCGGCACGCGGATAAAAGCCAAGCTGCGGCCTTCTGTTCTGATCCTGGATATCTTTCCAGGTTAACTTCCTAATTGGATAGCAACACGTTCCCAGGATTTGCTGGGCACTCCAGTCATGGGAAGCATCACTGCTCCACACTGACCAAAGCTCTCAATCAAAGCTCGACACAAGCACGGCGCGAACGCTCGGCACCGCGCTGCTGCTAATGAACGTCGCTTCTAAAAGGCAGAGATCACAGGATGAACAAATAAATAAAATAAAAATGGGAAAAATATATAGAATATAAACAAAAAATATATGGCATATAAGTAAGACAAAAAAATCTATGGAATATAAACGAGGACATTACGAGAGGGAAAAGCCCGATGCCCATTCGTTATTGTGCTGGTTCATAAATTAATGCTTTAATTTGTGGTGTTTACAAAAGAGCTAATTTTAGGAATAGGAATTTTCCTCTGTTTATCCAACAAGACCCAGGATTTCCTAAGTGAGTGTATGTTTCCAGAGAGTATAAAATCAGCAAAGGGATTAGGGACAGAAAACTCAAGTTAAGCAACGCTTGCTGACAACTCGGACCCCGCGGAATAAAGAATCATCTGGGCTCTGCTCAGGCCCTAACACATCATTTAATGCACAATCCAAGGAAAACAGCTAATCCTGGAAAAGCAGGAGGGTAAAGAGCTCGTGTGCTCCTGTGGATGAACCCAGGACAGGCTGCCATAGTCTCAGGTAAAACTTAAGCTCTCAGGCCACTGTCTTCCAGCTCTGATGTTGGATCTGCCTTATCAGGAAGGCAGTAGCCTCATCCCTGCTCCTCTCCCAAAATACCTGCTGTCACTTCTCCCTTAAAAAAATGCGGAAAACCGGGCTGTGCCCTCTGGAAGTCTCAGCAGAGACAGACTGTGCTCACAGGTATTCCCAAAGTCCACCCAAACAGCTTCGTGCCACGGGAATTACAGCACCTGACTCTGTCCCAGCCTCTTCCCTGCCTTTTTTCCCAAAATCCCAAAGAAACAAGTCTCTTTTGTGTCATTTCATTAGATCCCAATATTTCAGCCTCTCCTCTGTCACAGCCCGAGGTCACCTCAAACAGTGCTGCACCCAAGGAGCAGCATCGGAGCATCACCAAGGGAAGAGGAGAATTGAGGGAATTTATTTGGTTTTGCCAGCTTTGCTTCCCAGCTGGAAGTTTGTATCCCAGGCTGGAAGTAACTTCCCAGCGAGGTTTGTCCTGGAAATGCTGCTGGACCCTTCAGTGCAGTGGCCCTGGCAGGTGCTCCCGCAGTCCAAGGCCATAATTCAATCAAGCCCTGGGCTGACGTCAGGAACAAAAACAACTCAAAGGCTGTTTGTGAACGGGCCCAGAACCCCTGAGATTCAATTAGAGCCTCGATATTCCATGGGGAATCTTATTTAGCTGGATTTAATATCACCAAAGCTTGGGAGCAGTTGTTTATCAAATAGCTCGAGCGTATTTAAATGTACAGGCAATGGAAAAGCACGTTAACCCCGCAGTCCCAAATTTTCAGGAGCAACACAGGCAGGAAAGACAGCACCGGGAGCGAGTCTGATTTTTAGATACTACCGAACAAAAAGAACCCAATCCCTGTTTTCTTAGGGATTACATCCATGCCTAAGAATGAATCCAGTGATTTCTGAGTTTTCCCATTTGTGGACCCCTACGATTGTCCCGGCAGAAATCCTGATCTCTACGTCCTTGATACTCCACGGGGTTTTGGTTTGGGTTTTTAACACACACTTCGCCGGGAGCACGGGGCGACAGACACGCATAGAGGGTGGAGCATATGCATGTACACATATAGGGTGGAGCATATAAATATACACATATAGGGTGGTGCATATAAATATACACATATTGGATGGAGCACACACACACACACACACACACACGTACAGGATGGAGCACACACACACACACATATAGGATTGAGCACACACACACATAGAATCGAGCACACACACATAGGATGGAGCACACACATGTACAGGATTGAGCACACACACACATAGGATGGAGCACACACATGTACAGGATTGAGCACACACACATAGGATGGAGCACACACATGTACAGGATGGAGCACACACACACATAGGATGGAGCACACACATGTATGGGATGGAGCACACACATGTACAGGATTGAGCACACACACACATAGGATGGAGCACACACACACATAGGATTGAGCACACACACACAGGATGGAGCACACACACACAGGATGGAGCACACACACACATAGGATTGAGCACACACACACACATAGGATGGAGCACACACATGTATAGGATTGAGCACACACACACACACATAGGATTGAGCACACACACACATAGGATGGAGCACACACACACATAGGACGGAGCACACACACACACATAGGATGGAGCACACACACACACATAGGATGGAGCGCACACACACACATAGGATGGAGCACACACACACACATAGGATGGAGCACACACATGTATAGGATTGAGCACACACACACAGGATGGAGCACACACACATAGGATGGAGCACACACACACATAGGATTGAGCACACACACACATAGGATGGAGCACACACATGTATAGGATTGAGCACACACACACAGGATGGAGCACACACACATAGGATGGAGCACACACACACATAGGATTGAGCACACACACACACATAGGATGGAGCACACACATGTATAGGATTGAGCACACACACACACACATAGGATTGAGCACACACACACATAGGATGGAGCACACACACACATAGGATGGAGCACACACACACATAGGATGGAGCACACACACACATAGGATGGAGCACACACACACACATAGGATGGAGCACACACACACACATAGGATGGAGCACACACACACACACATAGGATGGAGCACACACACACACATAGGATGGAGCACACACACACACATAGGATGGAGCACACACACACACATAGGATGGAGCACACACACACATATAGGATGGAGCGCACACACATGTAGGACGGAGCAGGTGACATACACACACGTGGCTAAGAAGGGACCATGCACACACACGACAAAGGGCTGTAAATGTGTGACAAAGCAGGGTGTCGTGTACACATCCATGTGCCTACGGGGACCGTACACACACCCATACATGACAGAGCAGAGTGCCATAAACACGCACACATGTAAGACAAAGCAAGGTGCCAAGCACACATGTATGGGAAAGCAGAAGCCATATATACGCAGGGTGCCATACACATATGGGTGATGAGGCAGGGCGACACACACACACGACGAAGCAGGGCGTCACACGCACAAATGACAAAGAAGGGAGCCTGTACATTCCCACCCCTGTGCCAGCCTGGGGTGCCATATACACACAGCAATGCCCTGCCACTGGGAAGCCGGGTGCAGGGCAGCAAGGGCCAGAGCTGCCGGGAATCCTGCCAGGAATGCCGCCTGCATCCTGCATGGCCAACCTGCCGCCACTCCGAGCCCAGAGCCGGAGCCGCTTCCCCTCTCCCGGGAGTCGGCGAGCTCGGGAGCCTCGGCTCCTCTGCTCCAGGCCCCCGTGCCAGGGCACTGCTGTGCCACAGACCCGCTGCAGCCTGCGAGCAAACCCCGAGTAAAGGACACGGCACCCACAGGAGAGGCCCCGGCCGTGCCAAACCCTGACAGCCAGCGCCAGGCTGAGAGGATCGGCCAGATTCCACAATCCGGCAGCGCTGGTTCCAAACTGGATGCACACCAGCACAGACAACAATGGGACACAGCTACTACTATCATTACTACTAGGAGTAGTCTTGAAAGATGTGGCGACTGCCACAAAGCTCTCACACCAACAATGTACCCAAAATCCACCCAAATGAGCCTGTTTTTCCATCCACCTGGCTGAATGTAGCTCAACTGCCCAGTGCTTACCTTGAAGGAAGGAATATATCCTCCAACCTCTCTCCAGGCTTTTCCTAATAGAGTTTGCTAGGAAAAGAAATTCCACAACAGCCTTTAAAATAAATTTTAAAAATTAATTAAGAATTTGGGCATTCCAACCCTTTGCTTTGCCAGGAAGTTTTCCCTGCAAATAGCTCTGAGATGAAAATTTTGCAGGCCACTGTTACCAGCCCAGGAATTTGTGCCCAAATTTCCAGGCTGGAAACCTCCAAAGGGCACAGAGGTGGACTTTGGGCACTGGACACCTCCCAGATGAGCGAAAATCAGTGGAGGCCCCTCCACATCTTGTTGCCACCGGCTGAGGGGCGGCATCAGCTGCGGAAGGAAATTCGGCAACGAGTTTTCCCGATAAATAACGGCCAATTCAATTATTCCAGGGACCGGGATGAAGCGCTGTCATCCCTCCTGGCTGCCGAGGTACGGCAGGAACTCCACGGAGCAGCCACTGGCAGATGGCACATCCTATTACATGTACATTCATTTTCTATGCTACATCATATGAAACCCTCCCAGGTTATTCCAGCTTTTCTCTCTGATGTCCACCGCCCTGGTATCTGGGAAAATGTTGGGAAAAGACCTTTAAACCATAACCGCTCCTTCTAAAACAACTGCAGAGCTGGTGTCGGCTGATCGGAGCTGATTTAAATCCCATCAGGATATCAGTCCTTGAAAATCACAGGTCACCAGGGCTCTCCCTTTTTCCTGGGATTTGCAGAGCCCCAGATTTCCAGCTACAAAAAGTTTACCATGCGGAGTAAATGTTTGAGCTGTAAAGCTTCCAAAATGACTTTGTTTATCAGAGCAGATGAAGGAAAAAAAAGCAAAAGGAATAATTTGAAGCTCAAAGCAAAACTGTTTATAGGACAGCTTTTAGTGCTCCAAGATTCCAGAGAGATTTCAGCAATTAACAGCATAAACTTCCATAACTTAAATCCGTTCTATATGTTCATGTGGTTTAGTTGTTCCTGTGTTATTTAAGTTATTCCCCGTTACAATACTACAAGAGATTTGCTGATCCTGTCAAAAAAACATCAAGCAGCTTCTTCACAACATTCCTGGCATCCCAAAGCAGGGGCTTAAATCCTTTGACTTCCTACATAAGGAAAATATCCAAGTAATTCCCAAATTCTCTTTAAATAATGGGGGGGGGGGGGGAGGAGATAAAAAAATCAAATCACTTTATTTCTGCAGTAGCCAAAAAATAAGTGAGAAAGATGAAAATTTGGTGTTCCCAGGATTATTTGTGCCTATTTCATGTTCCTTGGAAATTCAGGCTGTGGAAGCCACTTTTGCCTCTGAAAAAAATCCATACGAATTTGGGAGTGGCACGAGTACAAATCCAATGGGAAGAAGCCAAATTGTACCTCACATGTTTTTTTTCCCCTGAGCAAGCTTTGTACTCCCACTGAACTCCGAGCCAGGCCTAAGCTCCCTCGTTTAACAGATACACTTTGTTCCCAGATCTAGGGAATAATGTGAACCATCATTCCTGTTCCTGCTAAACTTGGCAAGGGCAGGCACAGTGTCCCCATACCGGGTGACATTTGGCTGGATGCGGCCCCGGAGCAGTTCAGTCGCTCCGACAGGGAATTCTGAATTATTAAATATACTCCGGAGCCGTGACAAGGTAACACGGAACGAGGATGACAAAAAGCACCTGAAAATCCCCATCTCCATTATCCAACGGGAATGACTGAGCTGGGTTTATCTGTTTAATTACCACGACAGGGCCGCAGCTCCCAGATTTAAATAGCTGAGGGATTGAAGGTGGCTGCGGCTCCAGAGCGTCCTTTGCAGGCCACGCTCAGTTTGTTCCTGCGAGTAAGATCCAGGGTTTCTGCTCTGGAACTCAATATCCCGCTCCTCCTCCAAGTGTGCTCCGGGCTGGCTCGGGCCAATTCCAAATCCCAGAGCGTGGGTCTCTCGCTGCCCCCACGGAAGTGGCTGGGATAGGGCTCGGAAGGGAGGAGGATCCCGAGTAAACATAGCTGGAAGGATGGGAGGTAACAGCATTCCTCTTCTTCTTAATCATAATTACGAAACATTAAGGATGGAAAACAGGGAAGCTGTTTTGTGGAGCTACGGAGTTTTCACCAGGGAAAACCCAGGAGGAATATGACCCAGGCAGCCGGGGCCGGAGGGTCCTCCGGCACTCCGGAGCCCTGGAATGCTGCCTGGCAAAGGTGGGAACGTGGGGCGACGCAGGCCAAGCCAACACCCAAACTCCAGCACCATTCTCCCTCTTTTCCGACATAGCCCATGAAAAACGGGGGCTCCCCTACGGAGCCACGGATGGAACCGCAGCAGCTCCAGACCTGCTGCACCACTTCCTTTTTAAAAGCAGGTTTTTAGTCAAAAATTCCTCTTTTGGGTTTTTTTCTCCCCTTTTTTATCCTTTCAAATGGCATTTCTGCATGCTAAGCCCCAAACACATCCCTTGCTTCCCAAATCCTCCCTGGCACACGCACCATTCCTACTGAGAGCAGCGGGAGCCGCGCAGGCATCCCAGGTGTGCCTCACCTGAGCAGCTCCAAAACATCTTCCGGAGAAAGCATCAATTTAATCCCATTTTTTTTGATGATCAAACAATAATAACAAAGTCCTGCAGCTTTCCCACCAGGCCACACTCCAAAACCAGACTGCATTTAAAAAAACCCCACAATATTTGTTACAATTTCCTCACAGAACATCCCGAATAAAATACCAAGGAATTTAAACCATTGCTGGATTTGTGACTCCCTCGTTAGAGATGTATTAATTTGTTGCTCTAATGCAGGCCAAGCCCTAATCAAACTAATGGCAAAATGAAAAGCGAGGATTTAAATCCTTTAAAGGGACTTTGCTTGATTTGGTCAGGCAAAGACTGGAGATTTTTCCCTTTTTTCTGGGCCATGGGAATGGCCAATGATAAAAATTCCGGTTTTCTCTGATTCTGCTCCCACCCACACGCTATTCAAACAGCTACAGAGTGGGCAATCCAGAACAGATGCTCCCAAACGGAGGTAAAATTCCAGCCTTTAAATAGAAGGAGCAGAAATTGAACGGAATCAGGAAGATGTGGGCTTTGATTAACAGATAAAAAACCGAAATATGTCAAATGTGACAGACCCAGGGAATTCTTGGGGGAAAAGCTGCTTCAAAATCTGATCCCCAGCAATCATCTCTTCATTTTTTAGTGCCTCACACTTAAATGAGGATAAATTTCAGATAAATTTACTATGGAAGCGATTGCAAACTCCTCCCAAAATTTAAGGAGATGTGAGAAAATGAATTTTATTTTGGCAACTGTCCTAAAAAAAGGGCAAACAAAGCAGGAAAAATAAAAAGCAACCCCCCACTTCAGCCCAATGAATGTGCATTGTTCAATTGAAGTAACAGCTATTAAATCACTTTCCAAATACGACCTAAATTGGAGGGAACTCCAGGGGAGTTTGCTTCCCAATCCCTCCAGTCTCCCCCAGTTCTCCCAGTGCAGGTCAGAGGCTGCAGCCTTGGTTCAGTGCTCTGTGCCGAACACCTGCAAACATCAAACAGAAACTCCTGGTCCTTTCCTGGGCTGACAAAAGCCTTTCATGTGAAAAATGCTCCCTGGGAATGTCACGGCTGGAGCTCAGGTTACATTCCTTTCTCCCTCGAAGCCCTCCCCGCTTTGGAACATGGGGAGAAGCCATGTTTGTGGAATTCAGGATTCAAAGGGAACGGGGCTTTACTTTCTTTTCCCTCGCTCGTTGCAAATCACAACACAGCATTATGGATTAGCTGAGGAAAAAGCCACTGGGATGACTTTAAGCAGGAATTATTCCCACACTTCCTAAAGTCCAGTTAGTTTCACTTCCCCGCTTAGGATTACTTTGGGGGGCCTGTTCGGTTTTTTTTAATCTCTATTTTCTCCCCTCTATAAGAGAAGTTTGGGGTTAATGCAGAGAGAATCTCAATAAATCTGTTTTTAAAGAGGAATATTTAAAGGTCAGCTCAAACTTCAGAGGGAGAACTTCCAGGAGGAAAAGCAGTATACAGCCCGCTCACCGAAATTCCCCGTTAGCCATCTGCATAATTAGAGTAACAGACTATGTCTGCTATTATTCTTGGGGCTGCCTTTAATCCTGCCACAGAAAGAGTCTCTTGGAGCAGTGTCCAGGTATCCTCCGATCCAATCCCAATTTCCCAAGCCCTGGCTCCTCACACCCCTGCCCAGGCAAACAATAGCCACCAACTCCATCCTCAGGCCACACATCCACCCTCTGCCCGGGAGCAGCCGGGGAAATTCACCCCCAACTTTCTGGGAAGCACCAAGCACTCGCTGCAAAATTCCCTGTCTAATAACCAAGCAACAGATATTCCAAGTGGAAAATTCCCTTGATTTTCCCTTCCAGAGGCACCCTTTGCTGCCATTGTGCAGGCAACCACCAATGCACGGCGCCCGCCGCTTCACCAGGCTTTTCCTTCATCCTCCACCACTAGACACCGGTGCAGTCAGAGAATTCTCTTGGAATTCTGTCTGTGGGAGAGTTCAGGTGTTGTTTTAAGTGGTCTTTATCTCCTTATTCCTAACTTCCTGCAGCTCATTAAATCATCCTCCTGGCTACACCGATGCGTCAAAATCCCTCCGATACTTTCAGCTTTCAGGACAATAAAACACAATTTAATCACTCCCTGCTCCGATTTGTCCTCCTGATCCAAATGACTCCGGAGATGAGGTTTAGGAGGAATTATTAAATATAACTCTGGAGTCATTTGCTGTCAGCCCAAGTGGTGGTTGCTGCATGGACTGGGCTCTGAGCATGACAAATTGATTTGTCTGGCACAACCACTCCGCGCTCCTCTCCACTGAAAACAAATAGAGTGGAGATTTTTAGATCCGGCTACATCGCTTCAAAAATTATGTCAGGAAAGGACAAAAACTGGGAGTCCAACCTATAGCTCATGTTTGCAAAGTTACCCCAGCCCAAGAGCAAAATTCTCCAAGTTGCTATAATCACAATATAAACAAGTTTGTGAAGCTACAACAAACCCAGGTTGTTATTTTTAAAGTCTAAATAGAAGAAAAGGAACAAAATAAGTGTTCAGGTGGAAATTGAGCTGAAAAAAACAGACCAACTTCCAAGTGGAAATCCTGCTCTGGAAATAAAAAGCCGACTGATGTCCCCATGCATTTAATAAAATACTGAATAAAGAGAAGAGGTGTCTTGAATTGAGATAAAACCTGCAAATATCAGGCATGCAACTCTCTGGAGTGAGGGGTTTCTCTGTGGATTTCCAGGGAAGCCTTGCCCAAATTCCCCCCCGATTCGGAGCCGGATCCGGGTACAACAATACGCCGGCCGGTGTGCTGGCATGTGGAATTGTCTGGGAATTGAAAACACTGCAACTCCCCACCTGTACATGGAGGCAAGGAAATGCAACTCCATCCCAGAGCAAGGAAATGTGCAGCAGGCATCTTTGGGAGTTCTCCTTCTCATTTGTCAGGCACATAAAAGCCTCTCTATAAACTTGAGTTGCCAGACAATTATTGTCCACACATGTTCTACCGCAGAGAGCTCCGAGACTGCTTTTGTCATCCCACTCCTGTTTTTAGGGAATGCAGGAGATGCCCATCAGTCCTACCACAGCCAAAGGAACAAATCGTCCACCTAAATTGCAGGAAACTCTTCCAAAACACTCCCATGTTTAAAAACAAAATGCCCTGGCTTTAAGCAGCAAAAGAAACTCACCTGAAGATTTTAATTCCCAAAAAATATTCCATCAGCAAACAGCACTCTCTAATCCTAAAGACTTCTTTTCCTGGTGCTTATCCTCAGATACTTGTTTTATTTATTTAACTGCAACAGCCTTCAATTCTGCTTCAATTCTAATGCACAAAATTCATTTGCACACGAGAGGTTTTGACTATCGTCCCTGACAGACAAAGAGAGGCTTTGGAATTGGAAATAAAAAATTCTCCAAGGCTCAAATTACTAGAGGAAAAAGATAAATCTACTGTAAAACTAGAGCAATTTTCAGCAATGATTACACAGAGGAGAAGTCCAGGGGTTTTTAAAAAATCAGAAATGTGTGGCAGTACTCTAAAAACCTCCCAGGCTTGTGGAAATAATAATAATAACAATAATAATAATAATAAAAATCAGAGTAAGAATAACCAGTGCTTAGGAATAATTCCGCTGCAATCCCAACGAATCTGCTCCCCACAAGAGATTAAAGCACCACAACAAAGGTAATGCCTATGGATAAATAAATCCCAACGTTTTCACTACGGATGGAACAAAAAACAGTACATACTTGAGCCAGTAAAATGTCCACTTGCCAAGGAAGTTGGTCCATTTTTCCCACTGCTCACAGGAGGTGAAAACATCTAAAAAAAACAAAGAGGCATTACTAGTGCAAAACAAGCAATTCCCGAGTCCACTGGCAGTCCAAAGTTCCTTGCACGTTCCTTAGGAGTTTCTCTCCCCCGAACCATCATCCCCCACAGCCCTGCAAAGGCGTCCAGATTCCTTCCAGCCCCCACCGCCCCTCGCCACCAGCATCCCGCTTTTATTAGGCTCATTAGCTTCCCAATCTGCCCTTCCCGAAGCCTTTGAGCCATGCCAGTGCCCAGCAGTTCTCCAGGCTGGGAAGCGGGGCTCGCTCCCCTCTCCCCGCCGACAAAGGCAGAAAAAGTTGGGATGGGTCGCAACCTTGGTCATCAACGTAGCAACGTCCATTTCCATCCCGCTCCAGGATTTGCCTGGCATGTGGGAACCCAAATAATAATAATCCAAAGTGCCACCTGCCCTAAATTCTCATTCCGTCTCTCCCACCGAGCAATTGGAAGCCAGGCTCGCTCCTCGCCCCCTCTCCCTCCCTCTCGCGCTCCTCTCTCTCTTCCCAGCGTTTATTTCGACCCTAATTGGTTTCTCCCTTCTCCGACGTGTCTAGTGGATAATACGCACCTTCCCTGAGTCAGAGCCTGCAAAAAGCCAAGGAACAAATGGGAAAAGTGCACCAACAAGCAGAGAGGGGGCTGCGAAGCTGCCGCAGGCTACGATTCCTGGCCAAACTTCCCCAAGCCATCCCTCGCAAGCCGAGGCTGGAGCAGCAGCACCAGCCTGGAGCACACAGGGGAACGGGGGGGCCTTGCTGGGCTTTAGGAGCAGACCTGCATCTCCGAGCAAAAGCTCTTCCCTAAAATAAATAACTAAGTGGATAGAGAGATATTCCTGACATATTGGGGGGAAGGGAGGGGATGGGGAGAGGAAGGAAGGGGCTGGAGGGGGAGGGGGAGCCTGACAAAACTAGACAAGTGCACGCGTCCGGCGGAACGTTCGGCCTCCAAACCTGCCCAGGGGGAAAAAATCCCTCTTTCCTTCAAAAATCACTCCCAAATCCTAGCTAGGGCAGGTAGGAGAAGGTTAGAGCAGTTTTAATGCCAGCAGAAGCCATAGGAGATTTCAGGGAAAACTTTAAACTGAGACAGTCGTGGATTTCTTTGCACTTTCCATGTGCCAAAATCGAAACAAGGGAAGAACCGAAAGGAGAATATCAGCGACTCATTAGCAATTAATTAGATCATGTGCCAACAATGCTCAAAAATCTAAAGCACAATAAAAGTGCAATATTGGTATGATGGAATTATGAGAAATGGTCAGTTTTTGGGGCATTTCTTTTGGCAGGAATGATTTGAGCCGTCCGAGACGTGAAACCAAGCTGCGAACGCGCCTGCATCTCCCATCACACACAATCAGACTAAAAATACTCAGTTTGGATTTTTTTTTTTAAGCGAAAAAAATATTTACCATGCTTCTAGCTGCTGATTAAAAATTGCCCAATGTACTTAGAGCACAGTTTGGGGTTGGTTTTGTTGCTTTAGGGT
Organism: Coloeus monedula; assembly: GCF_965178545.1. NCBI lineage: Eukaryota > Metazoa > Chordata > Aves > Passeriformes > Corvidae > Coloeus > Coloeus monedula. The sequence goes on along the minus strand of NC_138821.1, from coordinate 650,160 downwards.
TTTTTTTGGCTGGATTTTTTTTGTTAACAGACCAGCTAGAAGATATTTATTATTTTTTTTTACAGCTGTTGCTAATTTCCACCGTTGTTTCTTACCGCACTGAAATCCAGTAAATCACTCAGTTCTTTGTCCGTCCCTAAGGCAGCCATTCGCTGTTGGTGATGCATTTTAGCAAAATCACACAAACCTAGAAACATGGAAATAACCGCAATCAGAAATCCCGAGCCTTGCAGGAAACACAGTCGGATTTTGCTTTTTCAAGGGGGGTCGGGGGGTGGGTGGTTGAGAAGAAGAAGGGAGGGAAAAAAAGATGGAGGGGCAGCAAAAAAAAAAAAAACAACAACAAGAAAAAAAAAAGCGATATTGTATTTCCAAAGAGGCGAGCGAAACCCGGGAACATCCACTCTTAAACCCAAATCCGGAGGAGAGAAAAAAAGGCAAAGCCTCGCTCCCGGAGCATCATTTATGCAACAGGAGGTTCAGCGAGGAATGAATGAGGATCCCAGAGAAGAAACTACAGCCATCCGCTCCCAACTTTTTCCCTTCTCCTTCTTCCACGCAAAGTAGCGTTTGGAGGCAGAAACGGCAAAGAGCGAGGAGGAAAAAAAGCCACGGCGAGATGCGAAGTGCAGGTTCCGGGGGCGGGGGGGCAGCGGGGGACAATTAGCCCCGATTCCTAATTTGCGGAGAGGAGGGGGGGATAAGGCCGACAACAACCCGGGAGCGGCTCGGGCCTGTGCGGAGGCAGCGCCCGGGGGGAGGGGAGCCGAGGGAAGGGAAGGGAAGAGGGAAGGGGCGCGGAGCCCAGCCCAGCGCAGCGGCCCCGACCCCGCCGAGCCCCGGCGCCGCCTCCGTACCCGCCGCCGCCGCTCATGGAGCTCCGCGCTCGGCTCCCGCCCGCTCCCGCCGCACTTTTCCAAGGATTCCACGTTGGATTCGCCCAGCTCGCGCACACACATGGCGAAGCGCGTTTATACGGGGCCGCGGACGCACGTGACGCGGGCACTTGGCCGAAAGGAACAATATTTTTTTCCCCCTTGGATTACCCGTTCCCTTCGTCTTCTTGTTTTTTATATTTTTTATCTATAATCCTGCTTTGTTTTGGTTGGTTTACTCCCGCCCCCCGGCTCAATCCCATCGCCCAGCTTTCCCATTTTCCCAGAGCATCACTGCAAAGTTCGCAAAGCAGCCCCTTGGATTTACGCGCAAGTTTTGGGGATGCTGCCAGCCCCCCCCCGTCCCCTTACCCTTCCTTCTTCCCTCATCCCTCTGCCACTTTTATTCCATATTTTCCTCTCACAGGCCAGACACCACTAAAAAGAACTCCTTGGAGTTCATTTTCCGGTAGGAAATAAAGCAGCGAGTCCCCGCGTCTGCACCTTGGTGTATCTCCCACACGTGTAGTTACACCGTGTCTATGCAATGTATATACAATGTATAGATTTACACAGCCCGGAACTTGCACTTTCTTTCTTTCTTTTTTTTTTTTTTTCTTAAATAATACATCGGGATCGACAATTTCAATCAAAAAATAAAAATGAAAGCAAAAAAAAAAAAAAAAAAACCACAGACAAGTTAGTCTAACAGCAAATTGGAACTTTACCTTAAATGGCCACAAATATGTTCACAATATTCCAAGGGGGGAAAAAAAAGGAAAAAAAAGGAATAAAAATAATCAAAATAAAAAGAGAGGAATCTTCTGCCAAAGTGCTTTATTGTCTCACACGTGTGTGACCCTCCAAAACCACCAAAAAGTAGGGAAAGTGTCAGTCCTGCTCCGGTTTATTCCACAGCTTTACAGGCACCCTACACCTGGCTTTGTTGGGATTTGAGGGGCCCGGCCACCGGCCACAAAAAAAATATAAATTAGAGAAAAAAATTTAAAAATTAAAAACCAAGGAAAAAAAAAAAAAAGGAAAAAAAGAAGGTCCGACAACTTTTGCCCTATTGTTTTTACAGACACATGGTGACGGGCTCGCAGCGCCGCGGCTCTCGGGGACTTGCCCCCTCCTTGTCCTTCCTTAAAAAAAACCAAAAACCAAAAAACCCAAATCCCAAAAAAAACAGGCGACTCCCCCCTCGGGGGAGCGCGGGGCCGCCCGTTCCCCAACTTGGTCCAAGTTTAGAGCAGCGCCCGCCGCCTCCTCCGGCTCAGCAGCGCGGCCTCCCCCGCCGAGCCGCGGCCGATCGCATCCCGCCCGGGCAGCCGCATCGCCCGCCGCTCACATCCGGGCAATGCCCGCCGCCTTATAAGCGCCGCCGCCGCCGCTCGCAGACAATGACGAGGAGGAGGAGGAGGAGGAGGAGGAGGGCGGGAGGAAGCGGGCGGGACGGCGCGGCGGGGCTCACAAGATGGAGGGACCCCGCCGCCCCTCACACCGCGCTGCGCCCCTCACGTGTTCCCGCGCAAACCCAGGGGGACCCGCGCCCGCCGCACCGCCGGGCCCGCAGCGCAGCCCTGACGGCTTCCGCGCCACTCGGCCATGAGCGCAGCCGGGAGGGGCTTCGCGTCCCCAGCCCTCAGCACCCCCGGGACGGCTTTCAGCACCCTCAGCGAGACCCGGGAGGGCTTTCAGGCCCCTCAGCGAGACCCGGGAGGGCTTTCAGGCCCCTCAGCGAGACCCGGGAGGGCTTTCAGCACCCTCAGCCATGATCAGACCCCGGGAGGGCTTTCAGCTCCCTCAGCGAGACCCGGGCGGGCTTTCAGGCCCCTCAGCACACCCTGGAGGGCTTTCAGCACCCTCAGCCATGATCAGACCCCGGGAGGGCTTTCAGGCCCCTCAGCAAGACCCGGGAGGGCTTTCAGCCTCCTCAGCACACCTGGGACGGGTTTCAGCACCCTCCGCCATGATCTGACCCCGGGAGGGCTTTCAGGCTCCTCAGCACACCTGGGACGGGTTTCAGCACCCTCAGCCATGATCAGACCCCGGGAGGGCTTTCAGGCTCCTCAGCACACCTGGGAGGGGTTTCAGCACCCTCAGCCATGATCTGACCCCGGGAGGGCTTTCAGGCTCCTCAGCACACCTGGGAGGGGTTTCAGCACCCTCAGCCATGATCAGACTCCGGGAGGGGTTTCAGCACCCTCAGCACACCTGGGGGGGCTTTCAGCCCCCTCAGCAAGACCCGTGAGGGCTTTCAGGCCCCTCAGCACACCTGGGAGACGTTTCAGCACCCTCCGCCATGATCAGACCCCGGGAGGGCTTTCAGCACCCTCAGCAAGACCCGTGAGGGCTTTCAGGCCCTTGAGCACACCCAGGAGGGGTTTCAGAGCCCTCAGCCATGATCAGACCCCATCAAGGGTTTCAGCCCCCTCAGCAGGCCCGCGAGGGCTTTCAGACCCCTCCAGCAGACCCGTGAAGGGTTTCAGAGCCCTCAGCAGGCCCTCGAAGGGTTTTAGGCCCCTGAGCGCCCCCAGCCCTCAGAAAACGTTGTCAGAGGGTGTCAGACCCCTCAAACGACCCTCGAGGCGTTTCAGACCCCTCAGCCCGCCCAGCCCTCAGCAAACCCCGTGAGGGGTTTCGCGCGCCCTCTTACCATGACCAGACGCCATGAGTGGTTACAGCCTCCTCAGCAGTCCCCTGAGGGGTTTCAGCTCCCGCAGACTCTCGAAGGGTTTCGCGCCCCTCAGCCATGATCAGACGCCGTGAGGGGTTTCGGTCCCCACTGATCCTCCAAGGGTTCCTCGCACTCCCGGCCCTCAACCGACGCCGTGAGGGGCTCGCGCCCCGCCCAGCCCGCGGCGGCCGCCGGGACGGCTCTGGCCCCACCCTCAGCCCTCGGAGGACCCTCGAAGTCTCGCGCCTTCCGTTTTCGCGCCTTTTCTTTCGTGCCGCTGATCAGACGCCGTGAGGGGCTTCAGCCCCCTCAGCTCCCTCAGACTTCAGCAAACTCTGAGGGATTTCAGCCCCTCAGCCATGATAAAGGCGCCGTGAGGGGCTTCAGCCCCCTCAGCTCCCTCAGCCTTCAGCAAACTCCGTGAGGGACTTCAGCTTCTCAGCCATGATGAAGATGCCGTGAGGGGCTTCAGACGCCTCAGCTCCCTCAGCCTTCAGCAAACTCTGAGGGATTTCAGCCCCTCAGCCATGACCAAGATGCTGTGAGGGGCTTCAGGCGCCTCAGCTCCCTCAGCCTTCAGCAAACTCCATGAGGCATTTCAGCCATGATCAAGATGCCGTGAGGGGCTTCAGCCCCCTCAGCTCCCTCAAGCTTCAACAAACTCTGAGGGATTTCAGCCCTTCAGCCATGACCAAGACGCTGTGAGGGGCTTCAGACGCCTCAGCTCCCTCAGCAAAGCCTGTGAGGGATTTCAGCCCCTCAGTCATGACCAAGATGCTGTGAGGGGCTTCAGCCCCCTCAGCTCCCTCATCAAAGCCTGTGAAGGATTTCAGCCCCTCAGCCATGATCTGACCGTTGAAGGCTTTCAACCCGTTCAGCCCTCAGTATCCCGTTAAAAAAGGTAGGTTTGAATTATTCCTGTTAAAATATTTTTTGGGTGCTGAGCTCCCAATGGGGCTGGTGCATAAGCAGGCACTGGAAATGAAAATAAAGAAGGGAATGGGGAAAGGCAGAGGGAGGGGGAATGGTATAAAATTGTGGAATGGTTTGGGTTGGAAGGGTCTGTCACTAAACCAGAATGCTCCAAGCCCCATCCAACCTAGCCTTGAACACTTCCAGGGATGCTTCCTTCAAATTAATGAGGAATTTGGTTAATAACGGGCTCTGAGGTTTTATCTGGAAATTAAGTAGGAAAAGGGCTAAATCAACTGCCACCCTGGCCCTGGTCTTATTAATTTTCCAGTTTTAATCCTCTGGATTTTATACTGTCCCCATATGTCCTGTTTTCAGCATGTCACAGGAATTCTATGTGGAGAATTGGCTGAGCAGTGGGGCCTTTGGCCGCCTCAGAATTCACAGGAAGCAGCTGGGAAGCTGAACTGCCCCGTGAACACGGGAAGGGGTGGTAAAAGTACAGGATTTAGCCAAAAAGTCACATCTTGAGGTTCTTGAACTCCAAAAGGATTTTTTTCTGCTGTCCATAGACTTTAATACCAGGATAGCAAAGCACCAGACTGCATTTTATTCCCATTTGGGGCTATGATCGTGCCTTTTGCCATTCCTATAAAAATCCATCAAAATGTGGCTTGATATAAATCCATGGAAAAAGTGAGTATGCACCTTCTCAGTGGATTTATGGAGTTGCAGATAAACTTGGGAAATTTTATTGGACTCCCCTTCCCTGGAAGTGTCCAAGGCCAGGTTGGATAGGGCTTAGGTTCGTGAGCAGGGGGGATGGAACTGGACAATTCTTAGAATCCCAAACCATTCCATGACTCTATGGTGATGCTGAAAATAAGTTGATTAATGTTATGAAGCTGCAGTAGCTGATGCCGTGAATGAATCCATGTGATCCGGAGCTGCCACATTGGGTTTTGTGATAAAACAGAAGTGGAACAAAGTTGCGCTTAATAAATTTTATAGGATAAACCCCCAAATCACCAAAGTGTTTGTTTCTCCACCTCCCAAAAATAAACAAGTGGGAAAATGGAGCAAAAAAGCCTTATAATTTCCATGCAGTTTCTCCCTTTGTGCTTCCTTGTTATGAGTCAACATGAGGCTGCTTTGGGTTAGAGGGGAAACTTGCTAATTTCAGTGCAGCTAAACAAAGAACGCGTTTCATTCACTGCCTCAGAAACACTGCAGATTTCCATGGGAAGGTGCTCGTGGAGGTGGGAAAATATTCTTCTGTGCTTGTCTGAATTCCGATTGAAATTTGGTTTGTTTTCTAATTCCCTAATGAAAGAGGATGTTTGATTTCAATTAAAGTGAAATGTCATCATTTTAGGTCGTACTAATGGGTATGGAATACTGCAGTCCATTAGGGAGAAAACAGTGGATTTGGGAAAAGGCCAAGAGGTGCAGGGGATGTAAAGAGATTTTCCATGTATTTTCAATTTTTGTAATGGGCATATGTAGGTCATTATGGAAATCCATGGGTTGTGATGACAGGAATACAGAAAATACAATAAAGCAATCTCTTATCAAGATTTCAGCAGGAATTGTTCATATTTCCTAAAGAACCAGCATCTGGAAAAAGGTTTGGAGTAACCTGGGCTAGTGGAAGGTGTCCCTGCCCATGGCAAGGGGATGATCCTTAAAATCCCTTGCTCCAAGCCTCTTCCAGCCCAGCCTTGAACAATTCCAGGGCTGGGGCACCCACAGCTTCTCTGGGAATATGAATGGGAAACCCTCTGGGAGAGTTGATGAGATTTAAAAGTTTATTCCCCCATATGGTATTCTTTAAATTATTGAGTGTTTTTTTAAGTCTCTCGACTGGTGGCAGAAGTTTGTTGTTGTTCTTATTGTAAATTGTTTTATATCTTGTTTTATATCTTATTTTTGTTATTGCTGTTTGTTATTGAGCCTGGACCCGTCGATCATGGGGGATCCTTGGGTTGAGTCCCGTGCTCTGCCATCCGTCGCTCGTCCTGATAATTGAATTAAAAGCTGCTGTAAAAAATACATGGGAATAAGAATGGGAGAGGGATGAAGAAGGAAATAATTGGGGGAATACATGGTGGCTGGATTAGTTATTATCCCAATTAGCTGCCTGAATTAGCTCCTTGACAAGGAACACAGAGGGAAGAATAAAGGGCCATCGGTGACAAGGCCAGTTTTTAGGGAAGCTGCTCCTCTAAGTGTATTATGATTGCAATATAAAGAGCTGCAGGTTTCAGTTAAATGGATTTTGATTCTGCTTATTTTTCTAACAGTAGATTTGTTTCACTTCCATATTAATCTCCTTTTATTAAACCATAGAAATTCCAACCTTTGTTTTTCTGGGAGCAGCCTAGGACATAATCTAACTTTACAAAAAATTAGAAGTATTTGTGCTTAGTAAAGAGATAGAGGTTGGATTTAAATCCTGTGAACTGGACACACAATTATGGCATTTCCAGCTCTAGGAGAAGTTGATTATTCGAAATGAACACGAGGAAGGAAATTCTATTTGAATTAATTTTCATGGCAAACTGGTTTCAATGTTTTGGAGGGAAACAAATTCCTTTTTAAAGTAGTGGCCTCAAGCTGTGCCAGGGGAGGTTCAGGTTGGACATCAGGAGGAATTTCTTCATGGAAAGGGTGGTCAGGCATAGGAATACCTAAAAATTACTGAAATAATAGGCTCAAACCTACTGAATTTAATTAACTAAAGTTAAATGAATGCCCATTGTGACATGGGGGTGGGAAGAGGCTGGGTGTGAGGTCACCCGGAGAAGCCGTGCCTGCCCCATCCTTGGAGTGCTCGGGGCCAGGTTGGGCAGGGCTTGGAGCAGCCTGGGCTGGTGGAACTCCCCAGCAGAGGTCTGGTTGGAGCTCCCAGACATTCCAGTTGGAGCATGGGAGACACAGACGTGTTTCTGCACTGTCTCTGGGCCACCTCCCACACACGAGACAGGAACACGGGCAGGGACACAGGATCTCCCTCCCCATTTGTGCTCCTTAGGAAGAGCTGCAAATGCAGCCTCAGAACCTCCGGCTGCAATGTTCTGTCACTCCTTATTGGGCACTAAATGTAATAAATAAATACCTAATAATAGTTCAGAAGCAGTCATGGAAATGCACGGAGTTCTCCCTAAAAGCTCCTGTTCCCCAGCAGGAATTCTAGGGCCTTGCCCAGCCCCATTGATTATGTTGTCTGTAGAGAGGGAGCTGAAAAGATTGCAAAGAAATGAGGAATTAGGGGGAAAAAAGCGTGAGAGGGAGGGAACACAAAGCCAAACTGCATCTGGCCAGTGCAAAGGATCCTTGCATCCCAAATGTTCTCCTTGTCACTGTGAATATTGAGTCACAAGTGGAATATTTTCAATAGTCAGGATCATCCCAGTGGTGGTTTAGCCTTGTGGGGAATATTGAACTGCTCATCCTCACCCATGGCATTACTCGGGAGCTGGTGGGTTTGGTGGGGAATCGTGCAGACACAGCTGGTGTGCACATTCCCACTGGATCTGCCGAGAGCTCCAGGCACATCCTTGAGAGCCTTTCCAAGGGAAAGGACACATTGTGCTGCTTTCCGAGTCATGGAATCCTGAATGGTTTGGGTTGGAAGGGACCTTAAAGATCACCTCATTCCACCCCCTGCCGTGGGCAGGAGCACCTTCCACTATCCCAGGTTGCTCCAAGCCCCAGCCTGGCCTTGGACACTTGCAGGGATAAAGGTGTTCAAGCCCAGGCTGGATGAGGCTGGAGCCAGGGATTTACACCAGCCGAGTAATAAATGAGGATCATTTATAACACAACTCAGCTGGCATGGAGCTTCCCTCCTGTCCTGTGTGTGCTTGGAGGGGACACGGCTTCGCACCTGTCAGTGGGTGCTCCATGGCTGCATTGGGAAAGGTGCAGCAGCCAGGAGATCCATAGGATGAGGCTTTCCAGGTCTGCTCTGAGGCTAAGATGCCTCCAGCTGGCATCTCCCGGCACTCAAGGCTGGTTCTTGCTTGCAGTCACCGCCTGAGAAAGCCTCTCCCTGCTGAGTACACAATGATCCTGCAAATCAGCAGGAATGCCTGCCGCCGGCTCGGGTCCTTCCTGAGGGTTACAGCTCCTGCATCCAAACACGGAGACAGCCTGGAATGTCAGATGCCTGAGCTGGTGATGGCTGGGTGAAGTCAGGCTGGCTCAGGGGAACTTTGCTGGGGAGAGGCTGTGGGTGAGGTCACCCAGAGCAGCTGTGGCTGCCCCCGGATTCCTGGCAGTGTCCAAGGCCAGGCTGGATGGGGCTTGGAGCAACCTGGGATAGTGGAAGATGTCGCTGCCATGGCAGGGGTGGAACGAGATGAGCTTTAAGATCCTTCCCACCCAAACCGTTCTGGGATTCTGAGATTCCAATTTCATCACCAGGGAGCATGAGGAAGGTGAGGGGTCAGGGGACCAGAGGAGCGAGGCAGGGTGGGGAAAGTAAAGCCGTGTTTCCCGCATGGATAACTCCCCAACAATCTGCTGGAGGAGGGATTTGGTCTCCTCCTGAAACCCCAAACCAGCCTGATTTGAATTTGCCAAGCACCTGTGAAAGAATGCAGCTGCAAGGCCCTGGGAAAACAATGGGAACTGTGACAGTTCATTATTATAAGGCAGCCCCGAGATTTATTTGGGAAAGTTATTGATACAGAATTCCACTGGAGGACACAGTGGCATTCCCGAGGTATGCCAGGGAGCAGCTAGCTAGGGTTGTGGATGTGTGTACATCATGTAAACCCCAGTACGGGAACGGGGACAGCTTACTGGGTCTGTCAGACAGCAAAACAAATGGAGGAGGACTGATTGCTTCAGCATTTCCTTCCCCTATTTTTATTCCATATTCATTTGATAGGTTGGGATTTTTCCTTGTTTGCTGTTTTTTTTGTATTTTGCTCTGGCTATTTTTTTTCTGGTGAAGCAAGGGTTTGGAAAGTGCAGGCAGCATTTCAAACTGTGATCTGCACAGATGGGAATGAAGGAACATTCTCCAGGCGAAAATTGTTCTCGGAGACATTTGGATTGAGCAGGATTTGTCTCTGTGCGAGGTGGAACATCCTGATTTCCACCAAGAGGGCGCTTGGGCAGCACAGTGGTGGTGGTGGTGACAGGCCAGAGGACACCTCCCACCAGCCAGTGCCCAGCCAGCGGGTCCAGCCCACTGGATGCAACCTGTGCTTCCATGGGGGAAGCATAGTGCAAGGCACAATAATCCACAGAAAGGGTTGTCCCATGGAAAAATCCTCAGGATCAAGCTGCTGAGGTGGTTTGCTGGTGTTGTGTCCTTACAAACCTTGCTGCTTTTAATGAGTGTGAGGTGTGTGTGTAGCCCGCACTTTGATGAAGAGTTTCTGTCACCACAAGCAGCAGTTACAAATGACGGGGTGGGCAGGGATGGGCTGGGCAAATCCAAAACAATTTGCTTTGCATAGATTAGCAGCTCCTAAAGAGATCCCACATTCATCCGGGAGAGATTTTCACGGAGTCCAGGGTGCAGTGTCAGAGAGAGGCTTCGCTGCCCATGTCTTGTGTTTTTCCCCACTTCCCTCCTCTCTTCCCTCCTCCTCCTTTTCGTTTCCAAACTGAATTTCCTGGTTTCCAGATGCAACTGCAATATAGCGTGGAAATAAAAGCAGGCAGTTAAATTGTCGGAGCCCATAATCTCCCAAAGAAAAAGGGTGGATCATCCAACTCCGTTTTCCTGCTTATGGGTCCCTGTTGCTGTACTAGTGGTAAATACACGAGGAACTCAGCTCATCAAATTTTTAAGCACAGGATGCACAAAGGAAGCTCCAGAGTGTCTGGAAAAGCTCGTGGCATCGGTCAAAGGCAGCTCTTGGGGCTGAGGCGTCGCCAGCTTCCCATTCGTCATCGCTTCCCTTCCATCTCTGCATTCCTTTTGTTCTCTAAACCCTAAATTTCCATGGTTTAATTTTCCTCCTCTCCTGGAATGGCTTTGCAAATGCTTAGCCTTAAGTAATAGTCAGTAAAGGCAAATTACCTTAAATCAAGCAAGGGTTATCTAATTTAGAAAATAGGAAATAGAGAGAAAATCAAACTAAATGAAATGCAAACAGGATAATTCATATCTAATCCATGGGCTTCTCAACAGGAGGAGTCTTTTAGTTGTGCTCAGTTGAGCGTCCGTTCTTAGCACAACTTACAGGACTGTGAGCCCAAACCAACTACCTCTTTAGGCCCTGCACTCCCAAAATCCTAAGAAAATGGGATTTTTCACATCCATTTGTGCTTTCATCATAGCACCTCCAGCTGAGCTGCTCCTTCCTCAGTTTCCCTCACTGCTTTGATTGGCACACACCCACTTATCTGTACTTTCTATAAGCACATGGAGATGGGATAGTGCCAGGGCAGGCTTTCCTATGACACCTAGACAAGACAGTCCATAGAATCCCACGCTGGGTTGGGGTGGGAGGGACTTAAAGATCATCTCCTTCCACCCTGGGACACCTTCCACTATCCCAGGTTGCTCCAAGCCCTGTCCAACCTGGCCTTGGACACTTCCAGGGATCCAGGGGCAGCCACAGCTGCTCTGGGCACTCTGTGCCAGGGCCTGCCCACCCTCCCAGGGAACAATTCCTTCCCAATATCCCATCCAAGCCTTCCCAGTTTCTCCACCCTTCAGTTCCCTTCCCTGCCTTTTTATTAATATGCAATGCACCGCCGGCCCCCAGATTAATGAAGCTTATTACAGGATCCTGCTAGAAAGCTTTCCAACTTCCTTCCAATTAACACACGGTGCTTCAGAGGAATCCTCGGAATACGGGGAGGTGTTTGGCAATTGCACAGCACCTTTTTTTCAGGCAACTTCACTTAAGATGTCCTTGTTAGATGAAAGACTCCTCAGATGCTGATTACCCCCTCCAGGCAGGTTCTTCATTGTTCTCCACACACAGGAATTGTTTTATATGTTTTATTTAGGTTAAGCTTAGAAGGATCATCTTGGTTTATTATGGAATCACGGAATGGTTTGGGTTGGAAGGGACCTCAAAGCTCATCTCATTCCACCCCCTGCCATGGGCAGGGACACCTTCCACTATCCCAGGTTGCTCCAAGCCCCAGCCAACCTGGCCTTGAACACTCCCAGGGAAGGGGAGTCCACTCAGATAAGGGAATTTTAGATTGGCACATGAGAAAATGCACTGGGAGCTCCCCTTGCCATCCTGCCAGGATGGATCCTGGCATGGACTGGTTCCGAAACAAAGAACATTCCCAGCAATGCAGCTGCACCATGTCACCTGCTGCTGAGCTGCTCCGGTGTGTGCTCCGGAGAGCTTTCCCTGAGACTTCCAGTAGGAAATGCAGGACAGGCATCCCTGTGATCCACTCCGGTGATGGTGTTTCCGGCACCTAATTCCTGGTTAAGTATTCAAGGCCAGGTTGGACAGGGCTTGGAGCAACCTGGGATAGTGGAAGGTGTCCCTGCCTTTGTGATGATCCTTAAAATCCCTTCCAACCCAAACCATTCCAGAATTCATTCTAGGATTCCATAACCTTCTCTGCACCAAATCCTGTAGCCAGGATTTTTGGTCCCGTTTCCATCCCAGTGCCTCCCAAGTCACACTTTGCACCTGATGGCAAAATGAGGACAGTACTGGGTTATGCTTTCCATGGAGGGAAGCACCTGACCTCCATCCCTGAGCTCCTCAGTGCAAGGTGGGAGCACAGCCCTGCTCCCCTGGAGCCAGAGGCCTGGTCCAATCCAGGTTTTGTTCCCCTTCTCCCAGTTTTCCCACAGGTTGTGAGGAATTCCCAATGATTCCTTATCCAGTGAAACACTAACAATGAGAATCTTTCAAGGTTAGGAACACAATTTGGGCAAATGAGCAAACTATTGGGGAGGCTTCATTCCACTGCGGCAATTAAGAAGAAGGAATATCAGCAGGTCACATCTTGCTTCCGGTGCATTGGGAATTATTTTGCCATGGAGTTTGGAAGAAGCAGGATTGGGGTTGCACTTGGTATTTAAAGCAAACAAACCTATCTATTAAATGAGACTGCGGAATGGGGCACGAAAGTAAAACCGAGACCGTTAAATTACAGATAAAGGGGGAAGAGTCCAAATTTTCCCAAATGTTCTCATTTTCCATTTTTTTCCTAACGACCGTCGTTATATTTTGATGTGGTTAATAATACAGCAGAGGTTAAATGAAACATGAAAAAGGGCTGTACATTAAAATTGAGATAACTCTTCCTTCAGTGAAGTGGAACCCAGCAGATGTAGCTGCACACTGTAATTGCTGCCTGTTTCCTGTCACTCTGATTAAGTTGCATTGTCCCTGCTCCAAGTGTAGGAATCAGTGGCTTCCCATAGGGCACAGCATGGGACAACTGGCTTCGGCAGGCAAATGACTCTGTGCACCTCCTGCTTGTCCTGGTAATGGTATAGACACACAATATACATTGATGACTCCTAAAATCAATAGGCTGTGCAGTGGGAGAGGCTCCGGGGCTTCCATGGGAGAGGCACTCCAGTCGAGGGCCGGGATTTTGGGAACAGTTCACTTCCCCAGTTCAGGAGGCCAAATAAGCCCAATGCCTGGCTGCTGTGTTAATTCTGGTTCTCAAGAGTTACTCTGCACCTTCTAGTGTTGTTGTTCTCCTCATTCCAAAGCCGTGGGATCCCAGAATCATGGAATGGGGTGGGTTGGAAGGGAGCTTAAGGACCATCCAGTTGCACCCCTCTGCAGGGGTGCAACCTTCCACTAGACCAGGTTGCTTCAAGCCCCATCCAGCCTGGCCCTGAGCACTTCCAGGGATAGGGAAATCACATCCTCTCTGTGCAGAAGGTCTCGCATTGTTCACTCTGTTCCCAATTATCCAGGTTTTCCTTTCAGGAACAAATCCCTACTTCAGGGCTTAAACTGTATGGTAAAATCCAGGACCTGGGTGGGGAATGCGAGGCTGGATTCCCTGCTGCCAGGAATTACAGGAGATCCACTGAACCCAGTGGGGTTACTCTGATTTCCAGCAGCTGTTGGACTTGCTGGAGAGGTCCAGAAAGTGCTTTTTCCATGTGATTCCGTTCAGGAAGAATGGGATGCGCCTCGTTCAGCCTTGCCCTACTTTTGTTCCGGAGTCATTCCACTGCTGTCATTCCACTGTGACATCAGTGCAAAGCAAGGCAGGCTCTGCTTGCAGAACCCCCACAAAGGTGACATCCCAGCAGAGCAGTAGAATCATGGAATTGTGGAATTATTTAGGCTGGAAAAGCCCTGTAATATTATCGAGTCAAATCATCCCCCAGCACTGCCAAGGCCATCACTAACCCCTGTCCCCAGGTGCCACATCCACACGGCTTTAAATCCCTCCAGGGATGGGGACTCCACCCCTGCCCTGGGCAACTGTGCCAGGGCAGGACAGCCCTTTCCATGAGGAAGTTTTCCGTAATATCCAGCCTAAACCTCCCCTGCTGTAACTTGAGGCTGTTTCCCCTTGTCCTGCCACTTGTAAAGTGGGAGAACAGACAGACTCCTAGGGAGTTACCCACTCCTTCAGCACCCCTATCCCTTTTCAAGCCTGAATCCCAGGTCAGAGGAGTATTTGGAGCTTCAGGGCTGATGCCAGAGGGGCAGAAGCCCAGCAGGAAGATCTGGAGTGCCCTGGTGTGATTCCAAACCCAGGGAATACTTCTCTTCCTGAGAATTTTTTGGTGGCTGAGGAACTGGAATGTTTTGCATCCTGAGTCTTCAAATGAGCATCAACTGGGCAGGAGGGCTGTGCATTATGATTTGGGATTTAGGCATCTTTCCCTTCCAAGGCTGTGGCTGGCCCATCCCTGGAAGTGTCCAAGGCCAGGCTGTATGGAGCTTGGAGTGACCTGGGATAGTGGAAGGTGTCCCCGCCCATAGCAGGGAGAGGGATGAGATGGGCTTTAAGGTCCCTGCCAGCCCAACCTATGCTGGGATTCCAGGATTCTATAAAATCCCGTTTTGGCTGGTTAATCCCCAGTTGGATCTGGGGCCTTGCTTTCTAAAAATGGAAATTAATATTAAAAGTCGTTCCTTAACACATGTTTATTTTCTAATTTATAGAATGTACCTATTACACTCTCCAGACACATGTGCTTGATTATAATGATTATCATATGTATTTTCCAAGGCACTCATCACCATAATATCAAATGTCATTAGAGAAATTAGGGAAGAGCAGCAGCATTCCTTCCAAGGAAAAGCCACTTTCCTCCTTTCCCACCACAGTAGTGAGAGCGCAGAAGCTCAGCTGATTTTCTGCCACTTTTGTTTCAGCTCGACACAAAACAACCAAATCCCCAGGGAAATGTGCAGCGTGCACCTGAAGCCAAAACCTCTGTGAAAATCCCATGTAAAAATGTCCTGGAACTGTGCAGGGAAGCACACTCCAGAACTGGGGCTGTCCAGCGGGTCCTGCTTTTCCTCCCTGTCCCCCAGCCAGCACAGGCACTCACAGCATCCTGGTTATTGGCAGGAGCTGAGGGAGGAGGAAAACACAAGGAGCAGCAGATCCTGAGCTCAGGTTTAGGGTCACAAACCCTGACTTGAATCCCGGTTGCTGCTCCCAGGGGCACTTTTTCCTAATGTAAAGATTTCCTGATGGAAATTCCGATTTCTGGAGCAAAACCCGATTTCAAGCCTTGGGAGGAGATAAGTGAGGTGCCGAGGGATTTACGTGATGCTCCATGTGTCTTCCCAGAGGTGGAAGATACGGATCTGGATTGGTTTAGGAGAGCCCAGGGGTTTTTATTTCAATATTTACTTCTTTAAGCTCCAGCAGAGGAGGGAAACAGCTGGAGATGACACAGACATCCCACTATTCCAGACCTAGCTGGTTTGTCTGGAAGACACGTGTTGGATTTCAAGCCTGTGTGTGTCCAAGGGCAGGAAGAGGGGGGCTGCTCCGGGGGGAGGCTCCCAGGTCCTTCCAGGGAAGGGGCCAGGGATAGCAGTCCATGGAGTGATCCACGGAAGAAGGTGCAGTTGGATGTGTCAGTGCCCTCCGTGCCCTGACAGCTACAATATTCCCTCTCTTTACTCCTAATTAATTAAAAGTAAGCATTGCCTGGTTTGTTCTTCTGCAACAGTATCACCGTCCCACATCCCAAGGTTTTCAAGCTGGCTTCCAGCAGTTCCTAGGGATTTAAGGTCTTGGCTTTGCCCACTGCTCAGCAGAAGAGTCCCTTAAATCCAGTCTGTGTCGTGGGGGTGAAGCAGCAGCAGGGAGCTGCCTTTGGATTGCTGACTCCGACTAAATCCTTGGGTTTTTTCTTCCTTTGCGTCATTTCTGTGATTATTTTTGTGCTTCATATGCTCAAAAATCCCCGGGGAATAGGGAAAAAAAATCTCTTTTTTTTTTTTATATTTTTGCTTTGCAAGTCACTTTGTAAAGAAGCACTTTGGTGTCTTCAGAAGGTTGGAAACCCACCTGTTTCCTGGGAGGAAAGGCGGGAGCAGCCAGCCCGGTGGATCCCAGTGGGAACTTTAAGGGAAATGAAATATATTGGCCCCACACCTGGGAAGAGGGATTTGAAGCAGGATTTTCAGTCTCAAATCAAAGATTTGTTTTGCTTGTAGAAACAGAGCTGGGAGAACAGAGTGTTCCTCCTGCTCTGGCAGGGATTCCGCTCTGCCTCCGTGCATCCCGGCCATGCCAGCAGTGCTCCAGGGAAGGACTTACCTTGGAAAAGAAGGGCCAAACCAGGGGGAAAGGAACTGGTGGGGCTCAATGTGCTGCCTGCTCCCACTTGGGAGGACACTTGAACACTTCTAAGGTCACTTGGATAATCTAATCCTACTCAGGATGATATCTAGCTCCGGCAGGAACTCTTGGAAGGCTTTAAACAACATCCATCTTCATTATTTCCCACCCTCGTGTCTGTATGATTGATTCCTGCTAAATTTGGTTTAATTGCTCAGAAGGTCTTAAGGAATGACATTTGGAGAGAGCCAAATGGGATGTCTGAGCTCCCCCTGCTGCTCTGCCGCATGCAGCCACCCAGCACCCAGCACCCGCTGGTGCTCCGGGCTGGAAAACTCCAGGATGAACCAGGAGCTCTTTCCTACATGGGCAACAACCAGGGGGGTTTAGCTAAGGCTGAGTGCTAGTAGGTAACATGGACATTGGGAAGCATCCCAAATCCCAGATCCTTTGGGTTCAACCTTTCAGTTCATGTGCATACACGAGGCTGGTTGGAAAGGCAAGGGTCTGGAATTGGTTCCCAGTGGATCCATCACCCAGGTCAGTGGCTCTGAGCTCCCTGGATGCAGCCAGGGCAGGAGGGGCTCTCACAGCACCCAGCTCCTGGGAAGCGCTCATGGCCCCACTTTAGTGGCTTCCCCTCCTCAGGAATGGGATCGGCTCTCCCTGCTGACTGAATTAGCAAATCAGGGCACTTCCTTAGGGCAGGAATCATGGAATCCCAGGGTGGTTTGGGTTGGAAGGGACCTCAAAGCTCATCTCATTCCAACTCCTACCACGGGCAGGGACACTTTCCACTATCCCAGGGTGCTCCAAGCCCCGTCCAGCCTGGCCTTGGACACTTCCAAAGATCCAGGGGCAGCCACAGCTGCTCTGGGCAACCTGTGCCAGGGCCTGCCCACCCTCACAGGGAAGGATTTCTTCCCAATATCCCATCTAACCCGGCTGTCCTGGATGGAGGTGAGGGGAGAGGGAAGGGAAAGCTGGAAGTAAATCCATATTTGTGCCCAAAAGATCAATAAACAGGGAGAAAGCCCCAGCAGGCAGAGGATGGTGAAGCAAATCCGACATTAACTACTCATTATTTACACACTGCCATCGCCACGAGCCGGTGCGTGGCCACAAAAGCTGCGGCAAGATCCCCATTTCCAAGCAGAGTTTTAATTATTTGTAAAAGCCTTCAATTGTTCACCAGATAATGTCATGGATTGGTCCTCCCAGTGTGAAGTGCAACCGTCCAGAACCCCCACAGTATTATAAATAGGCTTCGGAGCCGGGATTGATTGATGTTTGGCATAAAATCTATTCCTCGGAGCATGTGTATTCCTTCTGTTCACCAGTTTCATACAAATATACTTGGGCTGATTTTTTATTCAAATCTCCAATTTATGTTGGGTTTCAACTGTTAAATATTTAAAGGCTTTTTCATCTTTTTTTCCGTATCCCTCTTTTCTGTGCGATCTAGGGAAGTCTTGTGCCGAACACAAACAAGACTCAGAGATTTAGCACATTCCTGGGGGGGAGAGAAAAGCTTTATTAATTATATTGAGACTCAAATAATAGTCTTCCTTGACACTAATGTTCCATCAGTTCCAACCACAAGGATCCTGTGGGATAGCTTTAGAGCCCTTATCAGGATCGAGATTACGGCATTTATGGCTCCATAGAAGAAGGAATTTAATGAACGGCACTCGGAGTTTGAAGAGAGGTTCGGAGACAGGGCGATAGCGAGGGATAAAAACTACAGCCATGAGGAGTTATTCCAGGGGAGTCCCTGGCACTGCGCAAGGAAACATCAAATAAAACTGAGTCTAGAGTACTTTTTCAAGAATCTCCATAAATATTCCCGATTCCTCAGCTGGAGGATTCGTCCTTGTTCCACCTTGGCTGCCTCTGACAGCCGCGATCTCCGAGGAGCCGTGTCTTTGGCACGTCTCTCTTCCCAAGTCTTATTTAAGTTTTCACTTATCAAATCAATACTGGGAAATAACTTTATTGCGGAATTTTTCTGACATCAGTACTTTTATTCCATCCGCCCTTTTTTCTCTGTGGATTTCACTCTCCTCACCCTGGTGGCTGTGATTAATTCATTTATTCATGCCTTTGCAAGAGTGGGAGTCAGGAGGCCAGACCCAATTATGTCTTATTTATTATTTTGTGTATTAGAGTAAAATCTGGAGACATGGATGAAACAATGGCTGTATTCACAGAATCCCAGAATCGATTGGAAGGAGGCTGCAAAAGACCTCCAGGGTCTTTGGGTCCAACCTGTGACTGATCCCCACCAGAGCACTGAGTGCCACCTCCAGGGATGGGGACTCCACCGCTTCCCTGGGCAGCCCCTTCCAATCTTTCTTGTTCTTCTTATCATTGGAAATTCTAATTCCCGGTAAAAAACCCACGGCTTACCTGTTGCTCAAGCACGCAAACGGCCTGAAATTGATTTGGGGGTGCCTGTGGGGGTGGTGAGGGAAGGGAATAAAGAGATCATGGGGTGGTAATGTGCAGGAATGTTAGGGAGGAAATCAGGCTGCAGGATCTCAGAGTCTCACCTAAAATCTACTTTAGCATTCAGATAATTCACCTGTATTTTAGAAGTGCTGAGAATTCCAACAGAGGTGGGAAATGTTCCCTTTAGATGGATATCAGGCCTCCAACAGGTTTCTGGCTCCCAGGTTGTTACCCTGGCTAAACTGGTGCCTTATTTAATGCCCCAATCACTGATACAATTTAATTGTACCTGTCGTGGTTTCTCAGGATCAGTTTCTCTCTGGGTCTAAAACCTGCACAAGGTCAGGAACCAAAACCAGGGAAAAGGGATGTTCCAATGCTCAGTGGAAGCTTAAACTAGGAATTAATTTATCTCTGGTAGCACTTGACAAAGCTCAGCTCCTGATGCCTCAGCCTTTATAGTCACATCTGTTAGTTTAGAGCATTTATTGGAGGAGCCTTGACAAAGACAAAAACAGATGATGGAAATCTCATCTGTCAAAACTGTTATTAAAGCTGGGAACAGTGTGAGGTTTGGTTTAAATTGAAAGCATCATTTATATTTTATCCAACGTTTTGCAAACAATCACACTGGGGAAGGATTTGGGGGGACCTGGAGAGCCCTCAGCGAAGCACAGCTCGTTACGGTGCTCTGCTTAATGCGCTGCGCAGGGGTGAGCAGGGGCCACTTCCCAGCACCTCTGCAGGAGGGGAGGGAGCTGGTGGGACCCGAGAGCTGGAAAATCACCTGTGCACAAAGGCTCGGATATTAATCACCAGGGGAGCGGGAATATCAAACAGCTGGGAAGCTCCGATGTCACCTGAAATGGGAAAGGGGAAAGGCGGCTTCTCAGCCGCCCATTTCGGAGCTCTTCGCACAGAATCCCGGAATATCTGGGGGAAAGGGACCTTAAAGCCCATCCTGTTCCAGCCAGGGATGCTTTCCACTAGGCCAGGTTGCTCCAGGCCCCATCCAAGCTGGCCCTGGCACAGGGTGCCCAGAGCAGCTTTGGCTGCCCCTGGATCCCTGGCAGTGTCCCAGGCCAGGCGGGGTGGGGATAGTGGAAGGGGTCCCTGCCCATGGCAGGGGTGAGAAGTGATGATCTTCAAGGTCCCTTCCAACCCTCATTTTTCTGCAATTCTGTAATTCTTAATCTTCAAAAACTCCGGGAAAAGAATAAAATTCCAGCTTTTTTTCTCAATCTACCGGAATTCGAGCTGCAAAGAGGAATTGCCTTTATCAGCCAATCTGGGCCAAGGCACTGCTTGGAATTCCTAAGGGTAGTGGATGTTTTTCAGGCAAAAGGGATCCCACTGACATCCCAAATCCCGTCTTTCCTGCCAGATTCCTAAGTGGGGTTTAAATGAGTCAGAACAAGGTTCACAGAACAAGTTTTACATGGCAGAAAACGAAGCAGAGCCCATTTCCAAACCCAGCAATTGACTCCATGGAGCAGCCGAATCCCTCGGCTGCCATTCCAAACATTGATGGCTGAATTAAACTAATGATGGGGAGATCTCTGAGGAGGCAGGCTGGCAAGTGGGAATGGTGTTTTCCAAACATTCAGCATTAACCTAACTCTGCTCCATTGAAGTAAAACCCTGGCTGAGTTCAGTGGGAGCAGAGTGGTTCCATCCCTGCAGGAAGAGCCGAGATTCCCTGTGAGCCCTTCCAAAGTGTTGTGCTCTGTGCTGCAGGAGTCACCAGCAGCCCTCATATGTTCCAAAAAAACCTGAGCTTCAGTGTTCCTGTGGGCTTTCCTTGTGTTGTTTTCCATTACCTAGACCTGGGCTTCCATTGGAATATTTTATCTAACCTTATTCCAAACTTGGGAATTTGTATTCAGAATACTTCCAGGTCCAAGGTACTCCATTTGCCACTTTGCAAACTGGAAATGGGAATTTTTTTCCACAATTTAAGTCTTACAATTGTCCTTGTTCTACCCTGATCCAATAATTTTGGGTTGTTTGGGTCCACTTTATGGATTTGTAGGATTTGTAGGATTTGGGATAGCTGACATTCCCTGAGGATACATGTACATATGTATCCCATCCCACCTCATCCCTTTCCATCCCTGGCAGTGTCCAAGGCCAGGCTGGACGGGGCTTGGAGCACCCTGGGATTGTGGAAGGTGGAATGAAATGATCCTTAAGCCCCTTTCCACCCAAACCGTTCTGGGATTCTGGGATTTTCCAAAGGCGTGGTGCCCCTGGAAGCAGCTTGGAGGACTTGCAGTGCCACATTTCACCTGGATTTGGAGGAGCAGCCCAGCTTGTGCGTTCACCCCGGTGAGAGGCAGCGCCTTTCCTGCGTTCCTTTCCTTGGTTCCCTCCCTGACCTGCTCCCAGTGCCTGCAGGCAGATCTGTGCGCCGCAATTCCCTTGGCTCTGGAAGCACTGCAGCAAGCCTTGGAATGCCGGATAACCTGGCTGGCTGCCGGCTCTGTCTAGAGCTCCCAGGGGAGACAGGACTTTCCCTGGGAGCCACAGGCAAGAAAAGCATCGTTGCTGCTCTGGTACTTTCCGTCAGCGGCGCATCCCATCGGAAGATGTGCTCTAATCCCTATTTTGGGAAACAGGCTATCAGATCCCAACAGAACATCCCTGCCTGCCAGGCACTACCTTGCCTCCAGAGCAGGCAGCGCCTGCGTTCCCTATCCGTAAATCCCATCCAACTTCAGTGCTCAACTTCGGATTTCTTGGGATGGGCTTTGGCTGCCTCCTACTCGTGCCTTTCTATCCTTAGCAGGATTCACAGGCTTTCAGCTCCCTCACACTTCTCGCTCTCTAATCTTAGCGCCGCTGCCAGCTTTAGAGAGGCTTCGAGCTCCAGGGTCTCTCACTTGTGTGCAGGCTCTTTCTGGGACACAGCCAAGTAGGTGAAAAACTCGGGAAGGGGGAAGGGGAGAGCTGGGACTGCTCTCAGATGTTGCAGGCTGGAGCTAGACCTGGCTCGGGATCCGTTGTCATTTTTTGTGGCGCTTTCCTGAGGCGTTCAAAAGGGTTTGGTGAGGAGGAGATGGCAACTCCTGCCTCGGTGACTCCGGAACACCTGGACATTGTGTTCCTTGTTCTCCTGGAATTTTCAGCGCACATTTGATAAAGATCCACTTGAACACATTCCCTGTGTTTGGGAGCTGGCTCGGTGCTGCCGGCTTGGCTGATTCCATAAGCCACAAGCTGCTCCTCTGTCAAGTGTCTCCTGCTCTGTCTCTATTTGTTCCCAAGGGTGTCTGTAGAGGTTGGATCAACTTTCCGGAGCGAAACAGCTCTTTCTCAAATAAAGCCTTCCGAGGTGGCTGCTCTTCCACGCATTCCCTACAGACCCACTGAGGGGGCAACCTGTCCTCCATTTATCCTATTGCCCAGAGAAACTGTGGCTGCCCCATCCCTGGAATTGTTCAAGGCCGGGTTGGAGCAACCTGGTCCAGTGGAAGGTGTCCCTACCCATGGCAGGGGATGGAATGAGGAGATCCTTAAGGTCCCTCCCAATCCAAGCCATTGTGAGGGCTCAGCCCAGCTGCTGACTGCTCTCTGACTCCAGTTAGGGCTCCCACCTGGAGATGGGCGCCAGAGTGGCACCGTCACTCCCACCATCACCAAAGGCCAAGGCAAACTTCCTGGGATTTGGCAGAGCCGGTGTTCCTCGCTTAGCTCTGTAATACAGTTATTTGCTGTATTTTGAATTCCCACATATCCTTGTTCCCATGGCTGAGATGACGTTTGCCCGGCATGATTCATGCTGTCAATTCCTGCCTGGAGCTGGATCCAGGAGTTTATTTTGGGATGCATACCTACCCGGAGGACAGAGATGTGGGGAAAACACTCCTCTGCCAACTGCAAAGGCAGGAGAAGGTTGGCTTTCCCAGCAGTCAAGAGCCAAAGGAGTGGTCAGGCCTGGAACAGGTGGAATTTCTGCTCAGATGTGTCCATGTTTTTACATCCAGAGGTTGATGGATGCTGCAGCAGTGACCAAATACATGCTGTAAGAGCTCTGTCTCCAAAATAAACGGATCCAATTATTTCCTTGGTGGAGTTTCAGAGTCAACGTGCAGGAGCTTCCTGTGGTGCAGGCAAATATTATCGTGCTTTTCCAGAGAAGGAAACCACAACAGTGGTCCCCGGTTCTGAAATCCGTGTCCTGCCTTTTCAACCTTTATTTGAAATGCTTAAAGATGGAATGATCCATGGGGATGGACGCTCTGCTCCCTGCTGAAAATCAGGATACAGAGTGGTGTGGCTGGAGACACCAATCACAGAGAGAAGTGGATAGTATTTCTTAATCATATTCCAAAGGATAAATCCCAGCAAACACCACACACAGAAATGAAATCGTTCATTGTTCATTTTCCCATCTCAATAAAAGGTGGGAAACTCCTATTAAAATAGTAACAAATTAACTTTGTTGTGTTTACTCAAGAGCTCAGCTGCTCCTAAACTCCATCGCCTGGGAGGAAATGCCTTGTCCAGCCTTGTTTTTGGTATATTTGACTCATGAAAACTCCATCTAACCTTGTTTTTGGAATAATAAAACCCCCCTGGAATATTTATGAATGTGAAATGTGCAGCTCCATGTTTGCTGAAAGAGCCATTGTGAACTTGGGTTTGCAGAACAGTCTGAGCTCTGCAAGCGGAGCTGGAGTAAGTGGAATATTTGCCTGGGTTTGGCAAGGAGGAATATTGTAAAGAATTCAGGGAGTGGAATTTGATTCCCAATTTTCCTGGGCTCAGTGGCACATGGCCCTTCTGGGGCTGTTTTCTTTGGGTTGGCTGCCTCTGCTATGTAATGGTTCTTTTTTCTAATTAAGCACCGAGGCCAGCCAGGAATTAAGCGGAGAGGAAGTTGGGGTAATGGAAAAGAGGGAGCGCAGACCCCGCTGGGTTACATCATTCCGTTTCTGCCAACAAACTTGGCTCTGATGGGGGAAGGAGGGGGGAAGTCAGAAGGTGTCTTAGTTGTTGACCCTTTTGTATTGACCCATTCTTTTGGATAATGTGCATGGAATCACAGAATCATGGAATGGCTTGGGTTGGAAGGGACCTAAAGCTCATCCAGTTCCACCCACACCTTCCACTGTCCCAGGGTGCTCCAAGCCCTGTCCAGCCTGGCCTTGGACACTTCCAGGGATCCAGGGGCAGCCACAGCTGCTCTGGGAACCTTTTCCAGGGCCTGCCCACCCTCACCATTAGAACCCTCTTCCTTAAATCCGATCTAAATCCCCCTTCCTGCAGTTGCAAACCCCTGTCCTATCACAACTTCCTGGGTGCTCCCAAACCTGAGGTCCAGGGAGAGGCTGCATCCAGTGGTGGGGAAGGCCCAGCTTTCCCTGTACCTGTATTTTTCCATGTGGAGCTCCTCAGGTGAGCGCGGGAGCCGAGTGTTATTGTTTATTAGGCACATACATTCCATAATTACTTGGCAAATAGGATCATTATATCTGGAGTTACGGAGCACTTCAAACATTAATTGCCACCTAACTTGCAGATTTCAGCTCTGATACACAAACCTAATCATCACTCATTAAGTATTAAAGAAGAGAGCACTGCAAATATATTAAATTACTGCAGATCACTGATTAAACCCAATCCTTGGGAATTCCTAAAAGCCTCCTGAGGCACTGAGGTTCACTTCCAAGTGACCATTGGGAATTTAGGCCTCAAACACAACTGAATGGCTTAATGGAATCATGGAATCCCTGAGCAATTTGGGTTTAAGGGACCCTAAATCTCATCCCATCCCACTCCGTGCCATGAGCAGGGACACCTTCCACTATCCCAGGTTGCTCCAAGCCCCTCTCCCAGCCACTGGAGCCATCCCAACTCCTGTGTGCTGCTGCCAGTTTGGATGAGTCCTGGGTCAAACACGGACTGGAATCTTCCTTATTCCACACAAACTTCACAAGAGTTTTCCCTCCCACCTCTCTCCCGGCTGTACTCTGCTGGTAACTTTTCCATCCTGAAGGCAACCCAGTGACACAGAGCAGCTTTCCCTGCCAGAGGAAATGCCAGAGAGGGAGAGGAGCTGACACCCACAGGCCACTGCCAGGAGAACTTGGCATCGGGGGCCTGCAGCTGCCAAAGCTTCCCTCCGAGTGGCCACAATCAGCTCCCGCTCCAGAGCGAGCGAGGAGGAGGCGGCGCAGGGCATGTGGTGCACAATCAATGCTGCAATCAGAGGCGAGAGGCCGTGCCAGCTGCTCGCTCCGCTCCCACCCCGCTGCCAAAGGCACAGAAAGAAGGGAAACAGCCACAAAAGGCCGGCAGCTTGCGGAGCGGGGCTGTGTGTGCGGGGCCAGGGGGGCTCCGGGGCCCCTTCCCGCCCCTTGCCAGCTCCTGTCAGCCTCGGAGAGCCGCTGCTACTTTTAAAAGTCCACCTTGTGCCAGGAAAAAGTGGGGATGTCAGTGCCTGGCTGCCTGGGAGCGTGGGCACTGCGGCAGCGGTTGCGGTGCGGAGCCGCTGCGGAGCAGAAGGAGGGTTATGGAGTACAGATGTCAAGAGGCGCTGCCTGCTTTTCACGGGCAGGGAAGTGCATAATGACCACGGCAATGTGTCAGAATGGGGGAGAACTTCCCAAGCAGCTTCCCAGTTGGTTTCCTGGGCTGACGGTGCTCTGTAGCTTTTCGGGAATGGATTTCAGGGTGGGCAGATGAAGAAAGGAAATAGGGAGAAGGAAGTGATGTGTCTGGCCACCTCCCCTGATGCTCTGCAATCACCTTCCCAAACTTTCTGCCTAAAAAATAGTCTGAAAGGACTTGCAGAGGTCCCCAAGTCCACCCTTATTCCCAGCTCCACATTGGTTCATGTCCAAGGCCTACTGCAACACATGGACAATGAGCATCATTTCATGGAGAGCTTCATTATGGGGAGCAGAGCTGATCATTTCCTGGTTTAATCTTGAATATTTAAAGGAAATTCCGGGCTTCAGCCTGATTTTCCACTCCTTTTCATCTTTTTTCAGCCTGGCCTTGAACACTTGCAGGGATGGGGCAGCCACAGCTTCTCTGGGAAACCTGGGCCAGTGCCTCAGAAATCTTTGTGTTAGAGCTTTCAGTTGATCCATCCCTGTTTCCTTACCAAAAATGCTCCCATAGACCCCGCTAGCAGCTGATTCCTTTGGAATAAGTAACTCCAGGTGCTCCAGTGGATGCTTTGGAAGATGCTGCCTTGTCGCTGCTCTGTTCAGACATTTCCAGCTTTGACAAACGGCCCAAACTCCATGGATTTTATGTTCTCCCCCTTTTCTGTTTCCAATGTCACTTTTAACAGGCAGATATTCCATGAAAAACAACCTCCAACCACGTGCCAGCTGTAAGGCAGCTCCTCCACATCCATCCCACTCTTATCTTTTATGGCATTGACTCCATTTGCTCCAGTGCCTGAGCTGGGGATGGGGAGCCAGAGGGGAGAGAGAGATCCCACCTGTCCAAGTGTTTCTGTCGCTTTTCCAGGGAGTTTACGGCAGCCTGGCTGCCTGTGGAGCCGCCGTGCAGATGGCTGGATCCCTGCAAATGCCTGTTCCGGAGGGGCAGGAGCAGCATCCATCTTCCCAATCACCCACTCCTGTGTCATGGAGACCCCCCAATGTGGGGGCAGCATTGTCTGGGGTAAAACAGCATCACAAGGAGCTGATTCTTCCGGGAATCACGGAATATCCAGAGTTGGGAGCAACCCACAAGGATCATCCAGCTCCTGGTCCTGCACAGGAGCAGAATCTTGGAGAGGCCTTTCCTGCAGTGAAATATCCGTGTTGTAGGGAGGTGGGATCGAGCTCTTCCCCCAGGGAACAAGGGACACGGCAAGAGGAAGCAGCCTCAAGTTGTGGCAGGGGAGGTTTAGGCTAGATATTAGGGAAAATCTCTTCTTGGAAAACAACACTTCTGGCAATACCCTGCCCCAAAGACTTTGCCCTGTGAAGCGACACTGGATTCGGGAGTCAGGAGCGATGGCTGGAATCTGTGGGATGGGGTTTTTTGGGAGAAGGCTGCAGTGCTGTGCTGCAGAGCCCCTTCCATCCCTGCTGGAGCGGGCTCCTGCCGCAGCCACCTGTTAGTGCTGTGCTGAAGAGCACGGGAAAAGTTTGGGAGCTGAGGAGCCTCCCATCATCCCAAACACCGGCACCACAGGCAGCTCTGGCTGCAAATCCGGGAGATGTTCCGCCAGCCCGAGCCCATTCCATAAACCACATCAGCTCCTGAATATTTCATGGAGCAGCACAATCCGCAGCCCTCCATCCTCCATAGCTCCTTCCCGGAGCCTCTCCTCTCCTCCCAACGCTGCTTTTCATTTGCCAGGAATGATTATCCCTCCTTTTGGTGAGGAACAGAGCTGGAAGGCCCAGCCCAGTGCTTGGCTTTATGAGCAGCCTCGGCACTGGCATCGGAGCTGTCGGCTCTGAGTATCCTAATTAGTCTGTGGTCCCTCTTCTGGCTGTTTCTGCAGGAACAGAGCAAAAATCATTTCGGGTTATGGAGCAAGACCGCCCAGTGGGGGGATTTTTATTGGGTTCCTCTGTGTTTGGGATCATGTCAATAAAAGGGTGTGATCTGGGATCAGGGCCAGGCTCAGGTGTGGATGCTGAGGGGGTGTTGGGATGTTGGTTTGGGGTGCTCAGAGCCCTCAGAAGGAGCTGCCAGGGCCGTCCCACCCCACGGCACCTCCAGGGTATTGCCAGGCAGCCGTGAGCGACGTAGGATGTGTTTGCATCCCAGAGCATCCCAGGCTCTCCACCTCCTCTCCTCACCCGCCATTCCCACTTCATTTTCCTTCTGGCTGCTGAGTTTGGCCTGTCTTGGGGAGCCTTTCCATGGGATTAGCACTTTCTTCCCGTTCCCATTTCTCAGCTGGCTCCCAAATACCCACAAGGAAGTTTCTCCCCACTGGGATTACAGAGATCCAGTTTGGATCTGCACACTGGATACCCTGAGGCTCCCACTGGGACGTCTCCCAGCCCGTGACTTGGATTAGTTGATCTTTACTAATATTTGCAGTAGGAACAGCATTTCACTGAGATTAACAAACTTATTGGCAGCTTTGGAGTTCGTAAATGAAGGGAAAGGCTTGGGAAAAGGGGACTGGGGATGATACACAGAGAAATGCAGTTGGGAGAATTTATCCTCTTCATTAAAAGCCACTAAGACCTTCATCTCTGGTATTTAATGTACCAAATTCAATATTCTCAACAGAGTTTGTGTATAAAAAATAGCAATATCATCTTTTGAAAGAAGGGAGGGAGGAGGGAAAGTCTGAGCTGAGCCACACACATTAATAGCTTCCCCCCCCTTCCCAAATCCAACCTCTGGGAAATGTTTGCCAGGGAAGAACAAACTCCTTGCAAGAACTGACGGATTTTCTCCCCATGTAAGTTGTGTTTTCCTTCTACACAGAATCACAGAATGGTTTGGGTTGGAAGGGACCGTAAAGATCATCTCATTCCAACGCCTGAATTAGGATTCCCTGGGAAGGAAAAATTAAGAATCCTTTGGAAAAGCTCTGTTGCCCTTAGCTGAGAGGTTTAAAAAACCTTGGACTATAAATGAAGAAAATAATAAGACCCACAACACCTCAAATCGAATTAATTGGAGTGGGTCAATACATTTCTGCTTCGGGATGCTGGGAACGAAGGAGGAAGGGGGGGAAAAAGAGGGATGTGGGATTCTTATGTCCTTCTCATTCAGCTGCTTTAAAAGTCTGGAAAAAATCTCCACACAACGCCCACTAAACAGAAATATGTCCTTTATTTCTTGGGAGTTTCCTCCAAACTGCTTCTACTCCTGATCTCCCCATGTGAATCCACGTATTTGCCCATCAGGAAATTTCAGGAATCGCAGAGGTTGTGGAAACAGCTGACGGCCCAGGGTGACCTCCTGCCCTGGGTCCAGGCTTGTGCCATCTTCCATCCCTGGAAGTGTCCAAGGGTTGGCAGTGTCCCCCAGGTCGGACGGGGCTTGGAGCAACCTGGCTAGTGGGAGCTGTCTCTGCCCATAGGGTTGAAGGTCCTTCCCACCCAAACCATGCCAGGATTCTGGGATTCCATGACCCCTGTGCCGTGGTCCCTTGCTGCCCCGTGCTGTTCCCCAGCTTGGCATGGTTTTTCCCAGTGGGAAGCAGCCGACCCCACCGAGCTGCTCTCAGGCAGCCAGAGCTGAGCAGCGTGGGCAGATTCCAGCCCCTCCATCCTCCCCATCCCCTCATCCCAAGCACCTGGAGCTGCTCCCAGTGTCACCAACCCCACGTGGGATCACCATTTCCACATGTTAGGGGCTGGCGAGGGCAGGGCACGGCCTGGCCAGTTTAAAATCCCTCCTTTTCCAGCTTTAGATCCGCATTCTGCCGCAGAACCACCCCTGGCGCGGAACGCGGAGACTGCGCCTCCGCCACCACCCAAACAGGAGATTTCCAGCCATTCCCAGGAATACGGTGTCGGGATCCAGCTCCTTTCTCCCAGAGCCCTGTGGTAAGGGCGGGTGCTGCCGAGGAGGGGTGCTGTCGGTGCCCCAGCCCCACAGCTGGCTGGCAGCGCGGTGCCAGCGCCCCGGTTCGGGAGCGGGCTGCTAAACAAGATATACACGGCATGTCAGAGCTTGGCTGCACACATCTCAGCCAATCACTCCCAAATAAATTAACCATGGCACTGCCTAATAGGATCCACCTGCTTTCTTCCCGCGCCGCTCCAGCCCCTACCTGAACCCCCCTTTGATTAAATGTCAAAAGCCTGCCTTGTGCCTGCAGATTGCACTGAAGGCGGATAACAGAAAGGTTCCTCCTGTGACTCCATAAAACTGAAATAAATTCCACTGGCATCTTGTAAATTTTTATTTTCTACAATGACTGCAGGCCCCATCTGCGACCCAGCTGTTATTAGAAGGGAAAGCGTTGGCCCTTCTGCATTACAAAACAGCATAGAACAGTAATTGCCAGTGGAAGAGATTAAGTGTAGACACTAAAAATGTTTACTCGCAATGAATATGCATAACGATGGGTAGGAAACAGCCCTGGAAGATTAAAAAGAGAGAAGGGTTTGTTTACAAGGCTGGGAAAAAAAAAAGAGGGGAATGTCAGTTGGCCCCAAGCCTGAAATAGGAACGAAAAACCTTTGGGCAAGGCATTAGGGAGAAAAACAGATGGTTTGTGAACCTTTTATTAGATAGAAAAATCATTAATCAAGCCCAGGCTGGAAATGGCAGGGTTTTGGGTAGTTCAGAGCCGAGTTTATTTTTTCTTAAAGCGACAGCGCGGCGCTCCCGGCGCTGCCAGCCTGCTCCGGCAGCCCTGGGAGCACATCCCACTCCAGGTCCGCGCT
The DNA here is from genome assembly GCF_965178545.1 of Coloeus monedula. Lineage (NCBI taxonomy): Eukaryota > Metazoa > Chordata > Aves > Passeriformes > Corvidae > Coloeus > Coloeus monedula. The sequence goes on along the minus strand of NC_138821.1, from coordinate 620,170 downwards.
CCCACCACGCTGGCGTGCCGAGGAAATCCCTCAGTAGGGTTTCACATTTCAGCACCTGTTTCGCCCTGCTCGAAAAAAAGACGGAAAAGGAGAGGGAGGGGGGAAAGCGCAGCCCGGGTTATTTTTTCATGGCTGTTCCGACGCGGGGCTGAGAGGGGGGAGAAATTTAGGGAATACAACGCTCCTCAGGCAGCTTCAGGAATAAAAAGGCATTCAGCAGCCTCGGGGGGACAGACTCCCCCCAAACAGCTCCTGCTCCCCTTGATTTTGGTGCTAAAACACTAAAAAGAATTAATTTTGCTGTGTAGAAATAACGTTGAGCCGCGTGGAAAGAGGGGACGGGATCTGGTCACCCCCTCTCCTGCCGCGGGGTGGGGGGGGGGGAGGTCTGTGCCATAGGATGCCACCATTCCATGCTGGAATACGGGGCTTTGTTCACTTGGTTCTCTCCTTCCCAGTTCCTCAGCAGCCTCCGAGCAGGGAATTTCTCCAGCATGAATAGCTCGAGGCACATGGAGTGTGTCCCGGTGTGTGGGGTCACCTCAGGGTGACACCCTGGGGTGTCACCTTGGGGTCCTCCCTGTGCTGGGACTGCAGCGTGAGCACGGGGACCGGGATAGCAGGAGCCCCGCTCTGCTGCCCCAGCGGGGGGGGACACCGAGAGCAGGCAACAGGGGACACAGGGACACGTCCCCGAGGTGGAGCAGGGTGGCAGCGTCGGCTCAGCAGAGGGACACCTGGAGGCCATCCAGCCGGTGTCCTCATCCCGCTGAGCATCCCAGGTGCCCTCGAGCAAGTGGCATCAGTGTCCTCAAGTGCATCCTGTGTCCTTGGGATGCTGTCACCTTCAGCATGGCATTCCAGGGAAAATAATTCCTGATTTCTGGGGGTTTCATGCATCAGTCATTAGGAGTGACAGGAGGTAAATTAAAACTGATTAAAATTGTCTGGTTTTTAACTGGCTTTCAACACCTTGGATTGGGAGCAATGTCAAAATCCTAGCTTTCAGTTTCTGATGGTGCTTGTGGTGTTATAAATGTGGGATAAATACGCAGATTCCCGTGGAATCACCTGGAATTTGTATTTACAGCACTGAGATCACAACTTGGTCTGGGAGTGGTTGAGAAATTAAAAAATGCAAAGCTGGAAACCTTTCTCAAAACATGGAAGTCAATAAGACAACATTAGGAACAAGCCACAACATTTTTAACAGCAAACTCAGGCCCCGAAATAAAGCCAAAATCCTTCTTTGGGGAATAAAAGGGAACGGCTTCTTCCTCCAGTGTCTTTTGTACCACAGAGGAGCTGCCCACACATTTCCTAATTCTCCGACTAATAGCTGGGAGATGAACTTCCTAAAACATATGAGCTCCATCAGAGCCGAGGGAGGGAGGGAAAAGGGAGGGAAGAGGGAGGGAAAGGGGGAGAAGGGAGCGGGGGGAAGTACAAACTGATCTTTGTAAGAAAGAGTAGCTGGGATTGCAAGCCTTGCATATGTTACAGCACATCATTAATAACAGTGATCAAAAGCACGGGAACATCTCAGCAGCTGCAGCGAATTATTGGAGAAATTGGAATTTTCAAATGAGCTCACACTTAAGGAAAAAAAAGGGGGGGAAAAAAAGAGGGGGGAAAAAAACCCGGGGGCATGGTGCACTGGGGTCAGGTCACTCAGCAGAGCCATGGGATAATCCCAAAAGATATGGAAAGGGCTGGAGGAAAAACAATTTCTGTGCAGTATTTAGGAAAAATGCGGGGGGAAAACCCCAGATTGCTTAGAGCAGCATGGAGGGACATTGGATGGAGTGTGCAGCCTGACCAGCTCCGGCTGTACATGCAGGAGCTTCTCCCTGCTGGAGACCTTATGGAGCGGCTCTGGGAATGGGGGGATCCGGCACAAGGCCGCTCCCGACTCGCTCGGTGGGATCAGCCTTGGAAGTGTCCCAGGCCGGGCTGGACGTGGCTTGGGGCAGCCTGCTCTGGTTGAAGGCGTCCCTGCCTGTGGGTGGAATGGGATGACCTGCGAGGGCCCTTCCCATTCCATGATTCCAGGCCAGAGGTGCTGCCCCACAGCTCGGGCCCTGTCCTGCCTCTTCCAGGAGATTGGAAGGAAAGGGCTTGCTTGTGCCTCCAGGGATAAATCGCTTTTCCTCTGATAAAAACTGGTGCACATCCATGGGTTTTCCGTCCCCTGGTGAACAAGGAGTGGGAGGGCTGCTGTGCTCGGGGAGCATCCACCACAATGGATGTTTTATAACGGCGTTGCGCAAAGGCCGGAGATCGGCCAAGCTCGGCCCTCCTGCCGGAAAAATTCCATTCAGGACGAGATAAACCCTTCCTGGGAAGCTGTGCATCCTGGGAGTGGCTCAGCACCGCTGGGACCGCTGAGTCCAACCATTCCTCAGCACTGCCAAGGTCACTGCTGCCCCACGTCCCCAAGTGCCCCATCCACCACCTGTGGCAGGGTGGGACAGAGCCCTTTCCACGGAGAAATCATTCCTAATATCCAACCTAAACCTGGGAAGAGCTCCTCTGGCTGTGCAGCCTGCAGGGCCCGATCCTGCCAGCTTCCAGCAGCCTTTGGAATTAATTGGCCACTGTGCCCACGGGTGGGACTGGCTGTGGAGAGAGCGGCGCTCAGCAGGAGCTGAAGGTGACGTGAGGAAACTCTTTAAAGATCGAGGTTTGATCTCGAAATAAAAGCCTTGCTCCCAAACGCCTTCCCGAGCCCCCTCCCTTCCTTGCCAAGCCATGTTTTTCTAATTCCAAGCAGCTCCGACGGCTCCAGTTACACATCTGCCTCCTGCGTGAGCTGTTGCAGCAGTAAAAGTACAGGTGTTTGGGCTTTAAAGGAGCCGTTTCCAAAAGAAACTCCGGCTGGGCCTCCTGCTCTCCCTGTTCCCAGCTGGCCCCGTTCCCGGCGCTCCCGGTGCGGCGGCGCGAGGGTTAAATGGCGGAGAAGGGCCGCTCGTGACTTCCGTGCTCTCCCATCTGCTGGGAACCCTGAAACCCATTTGTAAATGAATTTTTTACTTGGAATGCGCGCTGCCGCATCCAGCCATCCCCGCATCCCGCACAGACAGCTTGCGCTGCTGCTCCCACATGTCTCCAGCGACGGGCTCGGCTCCGGCTGATTGCAAAGGCAGGAGAATGGGATCATTAAGTATGTATGGCCATCCTGCCCGCGTGCGCTCTTCCCGCACTTTATTCCATAATTATCATCACATTAGGTTGGTAAATAATGTTGACACATGGTTCCCGAACAGCTGGAGAGTGTCCGTCTGACACCCGCACGATCCCGAGCTCAGCTCCTCGGAAAAGCAGGCCAGCTCGAGCCGCCGAGTTCCCAGCTCCGCTCCCTCGCCAGGCGCGTGCGGGATCCCTGGCACGGAGGGGGAAATCTCCTTCCCCATAAAATCCCCTCCAATAATCCATGGCTGTGATCTGAGAGCGGGGCAAGGCGCTCATTAATCATACAAGTGCCGAGCACTGATTTGCAGATTAATCTAATTAGACCTCATTTGTTTCAGGTGAAAGCCACGCTATTCCCAGCTCTGTTCCCGGCGCTATTCCCGGTCGCTGCCCAGCCCGGCACATGTGGCTCCGTGTAGGAGTCAGGATCAATTACAGGATTGACTTTGCGGAGCGCGCGCCGCTCCCGTCGAGGCTCTGTCAACATTCCCATTACAAATTCAAACACTGCTTTTAAGGGATTTCTTGCTCATCCAGAACATCGGGATGACTCCTGGCATCCAGGATCTAAGCCTGGGGTCGCTGGGTATTTAGGAAAACCACTCAACCCCTTTGGAGTCCCTCTGGGAGAGGACAGGGAAAGGGCAAATCCGGTGGCTTGGAGCTTTGAAGAAAGGCTTTGTTTTAGGAATTTTGGTGAATTAATTTCTGGAATTAAGGTTTGCAGTGGACAGAAAAGGCAGAATGACCAATCCCTGCCAGGGGTTCCTGGAGCTGCTCCTTGTTTCTCAATGTCCCAGCAGGACAGCGGGAAGTGGCTCCGTGCTCCTCAAAGTGGCCACCTGCACCCTTCCAAAGCCCAGCTCCCCCTTCCCACCTCAGGGAGACCCTGCCTCTCCCCAGAAGCATCGCTCCGGGACTGAGGACGTTCCTGGGAATACCGCTGTCCCCGGGAATTGCAGCACAGGCCTCAGTACACTCCATTATTGAGACTTTCATTATTCATTCTGGGGCCGAGAAAAGGGGAAAAAGGAGATGATGCTTCCAAGTGGATAACTCCTATTTTTAGCCAGAAATTGCCCTTTTGGTCCAACAGCTGGATCCTTTGGAGTAACCATGGGATTAAAGGACAAACCTGGGCATTTAACTGACAAGGCAAAAAATGTTAATCCTGCTTGTGGGATACGGAGAGAAAAAAACCTACTGGGAGTAAAACCCGGCTTCCGCTTTCTTTTCCTCGGCGTGGAGGTAAATCCGAGGGAATGGGAATATTGCAAGGCCCATAATCTTATTTACATTCGGAGCATGACTCCAGCTCCCGGTACATTGCAGACATCTGTCAGACAAACAGACACGACTCCGCAAAGATATTTCAAATGCTCTTCCCTTAAAAGCTAGGAAGCTGTTTGGGGATTTTGGCAGGATAGCTGGGATCTGACATGTCTTTTTTTCCAGCTTTTTTTCCCATTTGTTCTTTTTTTTTCCCCTGAAGCAGATGATTTCTTTGGCTTCCTACGAGCAAGCTTAAGGAATTGGGTTTGCTGGGGTATTTGTTACAAAAATTGAAGTGCTAACTCCTGGCCTGAGCGAATTTGTTGGGAATTTTCACTTGGAAGGCTCTCATCTGCCCCTGCCATGCGCCTTCAGCTGTATTTTAAGGGACTTTCTCCCTTAAAAATGCATAGAACCTGACTCAGGTCACTCATGTGGCAGAACACAAACCAACCATAGGTGTTCCTGTTTCATCTGCGGGGCACATGCAGGATTTCAGGGATAAAGCTGCCTTTCCAGGGGAGCTCTCCTACCCAGCGATCCCAGGTGGAGCTGCTCCGGCACACACAGCATTCCCTGTGCATTGGGAGTGCTGGGATTGTGTGGAACAAATGGCAGGGTTGAGCGGGACTTCCAAGACCCCACTTAGCTGGGCTGAGCAGGACAGAACCATCTATGTCCCAGCCCATCCCAGCGCATGCTCGGGGACTCGGTGCTGCCCAGGTCAAAGATAATCAGCGTTTCCCAAAGATAATCAGCATTTCCCTAAAGATAACCGGGACTGCGCCGCGTTGCCGAGCACCGCTCCCAGCCTGTTTTCAGCTGCTCGACACAATATTGCTGCATAATTTGGAGTGTCTTTGGAGTGTCTCCTCTCCGGTTTTTTGGATGCGAGACTTAGCAACAGGGAAAGGTGCTAAAGAGAGACAAAACTTGTGTGGGTGGCTGGAGATTAGCCATTTGGAATTCTCTCCTTTGCTTTGTGCCACAAGCTGTTTGCCTGTTCCCACTCCAAACCCGTCCTCGGGTGCGGTGCTGACGCCTTGGTGTTCCGTGATCCCATTGTCCGTGCTCCCGCCCTGGCCTTCTCCAGCTGCATGGTGGCTGTGGCACATCCCGGTTTCCCACGGGATGGCAGCTGGCACATCTCCACGTGGCTCTTCATGCCAGCAGTTGGTAGCCACACCACTTCATTTGGTGGCCACACAGCATCGTCCCCTGAGAGCCTCTCTCCCCCAGGGACAGAATCATGGAATTGTTAAGGTTGGAAAAGAGCTTTAAGATCTTCAAGTCACCACTAACCCGTGTCCTCATCCCTGTGGTTTCTGAACACTTCCAGGGATGGGAACTCCACCATCTAGGGCTAGACAACCCTTTCCATGGCGGAACTTCCCTAAAATCCAGCCTAAACCTCCGTTGGCACAACCTGAGGCCTCTCCCTCTGTTCCTTGGGAGACGAGGCTGATCCCACCCGGCTCCTGTGAGGGAGAAGTGGGGATGAGTTCTCTCCTTAAGGTGCTCCCATGGGAGCCCCCACCCAAATCCAGGCCAACACCGTGGCCTAGGCCTCTGAAATTCCTGCTTTCCATGACTCCCTCATTGGTACGAAACCTGGAGCTGCTCATATTAAGCACCATTAAATATTTCCTTCGTTCCCAAAGCCAAATATGAAGGGAAACACAACCAAACAGGGAGTGTATGGAAATCATTGATTCACAATATTGAAATTCCAGCTCGCCTCCAATTAGCCAGCTTCCCAATATTTGAACAGAAGACCATTTTAATGCAATTACAAACACATTTTCGGCATCGGAATTCTGTGCATAATTAGCTCCCTATTAAAGTATTTATGGAGCCCTTTTTCCATCCGAAACAGCGAAAGCCGGAGCATTTTATTCCTTACTGTTACAATAATTAACTATGCAAGGAGAACAGCATATTAATAGAGGATAATTTGTTTACATTGAAAAGAAAATTGTGCTAGATTAGCATAGCAAAAGACTATTTCCATATCCAGGCAGGAATGTTCAGGCCTAATAGCAATTTCCAGTGTAGTTAAGGAATATTATTAATAAAGTAATACAGTGTAATTCCCTTTGCCCCCGCCATATTTCACAATGTCCTTAATTACGGCTAATTCCGGCGGGACTCATTTGGGGGTTATTAAGCCGGAGACACGGGAATCTTAAATACAACCTTTGGTAATGAGGAAGCTGCAAAGTTCCCGGGAATCGGGGAGCGCTGTGGAGACCGGAGGGATGGTGGCAAAGGACAGGCGGCCGAGCTGTTGGGAGAGTCCTGGGAAGCCAAGGATTGATCGGAGCAGGATGGGACTGACAAACTCGCTCTGGGGATGGGGCTTCCTGCTCCTGATTCCAGGATTCTGGGCATGGCATCCCCATGAAGTGAACAGAATTCCAGAGACAAACATTCCCTCTGAGCACCAGAGCAGGTTCTGCCTTCCGTGAACAACCAGGATGTTTCCTGTTCCCACATTTAGGTGCATGGCAATGCCCTGACTCCATGGGGATGCCATGCCCAGAATCCTGGAATAGTTTACATCGGAAAGGACCTTAAAGCTCATCCCATTCCACCCCTGCTGTGGGCAGGGACACCTTCCACTATCCCAGGTTGCTCCAAGCCCTGCCCAACCTGGCCTTGGACACTGCCAGGGATGGGATAACTCTAATAAGGATCCATCAAAATAGCTATAATAATTATCTATCCAAATTAATTCCCACTGGAAAACACGGGTGTGCACTGGTTAGCTCCACCCAAACACTAAAAAAGCAGGGAAGAGAAGGAATTGGGAGCTGGAGCACGAGGGATCCGAGAGCTGCAGCTCCCACCCCGCAGATGGTTAATATTCATATGGAGCTGGCAGCGGATCCCAAAGCCAAGCTCCGGAGCATCCGCTCGGAGCAGCTGAGCGCCGAACCCGCCGGGCTCCCGCAGAAGGATCGCAGGCTGTACCCGGAGCTGGCAGCCTCAGGCTCAGCCCCTTCCAACAGCGCAGAGCCCTGGGAAAACGGGAAAGGGGAGCAGCTCCTGGGCTGGGGGCGCAGTTGCTGTGGGAAGTGGGAAATGAGGACGCTGGGAGAGCCTCAGTCCATCTGACCCCACCTTTTGGAGCCAGCAATAGGATAAGGAGGAATGGCCTGGACCTGAAGAAGCCAAGAATTCCTTCCCAATATCCGACGTGGCGCTGCCCTCTGGCAGCTTAAAGCCATTCCCCTTGTCCTATCCCTCCATCCTCCAGCCCTTCCCACTTTCCCAAATCAACAGCTCTTCCCCCTGCAGAATTCCGAGGCCAATTCCTTTCCTTCATCTCTTTTGACATGTGCCCCATCTCTCGGAATGAGCAAGGTGTTCCTTCAGTGCAATTTTTTTGGGAAGAGCTTGGCGCCTGTTCCTGTCTGGCACGACACAGCACAGGCTGTTGGGAGCTCGGGAGGAGGAGGCTGGATGTGGGATGCAAGTGTTTCCGTCCTGGAAGAACATGGATTCAAATGACTCCTGTGGTTTAGGATTTCTTTTTATGGGGACACAAATAGTGGCAGCTCTGGGAAATGCTGGCTTTTTATTTGGATCATCACTGCTCTGCATCCCATCAAACACCCCCCTGCACAGGAATCCTCCTGGATACCCACGTCCAGTCTCCCCTCACACAGCTTCCCACACCCCCACCATCCCCTGTAACCTGGACCCAGCAGGACAAGGGGTTGGGAAGATGCTCCCATATTCCCAAGAGCATTTTCAAATCCTTTCCCTGCTCCCTTCTCTGCTGGTGGCAGGATTTGTGGATGCAGCATTCCAAGTTGGGCTTTTTCCCCCGTTTTTCCAGGAGATGCTTTGAGCTCTGCCACTCCCTCTCGGTGCCAGGGAAAATGTGCCTCTGGCAGCGGCACTTCCCAAATGACATTTTCCAAAGGCTCGGGAAGAGCAGCGCTGTCACACGGCACCGAGTGGCCGGCAACAGCTCTCCATCCTGACAGCTTCTATTGCCAAAAAAAGCCAGGCAGGATTATCAATCCATAATTAATGCATAGATTGGAATCGCCTCTCCCAAATCCCAGCCCGGTTCCCAACCCAGCCCCACTTGGGACGTGCCGATCCCCTCAAACAGCAACAATAAAGCCTCTGTCTTCTTGCAGGATATTTGTCATCTCTTGATCCGCTGCCAGGAAAACATGGAATTCTGGGAGAGCAAAGCTCCCAAACTGATCGCTGCTCTCCACAGCCAGTGCTTATCCAGTGGATTCCAGAAAGGAACAGGGAGGGAAGTTCAGCTCGCTGTGGAGAACCAGGTAAATACACTTCCAACAGGAGCAGCTTGGGCAGCCCAGGAATTTCCTTCCTGCGGGAATTTTGGATGAAATGAAGGCTCTAAAAGTGGGCTAAGATGGGAAATGCCACGTAAAATATTGGATCAGTGTTAAGAAACTCCATCGTGTTGCGCTCCAGCCCCAGGGGGTGTGGTCCGGCCCCACTGTCCCAGCAGAATTCCCCATCTTCCCCTACTGCTGGCCAGGTTGGAAATTATTATTTTGAAACCCACCCTCCTGAATAAAGCTGCTCCTTCCCCTCCCTACAAGGGCAGATTCCTACACAAAATCCCTGACGCTGCATCCCAAGCACAGGTAAGGTCCCCCTGGCACCCACTCCATGCCACATGTCCTTGGAGAGGCTCCCAGAATTCCCTGTCTAGGAACAGAGCTGAGCACCAAACACAGCGAGATCTCTGGAGTTTTTCCTGCCTCACCAATTCCTGCCTCCAACAGCTTCATCCCCTGGCTTTGGGAATCCAGATGCTGAGGATTACCTGGGATCCAGCTCACTGCAGGTGTTAAGGCAGGAATTTGAGAGGCCTGTCCAGGCAGGCAGGGAAGTAATCCCACCCTTGGGCAGGGATAATCCCTGTTCCCACCTTGGACAGTGCAGAGCTGCTGGGAGCTGGGACACGGGGTGGGGATCACAGGGCATCACTGCCACCCTGGGGGGCAACAGTCCTTAATCCTGGAAAAATCCCAGTGCCTGGGAATCCATCCCTCAGCCAGCCAGGAATCACCGGGTGGGACTCACCCTCTGGCCCGCTCCGTGCCACGGATTCCCTGGAGCTGCCCCCAGGGTGGGAACACAGCCACCAAAACAACCCAGGACACTGAGATTCCAACCCAAAATATCCAGGGATTCTTGGAAAGCTGCTTCTCCGGGGCAGGCAGAGGAAAACCAAGTCAGCAGCGGCCGTAAATCCTCAGGAAGCCGTAAATTAAAATTAAGGAGTTCAAATATGATCTGAAATCATTTAATCCGGGTGATGAATGTCTCTTCTCCGATGCCGTTATTTACGGACGCTCCCGTTTATTGCTCCTTGGACTTTTTTAATTACTGGATTCCCAAAATTCAATTACCGACCCCAGCAGATCTTCCAGGCAACGGAATTGTAAATAAAAGAAACCCAATTAATAATGTGCTTAGTCCAGCAAAGCTAAATCAAAGCTGGAAACTTGCTGCAGGGAGGAAAACTCCTCGGGAAGATCCCGGGGGATGGATGGGGAGAGCCCAGGTGCTGCTGGGATGGTTGGACACTCCCCAGCTCCTACCACAGCCCCTACTGGGGTTACTGATCATGGGTTTATACTCTCAAAAACTATTAGGGAGCACAGGGAATGGGGGAAGCAGGTTTCCACTTAAAGCCAGGCATGTTTCATCCCAAATACTTTGTGTTTTCACCTCGTTCTGTCGACAAACTTTGCCATAATTGAAAACTCAGGAATGTTGTTCCACAAATATTTCTGTTTGTAAATGATATTTTCTTGTCCTCTCTGGAAATACACAGCCAGAGGCTGTAGATGAATAAGCCCTGTGGGATAGGATGTGATTCCAAAAGAAAACCTGGATATAATGTTTTAAAATGGGAATAATGTATTTTTTTCACAGTTGCATTCACACAAAGGGCAGAATTTAATATCACAGGGGAAAATACAATCCCAGACTCTTGGGACCTGGGCAAACTTGGAAGCATGAAAGGTGGGAATTTTTGCTTGGCAGAACCAGGATGGGGATCATTCCCTCCAAGCCTGGCTTTGCCATTCCCACTCTTGAAAGGGATTTCTTCTTTTTCCCATTTCCAGCCTCATTCCCAAGGGACAAACCCAACCAGGGAAGGGCTGAGGTTTCCCAGGATGAGAGCTCAGCATTTTATGGCATCCCTTCCCTCTGCTGCCCATCCAGGTGCCCAAATCCCTGAATTCCCAGTGCAGCTGGATTGGAGGGTGTCCGGCTGGGCAGCCTGGGTGCCTTTCCATATTTCCCTTTATTAATGGGAGTCATCTGGCTGAATCCCAGCCCAATTCCCACCACAGCTCCATCTGCTCCTGGGGATTCGGGAACGCCGCGTGTCGCAAGGTGCGGAGCAGCTTAATTAGGATGGAAACTTCATTAACAGTTCCTAACTAATGGCTATCATTAAGCCAGCTCTGCTCTGAAAGGGGGATGGCTCCGGGACCCTGCCAGGGAAAACATATGGAGCCAAACGGGCACAGTCAGCAAAGAGGTGGCGGCAGCTCCCAGCCGGACGTCCCAGAGGGATGGGACGGGAGAGCGGAGCGAGCTGGGTGAAGGGCACGGCCACAGGAGACGTCTGGAAGGACAAGGGAAGGGCTGGATGGAGGGTGGGGGGTCCAGCCCCCCCTCAGAGAAACTTTAGCTTGGAAGGATCTTAAGGATCCTCTCAGCCCACCCCCTGCCATGGCAGAGACACCTTCCATTATCCCAGGCTGCTCCGAGCCCCTTCCAGCCTGGCCTGGGACACTGCCAGGGCTCCAGGGGCAGCCACAGCTGCTCTGGGCACCCTGTGCCAGGGCCTGCCCACCCTCACAGACAGCAATTCCTTCCCCATATCCCATCCAGCCCTGCCCTCTGGCACTGGGAAGCCATTCCCTGGGTCCTGTCCCTCCAATGCCTTGTCCCCAGTTCCTCTCCAGCTCTCCTGGAGCCCCTTGAGGCCCTGCCAGGGGCTCTGAGCTCTCCCTGAAGCCTTCCCTTCTCCAGGGGAACCCCCCCAGCTCTCCCAGCCTGGCTCCAGAGCAGAGGGGCTCCAGCCCTGGGAGCAGTTCCAGGACCTCCTCTGGACTCACTCCAGCTGAACCCGAGCTCCCCCTGCGCTGGATCCCCATCTTTAATCCCAAAATGTAAAGCAAGATCTCTTCCCCTGCACGTTGCACCCCACAAACCCAGGTGCTTCCAAGGAAAAGACCCAGCAAAAGTGACTTTGGAACAAGAGTTTGAGGATGTCTGAGGGTGGCCGGGGGGGTTATGGCAGAACTTTCTTTGTGTTTCCATCAAAACCATTCCAGATGGTGCTGTAGAGGAATTCCCACCCGGACCAGATGCGGGATAGTCTGGACTTGTTCTGTGGCATAGAGGGAAAAACTTGTTGCAGGAAAATAAAAACAACTCCAAATGAAGGATTTCTTGACAAAAAGTGAAATTACAAAGGTGCTGCCTGGCTGGAGAAAGGAATTAAAGCTTATTTACACTGGAAAAGGAGGAATTAGTGCAGTTCAGTCCCTGTGCCAGGCCAGGAGTGAGGGATAAGGGGAAATAGAGACAAGAGGGATTTATTATTAAATTAAAATCACTTAATTACTGCAAATGTTAAATATGCACTTTCCTGGCATTTCGAGGATGTTTTTCCCTCAAATTGCAATGAATTGTCCACTCGGAATTCCCCCTCCTTCAGCAGCGGGTAAATGTCAGCCCTAAATTAAAGTTAACTGGGATCTGCTCCACTTCGGAAAAAAAAGATTTAATTAGAATCAATAAAGCACCTTTTATTGGAGTTTTCCAAACACACGGAATCTGAAACCTTCCAAGGTTTTCACAGGTTGGGGTCAAAGGGGAGCACCTGGACGTGGAACCCCGGGAACGCTGGCACCCAGCACCTCTCCCTGGGAGCGGGACCAGTGCCTGGGCGGGATGAAATCCATAAATCCCGTTGATTTAGCCCAGATGAGCGATGCATCCCTGCTCCTTTGGTCTTGCTGGGGGTTTTTGGATGGGCTCCATCCGAGCTGGGAGGTAAAAACGCTCCCAGTTCAATCCCTATTTTTAACTGCAGCGTTCCCCCAGTTGGAAGGGATGAACAGCCCTGGAATTCCCAAATATATCAATTATCAAGGCTCTGCTGCCTCATCCCTGGCAGCGCTCAAGGCCGGGGCTTGGAGCAGGTTGGGGAAGACGTTCCTGCGCGCTGGGGACGGGCTGCAAACCTCTGCCAGCCCAGCCCGCTGCAGGATTTGATAATTCCAGGACTCCGTGACTCGGCGGCTTGTTCCCATTTCCAGTTTAATTTCCCTGAGCCACACGAGTCCCGTGCCCCCAATCAGCACGGCGTGCGAGTGATGATTTTAGAGGCCTTTTTCCAGTGCGTGCGCTCGGATCAAGATGGAAAATGCATTTCATATCCCCCGACTCCCGAAAATAGAGACAAAAGCCACGGCAGTGTCAGATTGCTTGGAATTAGTTGTAATTTGATTAGGAATCTCCCAGCAGGCTCCCCGTGCACACAGAGATCAGCGGGAATTAATGCCGTGATCAATTAGATCGGAATTGTTCGGCCAGCGCCGAGCAATACCACGGGCTCGGATTTTCCGGGAGTTCTTGCCTTAATCCTCTTGTTTGCCGGCTCCTTAGGAGGAGGCACAAAAGCTCCTAAATTAGGACAAGGATATTGCACATTGGGGAAAAATCCCGCTGCGGATTACGGAGAAATCCAGGGGGGGATTCTCCTCCAGCGCAGCCCAGGGGAGGGAGCAGATCCCAAATTCCTCCCAAAGGAGCTGCATTCCCTCACAATCCCACTGAAACAGCTCCTCCGCTCCTGATTAATTGTCTGGCCTCATCCCTGTGGGATTCCAGATTATTTGAGTCAAACTTAATTAATTTCCTGTGTTTGAGTCAGAATTTTTTAAATTTTCAATTAAATTCCCATTTTCAGGTAGAAATCCATACATTCATAACATTTCCCAGTGGCTGGGGCTGGAGTCCAGGAGAGCTTTCCCTGGTGCCACATGGTCCCAGCTTCATGATCCCACTGATTGCCAGGCTGGATCCACACCAGGATCATCCCAAATCCCAGCACTAGCTCTGTCCAGCTGGAATTTTATTCTTTTCCCAGAGTTTTTGAAGACAAAGAATTACAGAATCCCAGAAAAATTTGGGTTGTAAGAGATCCCTTGCCATGGGCAAGGACCCCTTCCACTATCCCCGTCCAGCCTGGCCTTGGGCACTGCCAGGGATCCAGGGGCAGCCAAAGCTGCTCTGGGCACCCCGTGCCAGGAAATCCCCACCCTCCCAGCCAGGAATTCCTTCCCCATATCCCATCCATCCCTGCCCTCTGGCAGTGGGAAGCCATTCCCTGTGTCCTGTCCCTCCAGGCCTTGTCCCCAGTTCCTCTGCAGCTCTCCTGGAGCCCCTTGAGGCCCTGCCAGGGGCTCTGAGCTCTCCCTGGAGCCTTCCCTTCTCCAGGGGAACCCCCCCAGCTCTCCCGGCCCGGCTTCAGGGCAGAGGGGCTCCAGCCCTGGGAGCAGCCCCATGGTCTCTATGGAAATCCCACCCTGTCCCTTTTGGCCGCTGGAATAACTCAGGAGCTGATTTGTAACTGGGCAAAGAGGATCAGTTTGAGCCCCCCTTTCCACACTTCACTCCATGAGCTGCTCTTGCAGGAAACAGTGGGATTTATGGTGCCAAATTCCCATTTGCAGCAGCGGTCAGGAGCCGGCACGGCGGGAAGGCTCAGCCCGGATTCACACCTGCGCTCTGCCGGGATCCGCGCCGCGACCCCGCAAGGTGCCAGGAGCCAGGGGCGCCAGGAGCCGAGGTAAAAGCGCACGGCACGGCGGGAATTGTCTTCCAGTGTAGTACACGAGAAATCTGTAAATAATTCATGGGAATTTATTATTCCAAGAGTAATTCCGACCCGGGCCAAAGGCAGGCGGCTGAAGCCCGGAGGAATTTCCCTCCGAACCACTACACATGTCAGGCCGGGAGCTGAGGGATGAATATTTTAAGGACAACGACTTCTTTTTCCCGTTTTTCCCTGGATGTGCCGCCAGGACTAACCCAAGCTCCTGCTTTGCACTTTGGGAGGCACTGTGACACTCGCTCCCAGCTGGAAAAAACTGTCCCAATGTGCTTAAAATTCCTCAGGAAATGGGATTTCCCTACCTCTCCTTATTTTTGGATGCTCTGCTCCAGTTTTCAAAATTCCCTCTCTGACATTTCCTATTTCCTGAGCTGATATCCCGGATTATCTATCCTGGGATGGAATTTGCCACTTCCTGCCTGGTCCAAACTCCCTCTCCAGCTCTCTGGAATTGCAGCAGGACAAGCAGTGGACAATCCAGATCCCCCTCATACAAGGAGCTGGAATTTTGACAGGACGCAAGGAAACAGCCTCAGGCTATGCCAGGGGAGGGTCAGGTTGGACAGCAGGAGGAATTTCTCCAGGGAAAGGATTCTTGGCATGGGCCATCCCGGGAGGTTTGGAGGTGTCCAAGGAACGCCTGGACAAGGTGGAGATCAGTCACAGGTTGGAGTCCGTGATCCTGGAGGTGTTTCCAAGCTCCCTGATCCCAGCATTCTGTGATTCCATGGCGAAGAGGTTCCCCTGAGGAAGGTGCTTGGCCAAAACCCCAGGTGGGCAGGAGCAGGAGCTGAAGTCTGCTTCCTTTCCCAGGTAATCCCCTGGCAGGGGGAGCGAGCCCCTGGCAGGCAGCCCCGGAGCCGCTTCTCCTCCCTTTGTGTCCCTCGTTTGTTGCTGTGCATATTGAGCCATTCCAGCAGGAAATTGCATTTGCATCTTGTGTGGCACAAGCATGTTGTGAATATCATAAAAACACATATGGTCATAAAGGCTGGGAGAGAAGGCGATAAAAGTGACATTTAGGGAACAGCTTTGGGAAAGGCAAAACATGTTCAGGGAGCTGCTTTCGTGCAGCTCCTCCCCGCAAAAGATTCTGGGCTCTCACTTTAGAAGCTTTTGCAGCAAACTTCTTAATTTTGTGGCAAACTTCTTAATTTTTTGTGCAAACTTCCCTTTGTACAAACTTCTTTTTTTCCAAACTTCCTTTTAACACGCTTCCTAATTTGTCTTGTCTAATCCTCTTCGTTTTCTTTCCTAATATCTTCGGTTTTTTCCCAAACTTCCTAATTTTTTTCCCTAATTATTTTTGTACAAACTACCTAATTAATGTATTCACTTACTCCTTTCAAACTTGAGAATTTTTCCTTTTGAGCTTGAACCTCCTGGAAGCAACTCAGGAGCCCAGCAGCCTTTCCCAACAGTCGCATTTTCCACGTGTTTCCCAGGTGTGGGACAGATTTTGTGGCGGTTTTAAGTGCAACTCTTTGGGATATTGGATGGAACAATATTTTGGGATGTTTGGCAATGGGATTTCATCGCTTGGCCATCAGGAGGTTCATTGTGGAGGCTGGTTTGGATGGGAATATCCCTGAATCCAGCCTTTTCCTGGCTGAGTTGGGTTTGTGCCGGAATCCTGGATAGCAGAAGTCTGTGGACATCCTGAAATATTAACTTTCAACAAGGAAAACTAAACAACTGGGAAAAGATTCTCATCACAGGTCAGAGGTCCCGGATGGAAAAGCAGGAAATCGTTCCCGCAAATAAAGCTCACAGAAAACTGTCCTCTCCATAGCTATTCCCGAATTTTTTCCCTCTCTTTACTCTCCCTGGGTCAGGGTTAACAACTCCCTGTCAGGAACAGCCGTGGATCATGCCAGAGCTGCCAGCGGGATGGTTCTGCACAGCCAGTTCCATCCGCATCCCCTTGGAGCTGCTTTTCCAACCCTCCTGGTCCAAGGGAACATCTCGGGCAGGATTCCTGCGAGTCCTTGCCGTGTGCTCCCAGCAGGGAATTCATTCCAATTTTCCAGGGCTGTAAACTGCAACCCTTTTATCTGGAGCCTTTAGCAGGCTCTGTGACAGCAGATCCGATGGGAGCGTGCTATGCCATAAATCCTCCCAAAATGTTCCTTTCCACAGAAATTATGGGGCTGATTCATGCTCCAAAGGCGGATTTTCAGCCCTTGCCAAGTCGCCATCGCTCCCTTCTGCTTGGAATGATCAGGAGAAGTGTCTACCAAGGGAAGGAGGAGGAGGAGAAGGAGGAAGCCTTACAGGCAGCTCCAAATCTCCTGGTTTCCCAGAGGATTTCACTTCCATGCAGCTGTGGACTGCGCTTCCAACCGCTCCATGTGGAGCTTCCAAAGATGCCTGGATTTCATTCTGCTCCATGCAGAGGAGTTTCCTTTCCCTGCTTTCATAGGGGTTGTGCAAATCGGGAACGGGCACCTCTGTCCTGTGTCCCACCGCGTCCCCACGCTGGCCCCGCTCGGGGATTCCTGCTGCGCTCCAGGGGGCCTCCAGGCTGGAGAAGGGAAGGATCCAGGGAGACAGAGCCCTTCCCAGTGCTTAGAGGGGCTCCAGGAGAGCTGGAGAGGGGCTTTGGTTTCCGTCAGTTTAACCGGTGTCATTCCAGGTTCATGGTCACTGCCCCCATCCCTCCCCTCCTGCTGCAGGAATCACCCGGACAAGGTGAATCCCTGTTATTCCCACTTCTGGCTTCCCTAGCCGCCTGCAGGCTGGAGCAAGGATAAATTCCCCCCACACGCACTTCCCTGGCCCCCCGCCGAGCAGCTGGCGCTGCGCAGAGAGACTGGGGAAAGAGGGGGAGCTGCAGGGTTTGGGAATTCGCAGCCTGACAAAGTTGTGACTTGCAGAAGAAGCACAAGGTAAGGGAGGGAAGAAGCCTCCCTGCCTGCGCCAGCCGCCTTTTCCCGGCAGCTCCCATCCCGGTGTAATTCTTCCCCCTAGTTTCCAGTCATGGAATAGTTGCCATTCAAGCGAGAGCTGCTGCAGAGCCTCGGAGAAGCCGGGCTGGGGGAAAGGAGCTGGAAAAGGACCCGCAGGAGAGAAGGAAGGCTGGAGGATGGGACAGAGATGCCACAGATGTCCCGGGAGCTACGTGCATCCATCCACTGCTGGGATTCACTTCCCAGCAGCTCAATGGAGGCGATTGTTGCTTTTCCCTAAAGCGAAGCAGCTCCCGAACCCCCACGGAGCGGCCTCTCCCAGCTCCGACCCCGCCGGCGCCCTCCGTCCCCGCGGAGCGGCAGGAAGAGGGGCAGCAGGAGTCGGGAGCTGGGGAGCAGCGCCCGGAAACAGCAGGGTTTGCAGAGTGGGAAGGGGGTGGAGGGCAGAGCTGAAGCCCTTCCAGCCTCCAGGCAGGACCAGTGGCAGGACGGACTCCCCGCCATCCAGAGCCACTCGGATCCCATGGAGTCACTCTTCCAACAGCCTCCGCCACTCCACATTCCCACTGCACAGGCTGGCTTGTGCTTCCACTCTCCTTTCAGATGGAGATGAGAGCTGCTCCTCCCTGCCTTCACACAGGTGTCACATTTGTTGCCGAGCACCCGTAATTTTGGGAAGAGTGTTTGTACTGCAAATGGAAAGCTGTCATTCCCGGCGCCTCCCTTCCCGCCTAATTACAGCAGCCACTGGAGCTGGAGCTTCCACGTCTCCCAGTTAAACTGTGATGCTGCTTCCATTAAAACTAACGCGGATCAGAAATT
This sequence comes from Coloeus monedula, assembly GCF_965178545.1. Taxonomy (NCBI): domain Eukaryota; kingdom Metazoa; phylum Chordata; class Aves; order Passeriformes; family Corvidae; genus Coloeus; species Coloeus monedula. The sequence continues at coordinate 602,047 of NC_138821.1, read as the reverse complement.
CCGTAAGCACAGTTTCCCCCTTTCTCTCTCGAATTCCGGCAGGCTCCAAGCTCCTTCCATCCATCCTAATAAACCATCCAAATGATACAGGAAGTGGAACATTAAGCCCCTGTTTTAGCAAATCACCGTCTCCTGAGGCGTTTGGGAGTGGCATAGGTGTTGTTTGAAAACTAGCGTGGGTTAAGCGGGAAGGAGGAAGAGCAAGAGCTGGAGAGGGGTTTGGCATGATGCTGCACTGCAAGGAGATGTTCCATTGGACAGAGACACCATTCCGGTATCCACAAACCCCAGGAGCTGGGTTTGGTTCCTGTTCCCCTTCCCGCTGGGGCAGGAATCAGATGGAATGTGCTACAATGAACCCTCTGGAGGGCAGCGAACCCAGAGCTTCTGGATCTAATTCATGTTCCACAGAGATTTCTGCAGGTGTGAGCTCCAGGCAGGATCTGGGCAACCAAAGGGATGAGGATGAAAGGCTCCTCCGTGCCCTTTCCCTGTGCCCACATCCACGGCACTGCAGACGCGAGTGGGAGAATCCGAGCCCATCCCTGTGGCACAGCCACATCCATTTTTAACACAGGCCTTCTGTGCTCTTCTTTTTCCAGCTCCGTCGCTCCAAACGGAGTGAAAGATGTTCCGGGCTTAGTGGGATTAAAAAACAAAGTCCGGCCCAAATATCCTGGCAGCCACGGCGGCACTTCCCTAAAACTGCCTGCCACGGGCAGTGCTGGAATGGAGTTGGGATTTAATGGCAAGCAACCCCACAAAATGGAGTTGAAAAAACACAGCAACCCTGAGCCATCATTTCGGGAGCATCACAAATGGATGGAGAGGGAAGCTCCGCACGGCACATGGAGAGGCAGATGTGGATGGGGATGGAAGCTCCCATTCCAGGCGGGGAGGGGCGGGATGACCACGGGCAGGAAGATGGAGATCCAGGACTCCAAAGCTGCTGCTTGGCTCTTCCCATGCTCACTGAGTTCCCAGTGCCTTTTGCTGCTGCTCATAAGCAAAAGTCTCTCAATTGCTGTTCCAGGATTGGAAATTGGAATCAGAGAAAGAGGAATGGGATGAAAATGAGATGAGAGAAGAAGAGAGAAATGGTGCTTTGGAAGCCTGTTCAAGTGTCTGATCTCCTGTGCTGTTTGTACTGAGAGAATAAATCCGTGCTGCATTCCAGGCTGGGGGAGTGGGGCAGGAAACACCCCCCTTCCCTGGGCATGGAATCATTAAGGATGGAAAAGATTTCTCCATGGAAAGGGTGCTCAGGCCTTGGCAGGGGCTGCCCAGGGAGGTTTGGGGTCCCCATCCCTGGAGGGATCCAAAGAGGGCCTGGACGTGGCACCCAGTGCTCTGGGCTGGGGACAAGGTGGGGACTGGGCACAGCTTGGACAAGATGGTCTTGGAGCTCTTTTCCAACTGAACCCACTCCGGGATTCTGGGATGCTCATGTCCAGCCCTCAGCCGAAGAACAGGCACTGTGTTCAGACAGTTCACATGATCCGTGGGGAAGATTCCAATGTTTTCATTGAGGGACTGCAAATTCCTGTTGTGTTTTGTTTGTTTTGCCCTCTCCCAGAGCAATATTGTTTTTCCCTGGTGTCTCAGGAACTTCTCCTGGCCATCTGCACCATTCCCTTTCCCGCTTCTCTGCCAAAGCCCTTTGGATTTTTTTAAGCCCAGCCACACGCTGCCAGCCAGATTTGCTTTGTGTTCCTGGGGAAAACCCAGTGGCAGCAGCGTTCCTGGGATGGCCGGGGCTCGGGAGGGGACGGAAGCGCAGGGAGCGAGCCTCCATCCAGCCCCATCCTGACAATGCTCCCTCAGAGGCTCATAATGAAGCCATTGAGAAGTCGGAGTTATTTGGAAAGCGGGGAGGAATCTGCGCATGTTGGGGTTGAGTCACGCCTTGGCAGCCGCCACCCCAGCACAGATTTCCTTTTTTTTAAGTGCGCTTTTCTTTTCCAGATCCAGGGACAAGGGACCTTTATCAGCTCTAACTTCATCTCCGCCCCGGAATAGCTGCAGCCGGCCCAGTCCTGCCAGAGGAAACTTCCAGAAGGTCTTCATTTGGACACTTGGAGCTTCCAGTGGCTGCACTCTCCTCCCAGTTGGAAATTCGTCCCCAAGCCTGCTTATCTCCAGCCTGAAATTCTTTGGCTGCAGCTTCCCCCATGGATGTCAGTGCCTTCCTGCCTGCAGGATTAAGGGATCCATTCCAATCGCTCCGTTGGCAGGTGTGTGAAAGCCTCTGGTTTCCCGTACCTTTTCCTGCTCTTTCTGATAAAATAACAGGTTTTCCTTATGGCATTTTGGTGCTCTGGTGTTGTCCAGAGGAGAACACACCACATATTCCTTGATCCTTTCCTTGGCTCCACAATGTCCACACTCAGGTCCTGCCCAGCCTGGATGGACCAGAAGGGAAAAACGCTCCATCCAAAGCACCCTCAGGCACTGGGTGCTCCAGGGATCCTGCATCCCCCAGCTCCCGGGGTTCCAGGGCACTGCACCCTCAGGCACTGGGTGCTCCAGGGATCCTGCATCCCCCAGCTCCCAGGGGCCTGGGGCATCTCCCACCCCTCCTCCAGCGCTGTCCCCACCGAGGTAAGGCAGCTCCCTCCATCCTGTGTTGTCCCACACGGACACAAGCTCAATGGGAAAGCTCCTCTTTTTCCTCAGTGGGAATGTGGGAGCCTCCAGCGTGGCAGGCATGCCCTGGACACGGCCCCAGCTGGACGTCGAGCCCCGAATCCTGCGCTCCCTGCAAGTGGGAATTGTGGCCATGGAGAAGTTGCGGGCCGGGCGTGGGGAGTGCGGGAGCTGGCGGGCATTGTTGTGGAAGTGCGGATGGGATCAGGCACAGATGGGAGACACGGAGCTGTCAGAATGAGCCTGGATTGGGAAATGTTATAATTGGGATGGTAAACAAGTTCACAAGGACCCTATTGAGGCAAGGCATTGCCATGGTAACCGCCCAGAAAAGTCTGGGAATGAGGAAGGGATCGATATGTGGGGGCAGCCGAGGGAAGGGGCCGCGGGTGCTCCAGGGGTCCCTTCCCAGCGCCGGGGGCAGGGAATGAGGGCTCTGGAATGTGCTCCAACCCTGTCCCGCTCTCCGGGGAAACACTGCTGCTCCAGGCTGTGAGCTTTTCTGGGATGAGCACACCGGGATGGGATCCTGTGCTCGCACAGTGGGCTGGGCCTTTCCTGCCGTTTGACAGAGGGTTGGGAAATCCTGGTTCTGCTGCAGGGACCTCTTCCATCAGTCCATAGGATCCACTTCCCAGTCCGAGCAGGACTGGAGCTCTCTGGCACATCCTGGATGCGGCCAGGGCAGGATGGGCCCTCACACGCCCCATCCCCAGGAGGGGGTCACCTCTCCAAGGCTGCCAGAGCTCAAGGCACAGGGTGGGATTTTGGGGTGCCCCGTGCAGGGCCAGGAACTGGACTCGTGATCCAGGTGGGCCCTTTCCACCTCAGGAAATCCTAGGATCCTATCAAGCTGGGAGCAGCATGGAGAGCAATCCCTGCTCCCGCTGCAGCCCACATCTCCCTGCTCCGGCCTTTCCCAGTGTTAGGGTGAGAAGTTGGATGTGAGGAAACAAGAAAGTAAAAAGTCCTGTAATAAAACCAAGCTTAGCAACTTTATCCTCCAAAATAATATTTTTAAAGCCTTATTTTATTAATCATCTACTTGTCTTTAATGGGATAATACTCCACATCCCAAGATGGATGCAGCAATTTTCCTCACTCCAATAAAACGATAAAATTTATTTATAGGCCAAAAGAAATGCTAAGGGCCCAGGGCCACTGAAACCCTCAGAACAAATCTTTTTTAAGTGGCAGGGCTGCAGCCCAGGGCAAGGGGCACCAGAAGGAGTTGGACATCCTCAAATCATCAGGAATGGAATTTGGAATCCGTCTGCTGAGCTGAGATGGGCCTGGGCTGCCTTCCTTCTGTGGCTGAATCAGGGAAAAAAAAATAGGATTTTGTTCTCTGGGATTACTTCAGACAGCAAAGGTTTGATTGGGAAGTGAACCCTGAATTTGCAATCCGAATCCCAGCATTATTCCAATTGGAAAAGAGCTTCGGGATCACGGAGTCCAACCTGTGCCCGGTCCCCACCTTGTCACCAGCCCAGAGCACCGAGTGCCACCTCCAGGCATTCCTTGGACTTGGCCTGGGATGGGAACTCCAAACCTGCCTGAGCACCCTTCCCACATCCTCAGTAGCGCCTCTGCTTCGCCCATGGAATTCTGTCCCATTACCTGACATGCCCAGCTGAAAGAAGCTGTAGGAGCTGCTCGAACCCTTAACAGGTGTCCAAGTCCTGCCTCTGTTGGGTGGCAGCCGGGAAGGCAGAGCCTGGATCCCAGCGCTGGAACAGCCCCGGGCTCAGCAGCGCTCCCAGATTTCTCACCCTCTGGGACGAGATGTCTCCCAGGACTTGCACAGCTTATTTGGGAAGAGGCCCTTGAAATCCATCTGCTTCCTTCCTGAGAATCAGTGGGTTTGAAGCAGGGAGGCTGGACTTTTCCAGGAGCCCAGGGAGCACATGTGGGCACGGTGCTGTTCAGCCAAGCACTGCGAGCCCAGGTTTTTCCATCCCTCTCTGAGCTGCACAGCAGCACTATCCATCATTTTTCCAGTGGCTGCAATCCCTTTCAATCCCAGTGAATTGCTGGGACAGATCTTTAATAATAACCAGCCACCAAGACCTGGGAGATTTCATTTATTCTGGCATGATCCACACATTTCCCGACTCGTGCGGGACCATATGGAGCTCTCTGTTGAATTTGGAGGAGTTACTGGGGTGAAACAAGGAGGAATTTTGTTCCTCATCCTCTTCAATTATGCCATGGATTGGATCGTGCAGCAAACTCTGAGAGCTCATCTGGGCACAGCAATCAGCCCCCAGGAGCCATCGCCGAGCTGGGCTGTGCCAGGAAACACTCGGAGCGAAAACACCGCTGGGAGCCGAGCCCTGGAGAGAATCGCTGGGGCTCGACACTCCCCTAAAGCTGGGAGTGGGAACAGAGCCCTCAGTCTGTCACCTGCAGGCAGGAAAAGGCTTTGGGAAGGTCGGGTTTGGGCAGTGGGATAGAGGGGGAAATGACATCAGATCGACTCCTTCTGGATTTTACGCTTTGCCATCATTTACCTGGGAAATGAAGGAAGCTGGTGCCCAGAATTCCTGTGGAGATGGATTGTTCAACCCCAGCAGTGAGCAGGGTGGAACCATAATGGTCCCAATGCCCAGACGCTGAGGCCACATTTACGCAGAATCATGGAGTGCTTTGGGATGGGAGGGACCCTAAAGCACATCCAGTTCCACGGGCAGGGACACCTTCCCCTATTCCAGGTTGCTCCAAGCCCCGCCCAACCTGGCCTGGGACACCTCCAGGGATGGGGAGTCCCCAGTCTCTCTGGCCAGCCCACATCCAAACTTCTGTGCCTCTATTAACCCTTTCCCAAAACCCCCCTGATAAATAGACTCCAAGCAAACAAAAATCCCCTTTTTGGTGCCTGAGGACTAATGGAACATGACATTTATTATTCCAGAGAGGTGCCAAAGGAATCAAGACGTTGATTCCGTGTGAGCAGGCAGAGTGTGATCCCAGCTCCTGCCTCTCCGAGCCATCAATAATAGAGCGGTTCCCATTCCCATTCCATTATGGCTAATAATGAGTTATGGATAAAGCCACCACGTCCTGTGGAAAAAGCAAGATCTGGGTTGATTATTAGAGGCTCAAATCAAGAGATTGATGCCCAGAGCCAGCCTAATTAGCAGGAGTCTATTGGAGAGGAAGCTGAGCATGCTGCTCCAGCACTGCCAAATGAAATTAAGGCCCAATTATTGATAAATGAAGAGTGGTTTGTGCTGGAGCCTGGCCTGGAGTCGAGGAAACGCATCTGTCACTTGGCCTGCCCGGGAGTCACTCATGTGTGACACGGCATCCTGTGCGTTCCCGCTGCAGCTGGAGCTCGGGAGCCGAAGCAGGGCTGGCAGGTGCCATTCCCGCCTGGAACGGGGGCACACGGAGAGCTGTCCCAGACTGGTTCCTGGGGAAAGCGCTGTGTTCCTCACCTGCTCCATGGTTTTCCAGTTAGCGGTTTCCTGGTGGGGACACACAAACCGCTGCTGCCCAGTGCCCTCCTGGGACTGCACTGTTGCCATAAAAGCGGGCAGCGGAGCTGTTTGAAATCCCTCACTTGCCCGGCCTCTGAGGCCCACGAATTCCATAAATGAATGAGGTGGGTGGGGTCGGGAAGTGATCCCTTTTCATAAACCTGCCGTTGGAGCAAGAGCTTATGCAGTCTGTGGTGAAAGGCAAATGGAAACCGAACATCAGTGAGGTGAGGAGACGGCAGCGTGGGCACAACCGCTCCCACAGCAGCGCGGTGCCTTCGGCTGGGAGGCCGATTTGTCCTGCCACACTGAGGTGGGATTGAAAGTTCATGGAATTTCATCCTCACCTGCTGGGGAGAACTGGACAGAAATGTCACCTGCGAGCGCTGAGAGTTTTCCAGGAGATCTGAGGCAAAGGGAGGCCAGGGGTGAAATCCAGGAATGAAAAGGAGAGGTTTAGATGGGATATTGGGAAGGAATTCCTGGCTGTGAGGGTGGGCAGGCCCTGGCACAGGGTGCCCAGAGCAGCTGTGGCTGCCCCTGGATCCCTGGAAGTGTCCAAGGCCAGGCTGGACGGGGCTTGGAGCAACCTGGTCATGGGGTGGAGTGAGCTGATCCTTAAAATCCCTTCCAGCCTAAAGCATTCCATGATTCCACATGGATTCAAACAGCCGTGGCCAAGGTCTCGGCTTCAGAGGTCCCAAAATACCCCTGAGGATCTGGGGCTCGGCTCGGCGACACGTCGGGATCACGCCGTGGGAAGCGCCTTTTCTCGGCAGGCACCTGAGAACGCGGTCGGAAATAGGCTGCTCGTTGTCACAGGTGTCACCGCTTCCCTGCTTCCCAAGGACCCCGCGTCTTTTAATACCCAAACATTTTTGGAAATCTGCCCCCATTTTAAGTAGGGCAGGAAATGTCTGTGCATGTGAAAGAGCTGCAGATCCTCTCTCGAGACAAGGAGTCGAGTTTCCAGAGGCACCGGGTGATTCCTGTTCCTCAGTCCCGTTTAACCAAGGCTGGGCCTGGGTCCCGGCTTTGCACGGGGGTTTGCCATGGGGTTGTCCCTGCTCACCACTGAGCACCGGGCTCTGCTCCAGCTCCTGTGGAGAGCCCTGGGGGTGGGGAGGTGCCAGTGCACAGGTGGTGCATGCTGCATCCCTGGAAGTGCTCAAAGCCAGGTTGGACAAGGCTCGGAGCAGCCTGCGCTGGGGAAGGTGTTGGAACTGATGGGGTTTAAGGTCCCTTCCAACCTAAATCATTCCATGATAAATCCTCTCAGTGCTAAATGAAGGTGGGACTCTGGTGGGCTTCTCCACTGGGACATTTGGATTTCCCTTGGATTTGGCACATGAACCTTTCCCTTCCCTTCCAAAGAATCCATCTCATTCCTCACTCTCCAAACGAGGTACTGATAGAATTTGCTACCCTGGATTTAAAGCGTTCCCATGTAAGATCGAATCAATCTTTTCTGGAACAAGTTTTTCCTCCTGACATTTCTCCTGGTCCCTCCAAACTGGAGAAATTATCCCGAGCTGCTATTTGATGGATACCGCTCCCTCTGGTGCAGCACTGGGCCTGCAATCTAAGCTACATCTCGAATATTAAAAATAACAATGAAATGCAATTCCACCGACCCATCCTAACTTGATTTGGGGCCGCCAGGAGAAGCTGGCTGCCATATGGAGATTTGCTGGCCATTCCTGCTCCGTGCCCGTCCCCCCTTCCCATGGATTGCCGCAGCTCCACCCACGCTCTGCTGCCTCCAGGGCAGTTCTTACGGATTTTATCCGGTTTTATCACCTCTGCGTCCCCTGGCCATCCCCTCGGAGGTGCAGGGTCTCTGCCCCTGGGAAGCCCTGGAGTAATCCCAGCCCCGATTCCAGGCTCAGCTCCTGGAAGGGAGCAGAATCCAGGTCGGCACTGCAGCTGCTCCCAGCTCACCTTGTTTGTCCCCTGGGCTGTTCCACCTGTGCCGTGACCCCGGAATGTGCAGGGAAAAGCAGATTTTTCCTGCCAGGCCCAGCTCAGTGTGTACAGGAGAATACGCAGAGCCGTGCTGAGGGGACAGTGACATTTCCCCGGCCCAAAGAGCCACATTCCCTGCTCTCCCTGAATGCACAACTCCGGCCCCACCCCTTCAGGACAGGGCTTGGAGAGACCTGGGACGGTGCAGGGTCCCTGCCAAGAGCAAGGGAAGGAGGGAGGTGAGCCTTGAGGTTCCTCCCCACCCAAACCATTCCAGGGTTCCGTGCCGCAGCTCCGCGTGCTGAGGCAGGGGATCTTTCATGCACAGCATAGAATGAAAAGAGGAAAATGTCTCTTCCTTTTTCTAAAAAAGGACATCAATAAAACTCTTACATGAAAACAAGAACAGGAGGAAAACAAGCTGAGCTGCAGAGACACAACAATCACTGAGGGCTGAGACCTTGGGAAGGAGCTGGAGCCCAGAGTGGGGTTTTGCAGGGAGTTTTCAACCACTCTCAAATGTCAGGTTGGGTTTTTGATGCTCTTCCATTCCCACCATAAAACAAAATGATTTGAGGACCCTTTGGGGCCCTGGAACAGCTCCCGCTCTTGCTGTAGAGCCCAAGCTTCACACGTGGGTTTAGCTGCTGCTTGCCCCTTATGACACTCTGGTTACAGGGTTAAACCAGCAGCACTTCCATTAAACACTCTGTTGATCATATGGAATTCATGGATGGGCGGGGGCTTGGCTGTGAGGGGAATAAATGAGCTGCGTGTTTCTCCCGGGTAACTGCAGGCTTATCAGGGGACTGGGAAGTGCCCTAAACACAGCCAGGGTTTTCCAGGAGCATGGGGAGGTGGTTACCCAGGAATCCGGTCTGTACGACAGAGCTGCAGTGTGGAATGTTTGCGCCCTGTCATCTAAACCATTCCGTGCTCTGCCTTTCCTTTGTGTCCCTGCCCATCCCAGCCTCCCCCAGCACGGGAAGGATGGTTTGGAGCTCAGCAGCCTGGGCTAGAGGAAAGTGGCCCTGCCCCTGGCAGCTGCTGAGCTTTCAGGTCCCTTCCAGCCCAGAGCAGCCCAGGACTGTGGGAGCTCTCCGCGCCTTCCGCAGGGCCAGGGCAGGCTGGAGCTCGGCTGCCGAGGGATGCTCCGCAGCAGGATTGCTAAAGCACGGCTCGGCTCGCTGTAATGTGTTATGACACAGATCAGCTGTTGTTTTCCAGTCTCAAAGGAAACCTTGTGGAATCTCATTCCTTTGACTGGATTAAATTAGCTGCAAATGTTGTCCTTTAAACACAAACTCAAGGCCCTTTCGCTGGAAAATGAAGCGTGGATGGCAAAATCTCTTTCAAGCCATTGTTTCTTTGGAGCTGTGGTTTACCTTTGGTTCCCTAACAAAGTAAATTAATAAATGAAGGGGTAGCAGAGTTGTTTCTATAGCAATCCCCATGGAAACATCAAAAATGCCACAAACACTCATCCTCAGCCTCCAGCTCCCGGGAGAGCACAGCTCGGGGTAAAGCACAGCCATGGCTCCTGGATTCAGCCCAGCTCCTGGTGCCCTTTCCCTTCAAGAGCTTCGATAGCCATAGAGCCCCAAAATTAAAGAGTTTTCCTGACCTAGTGAGCACATTCCTTTGGGAAGTGTCCCTGAAAGGTGCTGGAGCTGCTCATCCCTTTCCACAGGGCGCCCTTCAGAAGGAGGAGGAGTCAGCAAACCCAGGGGCCATGACTTGGATGGAATAAAGAGGCGCCTGGTGAAAGACCAGAGTGGTGGCTTAAATCCTGGGATTTCCCTACAATGAACCTTGCTTTGGGAGAACTTCCACTGAGTGGAGTGAGATGGTCCCACACCTCTGACCATCCCGCCGTGGCTTTCATGGACACATGGAATTCCTGGGACGGCAGGGAGGCCCTGGCACAGGATTCCCAGGGAAACTGTGGCTGTCCCATCTTTGGGAGTGCCCAGGGCCAGGCTGGATGGGGCTTGGAGTACCCTGGGATAGGGGAAGGTGTCCCTGCAGTGGCACGGGGCGGTCCTTAAGGTCCCTGCCAGTCCTGCAACTGAAGTGCTCAGGAGCAAAGCACGGAGCAGGGCTGGAGAACAGCCACATTCCAGGGCTCACATCCGTTCGGGATGGATTTGGCTCCCGGTCAGGGCTGACAATTAGGCCGTACAGTTAATATTTTTACAGCTGTTTTATTAATAACGCATACAGAGCACCCAGCCAGGGTTTGTTGGAGACACCTCAGGAAAACGAACGATGTAAATAACAGATGGATGCGGAATAGTCTCACCAACAGGCACCGAGATATTCCCATCTTGTTTAGGAGGAATCTAAATAGACAGATTGGAGATAAACAGGCAAAGGGAGGAGAGCAGGGGCTGGGATTGGGGATGGATAAATTCGAAAGCACCTGGGGAGTCCCTCGGATCCTCGGGATCGTGGCATCCATAAGGTTGTGGATGTGCCCACCTGGAGGAGCCTTTCCTGCACCTCTCCAGCCCAGCCAGCCCACCTTAACCCTTGCAGGGTCTCAAGCCCAGCTCCCCAGCCGGGAAATGGTTAATTAGGTTAATTCCAACAACCCTGCAATGATTTTGCCTATAAATCTTAACTCCTCTGTTCCATGGGTTTGCTGCTCTGACTGTCTTGGAATTTTGGGGCAGAGAAATGAGAAGAGAGAAGGGTATGCAGGATATGCCCAGGAAAGGATGGATTTAGTGCATTTTGGGGGCAAACAGCTGCCGAATGTGTGCGCAACACGAGCAGGCAATGGTCCCCGGTGGTTGATGCACAAAGCTCTGTGTGGGAAGGGTAAACCAAAATCATCTGGCGCCGGGAGCCGGGCAATCACAGGGATTTGCAGTTGGATTTGTACCTTGGGATTTTCTCTGGAGCTCGGAGAGCTGGGAGAGCCGGTGGCTAACAGCTGGAACTGGAGGTCCAGGTTACCTGGTGTGTGATGGGAGGAGGGCGCGAGGTGCCCACACAGGAGAAGGGAAGGCTCCAGGGAGAGCTCAGAGCCCCTGCCAGTGCCTGAAGGAGCTTCAGGAGAGCTGGAGAGGGACTTTGGAAAAGGCACGGAGGGACAGGACAAGGGGAATGGCTTCCCACTGCCAGAGGGCAGGGACAGATGGGATATCGGGAAGCAATTCCCGGCCGTGAGGGTGGCACAGGTTTCCCAGAGAAGCTGTGGCTGCCCCAGCCCTGGAAGTGTTCCAGGCAGCCCCATTCCGCTCCTCCCGGGATTGTCACACCTCAGAGCCACGGCATTCCCACGCATCCCGAAATCCACAGGTATGTGCCACTCCCGCTGTGACCCGAGCGCGCTCGGCGGGGAAGCAGCGCTCGGAATAGCAGCGAAGGCAGCAGAGGCTGGGGAAAGCAGGGAAAGCGAAGGGAGCCAGGAGTTCTGAAACGCAAACTGTGATAAATCTCAGCCTAACACGCCTCGGCTGGGAACACACCGTTCTCCCGGAGGAGCTGACTGCCTATCAGTGCCTTTGGAAAGGCGCTTTCTCCAGGGCTCGCTGCGGAGCGCGGGGAACACAAACACGAGGGCCTTTTCCCAGCCCGCGCCTCCCCTGGCATCCCAGCCGGGGGTTGCGTTCTCTGCGAGGAAAGTTCACGGCGGGTTCATCCCGGCTGCTTCGGAGGGGTTCGGCAGAGGGATAAACAAACAACAATTAGCACCTGATTAGCACCTCTGACATTTCCTGCGGCCTCTGTTGTACGGGTGCAGAGGAAGAGATGCTCCCGTCACTTGCCGCGTCTCAGCGCTCGGCTCCGGCTTGGGTTTTAGGGAGAATTCCTTCCTGGGAAAGGTGGTCAGGCGCTGGCACGGCTGCCCAGGGCGGCGGCGGAGTCCCCGTTCCCGGAGGATGTGGATGTGGCAGTGGTGGCCTGGGCAGGGTTAGACTCAGTGGTCTTCGAGCTCTGTTCCAACCTCAGTTCTTGTGATTCCAAAGGATTCCGTGAGGATATGCTGGCATTGTAGTTACATTTTGTTAACTTCAGGCCACGGGCAGAGAAACTGCCCAAACTTCCTGGAAGGAGCGGCAGTGACGGAGCCTCCCCGGCAGCCGCTCCACTGGATCCCAGGACAGTCGGGAATTTCAATGGAGACAGTTCAGGGATAGAAAGTAGAGGCAGGAAGTGTGTGGAGCTCCGTTTGCCGAGCTCTACAGTACAGACGTCTTACCACATAAATTTAACAATTATTATTGTGTTGCCCTTTTCCAGGAAAGGGTAAAGGAGATTTGTAGGAGCACTTAACACATGTAAATCCCCACCTCTTTAAGGCAAAGCAACGCGCTAAATGGGGCCATAAATATCCCGAGTATTCTGTCCTTTCGGAAATCATACCTTTCCCCCTCCTCTCACTGCAATTAAACCCGCGCCTTATTCTAACATAGCTCTGGGGAAGCAGGCATTTAAAAACCTCCAAACAGGTGTTTGTTGAGGGAGACAGGAGCTCCGGGGGGTTCGGTGGAAGCGGGAGTCAAAGGCAAGGGTGGTTTGTGGAGCAGGGCCTGAAGTCCCACTTGCTGCTGCTTTCCCAAAAATTCGGATCAAATCCCGACCAGCCGCCCCTTTCGCCCCGTGCGAGAGCTGACAATTCACCTGCGGCTCCTCCTTCTTCTTTCCAAGGGCTTTGGCAGCGAGGGTGGGAATCCCAGGAGCAGGGAGGCTGGGAAAGTCCTCCAGTACCACAGAGTCCAGCCTGTGGCCGATCCCACCTCGTCACCAGAGCAGAGTCCAGTCCCTCCCTGGACACCTGCACACCTCCCCGAGCAGCCCCTGCCAATGTCCAGTGTTTCCATCGCAGCCCGTCCAGCGCGGCCGCTGCTTCCTGAGGAATCCATTGCCCTTTCCCGGGGCTGGAGACCGCTGGGAGCTGCGGAGCGTTTCCTTAGCTGCTCCTTGCCCAGCCCCGCCCCGCCGCGCTGCGGTGCCAGGGTGCCTGCTGGATGATTTCTGTGTTGTGATCGGCGCACAGAGCCCCCGCTGTCCGGGACTGAGCCCGGCCGGTCCCGAACGCCCGGTTCTGGGTTCAAACTGACTGCCTGGCCTGCTCCTTTTACGATTCCAGTCAGAGCTCGGCGGCGCTGCGTCGCTGCCAATTTAACTGCACTTTTACCAGGACGACGAGGACGGAAAAATGAAAATCACATTTGGCACATTTAATCAGATAATTATTTTTGAAGAAACGAGCAGGAATGTTAAATACATTTCCCCGGTTTTTTCCATCTGTTGCGGCTGACGTGCAAGACTGGGGCTCTAATAACGAGGCCCATCTCCCGCGCTGCCTCCTGATTAATATTTCAGGATTATCCGAGCGCCGAGGTGCGGCCGCCCCCTCCGTGGGCAGCACATCTGGCTGCCACGTGTGCCTCGTTCCCTTACACCTGTAAATCCGGGGTCAGGGCTCCGCCTGCAAGGGGCCGCAGAGCCCTGGGGCGAAGGGGGTTGTTAATGGGGCCAGGTGCCGCTCCGGCTCCGGGTAATATTCCTGCCCCGTGTAGGGTGTCAGGAAGCAGGGCTGCTGTTAATCACCACTGCAGCACTCCTGGAGCCAACATGTTCTCTCCGCAGCCCTGGAGCTGCCTCATCCAGCGGCTCTTGCATGCGGCAGTGGACTTCGGGGCATCCCGTAATATGTACCTGTGTCCACACAAGGTGGATAACCTTCAAAGCCAGCCCAAAGGCTTTTATTCGGGATGAAAATCCCAGGGATTTTTTTCCCCCAGTCCTGGCCAAACTGAGCAAATCCGAAACTTTGCAATGGAGCAAAGAGCTGGAGCTTCCCGCCCCTCGGGCATCCGCAAGGAAGGGAATTCGCCCCTTCGGAGTGACTTTCTCACAGGTTTCCAGCCACAGGGGGACACCCAGCTGGGACAAAAGTCCGGGGGAAAGGCCACGGGCACCAGGCTGCTCCTGAACAAGGAGCGGAGCCGCCTTGTCGGGACAAACCCAGAGAGGGAAGCAGAATCCCTGGAACAGGAAAAGTGATTGGGACATTTCCCTGGAGTGAAGGTTTTCAGGGATACAGGCATATCTGCTGCCCTGCACTCTGCAGCTCCCTCTCCAGCCGGGAATGGCAGCACAGGGGTTTGGTATCGCTCTGAATTGCTTGGTTTGTTAAGGGAAAGCATTCCTGGAAAATCAGTTCCTTTGTTCTTTGCTCCTTTTTCCTGTGTCCATACAAATAGTTCATAAGGGTTTTTCTCCCCTCCAGGCAGGCCTTCCCTGATTCCCAGGGAAGCTCCCGAGACAGGAATTCTGAGATGGCCACGTCGTGGGAAGTCGTGGATCCCTAAAGATTTGTTCCACTGGACACTGGAGCAGGGAAGAAGGAGCTGGACTGGAATCCCCCAAGGATATAGGAAGCACCAGGGTAAGCTGCTGAAAAGCTGGTTCTCCCAAAGTTTGGAAGTTTGCTTTTCCCCCAGCCAGAGGAACGAGTCCAACCCCCTGGACGTGGAAGAGGGAACATCTCCTGTTGAATTTTGCCGTTGCCATAGCAATTGATTAAATAAAATAAAACCCCCCTCCACTTGTAAATTCCAAATCCTAATTGTACCGACAACAATCTAAATGTGGCTGGAACAGTGAGTCACACTCCAGATTCCGTGTCTCCGAGCGGGGCTTCATTTCCATCTAACAAGGCAATTACTGTACCGTGTGTTAATTCCGTATCATTTGATTAACAAAAACGTGCTGCTGGAGCTTTAGCACCTCTGCTATTCCGGCAGATCCCTATCTCCGGCAGAGCTGAACCTCCCTGCCTTATTTGGTGCTGCTCATTAGCATACAATATGCATATGTGCCCTTCCCACAGCCGCCAGAGTTCCAGGTCTGGAGAAAAGAGCCATCCCAAAAACGGGAGCCAGAGCAGGACCAGGCTTTGGCCCTGCGCCCAGCCCCAGGAGGTGCCACAGCCAGGTGGGAATGCCCTGGGTGGCATCCAGCAGCTCCAGCAGCTCAGAACCTCGGGAAAGCTCGTGCTGCTGGACAATCTCCACTGCACGCAGGGCATCTGACGTGGGCACAGGGATGCGCACCACCCAGAGCCCCGGGTGTGATGATGTCACCAGGCCCAGGACAAAACTCAAATATATGGGAAATCAGAAAGAAAATATTTAGTTTAAAGCCGAGGTCGGTTCTGCAGAGAGGCCTCCGTGGCCTTGTTTTACTCATTTTCACGTCTAATCCCATAAAAGCTTCTGTTTCTCACTCTTGGAAGTTGCCAAAGAATTCGGGGCCCCCTTCCAGCAATTAGGTCAATACACAAAGCCCCGATAATGAGTTGTCGGTGACTCAGCCCCCAGCCTTGGCCAGGGCAGGAGGAAGTTTTCTGACCTGGCTCTGCTCCTTCCTCCCCGAGAGATCCCGGAGGATCCCAAGGACCAGCTGCAGCCACCCAAAGCCTGGCTTAGCTGTGAGTCTCTTCCCCAGAATAATTTAACACGTACGGAAAACTGCAGGAGGAGATGGGGAGCGCGGCAGAGCCAAGGGCCATCGGGACACGGCCGACATCTCCGAGGCCGTTCCAGAATCCCAGATGAGAAATGAGGCCCTTCCCTCATGGCACCTCGGGGACAGGGATGATTTCATGGCAAACAGGATGTTGGGATGAATGAGGCAGCACCAAGACACGATGCCGGGTCCCGTTTCCCCGCTTATTTGGGGCATGAATCCCTTGAATTGAAGTCATTTTGGATGGATATTTAGCTATAAACAAATGGCATTTCCTTCTAAACCCATATTCCCGAGCCTGTGGACAAACACAGTCGAGCACCAAATGCCTTCAAGGGTCGGGCTTTGGGATTTGCCACTGGAAGAAGGGGAGGCAGCTGAAGTCGGGAGCGCTCCGCAGCCCCAGCGCCGCATGCTAAAGCTGTTTGCCCATGAATATAGATTACATTTTTTTCCATGGCAAATAAACAAATGCATAAAGATGCATTATTTCATAAGCATAAAAAACCCTGCTGCAACTATAGTGCTTTTCATTTGTTTTTATGATTACTTGTAATTAATTAGCATCAAAAGAAGATTATCAACATCGCTAAAACCCGAGATTGTACCGGCAAACGCAGCAATGATGGCGCTGCTTTATCTTTCTATTAAGGTGGAAAAAAAAGGAAATTATCGCTTTTTTATTTCATTTTTTAACTCTGCCGAGATGGAAGTATCAGAACCTGGTGGCAGCACAGCCTCAAAACGCACCAAAGTGCACAAAAAGAGAAATAATCTTCTCTAATTACAAGCTGTGCTGTGACCAGGCACATAAATATTTAAGGCAGTTTAAATTGTTATTAAAGTTGGGTTTCCAAAAGCCTTTTTCCAACCCATGTTTACACTTTATCGAGCAATTTATGAGGTCACTGCTCATGCACCTTGTCCAAAATGTCCCCCTTCCACTGAGAGCCATAAACCGGAGGCTTTTTGATGGGATCTGGAGGCTCTTAACAAGTTCTCGCTACCTGGCCCGGAGACCTTCCCCTTCCTGGGATCAGTGGCAGCGCTGGCTGTGCTTTGGGCACCGAAATCCCAAAAAAGGGACCTTCCTGCCCCTCATACCTTTCTCCTGACATTTACTGCCTTGCTATCAAGTCTTTCCGCAATCTTTAGGAGGAAGGATTTGAGAAGAGAGGAGGTGGCTGCTCGTATCCCGCGGGATGTGGGAATGCGTGACATCCAAACCTCCCAGCTGGGAGGGAAGAGGAGGGAATAAATAAACAAACCCCACAGGTGTGTTCCCAGCAGGAACATAGGTCCCAGCAGAGGACAGGCCTTTGAGTTGGAACTCCTTGGTCTTCCAAACCCAGCAAGTCCTTGGAAACAAGACAGTGTGTCCATCCATAACTCTGGGTCTATCTCCCACACTCCTCATCCTGGAGGCTTCCTGGCGGTCCCAGAGGCTGCCAGGCCTCTTCCCAAGGAGAATAATGCTCGAGGAACTCTTCCCAAGCACCCTTTTCCTGGGAAACGCCAAATCCGCAGCGCTGCCTTATTTTAATTAATGATTAATTAATGAAGGGCCGTGTTTGTCCCAAATTGATGGGCGTGGATCTGCTCCCATCCTCATATGAAATATTAACACAGCACTTGGGCTCAGCACCAGTCTGCAGCCATTAGGCTTCCATTTGCATATTCATGAGGACTCATAAATGTTGAAGGAGCCAGCGAGGAGCCCGGCAGCGGTGGCCAGGCGGAGCCAAGGCGTATTTACAGCCTTCATTAGTGCCGGGTTTGTGGGACAAAAGGGCCGGAAACAGATCCAAGGAATTCCAGTCTGCCACGGCAGCAGCTTTTCCTCCTCTTTATCTTCCTGAGCCGAGGAAACTCCAGCCCAGCCACGAAGGGCACCACGGAGCAGCTCCTGGTGCAACTGGGGTGTCCTGCTGTTCTTCCACCGTATCTCGGGATGTGTCCTGGATCAGCCTGGTGTAGGTCAGCACAGCTGGGGGGTCACCCATCCATGGTCGTGGTCCCTGGGGACACCACGGCTCCTGCCAAACTCTGCGGACAAGGGGAATGCTTTGGGAGCCAGGCATCCTTACCGTGGCTGCGCAGGACCGGGTGTGGGTGAGGCGTGAGGAAGCGGGAACATGCGAGTTCCATATGGAAAACCAGCGGTCCCGGCCTGCCTATCCTCAGGGAATGCTGTCAGGGAGTCCCGGAATGGTCTGCGTTGGAAGGACCTTAAGGAACATGGTGTTCCACCCCTGCCATGGCAGGGACACCTTCCACTGCCCCAGGTCGCTCCCAGCCCGTCCAGCCTGGCCTGGAGCACTGCCAGGGATCCAGGGGCAGCCGCAGCTGCTCTGGGGAATGAGTGGAAGCATTGGAAACTGAGGCAGCCACTGCACTGACCTGATTAAAGTCCCGGCTAGCAGGAGAAATGCTCATTATTTACCTCGGTCCTGTTGATAATAAACTGCTAAATGAATGTTATTAAATAACATTTTCCTGTCTGTTAAGTGTAGCTAAAGCAGGACAGCGATTCATTGGCAAGACAATAAAAGTTCCTTTTCTGCTTACTGGATGTTTTCCCCTCTGCAGAGCATAAATCACATTTTGTGTGAAGTGTGCATCCTTGCTCTGCCAGTTATTTGAATCTCTGGTATTTTATAATAAATGCTTTTTATTGATTTTCATTGTGCAGCACCAGGAATTGAATAAACTCCGGGCGCGAGCAGCTGAGAGGAACAGGCTGAAGGAGAAAATGGGATCAGCATCTTTCAAAGGTAAAGGTGGAAGCACACGGGGGGACTTGCCTTGCTCAGCAGCTCCCGGGAGCACCATGAAAAGCACAAACGTGATGGCGGGGTGATGCTTTCCTCTTAAAGCCCCAGAGCTGGGATGGTTCTTGGGAAAGGCCAAACAGGAGCTGTAGACTCAGCAAATCCCAGCATGAGCTGGGCTGGAAGGGACCTGGAAGTTCACCTCCTTTGGGGTGTTCTGACCTGCTCCATGAAGTAGCAAGTAAAGTCCAGCTGGATGGAGCAGGCTCAGCCCGGGGCTGCGCTGTTCCTGCATTGGGAACGACACCGGGCCCCGGTCACACAGCTCAGGACAGACGGGAATCCAGGGATTTCTGCAGAGTATGGCCTCACACCGCCCTGGCACAACAGCACTTGACACCCGAAAATCCCCCGGCAAGCCCCACATTGTTTCCCTGCTGGGTTAGCTGGGAAATGTGTTCCTACTCCAGGTAATGCGGGGCTCATTACACAATTACCTCAAGTGCTTCACAATGCATTAATTGCTGCTTGATTTAAACATTTCCCATCCAGGAACCCAACTCTGTCATTGTGACAAATTGCAAGTCAATAATCGGGTTCCTTGGAAGAGGGAATGAAGGAGCTGGAGGTTGCCTGGTCAAGGGAACCAGACCCTTAGTGAAACCCCGGGCATCAATTTTGGGATGCACGTGCCCAGGTTCCGGGGCAAGCGTGAGGTAGAACTGATCCTTTTGGCACTCAAAATACCAATTGCGGGCTCACAGAATCATTCAGGCTGAGAAAGACCTCCAAGATCCCCTTCCAGCTCAGGGCATTCTGTGATTCCACGACTTTATGATTTAATTATCTCAGCATTATTTACAAAATACTCCTCAAGCCCCAGACCTTCTCGAGAACTCAGTGCCGGCCACCACCTCATGACTCTGTTCCCAAATTCTCCAAAGGGAGAGGAGCACCCAAAGCCCAACCAGGTGGGCACCCTGTGGAATGGCAGCTGGAACTGGCACCCCAGGACAGGCTGGCAGCGGCCGGGGGATCCCAGCACCCCTGTCCGACTGCCTCCGCAGCTCTGGCTCTGAGTGCCCCTCGTGCAGAGCTCTGGAACAGCGCCTCGTCTGCTGATTTTGTAACACAGATTGAGGCTGACTCAGGACCTTGGGCACAGCCATTAAAGCAGTGACTTGTGAAACAACTGGATTCAAAGGAGTTTTCCCTGGAGAAAAATTCCCCCGTCAAACGGCAGAGTGGGAAAACTGCACACCTCCGGCCTTTTCTTCCCGGCGTTTCATCCCCTTTTCTTTCCAGCCCTGGGATCGGTGGGCCCTGCCATGTCCCTGTGCCACAGCCCGGCAGCTCCTGGCCGGAACTGTGGCCATTTCGAGGTCAGCAGCGAATTTTCCATTCAGCAGGGAGAGGATTTTGCCCGAGGTGCCTGCAGATGTTCCAAGAGATGCCCCAAGGCCCTGCAGATCACCAGGAGTGACTCCACTCACTTCCTTCAGCGCTTCCTTCTGCCTCGCTGCCCTTCGGAGCCATCCCAAGGAATCCTTGCTGGCTGGCCAAGCCTCGGCAGTGCCTGGAGCTTCCCTGTCCCACCTGCTGCCATCCTCCATCCCTGCCAGGGGGCCCTCAGCTCTGCTCTGTGGGGCTGGCGGGATGCTTCCCAGCTCCCGGAGAGAATTCCAGGGTGTGTTTACGAGCTGCAAGCCCAGGTCATGAAGATTTTCATGAGGATTTTCTTCCGATAGAGAATTCCAGGCAGAAGAAGGGGTTTCATCCCCCAGGAAGTTCTGAACACTGTGCCAAGAGTCTCAGGCATCAAAACACTCCAGTGCCTCGTCTCTGCTACTGTCCTGACTCGTCACTGGATGTCAAAGCGGTCGTGGAATCCTGGAATCATCGTTTCTGCGTTCCAGGGGTTCTCCCAGCAGGGCTCTGATCCCGCCCTGTCAGCGAGAGCTGTGTCTGCCTCCCTCCCTCCGGGGAGAAATGTGTTTGTAATAACACTCCTCTCCCCGAGATGGGAACCAACAGGTTTGAAAATAATTCCCAGGACTTGTGTTCCCGTCGCGCGCTGATAAAATGGCTGGTTGGGAACCGGCTCCGATGTGACGGAGCCTTAAATTACCGGAGTTTGATGAGCCTGGTGCACACGTACGGAAACTGTCACCGGGAATTCTCCCCATCCAGACTTTATATAATAAGGGAGGGATTAATCAGGAGTGGAGGTCTGCAAATATTTGCCTGTTTCCATAGCGATGGGGAGCCCACACACACAATAAATACCTTTTCCCACATGCGTTATCATCGCTGCCTAATCATATAATCACCAAGCCATGGCTCAGGCGGGGCCGGGAGGAGAATAAACACCATTAATTAACAGATTTATCAGCTAGAGGAGGAGGAGGAGGTGGCAAACGAGGAATGGAGCGGAAAACGCGCTTTGGAGCAGGTTTGGGCCTTTCTCATTTCTCCAGGAAACTTCGCAAACTCTTAATTAGCTCACCAAATCCTCTCTGTCTTCTTCCAAAAATAAAACTTCTGACAACTGTTCAAACCACGCCGCACTCTCACCCACCAAACACACATTTCAGTACAAATATAAAGCCATGGCGGGGAAGTGTCAGAGGCATTGCTTCGAAGGAGGGAAAGTGAGACTTTTGGCATCGCTCGCGAAATCCGACGAGTTGTCTCCCGGAGCGGGACACGGATTGTCTGGAGCTGCAGGGAATGTGGCACATGACAAAGGAGTGACACTTGGCCAGCCAGCGAATTAGTAACGTTTGCATGCAGCAGCTCCGCTTGCCTGAAATAATCCCTCCTGGCGTTTCCAAACACCTTCTCCCAGGGTGGCAAGTCCGGCCTGCTCGTCCTAGTGGCAATGGAGCATCCAAACCCAAAGGGATTTTTGGGATTAAGCCTGGCGCTGTTCATTCCTCCCTCCATTCTGAATCAAAGGGGGCTGTTGCCGGTAAAGTAGCAAAGTTCTGAGAGCTGCTTTGGTTTCCAAGGGCCAGCAGGAGCCAGAGGGTTCAGCTCGGAGTTTCCAGGGATGAAAGCACCTCGGGCTGCTCCCGCTGCCGGGGGTGAGGAGCAGCCATCCCAGGGGATTGTCCCCGTGAGCACCGAGGGGATCACGGAACGAACCGTTCCATGGCTTATGCTGGGGGTAGGAAGGGACCTTAGAGCTCATCCCATGCCACAGGCAGGGACACCTTCCACTATCCCAGTCCCACCTGTCCTGGGACACTGCCAGGGATCAGGGGGATCCACAGGCGCTCTGTGGCACTCCTTGGATCGCAGGCTCCTGGTTTATTATTTCCCACTGAAAATGCCACGATTTTGGGGCTGCTGGAAGTGCCAGAGCTGTCACCCTGGAGACTGATCCTCCTCAGGGGATGCTCCCATCGCCCTTTCCAAGACTTCTCCTCCCAGCGGCAGGAACAGATTTTTGGAACGAATGGGAGCATTTCCACCCTGTTAGTGCCACGCTGAGGAGGCGAGAGTCCCTGTGCCCTATCCCAGAACTCCCAGGGCAGCCGGGGAGCCGTGCTGGTTCCCGGCCCGTTCCCATCCGCGGGAGGAGCGGAACCCGGAGCTGGGCTGCGCCACTCCCAATCTCCGCTGACATCTGAGTAATGTGGATTTTGCTTCGATGACAAGCTCATTATGGAGCATAATTGCGACGCAATCTCCTGGTAAACACTGGGTTAAAGCCCCTGGAAGATGCTTGTTCCTCTCGTTATTAATTAGCACGTGTCCACTCCGCCAGATCCAGAGCCCAAACTTCATTTGTTATGTTCAGCCAAATGCATGAGTAGCTTTGGAGTAATTATTTTCCAACATCATCTAATACCTCTCTGCACATCAATTAAAAATCCTCTTAACAAGGAACTGCATTTTGTTTGAGATCAAATGCCTCGTCCAAAGCTGTATCAATCATGTAGAGCTAATTAGTGGGTCTGCTTTATATCATTTGTTTTACTTTATTATTCTATTATACACTTCCTAATGAAACCAATTGAACAATTTTGAAATCTTTGTTCAATTAATTGAAGGCTTAAAGGCCAGCTCCCTTTTTTTTGGCTTTAAAAAGCACGGATGCAAAGGGAAATAAAATTCCCTGCGTGTTTTATATCTATTTCTTTCCTGGGGTAAATTCTCCACAGCTGCTTTTAAGGTTTTAGCACTATTTTTATGTCACTTGCAAATACCTCCTGGCTCAGCAGCCCCTGGAAGGCCTTTGTTCACAGGCAGGTGATGGCAAAGGGCTCGAACAACAGGAGAAAGATCTGTGGGAGCTGATCCCGAGCCCAGAGCTGCCACATCCTAAATTATTGCCGGTGGACACGGACGTTTTCCAAGCCAGTTGCAAAAAGGAGCTTTGGAGAGGATGCTCAGGGTAAATATTTGCTGTGGGAAAAGCGGCTTTGAATGCCTTGCTCTTAGAAAAGGAGTGGATCCAGCGTTTCGGGAAGCTCCGAAGAGTCAGTGCTGTCAGTGCCGCTGTCCAGGAGCTCCTCACTCCGTGCTTTCGAGAGGAGGACTCTCCAAGGAGGACCCTGCTCAGCCAAGCTTAGCCTCCAGCAGCTCCAGCAGCTGGAGCTGGAGCTGAGCAGCACGAACTGCTGGGAACCTCCAGGCCGTTGTGCAGCTCTGTTTTCCAGACACCATAAGGAGAGGGAGAATCCCGGCCGGGATTAGAGCCGTGTTGATGAACAAGCAATAGTGGAGCATTCCCAAAATCAAATTGCAGCTAGAGGGAGGGAGAGCTGTGACAAGGGAGAGACTGGAAGGATGGGATAAGGCTGTTAAAAAGCATCTCCATCCCAGCAGGCCGATGGCACCTGGACTGTGTCACCCCACTGCGGCAGCAGGATCGGGGCAGTGCCAAACTGCAAATCCTGGGGACAGTTCTGGGCTCCTCAGGACAGGAAAGAGCCCAAGGGGCTGTGGCGTGTCCAGGGAAGGGAACGGAGCTGGGAAGGGGCTGGAGCCCCAGGAGCAGCTCAGGGAGCTGGGAAAGGGGCTCAGGCTGGAGCAGAGGAGGCTCAGGGGGGACCTTGTGGCTCTGCACAAGTCCCTGACAGGAGGGGGCAGCTGGGGGGGTCAGGCTCTGCTCCCAGGGAACAGGGACAGGAGGAGAGGGAACAGACCCCAGGAGGAATTTCTCCATGGAAAGGGTGGGCAGGCCTTGGAAGGAGGTGTTGGAGTGCCAGTGGTCCGAACTTCCAGCTCCCCAGCATTTCTGGGACACATCGGCCGTGGCGAAGCACAGCTCAATCAATGCCCCACCGGAGCCGCTCGTGCTGGTGGAGGAGCAGGAATTCTGTGCAGCCAGGCTGCCTGAGCAGCCCCTCTGCAGCCACAGTGAACGCTTCTCAGCTAAATCAAACTGACAAATCAGCAGATGCTGAGGGGCTCGCAGCAAATGGACTGTGTTTCCTTTTTCATATGGAGAAGGAGGGTAAAAATAAGAATGACTTTCACATGCCGTCAGATTGCTTGGGAGAAATCAAGGGATATTATAGAAGCATTGGAGCAGAGGGAATTCAGATTTAGACCTCTTGAAATCTGGGGTTCAAGCTGAGTTTCTACTTCTCGGTAATAAAAGAAACTACTCCTTGTGTTCGTTCCGAGCTGCGTTTAAAGGCACAGGTCTGTCAGAAAGGAGCCCTGGTCCCGGCTGCTGTTCCAGCGGGAGTCACCTGTGCATCCCCCTGGATACACAGGGATCTGGCCACGCTCTCACCCATGCCCACCACGGTGTGAACCAGCTCAGGGGTGGGCAGTGGGATCCCAGAGCTGGCTCAGAATCGTGGGACGAGTGGTTGGGAGGGACCCTAAAGCCCATTGCATTCCAACCCTTTGCCGTGGGCGGGAACAGCTTCCACCAGAGCAGAAACTGACTGGGAATATTTATGGATTCCCTGTGAGCAGTCAGTGAGCTGAGGCTCAATGTTTGTTGTGCACACAGGTTGCCCTCAGTTCAAGCTGTAACAGATGGCGTGGAACGGCACCCGAGTGCATCCCAACTCAGCTGCTCTCCCAGAGGCAGCGCCGCTGGACACAGCCCCTCGGACACGGGTGGTCCCAGGCCCAGCAGAGCCGTTTGATGTCCCCTCCCCAGGTAGGAAGGGCTTTGGTGTCGGGACATTTGGGAGCCATTAGGATTCCTCACTCATACACAGCCTGTTTTCCGTCTCTGCCCGTTCGGGAGGGACGCGGGGGAAGCATCCTTTTTGGATTATCCCAGCATCCTGTTTGGAGAGTTCTGGCCAGAAAGAGCAGCTCCAGTTCACTTCGAGCTATGAAACAAAAGCAGATGCACACAAAGCCCGGGATCTCTTGGTGTCAAAAGAGAACTGAGCTCCCCTGTCTTTGGGGCCTTGGTCACTTCTGAGCCTAAGAAGTGTCACAGGAGAAAAATCCCAATAATAAGTGGAATGCTGAACTGATGTGAGCGGGAGGAAAAGCAGGAAAAAGGCTGTTTTGGAATTCTGCAGTGTTTAATTCTCTTTGGGGGGTGATGGAAACAGCCCTTCTGAGGGCGTAAATCCTTCCCACGCTTGGATTTCAGCCAGAGGAACACCGGGTTCCAACAATGCCTCTGGATACACAGCAAGGTACAGGGCAGAAAGTTCATGGAGATCTGGGCAACCTGGGCTGGTGGAAGGGGTTGGAATGAGATGGGCATTCCCATCCCATGCTCCTGCTCAGCTGCAGCCTGCCCTTGGCAGCACTGAGCTTTCCCTGGATGGTGCCTGCGCCTCAATGGGATGCCCAGAGCAGAGGTTCTGCCCTTTAGGAAGCCCGGGTGAGCAAATTTATCTGGAGTGTGTGGTGCTGGCAAATGCCAAACACCCCCAGGAGTCTGCAGCTCCACTTCACGTGTGCCTGAAGTTCCCTGGATCCCGTGTGCAGCGTGTCTGTGCTCACATGAACGTCCCAAGGATTCAGGTCCCACCTCCAGGTTCCGGCACGTGTTCCCTGGCTGGGAGACCGGACAGGGCCCCCCCGCGTGCAGCAGCTCCGGGGTGGATTTGCAGAGAGCTGTGCAATAAAGGCGCTCCGGAGCTGGGCTGGCACGGGCAGTGGTGCTGCCGGCTGCTCCGGTGGAGGGAGGAGGGCATGGGAACGGCTCCGACGGGAGGCAGAAATGGAGCAAACGCACCAGGAGTGCACGCAGGGAATTAAAGAAGGGGTTAAAAAATCCTGGGCGGGAGCTCACCTCTGCCCTGAGGGTGTTAGTCAGCCCGCACGGCATTTAAGCCCCATTTCCAGTCTTAAAATAGGGCTTAAGTAGGCCAGAAGTGCCGGTAACCTCGTGCTGCCCCAGCTCGGGGATGTTTGCAGCTCGAATGAGCACTGAATTCTTGCTCGGCCCGGCGGAACCCTCCTGGCACCGAGCCCTGAGCAAGGTTTGGTGAGGATGGCTGGCTCCAGCCGGGATCCGGGAGCCCGAGCCTGCCCGGGATGAACCCAGCGGAGTCAGGAGCGCTCCGGTCCAGCTCGGAGCATCCTTAGCACATCCCGGGCAGGAAGGAAAATCAGCCGTAGGATTTTGCCTCCGTTTCCTCATGTTTCCCCTCTGCTCTGCGAGTTTAGGATATTGGGAAGAAAATGCAGGCCTCTCCTCACATTTTTCCTAGGGACAACAGCTTGTGGTGTCTTGACAATGAACCCAGACAAAGGCAGGGACGGGTCCCCCTCCCGTTCCTGGTCCGCACAGCCCGGGATCTTCTCCTTCCCCTCAGCCAGAACAGCCATCTGGAAATTAATGTGGAACAAAGTGTAAAGGGAGAATATTTTTGTGATCTAATCCTGTAGGTCCCATTATTTAATTTATTTATACAAAGCAGGGAACGCCGAGACAGATGCAGGAGAGAGCTCGAGAGGCAGCGAGGACATTGTTCAGCTCTGCTCCTCTAAAGAGCCAATTATTCCCCTTCAAGTCCTTTAGTTTCAGGGGCTGCCGGAGTCGTTGGAGGGATAAAAGTGGGAGCCTTTCATCTGGAGGATTCAAGTGCCAGTCCTCCAGGCAGACCAAAGCCACATGGAGTGGGTTGGCTTCTTTTCCTCCTTAATGCATTATTCTGGAATGGGATTATTAAACAGTAGTGAATAGAGAATTTAAATTTGCACCATTGACAGCTGATTAATTTCTTTTTTTTAAGCAAAAAAAAAAAAAAATTCACTCATCATCAAAAATATAAATTAAATCCTTTAAGGGAACTTCCAAGGAAAAGCACAATGGTTGCTACTTTCCCTGACTCTAACGCTCCTTGCTGTAATTCCGCATTAAGGGGAATTTTCTTTTAGCTACCAAATAAAATCCAGATTGCAGTCCTTGAAATGAGGTAACTGGAGGTGTCCTGCCCCATGAATCCCTCACAGCAGGTGTCAAGGAGCTCCTGCACACGTGGGATTCCCCAGGCCCCTGGCTGGAACTGAACCCCAGCCTCTGGCACATCCATACCCATCCATAACCACCCACACCCATCCATACCATCCATACCATTCCTACCATCCACACCCATCCATACCATCCACACCCATCCACACCCATCCACACCCATCCACACCCATCCATACCATCCACACCCATCCATACCATCCATACCATTCCTACCATCCACACCCATCCATACCATCCACACCCATCCACACCCATCCATACCATTCCTACCATCCACACCCATCCATACCATCCACACCCATCCATACCATCCATACCATTCCTACCATCCACACCCATCCATACCATCCACACCCATCCACACCCATCCATACCATCCACACCCATCCATACCATCCACACCCATCCATACCATCCACACCCATCCACACCCATCCATACCATCCACACCCACCCACACCCATCCATACCATCCATACCATCCATACCCATCCATAACCACCCACACCCATCCACACCCACCCACACCCATCCACACCATCCACACCCATCCATACCATCCACACCCATCCACACCCATCCATACCATCCATACCATTCCTACCACCCACACCCATCCATACCATCCACACCCATCCATAACCACCCACACCCATCCATACCATCCACACCCATCCATAACCACCCACACCCATCCATACCATCCACACCCATCCATACCTTTCAATACCATCCATAACCATCCACACCCACCCACACCCATCCATACCCATCCATACCGTTCCTACCATCCACACCCATCCATAACCACCCACACCCATCCATACCATCCATACCATTCCTACCACCCACACCCATCCATACCATCCATACCATCCACACCCATCCACACCCATCCATAACCATCCACACCCACCCACACCCATCCATACCATCCACACCCATCCACACCCATCCATACCATCCACACCCATCCATACCATCCACACCCATCCATACCCATCCATACCCATCCATAACCACCCACACCCATCCATACCCATCCATAACCACCCACACCCATCCATACCCATCCACACCCATCCATAACCACCCACACCCATCCATACCCATCCATAACCACCCACACCCATCCATAACCATCCATACCATTCCTACCACCCACACCCATCCACACCCACCCACACCCATCCATACCATCCACACCCATCCATACCATCCACACCCATCCATACCCATCCATACCCATCCACACCCACCCACACCCATCCATACCATCCACACCCATCCATACCATCCACACCCATCCACACCCATCCATAACCATCCACACCCATCCACACCCATCCATAACCATCCACACCCATCCATACCATCCACACCCATCCATACCATCCACACCCATCCACACCCATCCATAACCATCCACACCCATCCACACCCATCCATAACCATCCACACCCATCCATACCCATCCACACCCATCCACACCCATCCACACCCATCCACACCCATCCATACCCATCCACACCCATCCACACCCATCCATAACCATCCACACCCATCCACACCCATCCATAACCATCCACACCCATCCATAACCACCCACACCCATCCATACCCATCCATACCATTCCTACCATCCACACCCATCCACACCCATCCACACCCATCCACACCCATCCATACCCATCCTCACTGCCAGGCAGCCTTAGGAATAATAAAAGGAATGACTCCATGAATCCAAACCACAGCCAAATTGAGGGAATGTGGTTTATTAAGTGGTCGTATCCCAATCCACAGTGTTTCTTAGAGCACATCCCGACTCCACTTTGGAATGGATTTAATTCAGTTTCACTCTCAGAAAATTAAGTTATTCCAAATTAATGGCACTTTAATTCCAAACATAGCTGTTTCTACCATGGCCTAATGCAACTCATTCTTTCTTAATTCCCACCTTTTCCTAATTCCTATCTACTTTCCCACATGTCCTGTTGGAGAAAGTCCCATCGTCTAAGCACAGAATGGTCTGGGTGACAAAAGACTGGAAAATCGTCATTAAATATAAAACCCTCCCCCGAATCTTTAAGTAAGAGCTTTATTGAGCAGTGCCCTTGGTTTTCCAGCAAGCTCCCGGTCTGTATTCCCCCCTGGAAAAGCCACCAGCCGGATCATGCGGCATCAGTGTTGTTGTGCTGACTCGGCGGAAGTGTAATGATTTCCATCCATCTCGGGGAGCTGCAGCGAGCCAGAGAACCACTGCTGGCACCGCACACCTGTCCCTGGGACAGGTACGGCAGAGTAATTGCCGCGTCCTTCCCGCTCGGCGCGCAGCTGCCCGGGATGGCTGCTAATAAAGATGCATGGCTGTGCCGGCTCCCAGCTGCGCTCCCGAGCAGGAGCCGAGCCGCTCCCGGACTCAGACCTGCTCTCCTGTTAACACTTTCTGCCTCATTTCCCAGCCACGAGACATCGGCAGGAATCCCCTTTTTGTGGAACTCGGGGAATAGAATGCTGTTGTTGATTGTTGTTTGTTGTTATGGTGGTGAATCGTGGAATGTGCCACGTTCCAGCCGCGGGTAATGAGGCAAAGGAGGGTTTAACCAGTTCATGGATTGGGGATGGATTTAGGTCACAGAGCCATGGAATCCCAGAATGGTTTAAGTTGAGGGGATTTTAAGGATCATCTCATTCCACCCCATCCATGGGCAGGGACACCTTTCACTATCCCAGGTTGCTCTAAGCCTCACCAGGAAACCCTGACTTCTCACAGCCAGCACACAGGGAAATACAGCATCCCGTAAAAAGTACACAGCTCTGGGAAAAAGAGGAATCCTGCAGCACCTTCCAGCTCTTCACATGGACTTGGGAATCCAAGGGATTAGGGGGTTTAGCTGTAAGCCCAGCTCAGGCTGCTGCAAGCAGCACTTCAAACTCCTAATTTCCCAAAATCTCCATATTACCCGGTCAAGATCTTTGAGCAACCAGCAGATTTCCCCAGACTGTTAATCCCCCATTTCATCCTTTCCTGGGCTTTTTTCAGAGGCTGAGAAATGTAATCCTAATTTAATCCTGGCTGGAACGCAGTGAGCAAGATGGAGGGGCAGGGCTGGAGTGGGAAGATCTCCACAGCCATGGGGTTCAGTAGGAAAGGATTTCCCAGAAATTCCCTTTGTATTCCCGAGGTCAAGAGAGTGACCCCACAGCCCTGCTGGGTGGGTGAGGCAGAAAGGGAATTCGAGGGACACTGGTGGATTTTCCCCCCATGGCATTCCCTATGGGGAGGGTCCCTGTGGACACAGCAAGGAGATGCTGCTGGGAAGCTGGAAGGTGAGCGAAAAACTTAGATATCTCTACCAAGAAAAGCCTTGGAGACAACCTCAAGTCATTTAATCAGTGATCTGCCTCGGTGCCAAGGGGAACATCCTCAGGTCCCTGTGGGCTTGACATACTCGCAATATTCCAAGAACTTTCATTCTCCTTGTCCCTCTCCGCCTTTCTCACTGAAGAGCTCATCTCTTTTTTTTGGTGGGAATAATAGATGGAGATTGAGAACCCAGAATAAATCAGGAGCTGGACTCTGCTGCTCCTTGTGGGTCCCTTCCAGCTCAGGAGATTCTGTGATTCCATGATCTTCCTTCGTTCATTGAGATTCCAAATTCCACAGTGCTGGATAGTGGCTGTGGCTGTGCAAATTCCATCGCCTGCCTGTTCATTCCAGAGTAACCCCACGTTCCTTGTGCTTCCTCCCTCCCTGAGCCATCCCAGCTCCGGCCCGTGCTTGGCTGTCCGTGTTCCCCTGGAAGGAGGGAGCCCCATTCCCACCTCCCACCCTTTCTGTCCAGCTGCCAGGATAATTCACTGCTGGTGCTGCTTCCAGGACAAAGCATTTTTCATGGTTATTTTTCTATTCCAAGGGAAAAGAGAAGCTTTCCCTTCCCGTGCTTATTTAGACTGCACCTTAGGAATGTTTGACGCAGTTAAGCTCAGGTTTAGGTGGAGCTGTAGGGCTCAGGGTCTGGCTTTGGGGGGTAAATAGGAACAAAACCAGGAAATGTGACATCCCAAGAAGCAAGTGGAGAGAGGAACCCAGAGGTCTCAGCCTCCAACCCACTTACTGGAGCCGGGATTTAGGGACTTTGCAGTGGGGATTAGTGGGATGAATCACCTCACTTCCCCCGAAGATTCGCCGGGGCTGCGATTTGTGCCTGCTAAGCCGCTATAATGATGAACAATCCTTTTTATTAACGGTCCTAAAAATAGCAACGGCAGCCAGACCTTACATAAAGCACGAGTGACATGTGCCAGCTCCTGCCCCAATCCCCCGAGAGCCGCTCCAGTCTGGGAGACGCCGGCACCAAACAACTTCACTGGAGGGAAGAGGGAAACGCGGGGTAGAGCTGCTCCGGTGGCTCGCTCTGAGCGCCCTCAGCACGGGGGCAGGACCTCCCCTTGGGGATTTTCCCATCAGACAATGTGTGATTTTGGGACTCTGGGAGCGTAGGAGCAGCATGTGCACTTGGGCACAAACATCCCTGTCAGGACAGCCCACATCCCACCACCACGGCTCCACGCCCACGGCAGGATTTCATCCCAATTTTACTGCTCGCCTGCCCCTTCTCAGTGTCCCTCTTCACCCCCGGTATAACAGTGACCTCTCAAACACACCAGTGCCTGCTTCCTCGTTTTTTCCATGGGTTTTAAGGGGACGCCCTGGGATCCCCACTGGTCTGTAGGCAGCTCTGAGTCCTTGGAGTACGTCTCAGGGATGCCTTGGAGATCATCTGAGCACCTCCTGGAAGCAGCGTGTCCCCTTTCCACGGGGTCTTTGGCACTCCAGTTGTGCCTTCGGGAACCAACCCTCACCAGCTTTGCCTGAAATAAAATGGGGATGAAACAGAAGAGGGAATTCTGTCACTCCCAAAAGAAAATGGGCAGAGATTAACCCTGGGGAGAACTCCCAGCTCTGGGGGAATCCTTCCCCAGCGAGCTCTGACTGCCTGAACCAGCTTAAAATGCTGCAAACCCCCAGTATCCAAAGCCTTGACAGCTTTTCCCCAAGTCTCTGCTGCTCTCCGTAACTTCCAAGACCAAATTAGCAGCGCAATCATGAGAAAAGGAATCAGAGCCTTCTCCAAGCTGTCAAGTGCATTTTGCTGGATGATTAATTGGCAGAGCTCCGGCCAAGCCCTGGGTCCTGCTAAAGGCCATGCCCTTGACTTGCACCTGCCACTGATTGCAGAAAATGGATGTCTTCACTTTTCCCTTTTTTCCCTCCCCTTTTTTTCGGTGCAGCTGTTAAACTGCTTTAAGGAAATCTTATTTATCTCGACCAGGAACTCGAACTTCTTCTCTAATCTCAGGAGGCTGAAATGAATGTAATTCTCTGCCTCAGCCTGACTTACAGAAGCAACATTTTAGGATCTTTAGGAGAGCTGCGCTAATTGACATGATTTTTGTTCCTTGTCTAGGAGCTGGGATGTTCCTGTGCTTTGCGGCCTCCACACAGCCACCACGAGGTGCCAGAGTGGGATCTGTCCTCCCCAGGTACTGCGAAGGGTGAGTGCAGCAGAAAGGGGGGAAACCACAATAAAGTGGGGTTTTGCCTATTGGATTCAGTGGGGGAGTGAAGGAGAAGAAGTTTTTACCGTTGCTGTTGAATTTTTTGGCAGAGACCAAGGCAAAAAGGGGTAAATCCACTGGCAGGTAGTTTGGTGTCACAGGGATTCACTGATGGGGAGGAATCTGGGGACGTGGCACTCAGGAAAAGCCTTCTGAGCTCCCCAGGGAAACGCAGCGATTCCCAAACAATGGGCCAGGAGATCCTGGCAGAAATGGTCTGGAATGGCAGCTCTGAGCTGGGGCCAGTGGGAGGTGGCCCTGCATTTGAGGATTCCAGCTCCCCTCTGACATACACCTGGGGGTGATCCTTTGATCCCCAAGAGGAGGAGGAGGGAAGGGTCATTCCCAGGCTGCTCACTCCTAGGAAATGTCCTGTAGCATTTCTCTGCTCCCAGGAAGTTCCCACATTCCCACACCCTCCGAACCCTCGGGAATCACAGAAACTGGGCCTTTAAGAGCCGAGCCTAATATTGCAAGCCTCGCAGTGGATTGGAAGGGTTGGGAACAGTTGTGCTCTATAAATAACTCCTCCGTGGAGCCCATCTGCAGCTCCCATCTTTCCAGGCTCTGGAGGCACGGCGCAGGCAGGCCTGGGAAGTGGGAGCTGCTCATTAGCATGGGAGCTGAGGGCAAGGACAGCTCCTGGGTTCTGGGGGCTCCTCCCCAGGCCTGGGATCACGTGGGGACAGCAGGTAGGTGACAAACAACGGCACAATGCAACACTGCTTCCTATAGTGAGTGGGAAGAAAACACTCCAAAGCCAAGGGGGAGAGGCTTTGAGCATCCTTTGAATGGCACTGGGAAGCCATTCCCTGTGTCCTGTCCCTCCATCCTTGTCCCCAGTCCCTCTGCAGCTCTCCTGGAGCCCCTTCAGGCCCTGGCAGGGGCTCTGAGGTCTCGCTGAATCCTTCCCTTCTCCAGGCTGAGCATTCCCAGCTCTCCCAGCCTGGCTGTCTGGGTGACACCATTCCTGTAGATATCTCAAACCCTCCCTGTGTGTTTGGAAGTCGCTTGGGGCTCCTTTGGGAGAGAAGCCTTTAGCACGGATAACCCTGAGGCCTGCACGTGCTCCGAGGTGAGCCGGGAGTTACTCCTGGGAGTAAGGAGCCCGTTCCCTCCCGTGCTCACACGTGGGACAAAACAGGAGAACATATCCCAGCCCCATTCCCATTGATCCTTTAAAAGCCAATCTCTGCATGCGTTTAACCGGGAAAGCAACATCTGCTGCGCTCAATCCAGGTGTTTTATGTCCCTGTCATTAATTGGAGGGGACATTATGTCATCATACATCAACGGGGAAAGTTGGGTAAAGTGCCACTTATCTCGGGGGCTGTCATTAATCAGCTCCCTTTCATCGGGAGCCCATGCCGCCGCTGTCAGGGGCTGTGTGACACCTTGGAATGTTTTCCTTCTCCTTTCCAGGTGGTTTGGAATTAACGGTGTGGAAACCTCACACACACACCATGGTCACCGAGGGCTCTGCTCCTCGCGCAGGCTGGGAGGGATTCTAAGGATCATCTCTGCCGTGGGTGGGGACACCTTCCCCCAGAGCAGGTTGTCCAGCCTGGCCTGGAACACTTCCAGGGATGAGCCATCCACAAACTCTCTGGGCAGCCTGGGCCAGCCTGGCAGAGGCTGTGCCCTGGCACCACGTGGGGTGCCCGGGAATGCAGGGAATGTCATTCCCCTGGGACGCGGGAGCGGCCAGGGGGCCGGATCCCATCCCCAAATCCACACCCCAGCCCTCCAGCGGTGGCATCCGGCACGGCCCCGGGAAGCGCATGTGGAGAACAGCCCGAACTGATGGGGAATTGTGAGTCAAACAAATTGAGTGTGACAGAAAAAAAGCCAAGCCTTGACTGGATTTGCTTCCCGGGAATGACACGAAGTCAAGTATCTTATTAAGTTCAAGAGAATTACATTTTCCATGCTCCAGCGAGAGACACGGGCCCTTTGGAAAATCATAATGAACGGCTTTCTGCCGCCCTCATTTACATACCTTTGATAAATGGCTGTAACCAGATTAGGGAGATAAAATAACCAGTCTATTAATTACAATGATTATTATTTAATAGAAAATGGGATTCTGGGCGCTGCGGCTGGGAAGAAGGAGGCTTAGCAATGCATTATATGGATGTGGTGGTTTATCTTTAGGAGTAAGATAAGTGTCCGGCTCTTCTGCAATCTGAAGAATATGTTCATTACCTGGGCAAGATTTATAAGTATAATTGAGTGTAATATTTTAAAACTCTTTGCCTTATTTGGTGGACAAGGCTGGGCTGCTGCTTTAATTAAGCTGGGTAAAACCTTCATGAAGTTATCAAACAGGGGCCCATTTGGATGGAAATGACTGCCTTATGTGAGAAGTTTGGGAGCTGAAACAATCCCGGTCCTGCCCGAGCTGAAGGGGGGCTGCTGTGATCGACGTTGCTCTGTGCATTTGAGGGATGTCTTGTGGAAATCTAAATCAGCACAGCCAGAAGGCCCAGGGAGTGCCTGACCCCTGGGCTGGGCACCGCTGAGGCCAAACCTCTAATCCTGGGATCAGTTCTGGGCTCCTCAGGACAGGAGAGACATAGAGTGTGTGCAGGGAAGGGAACGGAGCTGGGAAGGGGCTGGAGCCCCAGGAGCGGCCGAGGGAGCTGGGAAAGGGGCTCAGGCTGGAGCAAAGGAGGCTCAGGGGAGACCTCCTCACCCTGGAGGTGTCCAGGGAAGGCCTGGACGTAGCGCTCAGTGCTCTGGGTTGGGGACAGGGTGAGGATCGGGCACAGCTTGGACCCGATGACCCCGGGAATCTTTCCCAAGCTCAGTGATCCTGTGATCAGCTGGCCAGCATGGCCAGTGCTCCTGCATCCACAGGCCGTGCATCCCTCCTTCCTCCCTCTCCTGCTCACAGCATCCTGAGCAAGGGCCACTGAGTCAAAACAACTTTTCCCAGGTCACATTTGTCTGGAGCACACAGCGAATAGGCAAAGCAGGCGCGGGCAGGAGCCGGACCCGGTGCAGGGGCCTGGGAAGGGCCTGTGAGGGGCCGCGGGGGTGTCCCGTGTCCCGCCCTACCTGCCAGTGGGAAAGGGAATGAAAGATAAATGGTGCCATCTGCGCCCGCACATGCCACGGCGGCAGGGGAGGCGAAATGCTAAGTAGAGCACGAGACGTGTCTGGCAGAGTCACCTATGCATAAAATGAGCCTCCCCGCCGTGCCCGGGAGCCGCGGCCATCCTCCGCCTCCCGCCGCGCCCGGGCCGCTCCCGCGGGGTCCTGCGGCTCCGCGGCCACGCTCGGGCTGGGCCGTGTCCCCCTGTCCCCGCTCCCCGCTCGGGCTGGGCCGTGTCCCCCTGTCCCCGCTCCCCGCTCGGGCTGGGCCGTGTCCCCCTGTCCCCGCTCCCCGCTCGGGCTGGGCCATGTCCCCCTGTCCCCTCCCCGCGGCTCTGTCCCCGCTCCCCGCCCGCAGCCGGGCTCGGGCTGTGCCAGGTCCCCCCTCCCGCTCCCCGCGGCTCTGTCCCCGGCTCCCGCGCCGCCGGAGCTGTTGTCACCTTTCCCGGAGCCGGTGTCGTGTCTCACATCTCCTGTTCGCACCCGCAGCATCCATCATCCGCAGCCTGGCTCCGTAACTTCTCCTGGCATCTGTCAGGTCACCCTTTCTTTCGGCGCTTTATTTTTTCAGCAGAACATCCCCCATGCTGCGAGGGAGCCGCTGATTTATCAACCCCCCGCAAGCCCTGCGTGCCTGGCTTTCCAAGCAGGTCGGGAGCGGTGCGGGAGCGAGCGGGGGCCGCGCTCCCAGCCCTTGGGTGAGCTGACACGCGCTCCTTCTTGGCTTATCTGTCACATCTGCTCTCGGTCACACATCTGGCAAAGGACAGCCATTACAGCTATTGCCCTGCGCTCCAGGATGTTCCTGCCTGGCGTCCAGCCGGGGAAAAAGGGTGAGGTCATGCAGGAACAGCTCCTTTCGGGGTGCTCCTGTGCTTAATCAGAATTGCCTTTCATTAACTCTCTGGCCACTTGGAGCAGCGACAGGAGCATGGGAATGTCGTGAGGTCCACAGCTGGATGGCAGCTGGACCCTGCATCACCTGCAGGCTGAGGCAGCTCCTCACAGCAGTGCCCGGGAGCAGAGCCCCAGCCCGGCCGCCTGGAGCCGTGCTCATGGGTTGGGAGCACCCCTGGAGCGGGAGCCCTGGATCAGGAGCCAGTCTCCCCCCAGCTGGCAGCCCCAGTTCCCCCATTCCAGGCTCTGGGGGTAACACCAAGCACTGTCGGGCGTTATTGCCTGCTATCCACCTGCTATTCCCACTGGAATTCCTTGGGTCAGGTGAGGGAATGACGACGACGATTATTGAGCCAGGAGGATGCTACCAAAAGGAAAGGATGGTGGCAGGATGGGGCCCTGATTCTTCTGAGCCTGAAATAAAATACATTTTATGCTGTGTCCTTATTTAATACCCACAGCAATGCTATCTATGAGCTGGACGAGTCCGTTTTCCCTTCCACACTCCTTCCCGCATGTGTGGAGGAGACAGTCAGGATAAACTGGAGAGCCATGTGAGGAACAGCAGAGCAGCCCCGAAGCCCAGCAGGATTTAACAGGGATGAAGTTGCCACATTTAATGGGTTCTGCAGTGGCTGTCCTGAACCCCGACAGTGTGACGCCCCTGGTTACGGATCAGAGAGGCAGCCCTGACCCTCTTCCCCCCTAAACACGTTTTACACACAGCTTCCAACCCCAGACATTCCTTCTAGGAATTGCTACTCGGTGCGATGCCACGAGAAATCAAGAGTAGTGGTGGTTAATAATAAACCAGGCAGCATGGAAAGAACAGATTGCGGTGGGAATTACTGTCTTTCCCGAGATTTGAGGGGTTGGGGGGGCTTTTTTGGGTTCGTCACTGTTGTTTTTAGCTGAGAGATCCCAGCTGGGCCTGAGACTCTGTGTGTGTGAGGAGCTATTTTCCTCCTTGCCTGTGCATCCATTGGGAGGCTTTAGCAGATAACAGCACTTCCCCTGCCACAGAGTCACACACACAAAGTCCTGGGAAAAAAGCTTCGTCCACGTCCTGCTTCCGTGGTAAGGAGAGTTTTCCCGTTAGAAGAGTGGCACTGGGACAGGCCTCGGTGACAGGAACTTGAGCAACCCCGAGAATGGAGAAGCAAGCTGAGGGGATGCAGGACCTACCTGTGGTTCAATAAAAGAAGTCACCATGTGGATCGTCCCACAGGCAAGGACAACACAATTCCAGCGATTCCTTGTGGGAGTAGCGGGGTTCCTCTCACTGCAATGCGATGTGAGAACATCCAGGTACCTGCAGCCAGCTCTAGGTTCCAAACCAGTAGGAAACTCCTTGCTGCTGTCCGCAGGGACGGAAATACAGAGGGCAAGTGCTGGGGAGGAGCGTGTGTGTTTATCCAGCACTTCAGCTAACAAGGAGTGATGCTCTCCAGAGCAGGAGATAAACTGGGAGATGAAATATGGGGCAATAACTGCGCCACGGAGGCGACGGCGCTGTGTTTAATGTGTGCCTCGTTGGGAGCAGATAGGCCATAACATGACAATAATGAAATATAAATGACCTACATAAAAAAAAAGATAAAATCAGGTCATTACCGGAGCGTCAGTTCTTTACAAAATAATTGGTAATGACCTTTGATAAAGAAATCACTCGTGGGATATTGCTGACAGCACCACTTCCAACAGAGGCAACGGAGCAGCCGCCTCTAAATCAGGGCCCGGGCTGCCAGGGTGTGCTTGGGATGTGCTCAGGATGGGCTGTGATTCCCTGATTCCGGGAGCTGACGCTTTCTCCTCCTCTGCTCTCCTGGAAGCAGGAGCTCCAGGGGACCCCTCGCTGCCTCCCGGCACTGGATGGAAATGACTTTTGATTGCTCCCAGTCTGGCCGAGGGTGCGACAAAAGGCTGCAAACGTCACAGCCGGGATCCCCAGGGGGGTGAAAAACTCCCAAGAATCGGGGAGTGGGGAGGAGAGGATGGCTGGAGCACCCCAAAGGAGTGGCCCGACGTCAGGAGCAGCAAGGACCTGCTGGAGGCAGCCCCCGAGTGGATCCCCCACAGCAGCGCTGAGCTGTTCCTTGGACTTCACTGCTTGTGCCGATCATCCCAGCTGGAAAACAAGCGAGTAACTGGCAGGTGTAAGGGGATCCATCATCTCCCCATCCCAGAGGGAAGAGCGGATCCAAAGCATGGGGATCCCACGTGCAGGGAGCAGGGCCCGCACATCCCTGCAGGGCCAATCCTGTGCACCCCCAGGATCCCCCAGCCCCAGGTCTCCGGCTCGGAGCAGTGGGAATCACGGCCATCGACCCTGATTTTCTATTGGAAAAATTCCGCTCACATTGGGTATTTTGGATTTCCCAGATGAGGAAATGAGCCCAAAGCAGCAGTGTGGACAAGTTCATGCCGAGGGTCCCTGAACTCGCCCAGGAGGCCGGGCTGGGCGGTGAGGCCCCGCTTCCCAGCGGAATTCCCAGCAGAGCGCTCACGAGATGGAAATGTGCCACAGGGCTGAGGAACAGCTGCCGAGCGACGCGGCACGACAAGATCAGCAGATTTCCTGGAACAGGGTGGCGGAGCAAAAAAACCCATCAGAGTAGCCTGGACCCTGCCGGAGCCACATTCCCGAGTGCGGAATCTGTCGGCTCGATGCGACAAACCTTGCAGCACATCCACTCCCCTTCCCTTCCCCCAGCCCCGAGGAGGGAAACAAGAGCTTCACACTTTCCCTAATACCAGCTGGTTCATTTATATTGCAGAAGTTTCCCGAGACAGTTCCTGACAGCGATATCCCAAACACGGGATGAACCCACCGCGCATCTGCATAAAATGAGGAGAGCGGCCCCAGATTCCTGCAGAGAGCCTGGAAAACCCAGCTGCCCCCCCAGCCAGGGGCCACGAGAGCCCTGGGGAAGCAGAAGGGATTCCTGCTCTGCGGCTTGGAGTTACTCAGGTTGGGAAAGCCTCCCAAGACCCCCAAGTCCAGCCGTTCCCAGCACTGCCAAGGCCACTGCTGACCCACGTCCCCAGGTGCCACATCCACACAGCTTTAAATGCCTCCAGGGATGGGCACTCCTGCCCTGCCCATTCCAAGGCTTCCTCACTCTTTCAGTAGGGAATTTTTTCCTAATAGCCATCCTGAACCTTCCCTGGGAAGGAGTTTCATGGGATTTTGCTCAAACTGGTTCTGAAATTGCCGGCATGTTTTGGATGCTTCCCAATGGCCCTGCCCGTGACAGGGAGGTTGGAATGGAATGAGCTCTAAGGTCCCTTCCAACCCAAACCATTCCATGATTCTACAATTGCATGGAATTTTCTGCCCACACAGATGGGCTTCGCCATCTCTGGGGCTGGCCAGGACCTGCAGCCCCCGGCAACAACGCAGTGGCCACTCCTTGTTGGACTCTTGGTCCCTCCGTCCTTCCTTTGCCACTTGCGTTCCCACCCGGTGGGAATGCGCACACCTGCAGATGGCCCCAGAGGGGCTGGTAAAATGGGAAAAGCCTTCCCTTTCCTTCTGGTGAGGGAAGGAGTAACCTGCCTTTGGCCCCGCGGAGGATCCCTGTGGATTTGGTGTCACAGCCCGCGTCGTCTAGACCCAGGGATGACAAAGCCCCGGGAAAATCGGGATTGCAGATGTGCGCTCGGAGCTGCTCGCAGCCCCCACTTCCACAGGTGGACGAGAGGGAGCGCTCAGCCGCTCCAGAGCGTCGTCCTGTAAGGACCCAGTCCTCAATTCCCAGCTTTCCGCGCAGAGCCGCCGCGGAACGCGGGGCTTGCCGCTCGCTCGGCGAGCTGGGGCGGCTTTGGAGCTGGAGCGGGGCTCTGGGCACCTCCGGCCGTGCTGGCTCCGGGAGCCGGCAGGGAGCGGCTGCAGTGTCCCCGGCTCTCTCCATCGCCGTGCCAGCCGCTTTCCCTGGCCCCTCGGAAGCCCGGCCGGTTCCGCGAGGTGCTAAAGGCTGTCAGCGCCTGCCCGTGCCACACAGCGCGGCCGGGCACCTTCCGGGGGTGGTACCGGTCCGGAGCGTGTCCCAGCCCGACTCCCGAGGCTGGGAAAGGGTTTGGAATGGGCGGCGGGAGCAGCCTGCCCAGGGGCTGTGCCATCCCGGGTGCTGTGCCACCCCAGGGCTGTGCCCAGGCTATCCCGAGCTCCAGAGCCTGGGCAGCGTCAGACCCAGGCAAAGGAGAAGAGCTGCACCCGGCTATAGCAGAAAACAAATGGAATACACCTTCTAAAATACTTCGTTTTTTTAGCAATTTTCAGAATTCGGTGGGGTTTTTTAGGGATTTAGGACCACTCCAGGCTAACACTTCTGGAAACACCCCTCTGAAAACAATCCAGCTCCAGAGGGATTAAATGCCCAAATATTGCTGCTCACTTTTAATGCCGCCGTAATTATTTTACTCTAGTTCCTACCCAAGCTCCGTCTGGAAATCAGGAAGCCCAGGATCTTGAGTGCCTAAAACAGGGAAGGGGAGGAAGGACTGTTCCTATTTCCTTGTTAAAGTGAGGGGGGAAAAATGGAAAAACAGGTGCTTTAAAATTTTCCAAGGCTCAACCTAAATGACAAAACGCAGGAGCATTTCATTGTTTGAGTTTGGAATAAAAGGCAGATAATTAGGAAATTGGGAGTCTATTAATTTCCCAAATTTACTCAGGCACGAAGCACTGAGCTCTGGTGATATTTGCTTACCTCGTCATTATGCAAAAATATATTAGCTAATTATTTTGACTAATGCAATTAAGATATGCATATTTAGCATAAACTCCACAATAGAAACGTTCCAGTCAGCAGTTGCCGGTTGCACTCGTGGGCAGCAGAGAGGGAAAAGGCTCCGTGCGGGCTCCGATGGCAAACAGGAATATTGCTCCTGCTCTGCCATTCCTGCAGGAATTCATCGGCGCAGGAGGGGCCACTGAGGCTGTGCCGGGATTGCCGAAATCCCTGCGGGGCAGGGCCTCTCCCCCGGACATGTTTAGGATGCTCAGGGCCTCCTTGCATGGAATCGTGGAATGCTTTAGGCTGGATCTCAAGGATCTCTGGGCACCCTGTGCCAGGGCCTGCCCACCCTCCCAGCCAGGAATTCCTTCCCCATATCCCATCCAGCCCTGCCCTCTGGCACTGGGAAGCCATTCCCTGTGTCCTGTCCCTCCAGGCCTTGTCCCCAGTTCCTCTGCAGCTCTCCTGGAGCCCCTTTAGGCCCTGCCAGGGGCTCTGAGCTCCCGCTGGAGCCTTCCCTTCTCCAGGCTGAGCATTCCCAGCTCTCCCAGCCTGGCTCAGATGGGCTCCAGCCCTCAGAGCGTCTCCCTGGCTTTCCTGGCTCTTTATTTTGTCTGGGGTGCCTCGGGATCAGCACTGCCTGCACCGCTGTCCCACACTCGTCCTTCCTCTGGTGGGTGACAGCTCCAGCTCCTCAGCCCTCCCTTGGGCTCTCTGGGCTCCTGCCCTGCCTGGAGCATCCTTGCCCAGGCGCCCCCGGAGCAGCCCCTGCTCACCCCTGTGCCCTTTTTTCCTGGAGCTCAGTGGGAAGAGGCTTTTGACCAGCTCAGCTCTCCCGGCCTGGCACGGAATGCCAGCCTTGCACTCACAGAATTCCCAGGGCTGTGCCATATGCCGAGCACCGGGGTGAGAAGCTCCAGACTCGGCACGCGGAGCCGGGGCGGGTGAGGAGACGCAGGAGGGCTGGGAAATTTCCTCTCCTCTGCAGGGATTGCGTGAGGAACAAGAGGCTTCTGGAGCACGGGGGAGGAATTGCGCCTGGTTTTCTTTCCCTCTTCCAGTAGAGACTGATGGAAAATCCAGGGATTTTTCAGTGCCTGGCAGGCTTGTGTGGTCCAGATGTGACCACTGGGATTCAGGAGTGAAGTCTCCCAGGCTTCCACCGAGTGACATCCCAAGGAGCACCAGGGCTGCGAGGAGAGCCCAGCACGGAAAGCTGGGAATGTTTGGGTGGCTCCCTGAGCCGCAGCTCCAGCTCTGCCGAGCGCTGGCTGTGCTTCCAGCGGAGCCAGTTTGGCTAATTCCTCCGGAGCCATGTGGGCTGTCAAATGGCTTCTGCTGTATTTTGTTGCCCTTTCAAATATTTCTCCGAGAGTGGGATGTACCATCTGCTGGCCAATCTGGCTGTGTCTGCAACAGCGCGGCTCCCAGCGCCGCGCCCATGGGCGCTCAGGACCCAGCCAGCACCCTCCGATACCCTCCAGCAGCCTCCAACACCCTCCAGCACCCAGCAGAACCAGCCACGGCATCCATCCAGCACCCACAGGGTGTCCATCTGGCACCCGTCCACAGCACCCAGCAGTGGCTGGAACAGCTGACTTCTAAAGGTCCCTCCCCACCCAAACTATTCCGTGGAGGGGCTGCCCCTTCCCTGGCAGCGTTGAAGGCTGGGCTGGATGCGGCCCTGAGCAGCCTGGATGAGCTGGCAGCGTCCCTGCCCAAGGCAGGGGTTTTGGAGCTGGGTGATCTTTGGGTCCCTTCCAGCCCACAGCATTCCATGATTCCACACCTGCGGGACGAGGAGTCCTTCCACGCCACCCCCTGGGGGCTGCACTGCGCTCCCAGCGTTCCCTCCATCCTGACGGAGCGAGGGTTTCCCTGAGCTGAGGGCTCTTCTGGAGCCACACCACCAAGTTTTAAAGCTCTTTCCCTGCCTTTTCATTGACTCCTTTTCCCATCTTGCACATTCACAGCTCCTGCTGACTCCACACTGCTCCCTCTTCCCAGCACGCTGCCAGACAGGTTAGAGAAGGCGGATTAGACATTGCTGACGGTGCCGAGAAACCCTCATTTCTATCCTGCCGTGGCGAGAACAGGATGGCCTTAGGGAAATCACTCCAGTAATTCCCTGGGGATTGCTCTGGGCTTTGTTAGCCAAGCAAAAGGCTCAAGGATCAGGAGGGGAAAGCAATAATATCAACACTCGTCTCCCAGCGTGCCCGAGCGAGGCACTGGGAAAATAATCTCCTTAAGCGTGGCCGATCCTCTCCCGCTGTGCGTGCACACCCCTGAGTAGCGCCTACACCTGGGAGTAAGGTGTGGGTAACACCCCCCACACACCAGGCACCCACAGAGCACCTCGAGGTTTGGTCCCAGCAGTGTCACCTCAGCCTTGCTCCCTTTTCCACCCCAAAGTCTGTTCTTTATCAAAAGCATCGACTCCAACTCAACAGGTTTAACTCTGTTTCATCTCCTGGGTAGGGGCTGAAAATTCCTGGTGATTCCAGGCTTCTTTTTTCCTCTAAGAGTTTTCAGAACCAGGTTAATGTGCAGTTTTGTGACCTGGGAATACGTAGTGCTGGGGAAAGCTTCTCAGGCAGAGTTGAAGGGATTAGGGAATGCACTTGCAGATGGGATTTCCTCCCCAGCAGCTCCAAAACTCAAGGCACAAAGAGCAGATCTAAGAATGGGAATTGTCTGGTGGCTGCGGGGTCTGCCCCTCCTTGGCTAGATTTTCATCTTATCCGCATTTAGGGAAGTTTTGGGCTGCAGTGATACAGCATTTTAAAAAGCAGGGGGTTTGTAAGATCAAGGTGTGCCCCAGGAAACCCCCTGGATTTGCTCCTGGGTGCCCAAGATCCCAGCACATGCCAGCTGCTGCTCAGGGTTGCCCCTCCAAAGGCAGTGATTTTATCTCCCCCTCCCAGCGCTTTACCTTTATTCCTGATTATTTTAGAGACGCTTAACAAGTGTGATGGGAACAGCTTTGGGGGCAGATTATTGCAGCAATGGCTGCAATGCAAATCCCATTAGGTGCCTCGGAGCCGTGCCACACATCTGACAGGGATATCTGCGGCCCATCTCACCCTGCTCAGCTCCTGAGGGGATCGCTGCTCCCTGGGAAGCTGCAGTGAAACTTAATCGGGAATTACACCCTCTAAATACCCGCTGAGGAGAGAGTGGACTTTTCAAACCCAAAGCCGTTAATCTTCTGTGGTAATGAGGGGAAAAGCAATGGAGATGGTGGTGGAACTCGCCGAGGGGGAACTCGGAGCTCCGGTGATTGGGGGCTGCAGGAAAACTCCGGCTCTTCTTCTGTTTATCGCATTCTCCACTTCATTACCATTCCCAACTATTTTTAACCCCCCACACCTCGTACACGGCCGGCTGGAAAGAGAAAAGCAGCTCCCAGCAGCCGGCAGAGAAGGCCTTTCCTTCCCTTTTTTCCCTTTAATTAATTCCA
The DNA here is from genome assembly GCF_965178545.1 of Coloeus monedula. NCBI lineage: Eukaryota > Metazoa > Chordata > Aves > Passeriformes > Corvidae > Coloeus > Coloeus monedula. Next base: position 557,459 of record NC_138821.1, on the reverse strand, counting down.
CAGGGATTGGAGGAGGGAGGAGACCTCGGGACTGTCGGGGCAGGGCAGCAGGTGGATCCTGTGCAATCACAGCGCCGCAGGAACGCTGCCCCCGCATCCCACAGGAGAGCCCAAGGATGCTCGGAGTTAAGGAGAGGCTGGTGGGTCTCCGGCACGGAGAGGGTGTTGGAGCAGAGCCAGGTGCGGCTCCTGGAGCTCACAGCTCCCAGGGAGAAATCCGGAGGGCAAAGGTGCTCCGTAACTCAAACTTTCTGCTCCCTGGGAGTTTGTGATGCCAGAGAAAGGGGCTTTGTGGGCCCTGGACTCGGAGAGTGCAATTCCCAAATCACAGGAGCAGTGCCTCCAGTGCCTCCTGCCTGATGAGATCCTGCTTTCAGTGGGCTAATGATTGAGAAATAACCTAACGATTAAGAAATAATCGAATGATTAAAAAATAGCCATATTATTAAGATCACCATTGCACTGATGCAGCACGAGCTGCAGAGAATTCCACCCCAAACCGTATTCCAGGGATGGGGAATGCACAGCCTTTCTGCTTGATCATGGATGGTGGGGAAAAAGGTTCAGCAAAAAAAAGGAGAAGCAAACTTCAGCTGTGCCTGGCTGGGAACACTGGAGAGGACACAGCTTCAAGTAATGATTATTTTTATTTCGGAAGACATTATCCGAGGGCCTGTTTCCAAGGAAAGCAATCTGGGTTGTGTCTGGGCTGAGCACACGATGTCATCCTGCTGCAAAAACAGCAAACACGGTACCAGGATGGCCAAACGGGAATGTCATGTGGGAGACACATGGAGAGAGCCTCGCTGCGGGAAGGGCTCAGCTGGAGAACAGCTCTGGCCTGGGCACAGCCCCGGGAGAAGCTGTGTGTGCAGCGCCTGGAGCCGGGCCAGGGAGAGCAGCGAGGAGCATCCGACACGGAAAACATGCCCTGAGAGGGGACATGGAAAGAGCTGGGCTTGTTTAGTCTGGGAAAAGGTGGGAGAGGGAAACGTGCTCTTCCATGTGGTGCAGGCTGCGGCAGAGGGGGAGTGCTGGATCCTCCCAATGGCCACAGACATGGGACAAGGTCCTGGACAGCTGACCACACCTAAAATTAGGGGTGTTGCATAGGAATCAATGGATTTATTATCCAACAAAAGAGGGAACACCATTTCCTAATATTTTCCCCCTATTTTTATCCCCATGACTGAGCGGGAGAGGCACGCTGGCATGGAGCTGGAGCATGCAGCTGGGGCATGGAGCAGGATAATCTCTCCCTGCTGCCCCTGCTCTGCAGAAAACCTGCGAGAGTGAGCAGAAACCCGGCGGGTCGCAGCTCTCCCGCGGCAGGTTGGATCCCAGGACAGCTGCCCCCGGGGAGGGAGGAACCTGTGACCTCGCCGCGCTGAGGCAGAGCGGAGCTGCCGCCGCAAAGCCGCCGTAAGCGCTTCCAGCGCAGCTGGGAGGAGGGCACGGAGCAGGCGGGATACCTGCGGCGCGGGGGCTCGCCGGAGCAGCGGCAGGAGCAGGAATCGAAGCACTTCTGGGAACTCACGGGGCAGGGAGGGCTGTCCGTGGCTGCTGGAGAGCTGGAGTCACTCCAGCACGGGCCGAGCCAGCTGAGGGCGGGGGTCCCCACAACGCCCCGAGCGCTCCGGGAAGACTCGGAAAGAAAGGAAGAAGTCAAAGGAGTTCAGGGTTTGGGAGACCCGTTTTCATTAGGGTTTCCATCGCAATTTTGCCTAATTAGTCTCCAATAATTAATGCTGCGAGTGCAACGGAGATGGAATCAGACAAAACGCTGGTGAGGAAGCCCCATGGAAGCCATCCATCTTTGGGTAGTAATGATTATGTTCTTTTTTATTATTAAAGATCCCATTAGAAAGAATTTATGATTTTTCCCCTTTGTGAGAGAAATAATCAACATTCCGTTGGCTGCTCCCAGTTTTGGTGCGGAGCAGCCGCGGATCCGTAATTAGCCACAGTTAAAAAGAGATTTTGCCTGAATGGCTTTTGGGGAACATTACATCCAAATTACAGCCCCGCCGATTTATTTCCAGGGAAAATACGCTCCTAATAAATAACTCAAATCCAGTTGGTCTGAAAAAACATTTAGATCCAGAAGAAAACAGGCAGGGAAGGAGAATGAGGGCGCTGAGGGGCTGGAAACCCGCCGGGGAGAGGGGTGTGCCGGCGAGTGGGTCCAGAGTTCTCGCAGCTTCCACACGGAAAGCACAACATTCCTGCCAATCCCGTGAAAGGAACGAGACCTGGGCATGATGAGAAAGCCAAGGAGCAGGTACGTGACAAGCTCTGGAATTTCACAGCCATGGAAAAGTCCTGGGAGAGGACCTGGCCTGCTCCCACTGCTCCCGGGCTTGGAGAACGGTCCCAGCGAGGAGCTCTCCATGGAGAACAAAAGGAGAAGTGCTTCCAAACAGGAAAAGGGAACACTGGGATGATAAGGGTGGCCTCTCTCAGAGCAAGGAGATCTGCGTTCCCCGGGTGGGGAGAGCACATTCCAGCCAAGCCAGGGCCTCCTGGGCACTGCCAGACCTCCCACTGCTCCATGCCTTCTGTGAGCCGCCACTCCTCGGTGGAACGCAGTGGCCTTTCAGGGCCCTTCCATGATTTTAAGGCCAGCAGAAAGGAGCAGCCCCGGCGCAGCTCCGGCGCTTCCGTGGGGAGTCAGCTCTGCGGGAACCACGTCTCCTCCGCACGGCCGTTCCCAGAGGCAGCACTGACATTCCCAAGATGTCGGGAACGGTCCCGGCTCTGTCCGGATATAAATAGCACGTTTTGCCGGGATCGTGTTCCAGCTCAAGGTGCAGCTTCATACCTTCCATGGGTGCCATCTCCGCAGCTGCACTTGGAAGTGCCTTTAATGGGAAGCCATTACAAGAGGAAGTCATTTGGAGATCATTCCCATGCTGGGAAATTTTGTTTCCGGAGCCATTTAATGCAAATTTCAGTCTTTGCTTGTTGGGAGTTGATGAATTCCAACGGCGCTTGCCTCGAGTGAAAAGATCCGAGTTTTATGCCGTCGGATTCGCTGCGGATCTTAAAAACAATGCCTGCACAACTTCCATTTAATGTGGGAATTCAGCTTTTAATTTCCAGCCCACAGTGATGTGCAGCCCGGAGTTTGGCAGGCAGCTTAATTCCGTATCCAGGAAGGATGTAGCAGGGAGCCTTTTCCATCCCGAATCAAATGGAATTGGTGATTTGCATGCACCTTTGGAGTCAAAATCAAACATTTGCCCTGGCTTGGCCCTCGTTTAATTAAAATGATGAGAACGTGCGATAGGCTTTTGGTCTGAGGCAAAAAGGATGCACAGCCCTGAAATTTGGAACAAACATAAAAAAAATTGCGAAAGGCATGGTTGGAAGTGATAAGAAATGCCAAGACTATGTATTACATGGGATCACGGGATGAAAATAGAAAATATCCTTAAAAAAATCCCGGCGTGCTGTGAAACTGTTGTAGGAAGGGCTGGATTGGATTACAGGCTTTATGGATAATGTCCCTGCACCCAGCACTGTCCAGGCTCGTCACCCAGGCTGAGGGGGCTAGGAGAGGGAAGGGAACAGGAATTTTCTCTTGGATACGGGCTGGAAGAACTGGTGGGTTCTGATTTGCATTTGTGAGCACAGATTCATTTCTTTAATTGGGAGTTTATTGCGTTTGGAATGAGTTGAAACACAAGGAAAACAACTGCTCATTCCTAGGGAGCACCATCCATTTTGGGAGCCGAGGCTTCCCTCTCTGCTGTTCCCATCCCTTCTGGCTCCAGGGATTTGGGGCTTTTGTCAACATTGGAGCGCCAACCTTGCCCTTCAAACCACGGAATGAGGAACAGGGGCACGTCCCAGCCAGGAGGGGGGTGTGCCCAAGAGCCCTGCTCCAGTGCAGGAACTGCAGGATGAAGGACTTAATCCACGTCTGCTTCCCCCAGCCCACCCAGACTTGTTTTCCACCATCCTCTGCAGCCACCACTTGTGCTCAGGCTGAAGCACAAGCAGGCAAGGGGTGGAAAGTTTGAAGAGCACATTTTCTCCACCGAAAAAAAAAAAAATATTTTAAAAACTGTAATTTCAAACGGCCCTTAAAAGAGCTGATTGAAATAGAGGGGGGTTTTTTTCCCCAAAACCAAATCACCACTTGAACAGCTGAGCTATTTTTAGTCCCAAAGCTTTGCACTTTTAAGTTGCTTGTTTGATACCAGTAAAATAACGAACAAAGGAGGAATTCATCCAACCCCATTTAACCCTCCAGAATCTGGGGTCTGCTTTAGCCTGGCCGCTTGGGATGCTTTGGAGCCATGGGAAGGACGCTGGCTCCTCCAGGACATCCATCCCACCTGCCCTGGACACGGCCCGGAGGCGTGGCAGTGCTGATCTGGGTTTAAAGGGTCATTTTCAGACCCACCATCCCAATTCCCTGTCAGCCACACACAGCGGCTCCACAGGGGAAAATTCCTCCCCACAGGAATTCTCCCCGTGGGAAGAGCCCCACACTGGGTCTCCACCAGCCCATCCTGTTTCCTACAGCACCACAAGAGCTGACTTTATTTTAATCTGTAAACACTTTGATGTCTGGGGACTTGGCTCTTGCACAGTGCTAAACTTCCAGCAGGAGGGAACAGTTTCCAGGACTTTTAACTTGCCTTGATTTCCCACTATTCTTCATCTCAGGGGGGAACCGCTCATTTCCAAGTGGGATTTTCTCCTGCTCTTGGGCTTGCTGCTCTTGCAGGAGTCACGCGAGGCTCCGCTCCTGCAAACCAGCCCGTGCATCTGCTTTGGGAAGGACTGGTGGGAATGGGAGTAGAAGGGGCCAAGCAGCAAAACTCCGGATGCTTTGGGAAGGGGAGAGGAGGAGGGAGGGATGAGCTGGACTGGGAACTGGAACTGGGGGCTTTGTCCCACTGCGGCCATCCCTGCCCTTCCTGCAGCGTCTGAAGGAAGAGGGGAGCGTCAGAAAGCTTCCTTTTCCCTGAAACTGCAGAATATTCCCAGGGCATCCATTTTCCCATCTCCCCCTGTGATATCCCGGGGTGTCACCTTGAAAGCGAGCCAGTGCTCAGGACAGCGGCTCTTCTCCTGGTTTCAGTGCCTGGCTGCTCATGGATAAATGCCAGGGATTCTCTAAGCCGGTGTGAGGACAGAGCCCGGCACAGCCCTGGCTCTGCTCACAGCAGGAACCGGGCCTGGGAGGAGCTGGTGCTGTCCCCGGGGGCAGCCTCAAGCAGGACAGGAGGGAAACCGGGCCAGGCAGTTCCATGCCTGGCGATCATGGTTCCCAGACCAGGATAATCATGGTTCCCAGACCAGGATAATCATGGATCCCAGACCAGGATAATCATGGATCCCAGACCAGGATAAAGGCCCTTTTAAGCTTCCGGGATGCAGCACATCCCTAACACGTCGGCCGGGCCTGCTGCCATCCTGCCGGGCTTTTAGGGCTGTCAGGAGTGTCCTGTCCCTTACGGAGAGGTGCCTCAGGTACCGTGGGCTGCCCAGCGAGCTCCGTGCCAGGGTCAGAGGGAGCCGGGGCTGCACATCCATCCATCCATCCATCCATCCATCCATCCATCCATCCATCCATCCATCCATCCATCCCTCCATCCCTGGCCGGGGAGACGCTGGCTGCAGCCTCCAGGCGCTCCCCGCTCTGCGCCAGGCCGGCCCTAATGCGCTTTGCCGGGGAGCCGCGGCCCCCCCTCGCTGTTCTGGTTTGATGCCCAGAACATCTGGTCACCCTATAGCCTTTTTTTAATCCAATCGCGCCGCTCCCTCGGCACATTCCCGGCTGCCAGCAGCTGAGCCGCGGCTGCTGGCACCGGGGAGCCAGCGAGGCGTTCGCACGCCGCGGCCGCAGCCCCCGCCGGCTCCGGGCGCTGCCGGGGGCTCGGCCGGCCCCGGTTCCTCATCCCGCCCGCACGGCAGCGTTCGTTCCCAATTTACGCACGAGGTTCGGCGCTGCTTGAGGGAAGGAGCTGTGGGGACACAGCAGCGAGGCTTCAGGGCTGAGCTCTGTGCCCAGGGCTGAGCCCTGCACCCCCCGGGAATGGCCGGGAACGGCCCCCGGTTCCTTTTCCTGTGGGAGCTCCCAGCGGGGGTGGATCCTCTCCCTGGACCTCAGCAGTGCCACCTGAGCGTGTCCCACCGCGGCTCTGCCGTGTCCGGAGCTTCGGCTTTTGCCGCCCTGCCGGGGTCAGTCCTGAGGTGGCACTGACCCCACCCGGGACGAGCAGAGCCCCTGGGGGCTCGGGGAAGGAGCCCAGGGGCAGGCTGAGCCTAAAGCCTGAGTGAGGGACTCGGGGAGCCCCTGCCCTGGCTGCCGGTGACACTGGGGGTGACACTGGGACCCCCCAAAGCTGTTCCCTTTCCTTGTGTCAGTCTGGGGGGGAAACCGGGACCGTGAGTGTCCTCCCGGCAGGATGCCGTGCCCAGCCTCGCCACTGAGCCCTGCCTCGCCAGAGGGCTGCAGGAGGTGCTTCCCTGGCATTTCGGGGGGTATTGGCAGGGACAGCCCCCCCGGCTCTGTCTGGGGCTCCTCTGGCACTGCCACCACAGGAGCCTCGCTGCCTGCAGTCAGCACACGCTACGGTAGCCAGACTTTCCCCCTCTCTTGTGCATTCCCTACAAATCCATTTAAAATGTTGCTATAATGTCAAAAGAGACCCTTAGGACCATCAGATTTCAGAGGCCTGACTTAAAATAATAAAGCCCAAGGTCCTCAGCACATGGAACGAAAAGAGCTGGGGCTGGAAAGGGGATAAATCCCTCTCCAGCACAGCACCAAAACGGCTTCTGCCGGATGCTCTGGGGTGTGGACACCCAGCCAGGAGCTCCCGGAGTCCTCTGTGGGGCCATTCCAAGGGAGCAGGGCCACCAGGACCACCCCAAAGGACCATTCACCGCCCCGAGGGATGTGGGTGTCACTGTGCCATGGCAGTCCCAGGTCACATCCATCCTCCCACTGCAATGGGAGCGGGGCCGCCTCAGCAGCTCACACAGCACGTGTTTGGGCTAGCGAAGCACCCGGTATTAGCAGAAACCCTAACATTTCCCAAACCCTGCAGAATCAGCCGCTGTTTTTCCCCCGGTACCTCAGCCATGACATAAGCACTCCAAGATGTTCACCAAAGGATTACACATCGCAGTGTGGGCTATCAGTCTGGCAAGGAGCAGCACGAGCTCTGGTATTTGCGAGTGATATTTGAAATCCTAACCCCAGAAGAAAATCGGCAGGCAATAACATCCTGTTTTCCGCGGAGAGCGTCCCGCTTCCCCAGCAGTGGGAAAAGGCTGCTCCTCATTCCTTAGCACGGCATGTAATACCCTCTGCTTTATGCTGCGCTCCGAGCTGGGAGCAAATATTTTTCCAACAACATCACCACATGGAAAGCGTTTTGCACATCTCAAACCTTCCCACCACATTGTTTTGGGAATGCAACACAACCTGCCGGAGCGGGGCCGAGCCGTGAGGGACGGCTGAGCTGGTGGCCTTCAACTGGGGACTTTTAGGTGGCATTTGGGGAAGAAATTTTCCCTGTGAGGGTGGGCAGGCCCTGGCACAGGGTGCCCAGAGCAGCTGTGGCTGCCCCTGGATCCCTGGCAGTGCCCCAGGCCGGGCTGGAAGGGGCTGGGAGCAGCCCGGGGCAGCGGCAGGCGCTGGGGGTCCCTTCCCGCCCGCCCCGGCCCGTGAGCCCGGCTGCGCTGCCGCAGGGAACGCGCCACAAGGTGGCGCTGTGGCCCTGCTTTCCCCTCACGGCGCGGCGGGAAGCGGGAGAGCGCCGGGAGCGCGGAGCGAGCGCAGAGCCACGGACCGCTCGGGATGGAGGCGCCTTCAGGGATCATCCAGTCCCACCCCTGCCATGGCAGGGACACCTTCCACGAGCCCAGGTTATTCCAACTTGCCCTGGAACGATTCCAGGGATGGGGCAGCCGCAGCTGCTCTGGGCAACCTGTGCCAGGGCCTCACCACCCTCGCAGCCAGGAACTGCTTCCCAGGATCCCATCTAGCCCTGCCCTTTGTCAGTGGGAAGCCATTCCCCCTTGTCCTGGCATTCCGCGCCTTTTCCAAAATCCCTCTCCAGCTTCCCTGGAGCCCCTCTAGGCCCTGGAAGGGGTCCCAAAACCTCACTGGGGAGCTGCCACATCCCCCATCCCGGGCGCTCCAGGGAGGGGAACATCGGCCCTCTGAGACTGGAATGAAATATATGACAGATGGCTTAAAAAAACCTAAAAAAGCAATTATCAAAGGGGAAGGGTTTGGAACATGTCCTTTGAAATCCAAATTTGTTTAGCATTTTTAGCAGCTGAAATAATTTTCGGAGCATCTGATGAGAGCTTTGAGTGCTTCCTTCCCTCCTCTCTCTCGCCAAGCCATCCGTTCAAAGGCTGCCACTGGCACAGCGAGTTCCCTGCTTTATTGCTGTTGGAATTTTTCATTGGGGAATGGTGGAATGAGGGGATGAACTGCGATATTCCCGGCTGAATGTCCTTTTGAAATGTTCCGTGGCTTTGCAGAGGATGGAAGAACTGTACTCTGTGATTCTTCAAACATAACTACATGGGAATGTGTCTCATTATAGCTTCCCTTCCTTCTTCACTTTCTTCTGTTCTTCTGTTCTTTCCCCACCAAAAAAAATGGGAATTAATCATCTACCTTGTCCATTATCCCTAGGAAGTACCAGATCACTGGAAAAATTAATAAAATCCCATACCTGAGGGGTGAGGGAGCACCTGTTTATCACAGGCAGCTGCTCAAGTGTCCTGGTGTTTGAGACTGCTCCAAAACTTCCCCAGGGAATGTGGATGATCGGGAGTTAATTGGCCCCAACTAGCTCCCATCAAGCAGATCCAGGTCATGGAGAGGTTTTCCAGCCTCCCCACACAACCCAGCCACAGGCAAGGGCAATTCCCTGCTCCACCTTCCGCCCATGGGCGCCTGAAGGGTGCAGCCTGACTCTCCATGCTGGGAACCTCTGGAGATGCCTTGCATCCAATGGGATGAGTCTCAGAAAAGAGGATAACAAGGCCCTGAAGGAGATTAAAGTTCGCTCCTTCTGGTGTGAATCTGGAGGACAAACACTCTCTAATCCCGCTCCAAAGGGGAGATCCAAGGCCTTTAAGTCTCTTAAGCCGCGTTCGTTTGGGCTCAGCCGGGAGCTGCCCTCCAGCTCCACGGCTCCGTCCCGCTGCCAGGCCGGGGGGATAGCGGGGGCTTTGTGCCAGGAAGGGGGCACATCCCAGCAAGGAGGGGCTATAAACCCCCAAATCCGGGTTTTTCCCTGGTTTCAAGTCGGTGGGATGGCAGCAAGGCCCTGCACTTGCTTTGGTTAAGGGTCTCTCAATCTCCAGGGATTCCCAAACCAGAACTGCACTTAGAATCCAGCATCATCCCTAGAGAAACTTCACACAGTCTTGGAGCAGCTTCCCGGGTCTGAGATTGTTTTCTCCTTTTATTAGAGCTCTGACAGAGGCAAATCCTGGGTTTTCTAGGATGGAGCTATGAAATAAAGCTGCCTTAAGGAGACTCAGTCAGGAATGCGGAGTGGGAAGTGTGGGGGCGAGTTTGGGAACACGCTAAATCTTTGTGGATTTGGGGAGTGACTGAGATGTGACTCACCCTGGGGGCATGAGGTTCTCATTCAAAGTTTTCATGCCTCTTCCCAGGATTTCCACCAGAAATTCCACAATTTTCACCCCCCCCCGCCGCCCCCCCAGAGGCTCCTGAGGTGCAGGGAGCATCACGCAAAGATCCCTCCCTGTCCCAGGGTCTCCTGGAAACGGTCCCAGATGGGCTGGAAAAGCAGCATCTTTCCTCTGGAAGAGGAACCACCAGGCTGCAAATTGGGGCGCCCGGTGAGCAAGCTGGAAGGTGCTGCCAGGTGTGCGGCTTCCTGCCTGGAACAGGGACATCGGGCTGGAAAATAAACGCGGGAAGGGAGCAAATCCGCGGGATGGAGGCGCTGCCAGCGAGCGGGGCTAAGCGAGCGCGGGGAGCTGAAGCGTGGTTAATGTAATTACACATCCACTCCTTGTGCTGCACGAGCAGGCGAAGCAGCACTAATCCCCAATCCGATACCTGCAGGGAGGCCGATCGGGAACAGCTGTTTGGACAACAAGGAACGAGCCGCACGCGCTCCGGTTCCGCGGGCTCCGGCACTGCCAGCGCCCGGCCGCTCCCTCTGCACCCGTTGTAGGAATTAAGCGCTGCTCCGTGCGAAATGACAGCGCCTTCTCCCAGAAATCCCGCTGCCGGCTCGTTCATTAGCACAGTAACGGCGTGGCCGGTTTTGGACAGGACTTCTCCCCGATTCCCAAACTCATTCCGGGTTTGGCTGCCTGAGCCGGGCGGCACAAGGAGGGACACAGAGCTACGATGCTCTTGATGCGAGGGGGAGTTTGGGGATTTGGGAGTTACTAAATAAGAGGGACAATCCCGGACACAGCGTCTCCGCCCTTGGATTGCCCCAGGAATGCCCTGCTCCGTGGCTGGGAGGGTGTTTCCCTGCCAGCAGCGGTGGAGCACATTTAATTCCAGAGCCTCTAAGCTCCTTACCACCACAGTGCTTTAATAACCTGTGTTCCGTTTACACCTCACTCCCAGGTCTGGGACGCTTGTCCTCACCTTCTGGGGAATCATCAGGATGACTCCCAGGATATCCCAGCGCACGCCTGTCCCGTGTCTGCTCCCCACTTCCAGGTTTGTCTGTTTGTGGCCATGAGGGAAACCGTAGAAAAGCAAAATATTTGTACGTGTCCACCTACAGCCACCTTTCCCAAAGGCTCTTCCATGGATAACACTCTCCCAGGAGTCCATTTTGGAAAGTGCAGGAGGCGTTTGGGAGCTTTTGAGCCCCACCCCCCCCCCCCCCAAAAAAAAATCAGTGGCCCTTTAAAATACAGATTTATCAGTATGGCACAAGCTGCCCCAGGATACACTGACCCAGCCAACAGCTTCCTGTGCCTGGGAAGATTTTCCAAAGGGTTTTCCATGCCTGGGCTTGTTCCAAGTGGAGGACTCTGGGTGAGCAGCAGCTCAAACCACATAGTTTGGAATTTATCAAGTTATGGTATATATAGGGATACTAAGGTGTCTCTCTATAGATATACATAATGTTAAAAATATTATAAAGTGATATAGAATAAAATTAGATGTATTATGAAATTATGTTTATTATAACTTTATTAGATAATTATTTTCCACCAAAAAGCGGTGGATATAGGTCAGGGCAGCATCAATCTGAGTGCAGTTTGGTTTTCAGCAGGGATCTGATCAGTTCAGCTGAAGCTGAACAGCGCCACGGCCGCAGAAACAATTCCGAGGGAATGATTTCCCAGCTCCTGGCCGATGGACGTGGTGCCATGTGTGTCCTGCTTTCAGGAATTAATGTCTTCCCTCCTCAGCCACCTACTGCTGCTTGCTTCATTAATGACATTCTGGACACCGCTCCCGAGGGCAGCAAGGGAAGGGAAATCTGGCTCCTGTCTGCATGGCAGTGATTCCGAGGCTCAGGCCCGGCTTCTCCTCAAGCTGGGCTGCAGATGAACAGAATTCCTGCTATTCCTGCTGCTAATAAGGAATCAGGTAAGGCTCTGCTTTCACGGGATCATGGAATGCCTGAATGGTTTGGGTGGGAAGGGATTTTAAGGATCACCCAGTCGCACCACTGCCACGGGCCACTATGCCACACCTTCCACTAGCCCAGGCTGCTCCAAGCCCCATCCAACCTGGCCTGGGACACTTCCAGGGATCCAGGGGCAGCCACAGCTGTTCTGGGCACCCTGGAGCAGATCCCATGGGATCCAGGGCTGGGCCCCCTCTGGAAATGACACCTCCATTTGTACTTTACACACCGGAACCAACGTGACTCCCCAGCCCCAACATTCCAGCTCAAATAATGACTCCCATTAAAGCAGCGACAGCGCTGCCGGATAATGCGCCGAGGATAAAGGAGGCATTTAGAGGATGGAAAACTAATTGGTTCAGGAATCAAATTTGAAAAATGCAGCATCTTCCTGGAGCAGTGGGAGTGCAAACCCTCCGCCTTTAATGAGCTGCCTCCAAAGGAGGCGGATGTGTCATATTTCTCGGGATGAGCTTGCATTAGGAAGCTGCTGAGATGGGAATAGTCATTACCTGCTTCCCACAAACCATTGGCTCCTCCAGAGCAGCGGCCGCGATTCTCGGGGCTCGGGGAGGGCGTGGTGCGAGCAGGGCCTGGCACAGCCAGCGCCGCGTGCAGGTGCTGCAACGGCTCTTCAGGAGCTACCCACGATGGATATTAAAGGAATTTGGGAACCTCTCGGTCCTGATGGCTCCCATCACATTCCTAATGAGGCTCATTTACTGGGGCAAACATCTTTCCCTCATTATTCCTCTGGAATTCTGCGTACGTGCCGCGGCTTCAGGGGGAGCGAGGCTGCCGTGCACACATGGGGTGACATCCACAGCCGGGATACCGGCATGTGCTGGTGGGAGCAGCCATCCCAGCCCTTGGGAGGGAGCTGGGAGCCACAGCCACGTGCTGTTGCATCAATTTCCATGGGAAATAGATTCCACTGGGATCCTGCCCATGGCTTATTTTATCTTTCCTTACCCAAAGCCCTGGGAAGCCAGTTCAAGTCTGCACAATGTGACCTTGGAAAGTGCAGGAATTATATATTTATATCTTTCCAACTGTATCCCAGTCACCACCTTTCATCCAGAGGCAGTGGGCTGGGTGGTCACTGAAAACATTCCATTCCATGCCATTCCATGCCATTCCTGTTGGCAGCCATGGCCACTGAAGGCCAGGGAGCACCTGCCAGCTGGTTTGGAGCATTTGGGAAGCTGCTCCTTTCTTTCCCTCCCTGGTCAGGGAGATGGGAGCTCCATCTCCCAAGCAGAGCACACATGTCCCTGGTGGGCCACCAGGCAGCTGCAGCTGGAGAAGCGCTTGGAAAGGTCAGAGGAATACATTAAACTGTCTCCCGGCCACCTCAGCAGATGCCACTGGCTCTTCGTGGCCGGAACCTCGGGCAAAGCTGCCCTGGCAGCCATGGCCCCTCGGCTCGGCCTCCCTGGGGATGCCGAGCGGGAGAGAGTCACCTTGCCCTGGCACAGGGAAAACTGGGCATTTGGCTGCAGGGTGTCAGGAAAAGAGATGGGAGACAGGAGATGGGAGTCAGTCATGGCCGACAGCGAGGGTCACTTATAGGACAGCACCCAGACAGGACACTGCTGTTTATCCAGGGCAAAACTCCACTTTGGGAGTTTTAATCCCCCCCTTGGGATTTCTTTTGGAACCCTTGTCAGTTCGAGCCTCAGTGGTTCAGCCCCAGAAATCCTGCTGGCCATTCCCAGCACGGACTGGAACCTGTGCTCAGGGGAACACCCTGTGCTGGAGTTCCCAAAAAGCACCTGAGGACAGGCAGGGACCCTTCCTGGGACATCCCAATCCTGTCTTGTGCTGGAGCTGCTGGTGGTACTGGGGGAAGAGCCCCTTGCACCTGCCAGAGGGGAGCAGAAAGGCAGCTCTGAAACTGGGAAATATTCCTTTAATCAGAAGAATTAAGGAGTAAGAGCTCCAGATCCTGCTTCCAGCTCCGAGTGCGCAGGCTCGCTGGATTCTCCGCGGTGCCGAGGGTTGAGGGAGAGCAGTTTGGCCACTGGCTGGAAGAGATAAGCCCTGCACGCTGCTGAATGCGGAACAGGGGTAATGAGGTGATATTCCCGCTGATAAGGAGCCCTCCCCGTTATCAGCAGCGAAGGCAGGTGTTCCCAGTGTTTATGTTTGCAGCGGAACACGTTGCGTGGAAATCGATATTACGGTGAAGCTGTTGTTCCCTATGGAATATGGAAATCAATCTGTGAGGCTCCCGGGCCCTGGGAGCTGAGTGGAGGAGCTCTGATGGTGCCTTGGAGAATCATGGAATGGGTTGGCTTGGAAAGGATTTGAAGGATCATCCCATTCCACCCCTGCCATGGGCAGGGACACCTTCCATTAGCCCAGGTTGCCCCAAGCCCCATCCAGCCTGGCCTGGGACACAGCCTGAACACCCAGTCAGAGCCAAGCGGCGGGGAAAGGCTCCTGGGAAGGGGAGCACCCAGCAAAGGTGTCCACGGCCACTCCTGGGTGGGGCCTGGGGCTGTCCCCACGGCCCTGAACCCGATGGCTCTTTGTGCCAGCCCTCCCCAGCTCCACGTGTTTACATTCCTTCTGCTTAATATTTCTGCAATCTTCTCTGGCATCATCCACTCGGAATTTTTCTCCTCCCACTTCACACCTCGGCGGAGCCTTCTGGTCCCGCAGCAGATGCATTGTGAAGCTTCTCCTTCTCCGGCGCCTGCATATGCTCCATTAAAAGTGTTTGTTTCTTTGAGCTGCTCCGAGTTGGGATGTGACAAAAAAAAACCCTCCCAACTTTTTTGGCCTGGGTTCGGCAGCCCCCGGCCCCGCGCCGAGGAGCTCCAGGCGCGCGGGGTCCCCGTGTCACCCGCCCGCTGCGTGCCAGCGATTTCCCCGTGCTCGCGCCGGTGCCTCCGACGTGCACTGGCACCCAAAGATAGAAATTGGGCTTCTGCATCCCCTGCACAGCAAGAACATGGTGGGAGGTGCCAACTGGGAGCACAGAAACCGGGATGGAGCCGTTGCCTAGTGATGGGAAGCGCGGGCAGGCTGGCATTTCCCGCGGCGGGAACGCCAGCCCCCACCTGGCACCGGCACAGGGGGCTCCGAGGGGAGAGGGCACGCGGAGGTCACCCCAGAGGTAAACCGAGGCACGGCCAGCGTGGGAGGGCACAGATCCCACCTCTCCTCAGGGATGCCTGGTACCCCCAGGGCTCCAAGGAGCTCCGCTGGTTCCTGCACTGGGGAAAAACATCTCCCTGAATATCCCAGCGTGAGCTGTGGGGAAGGCTCTGCTCCAGACACCCTGCACAGAGCCAGCAGAATTCCTGCCTGGATTAATAGCCCCACGCATGGATTTTTATGGCATGGCTCTGGCCACAGCTGCCACCCACCAAATACCTCAGCCTGTGCTTTTATTCCTGTTGGAAAAGGTGTTTGGTTACAATTCCTACAAATGTGGGGATTTAAAAATAACGGTGTCCTGCAAGCCCTAACACATTTGGGAGTTTCACTTCCATGAAGCATCCCCAATTATGGAATCCCACATCCTTCACAAAAGCAGTATTACAGCGTATTTCAGGATGCTTCCCACTGGGAAGCAGTGCCCTTGTCCCCTCTCGTCACCTTGGGCAGGGGTGCCAAGGGAGGGGGTCCTGTCCTGCGTGGGAATTCCCATTTTCCCCACTTCACTCTGGAATCGCACCTGGCAGAGCGCTGCCCTTGTCCCAGACCCCACCAAACAGTCACTGACCGGGGGCAGCTCTCTGGGGCGCTGTATCCCCGGGGCTCCATCCACCTCCAAGCCGCCCCTTGGCTCCCGACAGCGGGGAGCGGGCCGGGAGCGCCGCCCCTGGCACTCCGTCAGCGCGGCTCCGGCGGCACGAACAGATGCTCTCCCGCTCCCGCTGGCCTGGAGGTTGCTGAGCAATTTGGGGGTGATGGATGAGATGCTCCGAGATGATTTCTGAGCGTGCCATGGGAAAGAGACCCCCATCCTTCCAGCCAATGGGAATCGCTCCGGAGCGTGCTCTCCACCTGCTCCCTCTGCAGCCCAGGGCTGGTGTCCCTCACTGAGCCATCCAGCACCCGATCCCAGGGATCTGCAGCACCAGCAGCTCCAGAGGGGGCTGCCCTGTCCCTTCCCAGCTCCACAGCCAGCTGGAAATCACCAGTTCTGACAGTATTCCCTCAATATTAGAACAATTCCCAAACATATGGAAGGACTCCACTTAGAGCATTAAGAGCAATGAAATACTCCAGCTGACATTTAATCCGTTGAAGTCGAGGATCCATTCCCGTCCCTGAGCACGGGGTGAGATCCCTTCCCTCCGAGGCTGTGCAGCACTTTCACCTGTCCGGTTTTCCGGTGCCCGGTTTTCAGGTGCCACAGGTGATTCCGGCAGGGGAACGACACCTTCCCGCACTTCCGAGGCCCAAGGAGCCGAGGGAGAGGCAGGAGGCCCGGCCTGACATTTGCCAACTGGCTGGGATCTTCCTTGTCGCTGAAAGTCACCGTGCCCCCCGCCGTTCCCAAGTCTCACATCCCATTTTTCCGCTGTCTGGCATGAGAAATGCGGCTGCCGCGGATCCTCCCCCGGCAGGTACCGCTGTCGAACATGTTGCCTTCACAACATGACACGGAGCCTAAAAACTCACAGAGAGACTAATTACTGCAGGAAAATTCCAGCCCCAGCCCGAGTTCCCGGAGCTGCAGCTGACAGCCCGGCCCCGGCCCCGGCTGCTGTGGGCAGCTCTCCCGGGAGGGGCTGTCACCCCGTCCTGCTCCGGCTCCGATCCCCGGGATCCCAGTGGGAGGAGCCCTCAGGAACACCAGCCAGCAGCACCTAAGCCGAGCCTAAAATACTCCAAATTAAAACCTGCCAGCCCTGCAGTTAAAAGCTGCCATCCCTTCTCTCTGCTTCCCAGAAATAATATTAATTCCCATCGAAAAATGGGATTAAATTCATGCCTCAGTAGCTACAAATCATCCTCTGACAGGCAGATTTCATCTGAAAGAAAATATTGAGGGATAATTGATCTGGAAGCTGAGGTATCAGCTCACATTTACCTGGGGGTGTGTAAGAAATGCAATCTAGAGCATTTATATCTGGATAACTCAGATGTCCCTGGAATCGAGAAATGATGCCACATGAATTCCTCTAAAAAGCCATTTTGCCCAGGAAAATTGCCCAGGGAGAGCCCATTGTTTTCCATGAAATGGGGAGCTGTGCAAGTGGAGTCATTCCATGCTCTGAGCAGAACTGAGGAGGAAAAACATCTTTCCTCCCCTTGGAGCTGCTTGAGAAGTGTAAAAGCTTTAAATTCTGATGGTCAGAAATGGGGGAAATTCACCAAAATGCCATCGTTTTTCTGCCTTTTTTCCCATCGACATTATAATGTGGTAATCAGGGAAAACACCTCCAACTTCCTTTCCCTTTTCCTTAATAAAAATAAAAATTAAAAAAAAAATTAGAAACTGCCAACGATTTCAGCCCTGGGATGGAGACTTTGGGGCATTTTATCCATCCTGGCACTCTGACACTTTGGTTCCCTGACCTTTCCTGGCCCAAGGAGAAGCTCCAGGACTTCCTCAGGCTCTTCCCATCATCAGCTGTGCACAGAAGGAATCGGAGCCCGGCACGGGAAGTGTGGAAAGCCGGGCTGGACCACCAGTCCCGGGGCTGGGCTGGGATTACTGGTCAGAGTGGGGTTAATTCAGCACATGGGGGGTGATTTAAATGTCATGTTTGCAGGAAACAAGGCTTTTGGTGTCTGATCCATGATCCCATGACGATCCCATGCTTGTGCTTCCCTCGGTTCCTGCATCCCAGTGCAGGACTTGGGACTTACAGAGGTATAAACCACGAAAAATGAAAGGGCAACATTTGAAAAGTGAGAAAAAGAAACGAGTATTTCCTGATGGTTCATTTAAGGGGAAAAAAGGCATTTTCCCAGGGAATGGTGTGTTCCGAGCGGCAGAGAGGGCCTGGGGAGCAAAATACACGTTGGCAAGGGAGGGAAAGTCGTGGAGCGAATTCTGCTGGCAGCTTTTTCTGCAGGAAGCCGCAATTGGAGATTTCCCCCAGTGTTAATGACACGGTGTTAGTGACACACCACTGCCTTCCAGAGCTCAGCCACCACGGCTCCTGCTTGCTCGGGAATTTGGGAAATTCAGGCCATTGGGGGAACATTTGGGAAAACAAAAGCCTTCCGAAAAATCCAAATACTAAAAATATTAATGTCACAGGAACTCCTGGGTATTTCGGTTTAAAAACATCAGCAAGGAGATGAAGTGTTTTGGCCATTAAATGTTATTCTACACAGGAGGAAATGCAACCCTGAAATTAAGTGGAAAGGTGTTTTTCCCTTTGCCTTGAGAATCGTTTCAGAATTCTCTCCCTGGAAATTTTAGGGAAAAGTGTATTAAATGCTCCGGAAGCTCTGTGTGTGCTGTCAAGCCTTTGGAATTTGGGGAGTAACTCAAATTAAGGGGAACACATGGCAGGAACTCAAGTCTGGCCTGGCCGGGTGCTCAGGAGATGCATGGAAGGTGATTTTTGGTGTCTGGGAAGCTCCACGACCTCCTGCTCTTTCATTTTCAGTCGGTTTTTCAATTCGGAGCTTTTCCACATGGGACATTCCAAGGGGAAAACAACACTTGGAGTTAGAACTGAGGCAGTCCCGGAGACAAATGTGATTAATGGGACAATCCTGGAGACTGGAGGCAGTTCTGCCATTCCCCGCTCTCCAAGGGCCGGTTGTGCTCCCCATCCAGCTGCAGATTCCCAGCACCACCGGCGTCCGACCCGGGGATGTGACATTTGAAACCCTCGGCCACTGGGGGCTGACTTGTGTTCATTTCACTCCAATAACCTCTTTTCTTGCTTGAGGGAATTTTGGTGGAGCCACTCGTGGCTCACCTTTCCCGAAACATATTCCCTAAATTTCTTCCCAAAATAGATACACACTCACACAGAGCTCCCAATAATAGCCTTAAGTTAATCATGCCCTAATTAATCAGTGATCAGGTCTTATTAAAGGGGGATAACAGAGCTCCTGATTCCCACCTGCATTCCCATCCAGGCTGCCAACACGTGCAGGAGGCACCTGAAGAATGTCGGGATGAATTTCGGGATAAATTCCCTAGGGTGTACAAGCGGCTACCACGGCAAGGATTCACTTTTAATTAAATTAAAACTCAGGTTTCAGCTACATTATATATGGGGAAAAAAACCCAGGACCCCCCGGCCGGGTTCTCCTGGTATTAACTCAGTCTCTGCGTGGCCGAGGTGCGTTGTCCCGTTTTCCTGCAGGGCGTGCCGAGGCACGGGGGGCTGCAGCCGCCCTTCCCGGCCGCAGGCCCAGCCCGGAGCGCCGCAGAACCGGCGCTTGGGATGGCGCGGAGGCTCCGTGGCCCCGCGGGGTGACTCCGCCGGGCCCGCAGCGCCACCTCGTGGGGACGGGCCGGGCCCGCAGCCCGCCCCGGCATCGCCCCCGCATCGCCCCGGGGCAGTCACAGCGCGGCTGCGAGGAACCCTGGAGAGCGTCAGGGCCAACGCCTCCGTCCAGCCCTGAAGCGAAAACACCCCAAAATAAACAAACAAAAATAAACTTAAAAAAAACCCAAATCGACCCAAAAAAATCCCTGTTTGATGATCAGCAGGTGACCCAGAGGCAGGAGGACAGCGGACACCAGCCAGAGACAACCAGTGATGAAATCCACGTGCCCAGGGCCAGCCGGGCAACCCAAAATAAAAATATTCCACATTTAATTTGTCTTTTGTAACAGGAGAATCAAACTTACCACATAACTCAGGTAGGAATAAGGGAAATCCTTTCACAAGGCACTTCGCCGTGACTCCTAGAGGGGACGAGCGTACAAAACCAGAATCAGGAAGTTTTCGTATTAAAAATTATTTATTTCTCTATATAATTCCATGTCTTACATCCCTCCGAACAAAGGAGTGAGGAATTAGGGGCGGAATGAAACTGTCACCACATGCCATCGACTAACACAGCTCCGGGAGCATCCTGGATTGTGCAGGGAGGGTGAAAACAAACCCGCTGCCTCCCAGAAAACACGGCTTTCTAGACAATTCCCACTTCTGCTTGGAAAAGAATTCCTATTTTAGCAGGAAATTCACTTGGGATGAACATCCAAATGTGCCAAGGCAGAAAAGAACCACCCCACTGTGTCCAAGGAACAGCAATTAGGCCAGGATTTAAGTTTTAATGGGATTTATGTAATTAAAAATGCAGTAAATTTAACTTTACAAAGAGATTAATTATGGCAATTAGACACTTAGCCAGTTTTCCAGGGAATTTACAGAATTCTGTGGATATGGTGCTGATCAATGCCTGATTTACCAACATTAATTTGGTAAATTTTCTTGGAAATGTGCCCTAAGCAGTACAAAAATTCCAATTAAGATGGAAAACTAACATTTGCAATAAATATTCCCTTATTGAAATCAGAGAGGAAAAACATCCAATAAAAGAAGGAAGGAAAAACATCTAATCCCAGCTCTCCTGGGAAACAAGGTCAGGAATTTCTTATACTAAAAACTTTTGGAACAGTCAGGAATTTGGTGGAAGTTCATGGAATGATGATTTAAAATCTGTGTCCTCTGCTCTGATTTTAAAGGGAAATGGGGATTAAACATGTGAACTTACTCCTATCCAAGAATTATCTGTATTTTGTGGGAATAACAATCCAAAGAAACTCCAATTTTTTGTTATTTAACATGTGACTCTCAGCGGAGCTGGGAAGTTTCAGTGGAACAAAAGAGCCACAATTCTTGGAGTAACAAAATTCAACTTGGCAAAAGTCAGGAATTTTATTTACAAATCCATGGAGGAGGATTACACCAGGAACACACTCCAGCTGAAAGCAATGATTTATTGGAAATGGCAGTAGATCAACCTGACAGTCTCTGGTTATGGTCAAGCAATTATCCAGGAGTTGGAGAGAAAAGTGGGAATCTTGGACTGGGATAAGGCCTTCCAGTGGCTTTGCTTCCTAGTGGCTCTCTCCTTTTTTGCCAACTACCTGGAAGAAGAAAAAGAAACGGGAATGAAGTTGAAAACCTGGGCAGGACGTTCTTGGTTCAGCAGATTTAAATGCAATTCCCAGGGATCGAGTCCAGACCGTGCGTTCCGGGAGCTCCGGAGGGCCGGGAATCTGGGGATCCCTGCGGGGTTAAGGGCTGGAAAACCACACACAAATCCCGAGTTTAGTGCAGGGACACAGCAAGGCCTCGGCTTGGGGGCAGGAGTTAGAGCTGGAACTGCAGGAGAACACCCCAAGCCCAGGTTAAACATCAAGCATTAACACACTCCAGGAGAAACTCAAGCGGGAAGAACCCCCCGGCTGCTCCATGTGAGGCTGTTCCTTCCCCTTGGCACCTTTGAATATTGACCTCATCATGCAGCTCAAACCAAGGAAACCATCCAGAAATCCAGGGATTTCCAGTTATTAAAAACAAACCCCCAAGCCCTCCCAGGCCTGAACCTCATGGACCTGCTGGAAGCATTTTTCCTGCTCCCTCCCCGTGTTCACTCCCTGTCAGGCTGCAGGAGGCAGGAATTCTCACTGTCCAGCTGAGCTCTCTGTCCCACAGTGATTAAGAGCTGCTAGGAAAAGCATTTTTGAAGCCCACGGCCAGAGTTAAAGTTGGCATTCCTGTAAATTGGTTTATTCCTGGCGTGGTTCCAAACTGTGTTCACACACAGATTAGGCAAAGAAGTGAGGGAAAAAAGGAAAACCAGAGTTAAAGGATTAAGGATTAGGTGTTAGCAAGTATGGAATATCAACGAAAATATTCTATACCAGTCGGAGGCAGAGAGGGACAAGTGGCCCATGTGTATTATCTGGAAAACCCAGCACATGGATATGGATATGGATATGGATATTTCAGCATCTCAGCTCAACCCCGCCCATTTTCTGCCCATCCCATCCCACCTTCCCACAGGAAACTCTTTATTACCCCCCAAGTTGATCCACGTTCCTCCCTTTCCATTGGGATATTAACAAAAAGCCTTGGGGGAGCTGCTCCAGAGCCCCACAGGATTCAATCCAGGCTGGATTGTTAAAGGACTGCTTGGTGTGGCCTTAAAATGGCAAGTTCAGGTTAAAAAAGGAACAGAATTTGGGGAAGAGAAGTGTCTAAGGCAAGATCTGGGGCAGGGAGAGGAGGGGAAAGCTGAGCTGGTGAGTCAGGAAGCGAAGATGTTCCAGGATTTGGGAAGGGTGGGAGCTGAGCAGAGGGAGGGGGAAGAGCAAGGCCACACCAATCCCGTTATTACTTTTAATTTCTTCTGCCTTTTTAGTTCTTTAGGAATGGGGAGTTAAGCTGGAAAACAAACAAAAGGAGTGTTACAAGAACCAAAGCAGCAGCAAAATGTGTCCAAACTGTACTGCAAACGAGCAGGTCAGAGGAGGAAGCAGGGCTTTATTCCAGAGGGGACAAGGGTATCCCCCAGCCAGTCAGTGTTTCTCTGTGGCTCTCCCCACTGCTCTCTGAGGACAGAAGCAGCAGTGTTTCCCCTGGTGTCCCCCCCTCCATCCATCCAAAGACTTCCCTTCTCCTCCAACACCATGTTCAGGAAGGAAAATAGTGTTATAATTACACAGCGTGTCCACGAGGGTGAGACTGAGGCAGGATCACCAGCTCCCAATCCACCCCTGCTCCTGCATTTCTGAGCAGCTCCTTCTCACCCTGCCCTTGCCAGCACCGTTCCAGGGGTGCTGTGTCCACAGACACCTTCTCCATGCAATTTAAAAAGCCACAGAAACCCAACGAAAGCAGATTGAAAAGCAATTCCCATATTTCTAGTCTGGGGAGAACAAGGAAGGTCTAAAATCTGTATTAATTTTAGAACAGTGGAACAATTTTTTAATGACTCTGAGTGGCAGTGAAAGGCAGCAAAAGCTGTTAAACTCATTTATTAACTTATTACCAGCAGAGAAATTAAGTTTTAAGTTTAGTTAAGATCAAGTTTTGCTGCTAAAAATTAAGTAGGTGCCATGTTGGTGTTAGTGCTTTTAACCTTCTGAAATTAGAGGGTATTTGTACCATAAATTCATTATTGAAGCAGTTTATTTTAAAATAAGCCTTTTTACAATAAATCTTCCAAAAAAGGGAGTGCCAAAATCAAGATATAAACCTCACAGCTATTAAAAAAATGTTGCCTTTGGTGTTTGTAACTTGCCAGCCCCTCACATTTTCAGTTCTTACCACTTATTTTTACAAAGCTGATGATCAAAACCTTGTAGAAAGCTTGAAAAAATCCAGGACAAAGCTACACATTTTCCCTTGTATTCCCAAAGTACCCTGAGCCTGGAATCGTGGCACCACCAAGGGTTTGTTCCCCCAGCCCGTTCCGGAGCAGGCTCAAGCTGCTCCCCAGGGGTGTGAGGAAGGGACTCAGGAAGGAACTCACTCGTTTGAAGTCGTTCATGTTGGTGGCCTGCACGGGAGTGCCAATAAATGTGAAATACGTGATCCTTGTTGTCTCTTCATCACCATGATTGGACTGGACAAACAACTGAAGAGGCAAAAAAGCCAAAAAAAGGAGTGAAGCTTTCCTCCCCGGATTAATACCTAAAGCATCGGCTGCTCGAGATGTTTGACTTGACCAAAGTAAAGCTTTTTTCCAATTACAGAGGTCTCTGTCCTCTTCATTGAAATAATTACACGGAGAACACTGCTGTTTCCCTGGCAGTTTGTTAAACCCACCCCCCAGCTGGGATGTTCCCAGCTTCCACTTCCCACGTTCAGCCAGCAAACCCAGGACCTAAGAAGGCACCACTTCCCTGGGATCTGACTGAAATTAAATTCAGATCAATTTATCAACGTTCGCTGAAGCCCCCGAGACAACTCCTGGGCAGGTCCCTCCCACAGGCTGCAGAATGCTGGGGCTGGCTGTGCAGCTCCCTGTGTGCCCTCAGGGAAAAGGGACTTACAGTGACACTGTTGACATTCTGGAATTTTACGTAGCGGAGCTGGATGATCCCATCTTCCTTAATGTCATCCGGGCCCAGCTCCAGGGCCTGGGTGGGTTCGCTTCGTTCCGCTTCCTCAAAATCCATCGAGCGCGGGAGGTTGATGAAGATTTTGATGTACTTTGGCCCTTGCCCTGGGGTAAAAGACAGGGGTGTGATTCCATATGTGCATTACATTCCACAGGGAATTTCAGAATTCCGTGCCATTATGAAGTTGTAGGTGAACAATGTGAGCTGAGTTACTATAAAAAAATAAGATGCATCTTTCAGTGGCTCTCACCTTAAGCCTGGAATTAAATCCAAGTGTCTCTTTGCAGGGTATCAAAGTATAAGTAGTTATATTTGTGTATCAAACTACAATAAATACTTTTATTTGTGTATCAAACCGTAACGTGCATATCAATCTATAACAAATTATTCTATTTGCAGCAGACACTTCACTCACCATTGTCTGGCCCCTGAAGTTTCATAGAGTAAAGCTTGACAGGCTGACTAAAAGCTACAGTGATAAGCAGCTGTGGAGGAAAAAAAGCCACAATTAAACACTGGTTTCTTCATTTAAAACCAACTCAGCACAAGAAATAGGGATAAGGGAGCTCTGGAATAAAATCATGTGGCCATTTCCCTCTATTCCACACATTCGGGCCCTTTACATCCCAACAAAGTAGGAATTCTCAGTGTGGAAAGCAGTAACTACAACGAGCTTTGCACCCCGGTTTTTCTTACACCCTCCCAGCCTGTCCCAGAGCTCCTGCAGTCAAATATGCATGTGAATCCAAACAATCCCCTGGAATGCGTGGGCCGCACCTGCTCGTCGCAGTCGGACTCCAGGTAGGAAGAATCTTTGCGTAAACAGTTCTCGAAGCCGTGCTCGTCACTCTCGTTGAGGCACTCGCAGCCAGCCTTGTTGATGAACGGCAGCAGATCCATCTGGGAACAGAGGCACAGCTGCTCACAGTGGGAACCACGGGGATGGAGGAGCTGCCATGGGAGTGGCTGTCCCCCTGCACATCCCACAGGGGCAGGGACACACACACACACCCCCCCCACCCTCAGGTGGTACCAACACTAAACAGGAGCGTCAGACGTACTTTGCCAGCTCTCCAAGGCGTTTAAAAGAGGGAATTATTGATTAATTGTCAATGAATCAAGTCACAGTCAGCAGGAAGTAATTCCTGTGTGCCACTCAGGGCACGCACATCACCTTTCCCAAGTATTCCTGTGCCATCCTTTTTAGTTTTCATTCTTTCATAGGCACAAAAACACACAAAGGGAACACCTTTAGGACCATCCACTTCAACAAACATTAGGAAAAGAAAGAATGAGACTTTTTTCATTTTATGAAATGTTTGGGAAGACAGGTTGGGATGGCTGAGAAGGAAAAGGTTTATCACAGGACACTAAATTCATTTTAATGACTAGGGAGATTTTTCATTCTTAATAAATGTATACATGTCAGTATTTTAATTTTTTCTGGAAAAGGAAGCCCAGACAAGTGATTTTCTTGGGCAGCTTTGCCTAAAATCCAATTATTTGACTTCAAGTATGTTTGAAAACCAGGGGGTTTTTAACATCCGAGCTACACAAGCATTCCAGTAAAACCCTGGGGAGATACACACGTATCCTTTTGGGATGTCTGTGTCTTCGCTGTTGCCGGGATCGTTCTCCAGGTGCTGTTTGATTTTGTCCTCCAAGCCCACGGCATCTGCTCCCTGGTACTGGTCGATCCGCACTTTGTTCCGGAAGAACAGGAACGTGGGGGTTGCTGAGATGTTGTTGGTGGCAGCCGTGCCCTGGGAGCAGAAGGGAGTCCCCACTCACTGCTTTAGGTCAGTCTCACCTGCACCACTGGGAGCTATCTAGTGCCACTCATAAATCCACTCATTGAATTTTTGCCTTTTTTCTTCAAGAATTGCACCAATATTTGGCTGGAAAGGCTCTTTTGAATTCACAGTAGTGCTGTGTTCGATATCTAACAGTATTATTTTAGCAACACAGGCAGCGGGGGCTGATAATTATTTAATTAATGAATGTGCTTTTACACTGCCCAAAGGAAGGGCAGCACAGCGGGCACTGCAGGAATATTTTCTTCGAGGAGGGATTTTGTTCTCCCAGTTTGGGAGAATTCCGTACTCCGGCTCTTTGTGATGCACCAAGCGCAGCCAGAGCCACAGACACCGCTGCCAGCGTCCTGCCCGAAGGGTTTGCTCTCCAGCTCCCCATTCCCCGCTCTTTTCCCTCCACTTCCCACTGCCAGCCCCTTCCCCCGGACAGAGGGAGGCTTTTGGAGCACCCACCTGGCACTGGTGCACATCCACCTCCAGGAACGTTGCCTGGGGGTATTTGTTACTCAGGGCGCTGAAGGCGGGCGCGATCCTCAAGCAAGGGCCACACCTGCGGAAAAAGTGACACTTCCACTTAATTCCACTTTTCTTTTATTTTTCAATGCCTGCCTCAAAGAGAACCAGAGTATTCCTGCTCTTCCTGATATCCGGGTGTAAAAATACCCTCCCTACCTGGCTGCCAGCTGGTGATACAATGAAGGATGACATTTAGGAATCTGCAATTTACTGTCTTTACTTGCAGCATTTTTACCACAGTCCTGCTCAATAAAGTGTTACAAAGAAGGGCAAAATCAGCAAAAAAATACTATTTACAAAAAAATCGTATAGTTAGTCCGTGTTACCACCCAGGAAAAGACTGTATTTACAGGTAACTTAAATATTTAATGGTCAAAATGTGTCAAAGCTTCCAGGATCATAAAATTCTTCCCACAATAAATCTCATTTACACCTGTAACCAGTTATTCCGATATTTATTTGGCCTTGAGAGGACAGAGCTGGTTTCTTTTGATTGAACTGCATTGCCTTGGCTGAAAAAATGTCTTTTTTACTTATTCTGTGCCAGCAAAAGTGTAGGAAGTGCTCAGCTGCACCAATTCCTGTAAAGGGATATTCTCACTGGGAAACAGAAATGAAAAGTGAAATCAAAAAAACCCAATGCAGAAAAGTGGCAAAATCCCCCCCAGAACTAAGAGGCAGCAGCCAGACAATAATGAGGTGCCCTATGAAGCCCCAAACCCTCGAGATTATCACTGTTCTCCCTAATTTCCACAGATTAAGGGGAATAATTCAGTTGTTGAGGTTTCTTTGGTGACAAATTTATCCCGATTTCACCACAGTTGTAACTCCCTGCTGAGGAGGGGAACAGGGATTATCCACTTGTCCTGGGAAAAAGGGGTGAAGAACCAGCGAAGTCTTATGGGGCCAAAATACGTTTTTCCAAGTTTTCAGGTGTTTTTAGAGCTGAATAAAACATTAAGAACCTTCTTTCCATCCGTTTCCTGCTCTTTAATGGGGCTTTAAACCGGCGCACCCCTGCTCCCTCAGAGCACCTGAGGGCTGGCGGGTCCGCAGGGCAGCGGGTTCGGCGGGAAAAAATGGGAATTTATCCCAGGAATGGGAACACGGTGCTGATCCTGCGACTTCACTGCCGCGCTACGGAGCGTCCCTAACGCTGCAAACCGCGCCGGGGAACCGCGCCCGGCGCGTTCGCAGGAACCCAGAATAAAAACACGGGAACGCCGGAGCCCTTCCCGGAGCCGCGTCCCGCCCTCACTCACCCCCTCATGGTGAACTTCACCACGGCCAGGCGGGAGCCGGCGGCGCTCAGCTCGGGCTGGAACTCGGTGTCGTTGGCGATCACCTTCACGCCCGCCATGGCCGCGGGCCCCGGTGGCGGTGCCGGGTGCGATGTGCAGCGTCACGGCGGGCAGGACGCCCGGCATGCACCGCTGGGACGGGCGCAGGCGCGGCCGCCCCGCTCCGCTCCCGCCCGGCCGCCGCCCGCCATCTTGGGGCGGGCCGGGGCGGCAGCGCCGCCATCTTGGGACAGGGCAGCGGGGGACGCGGCGATGCCGCCGGCGGCCATCTTGGGTAGGGGAAGGGCGGGAACTCCGTGAGGGGAGACGCGCCTTTGAATTTTAACATTAAAAATTTACTCCCAGTTTCGTCATTAACTCGTTTTTTGGTGACGTTATGAGGATTACGCTTTTCTCTTGCAGGCAGAACTGATGTCAATTTTTGCCAGCTTCCTTAAATTATGGTTTTTAGTAAAGCCAATGTGTCGCGATACTGAAAAGAATTCTGAAATAAACGCTGAAGCAAAAAGCGGGGAAATAAGAGTCGAATAAACGCTTGTATTAACCACAAAATAAAACCGAAATTAAACCCAGGATTTTCTCTGACCCCATTTGCAGCGTCATTCCTGGCAACGTCCCAAGGTACTCTATAACACAACATAATACATATCACTTCGACATGTCTCATATTTGCTCTTTTCCTGCTCAAAACCAGGAATATCCCCAACATTCTGCTCCCGCCTGTTGTAATGTTAAAGCCTTACAGTAATCGCTAATTAATTAATTAAGCAAGTAGTCACCAGCTCCCTGCGCGCCCTGAGCGGAACCCGGCAGTTTCCGTGGCGGCGGCGCCTGCCGTCAAGTGCGCCGGCTGGGGCTTTACGCCAGTGTCGCGGGAGGAGGTGTCATCCGGCCGCTGCCGCACCGAGCGCGGCGGGGCCGCGGCGCCCGGGACGCGTGAGGGCCGGGAGAGGCACCGGCAGCGGGCCGGGAGCGGGACCGAACAGGTGCGGCCCGGGACGGGGGCGGGAGAACGGCTCGCTCACAGCGGGAGGGCGGGGGGAGCCCCCGACCCTCCGCAGGCCCCCGCAGCATCCGCAGCGGGAGTGCTGAGGGGGCTGCGGCAGCGGGAGGTGCAGGGACACGGGCATTCAGGGGCATCCAGAGACTCGCCGTGGCCAGGAGCCCAAGGATTCGGCTGCTGTAGGACCCAGGAGCCCAGGTATCCCGGCACACCGGGACCGGCCCCGCGCTGTTAACGGGGCAGGATTGGGGTTGGAATTTCAAGTTTCGCCTTTTCAGAACGTGCACCAGGTTATTAATGGATGGAGGTTTCCATCTGTGCCGACGGAGCCTTACCTGAGGAGAGGCTCCTCACGCGGAATTGATCCTCTTGGGGGGCTTAAATGCCTTTTAATGCCAATTTTTTGCTACCTCGCAGCCTTCCCCAGTTTTATTTCCCTTTCCTGTGCCAGACGCGGTGCTCTTGGCACCCAGGGATGGGATTTGGTGTTCTCCAGCTGCTTTGGATAACTGTCCTTTGTGACAGTTTGAAACAGGAGGAATTACTATGGGTTTAGTGTGTCATCAAATTAAGCACCAGGAAAACCTGCAAGTCGCTTCCAGAGGTGTCAATTAACTCCAGTCTCGTGTCCCAAATTAGTATTTCCTCCTCTGTCTTGATTTGGAACCTCCTGAGTATCCTGGGAAGGTGTTTTCATTGTCTTCTCTCTCCCTCAGTTGTCCATTTTCTCCATCCCTAAATAATGAATAGAAAGTATAATCTGTAATTAAATTTAAAATAATTAGATTTTTCTCAAATGCATAATCAGCCCATTCATAGCTATTTTATACTATTTCACACTATTTTGTGCTATTTAATAGTATTTTGGGGGCAGATTATTGGAGTGTCCCCAAATATCCTGAGATTAATTCCTTACTTAATGGAAATAGGAGTGTTTGGGAAGAGCAGCTCCTGGCTTTTGCCATGCTCTGGTGTAACAAAGGTGGGTTGACTTTTGTTTTACCTCTTCCTCCCGTGGATTTATTGCATTTGAGGGCTTTTGTGGCTGTAAAAATCCATATTGTGGATTTCTGGGTAAACAACTTGAAAAGGTGTTTAGTTGAGTCTTGGATTCAGTATTTAATACCTTGTACTTGAAAAATCAGTTTACTGGCTTTACTCAAATAAGAATTGATCCGGGATTATTAAATGTGCCTAAATCCCACCTTTAAGCAGAGCAGTTCAAAGAGTCAGTGGATTACTCTGTCAGATTAACACATTATTTAACATTTTTTGGGTTCATTTCCTCATTTAAATAATTGTTTTCTGTTTAAAAATTTTTTCAATCCTGTTTTCAGGAAGGTGTTTTTCCACATCCCTGCATTTGTTGTATTTATTGTACAATACTGTCACATGTATTCCCACATCCCTGCATTTGTTGTATTTATAAGATTAGAATTATTTATATATTATTTTTTTATTATCATTATTTACAATGCTTTATGTCGTAGAGCGAATTTAAAGTGGAGCAAAATGAATACAAGGACGGTTAGATAGATAGGTGTGTATATCCCTATGTACATGGAATTTATTGTGTTTTGGGAAGAAAGCCAGGATTTTGGCATTTGTGGAAGCGATAGAGACAGATTTACCCCATGGAGACTGAGAAGTATGAGCAGGAAGAACTTTACCCGTGGCATCTCCATTTTCCACTTCCAAGTTCCTTTTTCCACCGGAAATAGTGGGTTTTGGGGAGTTCTAAAGCACTGGAATGTGTGAATTGGTGTGGAATGATTCCCAGCCTGCTTTTGGGCTCGTTTGGCACTGGGACAGTGTTGATTTGCTCCTGTAGTTTGTCATCACTGATGTCAAAAAATGGAATTATTGATTGTTTTCAGACAAAAAGGGATTTTGGTGCAAGCAGGGGCTGCAGTTGCCGTTTGCCGGGGCTGAGCTCTGGAATCCAAATTCCTGGGGAATTAAAATGTGGTTTTTCCTGAAAAGGAAGTTTTTTATGAAGGCCTTGCGCTGCCATAGTCAAAAACTAGAAGGAAAGAGGTAGTTTTTCTTTTCCCTCTCTCTCTCAGAGCCTTGCTATGAAATATTCTGAGAACTGGGTTTGAAATGGGACTGTCAGGGGGTTGATAATGTGTTTTCTGCATGGAAAATCTGGAATGTGTTAGGGTAGTTATGTGCTAATGCTCTTGTATGTTGTAATGTCCTCCTGTATGTTCCTTTTGAAAATTCCCTTTATTCAGAGTGGTGTGGGTTTGAAAGTGTTCAGAAGCAGCTTTAAATGCAGCAACATTAAATGCAGGATCTCAAGCAGTAATTCTGTGTCCCGGTAGGGGAGTTTGTGTATTTATCTAAAAATGCAGCTGTTTTTGACAGCCAGGTGACTCAGGATCACTGTGGCTTGGTCCCTGAACTGGGAGCAGTAGGACAGCAGAGGAGTGGGAAGGGATTTTTGTGTTGCTTATTGGCATTTTTCAGCTCTGGTTTAGTCATTCTTGGTTTGTTTCCTCACAAAAGTAGGGTGGGTATTTCTGTTTGCTGTGGGTGTGTTTGTTCTTGTTGTTGATATTTGCATTTTGTTCTGTTGCATCTGGATGCTTTATTCCATCTTTATGATGATTTCCCTGCAAACCAAGCCTGGTTTAATTGTAGCTCTTTGTTTGTCACCGTGTTGTTTAAAATGCTGAATTAATTTCTTTTTCTGTGTTGTGATGGTCCAGACAGAGCAATTGATCCAGCATTGCATAACAATTAACACTGCAGGGCCAGGTGTGGTTTCAGTGTGGAGAAAGACTGGATTTTTGGTCTCTATTGATCATGATCATTAAATTAGAGCTCTTAATTAAATAGCTTTTAATGAAGGTGGTCCAGTGGGCTGCCAGAAATGAGCTGCTTTACTGGGAAGGGTAATTTGATGTGATATTACTGATTTTGTGATGGGGATTTTGTGGAAAACCCACAACTGATCCCTGACTCGTCAGGAGCCTCCCGGGAGCCGTGGGTAATCCTTAGCCATTCATTAGCCTGCCCTTGCTCCCTCCCTTCCCCCTTTTTTCCATGGACAAAGTCGTGTTCCAGCTCTCTGGCTGCAGAGGGTGGCAGCATCCATCAAATGGAATAACAGTTCCTGTGGTTTTTACATGGATGAGGGGTGACAAGAATGTCTTGGAATCCATCGACGCCCTGGCACAGGTTGTCCAGGGAAGCTGTGGATCCCCCCCATCCCTGGAAGTGTCCAAGTTGGAGTGGCCTGGGGCACCTTCTGCTATCCCAGGTTGCTCCAAGCCCTGTCCAGCCTCGCCTTGGACACTGCCAGGATGGAGTGGGATGGACGGGGCTGGAAGACCTCCCCGTTGTGTGGCAGGAGGACGCTGCTGGTTTGCCTGTTGGTTCCTTATAACCATCGCCGGGATACCTGCAGTTGTCCCAATGGGAAGTGGAGTTGGGAACCTCACTCATATTCAGGCTGACCTTTATTTTTCTGTCATAATTCAGATTTGTTCCCTCTGAAGTGCTGTGAAACAGGTTTACAGACCTGTGAAAAATGCAGACATTGCTGGGTACCTCAAACTAGAAGAATCTGTATGTAGCTATAAAAAAAAAAAAAAGGAAAGCACACATATTTAAAAATATTTCTTCCATGAATCCTGCCTGTTTTGATGTGTTCATGCTCCTTGAAATCAGAGCTCTGGCTCTGGTTTGAGCTGGGGTAAGTCCAGAGCATAAACCTCCACAGGATAATCCATAAAGAGTGTTTGGTTATTTATTTAACACGACCTTTTCGCCGATAAGAAAACCTCAGTTCTAAAAACATGGAAGTGCTCAGCAAGCTGGGAGTGTTGCTACCACAAACAGAGGGTTGTTGTGGGGTTTAAATCTTGTGCAAATCCAAGTGGGTTTTATTGCCACAACTTGAGTTTCTATTCCCAGTCACTGAGACCGTTTTGGCCTGGGGACAATTGAAATTCCACCGTGTTTTTTGTGTCAATACATTCGGAAGATCTGAAATGTTGCAGTAAAGATAGTGCTGGATCTATTTCCTGCTGGAGAGTGGCCAGGATCCAGTTTATCAGTGGATTATACAAGGCTGATTTCACCTAAGGCAGGATAGCTCATATTCCAACGTGAATATCTGTGTAGCAGGGACATAACAACATCAGGGGTATAAAAATGGCTTCAGCCTCGGGACTTAAAACATTTTTTACTTCAAAATTACTCTAAAAGAGGGATTTGGGCAAAAATCCCTGTGTGCCCAGGAGTGTGCTGTTTGTCCCTATATGGGTAAGGAAAAGCCTATAAAATTTTGCAAGATGTGTAAGAAATAAGACTTGTGAAGATGTGTGGTTTTAAGGGACTGGTTGAGGAATGTTACTGAATTCCTGTGGGGAGATGAGGGCATTCCCTGAGGAGAAATGAGGGGATCCCTGAAGAGGGACACACACAAACCTGAGGGGACAAAATGGCGGGAAACCTGAGGGGACAAAATGGCGGGAAACCTGAGGGGACAAGATGGTAGAAACATGAGGGGAAAAGATGGCAAAAACATGAGCAAAGGGAACAGCCCAGGATGTTGCTGCTGTTGGTTGTTTGTTGGAATTGCAGGCACTCCATGGCCATGGCCTGGAACAGCCCAGGATGTTGCTAATGATGTCGTTCTGTTGGAATTGCAGGCGCTCCGTGGCCATGGCCGGGAACAGCCTGGTGCTGCCCATCGTGCTGTGGGGCCGGCGTGCCCCCACCCACTGCGTGTCCTCCCTGCTGCTCGTGGATGACTCTGTCATCGTCACCGGCTGCCACGACGGGCAGATCTGCCTGTGGGACCTGGGTGCTGACCTGCAGGTAGTGGATCCAGAATTCCCGTTCCCACCAGCGGGGAGTATGCCCTCAGCCTGTCCTCCCTCTCCTGAGGCTTGCGTGGCTGCTCCGCCCTTCCCACAGCGCTGTTCCAGGTTACCAAGAGGTGTTCTGGCTCTGACTTTGTTGCTGCTCCTGTAGGAAAGTTTTCTTAACTCATTCCAATTTCCTGGAGCTGCTCTAAACTAGTTGCTTTCTAGCTGAGCTGCTTAAAGAAGGCAATGTTGTAAAAAGGAATTCCTTCCCAGTATCCCATCTGGCAGTGGGAAGCCATTCCCCCTTTTCCTGGCATCCCATTCCCTGTCCCAAGTTCCTCTCCAGCTCTCTTGGTGCCCCTTTTGGCACTGGAAGGGGCTCTGAGGTCTCCCCTTGCTTATGGATATACAGGAACTCAATTGGGGAAAACAATGTGCAACACAATTTTTTTTCATTCAGCCAAACTCAGTTCAAATTGAATTGAGCCACATTCAGCTCCTGATTTGTAAATATTGGAGGAGTTTGCAAAATGCATTTTCCCCCCAAATTCTCATTCCTGTTTGAAGTAGAAAGTCTTCCAAGATGATCCATCCACTGCTATGCTAATTAAATGTGTGTACACGTGTTAACAGATGTATAACACATGAAGTAGAAAGCTGGGATATGGATAT
This sequence comes from Coloeus monedula, assembly GCF_965178545.1. Lineage (NCBI taxonomy): Eukaryota > Metazoa > Chordata > Aves > Passeriformes > Corvidae > Coloeus > Coloeus monedula. The sequence goes on along the minus strand of NC_138821.1, from coordinate 523,684 downwards.
TTTGGTCATTTGTGTGATTTTGACTTCCTGTTTTCTTTCCCTGGTCCCAGATCAATCCCAGAGCTCTGCTCTTTGGTCATACAGCCTCAGTTACTTGTTTATCCAAGGCCTCAGCTTCCAGTGAAAAGCAGTATATAGTGAGTGCATCAGAGAGTGGGTGAGTTTCTGAGTGTTTATTGATGTGCAGAACTGAAATAATGGGAATTTGTCCCTAATTTATCCATATTTCAACACTGTGATGAATTTTATCCTCAAGAAAAAATTCCTCAGCAAATACATTTTATTTTTGACTGGGTTTATTTATTAATCAGAGCAGTAATTTAGAGGGAGAAGCAGGAAGGATTTCTTGTGCAATTGATATCCAAATCAATAAGAGATTTTTTTATCCAGGGATGGTAGGGAATGATTTTCCTGAATAATCTTTTAGCAAGGAAATTGAGGGGAGAATTTAGAATTTCCACCTTGGACCAACTTCAGGGCTAAGTAATCTCTTCCCATTGGATTTGGAACCAAAATGTGTTTTCACTGGGAATTTATCTATCTGGTGGAAAGGAGAAAGTACCTCACAGATTCTGTTCTGATTAAATTTGTATACAAAGTTTGAAATTAAAAAGTACTGTAAGTATGGGGAATAGCTGCTCATTTGAACTCCTGCAGGTTCTGTAATTTATCCTCAGAGGGAGCAGCAGGTTGTGTGGATTCAGGAGGGCTGGAAAGTCCAGCTGATTTTGAGTTTCTCTAAATAGAATTGATCTAATCCCTAATAAATGGTTCAGATGAAGTTCCTCCCAACGTAGAGGGCTGGTAGGTGCTTGGAAGCCTGGCCTATTTTCCATGTAGTTTGCCTGTGTTTCAGGGAGATGTGCCTGTGGGATGTGAACGATGGCAGGTGCATCGAGTTCACCAAGCTGGCCTGTGCCCACACCGGCATCCAGGTGAGTCCTGGGAGGGATGGCAGAGCGGGAAGTGCCCTCCTGGGATTTGGGAAACACACTGCAGGTGCAAAACGAAGGAATCCCTGTCCCACCTGGATTCTAATTTGTGTTTGTTCCCATCTGTGTAGTTCTATCAGTTCACAGTCGGCACGCAGCGGGAAGGGAGGCTCCTATGCCATGGACATTACCCTGAAATTCTGGTCGTGGATGCAACCAGCCTTGAAGTGCTTTATTCTTTGATATCCAAGATCTCTCCTGACTGGATCAGCTCCATGACCATCATCCGGTCCAACAGGACACAAGGTGATTGTTTTCTTGTGGCAGGGACACCTTCCACTAGCCCAGGTTGCTCCAAGCCCTGTCTAGCCCAGCCTCGGACACTTCCAGGGATGGGGCAGCCACAGCTTCCCTGGGAATCCTGCTCCAGCTGGATCAGCTGGCATGGGCTGAAGTGTCACCTGAGCTCAGACCTGGTTGGTTCTGCTAATTGGTGTTCATTTGGTGGGCTTTAATTTCTGGCAGATTAATGTCTTGTTCGGGTGTTCCTGTTGTGGAGACTGGAATTCCTGAGAGGTTTGGGGAACACTGAGGAGAAGATCCTGACTGAAGGACTTCTCTCTTGAGTTAAGGCTCAGCAACAGTTGTAAACCGGGCATTCCCAAAATCCTGGGGTGGGAAAGCTCAGCTGTTGTCCCCACCACAAATAAATGGCTGGAACAACTGGAAATGAGCTCTGGTATGAAGCGTTTCCTGCTAATGCCTTTCATTTATTCCTTATTCTGTGCCCATCTTCGCAAATAAACATTCAATTCGGAAGCAAACGCTCCAGGAATGCTTGGATCAGGTTTTAATTCATGCTCAGATATGCACAAGTGAGGAAGTCCTTGTGCCTCAGCCTCATTTTTGTATTTCCCAGAGGACACTGTCGTGGCTGTGTCTGTGACTGGCATCCTCAAAGTCTGGATCATCACCTCGGAGGTCAGTCGGCTGCAGGTAGGCAAAGGCTGCTGGATTAGTGGCACTTCCTGGTGGGATGGAGGGTTCTGTTCCTGATACTCTGCTGCTGATATTCCTTTTCCTCTTTGCCAGTTGAAAATCAACTTCCTGAATTTTCCTGTACTGATTTAAGTTGCCATCAGAATTCCTAATCCTGCTCAGAGAACTGATTTCCAAATTAAGTGTAGGATTATCTCCAATTTTTCCAAATGTGTTTTTTATTTGTACCATGCAATGATTTGGGTTAATATTTTGCTGAGCAGGCCATACCATTTTTAGAAATATTCGTTATTCAGGATTATCTCTAGCTCCCTGTTATTTGGCATTTCCTGGATACTAATGAATAAAAGTCTTAAAGGAGACTTGCCCCAGGTCTCAAACCTCTGGTAAATCAACTCTTCACAGAAACGTCTTGTAAGGAAAAATCACCTTCTAGTTAGGAATGACATGGGAGTGGAATCTGCTTCCTTCCAGCTTCCTACCTGGCTGCAAGGTCAGCACCACTAATCTGTCCTGCTGGGGAATTTGGGAGACTTAAGTGCCCAAAGAGGACACCACGTGCTCCTGCAGATCTTCTTAGTAGGAGTAATGGAATAAAAACTGCTCCGAGTGTTTGGGTTTTCCGTAGGAGTCAGCCATCTGGCACCTTGAGAAGTGCCCTGGTCCTTTTTCTGTGGGTTCTGGCATGGTCCTGAGTTCCATTTGAGCAGGAAAGAGTTGGTTTAGTGTTGGTTCTCTTTGGTTTAGGACACCACCCCAGTGTTTGAGGAGGAATCCAAGCCCATCTACTGCGAGAACTGCCAGAGCATTTCCTTCTGCGCCTTCACCCAGCGCTCGCTCCTGGTCGTGTGCTCCAAGTACTGGAGGGTAAGGCAGAATCCCTAGATCTTCTCCCTCAGGAATCTCAATTAAACTACATGAAAACATTTAGATGAAGATGCTCCAGGTCTCTTTAATGTACCTCTATTATATATTCAATGTATTTCTAGATATTTAATCCAAATCTCTGCCTATGGTGCAGGTTTGGAACAAGATGATCCTTAAGGTCTTTTCCAACCCAAACCATTCCATGATTCTGTGATATTGAACCCAAAATCAGTTGCTGCCTGGCCATTTTAATGTGTAATTAATTGCTTATAATAACAACAGACTTTGCTGTTTCCTCTCAGGTTTTTGATGCTGGAGATTATTCCCTCTTATGTTCAGTCCCCAGTGAAAATGAGCAGACCTGGACTGGTGGGGACTTTGTGGCAGCTGATAAAGTGATTGTATGGACAGAGGATGGACAAAGTTTCATCTATAAATTACCAGCCAGGTACTCAACAAAGAAATACCCCATTTGTTTAATTTCAGGTTAATTTGAATTGAACGGAATTAATTGAAGAACTACTGAAATATTGGTCCGGTAAGGGAAGGTGTGTAAATACAAAACTATAAAATTAATTCAGAATTGGACATTGAAGGAATTAAAACTTACAAGAGTAAAATCAAAGGCTTTTCTTCTGACATCTTCGTGATGTGCAGACGTGTTTGTTCTGGGTAGAGATGATGTTTTATCTTGAATATTCCCGCCTCAATCATGTGGGAACTCCTTCCTCGCCCTCATGTGATCAGAGCATGAGGGTGGGAGCAACATCCGTGTCCTACTGTAGGAATCACTCTCTAAGTGCAAGGAGTTTTACTCCTTTCTTCATTCTTACACCCAGCTGCCTGCCAGCCAGTGATTCATTCCGCAGGGATGTGGGGAAAGCAGTGGAAAACTTGATTCCACCTTTATTGTACAGCGTGTTGGACAGAGCAGATAAACAGGTACATCTGTTTCTTTGGAGCTTTTTAAATGGGCTGTGTGAGGTTTTGTCCTGCTTTTAAAAGGGAGGAAGCTTGAAGCTGAGCACGTGGTTGGTGCATGGTCTGAGGCTGTTCCTTATTTTTTGAACAGCTCCTAATATGTCCTCCAGTGACTCGGTTCTTCTGTGGCCAGAGAGAGTTTTCCTACAGGCTCTTAATTCAAGGAGACTCCTCAGGGAGACTGTGCATTTGGAGCGTGCCTGACACCCTTGACCAGCAGGAGGGTGCAAAAGGTACCTAATTAATAGCCAGATCTTTGTGGTTTCTGTGTGTTTTTGCTGAATAAAGCCCTGCTGGTTCTCCCACAGATCATGAAGTTGGGGTTTAATCATAGGAGTTGTAGTAACTTCATTTTTTCAGATATGCTCAAAATCTTAATTAGCTGTATTCTTGTAGTGAGTCCATTTCCAGTAGAGAATCCCAGAGTGGTTGGGAGAGACCTGAAACATCCAATTCCAACTCCCAACACCTCCCACGAGAGGCAGTTGCTCAAGTCCTCCCACCTCAGCCCTTGCTGATACTTTCCCTCCTTTTCCCAGGCCTGCAAACAACCACCTCCATATCCCTTCAGGAAGCTTTTGACCAGCTGAGCCCTCGTCCCGCGGGGATCATCGACCAGCTGAGCATCGTTCCCAACGTGAGCGAGCCGCTGCGGGTGACGGCCAGCGTGTACATCCCGGCGCACGGGCGGCTGGTGTGCGGCCGCGAGGACGGCAGCATCGTCATCGTGCCGGCCACGCAGACTGCCATCGTGCAGCTGCTGCAGGGAGAGCACATGCTGCGCAGAGGTACGGGCGCGGGGAGCAGCAGGCCGTCCGCAGGCAGAAATCCTGTAGATCTGCTGTTGCGTTCTGTGCTGGGAATCCCTTAAGCTCTGACGCACGCAAGAGCAGCTTGGGTATTTCTCCGGGGCCTTTGAGATGCAGGAGCAAAGGTAAGACAGGGGAGCATCTCCTGCGTTCTCCAGAATTGTTCCTGCACTGCAGGGCTGGGTATTGATGTGCCAGTAGAAATCTCCATGGGAAGGACTACCAGGATTCCTGGTGGGATCCGTGTGTTATGCTTGGGCTGGTGTTGGATATGTGGGTTCCATATAACATTATCTTCGTAGTTATGGGATCTGAGTTGCAGAACAAACACTTGGGAGTTGATTGTTCCGTTGAATTTCTGTTTCTCCTCTTTTTCTGTGCTTTTGCCCCTGTCCTCCCACCTCGCAGGCTGGCCCCCTCACCGGACACTCCGAGGCCACCGGAACAAGGTCACGTGTTTGCTGTACCCTCACCAGGTCTCCTCCCGCTACGACCAGAGGTACCTGATCTCAGGCGGGGTGGATTTCTCTGTCATCATCTGGGATATCTTCTCGGGAGAGATGAAACATATCTTCTGTGTCCACGGGGGAGAAATCACCCAGCTGCTTGTTCCACCAGAAAACTGCAGTGTAAGTTCTCTAGGATAACCCTTCCAGCACCTCAGTCCTCCTTGAGAATGGGAATGCAATGTGGAATGCTGGAGATGTAGCACCAACCCAACTCTTGCAAGAGCTTCACTAAAAAGAGCTCGATTATTCTGTTATTTATGGTTTGTTTTAATTATGTAAAGGATTGAAAGTAGGGGCTTTATCAAACCTGTTAAAAATAGGGTCTAGAGACAATTTTGCCTCTTGTAACTTAGCTGAATGAATAGAATTTAATGAATGGAGTGACACTGAGCAAAAACGCTGGGGTTTGCTTAACAAAATGGGGTTTAATACCCATTTGCTCTTTATGATGTGCAAAGGATAGATTAAAGGGAATTTCTGCTCAGGGAGTTCTGTTCCCAGTGACCTCAGTGATTTTGAACATAGGTGGAGGTGCTTGAGTTTTGTTTATAGAAGAGGCTTTTGGTCACCCTGCTCTGCCCGGTGGGGGAAAGGTTTTTAATACCAACTCCCTGCATTATGATTAAGCTTTTTCCCTTTTTTCCTTTATCAGGCAAGAGTCCAGCACTGTATTTGCTCCGTTGCCAGTGATCACTCCGTGGGTCTGCTGAGTCTGAGGGAGAAGAAATGCATCATGCTGGCATCCCGCCACCTCTTCCCAATCCAAGTGATCAAGTGGAGGCCATCCGATGACTACCTGGTGGTGGGATGCTCGGATGGCTCTGTGTACGTCTGGCAGATGGACACTGGTGAGCTCAGAGATGTTGATTAATCCATTTTTAATGCATATAAATACAGATTTGCTTTTAGTGCTGTCGAGGCTGTGTCTGCGGGGGGAACTAAAACACTTTTGCTCATCTATATTTGGAACTTATCTCTCCAGGTGTTCCCCAAAGCAGTGATCGGTACAGAATCACGCTGGGGGGTTTGTGAACCTCATGGAAATTTAGGGAAAATTCCATCCTTTTGGGAATGTGACTTCCGAGCCCAGCTGTTAAAACACAGAAAGTAATGCGGCACGTCCAGGCCTTTGTTCCCTGTGCTGCTTGGGGTGCTGAGCTGTTTCTCCGTCCCTCCCACCGCTCCAGGGGCGCTGGACAGGTGCGTGATGGGGATCACGGCGGTGGAGATCCTGAACGCCTGCGACGAGGCCGTCCCGGCGGCCGTGGACTCGCTGAGCCACCCCGCCGTGAACCTGAAGCAGGCCATGACCCGCCGCAGCCTGGCTGCCCTCAAGAATGTGGCCCACCAGAAGCTCCAGACCCTGGCCACCAACCTGCTGGCCTCCGAGGCCTCGGATAAGGTGGGTGTGCTCCAGCTGGAGCCTGTGCTTCCAGAAAGGAATGAAGCACGGGAAGGTTCCATCATTGTAACCAGAAGGTTCTCAGCCAGAGCTCTCCAAAACCTAAACGTGGTTGTTCCTCAGTTGATGTTGCTGTCCATGATCCCACTTCAGTGTGTACCCTACTCTTTGGTTTTATTCTGGTTTGAGTTACAGAATCTGGAATCATGGAATGGTTTATGCTGGAAAAGCCCTCTAAGATCAAGTGCAAGAGTTCCCTGGCACTGCCAAGGCCACCACTATCTCATGTCCCCAAGTGCTACATCCGCGTGGCTTGAAATCCCTCCACCCCTGCCCTGGGTTTGGACAGCCCTTTCCATGAGGAATTGTTCCCAATATCCAGCCTAAACCTCCCCGGCACAGCTTGTGGCCAGCAGAGCGCAGCAGCGCTCCGTTCCCAGCTTCTTCTATTTATCCCTCACCTTCTGCTGTCACCTTCTGTTGGGAGAGAAATCTCCCGTGGTGAGAGCGTTCCTTAGAGCACCACCAGCACAGTTCCATAAAAAACGTGTGCTCAGGACTTGTGCTGCTGTTCCTGCTGCGTCCAGGCGGGATGGGAATGCCGCATTTATACCTGCAGTGTTTATGTGTGGGCTCCTCATCCAGTGAAGGTGCTGGAAATTAAGGTGTTAGGGAGAATAATGCCTCAAAACTTTGATTCGTGTTCTGGTTTCCAGTCTGCTTTCTGACATTGTTCAGCTTTTATCCCATAGCACCTTAATACTCTCCCTCCTCCTTCTTTTCCCCCTTGGGAGGGAGGGAAGGAGGAAGAAGATGGACTTAATTGGAATGACCAAGTGGGGCAGTAATTGCAGGTCTGGGTGAATCTGAGCAGCTTCTTTGCCAATGGCATATAGTGATTCCATAGTTCACCCACCAAATATGAAGTATTTAATGTGTTTTAAGCTTAATAACAAAAGATTGGAAGTTTGCTGTTCCTTGGAATATAACTGTGATCTCACAGGATTCAGGAGAAGGAAGTGTGAACTCATGTCTCACCCGGAGAGCTCAGTTTACCTACAAAGATCTGTAAATTGAAATTCTGTGGTTTGTGGTTGTGTTTCAAACTTGGCTCACCCACAGCTTCCCTAATGGAAATTTCAATTTGCTCTCTTGTTTTTCCAGGGGAATTTACCAAAATACTCCCATAACTCCCTGATGGTTCAGGCCATCAAGACCAACCTAACAGACCCAGACATCCATGTGCTGTTCTTCGACGTGGAGGCCCTGATTATCCAGCTGCTGACGGAGGAGGCCTCCCGGCCCAACACCGCCCTCGTCTCGCCAGAGAATTTACAGAAAGCCTCCGGTGGCTCCGACAAGGGAGGCTCCTTCCTCACTGGCAAACGAGCGGCTGTGCTCTTCCAGCAAGTCAAGGAAACCATCAAGGAGAACATCAAGGAGCACCTCCTCGATGATGAAGATGAGGATGAAGAGGCCATGAGGCAGAGGAGAGAAGATGGCGACCCGGAATATCGCTCCAGCAAATCCAAGCCACTGACTTTGTTGGAATATAATCTAACCATGGATACAGCCAAGCTCTTCATGTCCTGCCTGCACGCCTGGGGCCTGAACTCTGTGCTGGACGAGCTCTGCCTGGATCGCCTCGGGATGCTGAAGCCGCACTGCACCGTGTCCTTCGGCCTCCTGTCCCGAGGTGGCCACATGTCTCTGATGCTCCCTGGCTACAACCAGCCCATGGGCAAGGCAGCCTTCGAGGAGTTAGGCAGGAAAATGTCCGTGACGGAAGGCTTGGGAAAGGGCACGTACGGAGTGTCCCGGGCTGTCACCACGCAGCACCTGCTGTCCGTCATCTCCCTGGCCAACACGCTGATGAGCATGACCAACGCCACCTTCATCGGGGACCACATGAAGAAGGGCCCCACCAGGTACGACAAACACTGCCGTAACTTGGCAGTCTCCATCTGAATTTAGCCTTGGATTTGGTGTGGTTTTACCTTGTGATGGATTGAATGGTTCCCAAAGCCTTTGGGGCTGGAGCTGATGTGTCTCTCCATGGGATATTTTGTGTTTAGGCCGCCCAGGCCGGGCACCCCCGAGATGGCCAAGGTGAAGCCACCCCCTCCGATGTCCAGCCATGCAGCACAAGGGCAAATCAAACAAGGTACAAACCACTTTCTTTGCAGCCCTTGGGGCTGTTCTTCCAGCTCTTTACACTGAATTTAACGCCTTATTATCAAGAGAGAAAATTATTGCATGGGAGGAAAAACTAGTGCAATGTTGTAATGATAATCTAGATGAAATTGTTGAGGATTAGGACCTGTTTAAGAATCAGTACAAGATGCTGATTCTGCCATGACATCATTCTCTGACAAGGAGTTTTTGCCTGTTTCAAGTGTTCCCAAACATTCTGGTGTTGAGGAGGCTTAAAGCCTGTAGCTAAAGGCTCTACAGACTCATCCCAGAGTGTTTCTGTGGGAGCGATCCCAGCTCAGTGCCAGGATCACTCCTTGGCTGGTTGGAACTCCTTACTCTTATGTTGGAAGAGCACGAGCAACTCCACCAAAACCAGGCAAAAACTCTGGAGTGAAGCTTTAGTTCCAGTTTGGGGTGGGTTTGTGCATCTATAATTTATGTTTTTCCTGAATTAAGCAGCTCCTTTTCCAAGTGGGGTGGGAAGGGATTTACTGCAGCCACCCTGTGCCCTCCCACGTGCCGTTGGCCTGGAAAAGGAGGTTGGATGCAGCTGACCCCGGTGACAAAAGCAGTCCCGTGCCTGCAAAGCGAACAGACCATTCCAAAGACAATGCTCCATCCGTTCGGGAGCTCCATCCCATTGTTGTTCCGCAGCAGAATAACAGGGAGGGATTAATTGGAGGATGCTTGTGCAGGACATCTGGGCACGGGGTGAGGGCAGGAGTGGCAGCCAGGGACCTCCCAATCCCACGGCGACCTCGGCATGTGCAGGCCAGAAGGTCTGCAGAGCTTTCCGTGGGATAATAGCGCCGTCATGGAGCGTGCGTGGCTGCGTAATGCTTGGAACTGCCTGGAGATCACCCTTACCTCGAGGAGTGGTGATCCTCAAGGGCTCTGCAGGGCTGGATGTGGCCCCTGTGAGCATGGGGAGTGGTGGGCACTGTGGGGCCAGTTCCTGGTTGGATTTGATCTCCCAGGTCTTTTCCGGCCTTAGCAACTTGGTGACATGGGAGTTTCCAAAACAGATGTCCCAGGTACTGTTTGGGTCCCAGGCCCAAGTTTGTGTCCTTCTCCTTTAGGCTTTTTGGCATTTCTGTGGTAAAAAGTTACATTTTTTTTGCCTAGAGGCCCATGTAAAATGAACTTAAATTCCAACCAACCCTCAGAAATTCATTCTGAATATCTTGGAGTGACAGGTGGGGCAGCTCAGACTGATAAAGGGTTATTTTTTTGGCTTTTAATGCATAGTACAAATTTCAAATCTATGGAAATATGGCAAAAGCAAGAGAAGAAACAGCAGAATTCCTGGGTTTCTAATTTACAGTCAACCATGAAGTCAGACCAAACCCACCTGCCTAAAAACATATTTAACACTCAATTTAGATGTACTTTGATCTTTTCAAAACATCCCAGTTTCTCTTACTGTCTCCATGTTCCTCTGCAGCTGCATGTCTGCCTCTTCCTTCTTGGAAAACCTGGAATTCTCATTACGTTGAATATTATTTTGAAGCTGAATGTTATTTTGAGTTGAATATTATTTTGAAGCTGAGTATTCTTCCTAAGTTGAATATTTAAGTTGAAGATCATCACAGTCTCCTCTTTGTTTTCCATTCTCCAGTGATACTAATCCGTTTTTCCACTGCTGCTCTCCTCACTTCCCTCTTTTTTTTCTCTCTTTTATTTCTTCTTCTTTCCTCTGCAAGTTGCTCCTGCTGCTGCTTCCAGCACGGAATCTGGGCACTCTGACACTTCTGCTTTCCATTCCTGTTTCTTAGTCAACGAAGGTATTCCTTCCTCACTTTTCTACTTATCCTTTATTTCCAGCTAAAATCCTTTCTCATTGTTATTTTCATTTGATTTCTAAAAGGAATTCTTCTTTGCCAGTTGGGTACCTGGGGTTGGGTTCCCTGTTGGCTTTTAACCAAAAAAAAAAGCAGTTTCACACCACTTAAATCTGAGTTTTGGTGTTGATGAGGATTTGAATATAATATTGGATATAATGTTGGACATATATTAAATACAATATGGGTATTTCACAAGCATTTTTACACACTGTGTCACTTGACTGCATTTCTCTCCTGGTTTTACCTGCACAGTACTGCAGACCTGTAGTAGGAATTCACCTGGATTAAGTGTGTTAAAGACTCAGGTGGAAAAACAAGGACAGCAGGCAAACTGTGCTTGGGTACATTTGCATAGCTTTAAATCAGGACAGAAAACCCCGTGTGATCCTTGAAGGGGTAATACCTGGGAGTTTCTGTGATTTATGTGTGAAGTGTCACCGTAACTAAACTTACCTGAACTTGAGATGTGTTTATTCCTTGTGCTCCTGCTGTGTTTCCCCAGGCTGGAGCCAGCTGGCTGCCATGCACTGCGTGATGCTCCCGGACCTGCTGGGGCTGGAGAAGTTCCGGCCTCCTCTCCTGGAGATGCTGGCACGGCGCTGGCAGGATCGGTGCCTGGAGGTGAGTTCAGCCCGGACATTCTGGGATGGATGTTGTCTTTCGGTGATTAAATTTTCCCTCCGTATGAAAAACCCCACACAATTCTTTTCCAGCACAGGTCCCACGGTCTTTATTCGCGATTCAGGAATATTTTCTAGTTAAACCCTAGTTTAACCCTGTCAAGAATTACATTTAAATATCTGTACTTCTGTGGGTTTTGGCCCTCTGGGGTGTGTTTCTGCCCGGCTGGTTGATGCAGCCCTGAACTGTGTTGCCCTGCAGGTGCGGGAGGCGGCGCAGGCGCTGCTGCTGGCGGAGCTGCGCCGCATCGAGCAGGCGGGGCGCAAGGAGACCATCGACGCCTGGGCTCCCTACCTGCCCCAGTACATGGACAGCGTCATCTCCCGTAAGGAGCGCCCCGGGAACAGCCCACTCGCCGGGGAGACCGGGGAAGGGGCCTTGGGAGCCCCACATTCCGAGTAATCCGTCCAGTCCTGGCTGCTTCACCTCTCCACGGCTCCTGCAAAGGTGTCCCAGGCCTCCAGGGAATTCACAGATTTCATTCCCCTCAATGAGAACATCCCAACGTTCTCATCTTCCTCGAAATGAGCTTTTACCCCCTGAAAATGTGGTTTCTATTCAAAGATCTCTGTTAACACCAACTGATTTTAGGGTGTCTAATCACGGTATTGAATCTAAATGGAATGCAGGGATTCCGTGGATGTTAGGATGTGTTTTGAATTTCTCTGAGCTCAGTTAGGCTGGAAACCTTTCCAGTGGGTCTAAACTAGCAAATTGGGATTAAGTTTTTTAAGTGTTGAAATGCTTGGAATCAAAGCTACAGCTTTGGAGGAATTGAAAGGAATAAGAATTATTTGGGATATAACAGACTTGTGGAAAGTCTCATTTTCTGCTAGAAGGAGAGGGAGGAGAATAGGAAAGATACAGAAATACTCATTTTTTCCTACATCCCCTACTCCTCCCAGTTTTGCCGCTGAATATTGGGGCATGAATTACAAATAATAAATTGATACATATCGAAAGAGGGGGCAAAAACCAGCCAATTTTTGGGTCCAGCAGACTCAAATCGGTGTCAGATTCTGCAGATGCAGTTCTCCTTTGGAAGGGATTCCTTTGAATACCAAATTCCTGGTTTAGTTTGCTTGTTTATAGATCTATCATCGTTAGTGTAAATATTGCCTTAACGTGCTGTGGGGGCCCCGACCCTTGGTGTGGGGACAGGTATATCCGGTATATTCCGGAATTAGAGGCTGTTCCTGCAGCTGGAACGTGGCTCCTGTTGAACGGGAAGCCAGAGGTTACCCGGCTGCGACCTTTGTGTGCGCGCGGCTGCGGCAGCCAGGGAGCGGCCGGCATCGATCGAGCCGTGGGGAGCCGGTCGATGGCAGGCAGGACAGCCTCTGCACAAAGCTCCTTTCTGCCCAGAAATTAGCTGGGGGGACTTCTGCTTCCTGTATTCCTAAAATTCTGTTAATTCAGGTGAATCGTGGTTTGTTTTGAAGGGGAAATCCGCAACGTGGCAGCACAAAATTGAAGGTGTTTAATGGTTATCCGGGATGCTCTGGGCTGGAACGGGCAGGGACACCTTGCACCAGACTGGGTTGTTCCAAGCCCCGTCCAGACTGGCCTGGGATGCTTCCAGGAACGGGGAATAATCCATGTTAGCCCTGGAAAGCCAAATAAATACAAAATTTTGCTATTTCTAGATGAGGTTGACCATCTTTGGTGAGGTTGGAGTTGAAGGAGCCCAAAGCAAGGCAGGACCTGAAGGAATGAAATGAAGTTTAGCTGCTGCAGGAAACAGGGAATTATTTCCCCAAATGCCTGATTTTGGGGTGTTGGGTTGTTCCCTCCAGCTGGAGTGACCACAGAAGCCCTTCAGACTGGGACTGCCACCCCGGATCCCTCAGGAACAGAAGCCAAAGTCCAGGAGGAGGAGCACGACCTGGTTGATGATGACATCGCAGCAGGTGAGCATTCAGATCCTTCATTTTATCAAGATAATTAATGTCTCTGTTTTAATACATTTGGAGCTCTTAAATCTGCCCACAACCAACATTAGTTCTTCAAAAACAAAGACTTTCTATGATTCTTTATAATTCTTTAGAATTGTTCCTCAAATAGTTTGTTCTGGTGGAAGATCTGATTTAAGGGTGCTGCATCCTGAATTTTGGCTTCAGTGGAATACAGTTAGGTTTGTATTGGGAGAATAGAGGGAAAAATAAGAATTTTGAGACAATTTCACCTCAGCTTCTTTCTCTGAGGGTCCCATTAAGACCAGTATTTATTGATGGGATTGCTGGGGTGTGGTGCTCAACAGGATCTTTTCCAACTTGGGACTCCCCAAAAGCTTCCAATTATCCAGATCATTTCTTAAAATGCACCTCAGAACTTTGAGAGGTGGAAACATTTTAGCTGAGCTGGCTGAAACACTCCTTGCAGGAAATCCTTAATACACTCCAGTGGCTTTTAAACATTTCAGAAGTTATTTAGAAAATTTGGTCTGACCTCAGATCTCCTTTTAGTGCCCGAAAGGCTTTTTTGGGTAACTAAAAATAGAGCAAATGTTTTGTTGGAATAATTTGCACATGGACAGCAGTGTTTTTTCCCAGTTGGACATAAATCCTCCTGGCTCCAGTGGTCAGAATTTGGGAATTTGGTTAATTGGCTTATTCAGAGTATATTTTGAATTGCTTTTTATTATGTAGTTTATAGACTTTGTGGTTTTGGTTCCACCTAACTAAAGTGATTTAAAATTAATTCCAAAGGGATTTCTTATTTGTTCTATGTGTTGCTACGATTCTTTTAGTCAAAGAAATCAAATATTTCAGAAGAAAACATTGCAACAAACGGCAAGGGCTTTTTTAATTTTAGTTTCCCATGCTAACTTTTAGGAGTATAAATTTTTAATAATGCTGAGTTCTGCAGCTCCTTTGGAAGTTTCTCTTCCTTGCTGCCGGAAGGACTGGAAGGGGAGCAGCAGGTGCTGTTTCCCATTGCGTCCCTCCTGTTTTCCAGCCCCGGAAAATTCGGGCTGGATTGGAGCTCCACAACAAATGGCACCATCTGGCAGCCCCAGCGGAGAAGCCCCTGGCCCCCGTTCCACGCAAAATTCCTGCTGGGTTTCCTTTAAGGAGGTTCCACTGGAGCCAAGCACCTCCCAAAACCTGTCACAGGCAGTTTTGTGTCCCCCAAACCCACCCGGGAGAGGGGGAAAAGCTTTTAATTTGTGTTTAGCCACTCACTGGAACCCATCCACTATATCATGGACTATTGTGTGACATTCCTGAAAAAAGTGAGGGTTTGTCATCCAAAACTCGGTCCCTTTCAGATGCTAATTGGGAAAATGCAGAGCAACTCATCCCTCTGCTGGGTCCTGTTAAATTGCAAATGGAATGTGAGTGCAGGGACACGGGTATTTAGCATGGAAGAGCTGGGCTTTGAGGGAGCTTTTAGGTGTACCAACAGGAATTCTGCATTTGGGGGAGTGTCTGTGAGGTACTTGTACCCAAATTAACAGGGAATTTGGGTTCCTGCTGTTTGCAAGCAGCTGCTTGTGGGAAAGCCTAAGGTACGAGGCGCACTCTGTTCCTTTTTCCTTTTTAAAGGAATATGGCTCAGGAGAAGGGGGTTTTCCAGCACAGCCTGCGTTGGGAAGCTGTGGGCATCTGCCAGGGAAGCAGATGTCTCCCAGCAAGCCCCATTCAGCTCCATGAGGGGTTTGGGGCTGGACATCTGCGGGATCAGCATCTGCCGCTCAGGATATTCGTTAGGGAACTTCCCAACCCCACAAAACCAGTTTGGGGCTGGTTTCCAATTAAGGGAGAAGCATTGGAGCAGAGCTGGGAGCCGTGGGCTGCCCGGGCTCCGTGCTCAGCCCAGCAGCTGCCCCATCCCTGGGAGTGTTCCAGGCTGGAGCAGCCTGGTCCAGGGGAAGGCTCCCTGCCCGTGCAAGGCTGTGGAACTGCGAAAAATCCGTATTTACTTGGGAAAAGTTGTGTTTCTTTGTCTTGGAACCATTTTCCCTGTAATTTTACTCTGCTGACTCAGGGATGTGCGGTGGGAACGCTCCGGTGGGATGCTTTCCTGAACTCCAAGAGTGTTGGCATTGAAAGCTTCCCAGGCTTCCTGCATTCTCCTTTTGGGATCTCGCAGTAGAGTCATGATGTTGAAGTGTGTGGCAGGAGTGTGCTCCTGGCTTGTCCTTCAGGTCCCTAAAGCAGGCACTGTGGATTCCTTCAGGCTGGCCCGCTCCAGGAGTGGGATGGGAAGGGAAGGAGAGCTCCTAATTGGACTGTGCAGGTTTGAAAACATCTCGTGGTTCTTAGCTAAAAGAGAAATTATGAATTAGTTCTGTTAAAACACTTTTTAAATGGTATTTCTTGATTTGTGGGTCCATTTTTTGTGGGTAAATTTTTGTAGGCAAATTGATGCCAATGACTCTGAAGCTCCAGAATCCCATTCCTGCACATGAAAAATCTGGTGGAAGTTTAAAAAAAAAAAAAACGAAGCCATAATGTACTGGAAATTCCTTTTTTTTTTTTTTTTTTGGCATTTTGGCTGTGAGTTGGGCTGTAGCTACTCCAAATTAAATCTAGCTCATCACTGTTTGTGCCAAGTGGTCCTGTTGGGAAGTTGTCACTAAAGTTTAAACCCAGTTTATTTAAATGTTAAAGATCATTGATCTAAACGCTCTCTATATTGAGATCCTGTTCACAATAAACAGGTCTTTAAAAAATGGAGATTATCATCCCCTAAATGTCCCCTCTGAGGGAAATTTTGATGGGTGAACCCAGTGCTTTAAAAGCTGGATAAAAGGTGTCTGATACTCCCCATCCGAGCAGCACAGAATCCATTTTGTCTCTGCCTATTTCCCTGGAAAAGGCTGCAGCATCCTCACCCATTTTGTGTTCCCAGATGCTGCAGCACAGTGAAATATTCCCTCATAAAAGGGAGCAGAAAACTCCAGTGAACTGCAAGAGATGGGAATGGCTGCAAGAATACTCATTTTATGTGTGGAAAAGCACATTTTTCTACCTGCAATTAAAGAAATTAAGTTGTAATTTCTAATGCATGACAGCTCCCAGTACTTAAAGAGCTCTGCCATTAAATTATTGCCAATTAAGAATTCCAGATATTCCAGAGCACTGATTGTATTGACACCATTTGTATTAGAAATGAGTAATTGGGACTGAATTATTATGGCAAACATAATATTTTTAACAGGGTTTAATAAGATGTTAATAAGGATTAATAATTAATTAATAAGAAATTCTTTGCCAAATTCCAGCTCTTTCTAGATGAAGGGAAGACTCTGGTAAAACCAGTCCAGATCTGGATTTCCCATTTGGAATTATGCTGATGTTTTTATTCCAAGGAACTGAAGAGTAAAAGCGATTTAAATTGGGGTCATTAAAAATCCCTTCCAGCCCGTTCCATGACCCCGGAGCGCTGGGGCACGTGGGGCTCTACAAACATATCCAAGTCCAGGTGTGGAGCTTTGTTAGGAATTACTGGTGACACATCTCTGGGCTGGGAGCACGCAGCACTCAGAGCTTCCTCCAGGTCGGTCTGAGCTCCCTGGGAACTCCTGGATGTCAGAATTCCCAGGCACGGCTGGTGGGAGGTACAGGGGAGGGCTCCTTAACTTCCCACATTTGCGTGTGTCTCCAGGATGGGCTGCCACAGAGGAATTCCCGAAATTCCGCTTGGCGTGAGCCCTTCCAGGCAGGAATTCCAGCTCCCTTTCGAGGCTCCCAAGATCCCTTCTCTGCTGGGCCAGCTGAGGGAGCTGTGGATGTGGGAATGGCCCCACTTCCAAGCTATCCAGAGACTTTTAGTAACAGGAGGTTGGTGATGAGTAACCCCAGGTTTTATAAAATGTTTTCCTGTTTTCTTGCGTTTTCCTTGTGTTCCCTGTCACTGGGATTCCTTGACAATATTTTCACTTCTGATTTATTTGGAAAGAGTCCTCAAGAGTGCTCTGTGTGTTGAGCAAATAATTTTATCCATCTGAAATCTCTATTTCCAGTATCTCTGTATTTCCAGGTATTACTTTATGCAGTGCCGTGAGTAAATCCCCGTGCTGAGCCTGATGTGTTGTGTAGCTGCACCCCTGAGCTGGGGTGGGGTGGCCCCAGGGGATTCTCCAGGGCTCTCTGGCTGTTCACAGCAGGGCTGGACACGGATTTGGTGGATCAGGATGGCTGTGGGATGGATTTTAGGTTTGGTTCTTGGCTCTGTCCCCAGCTCCTGCAGCAGGGGAGTACCCCCAGCTTGCACCTGCTGGCAAATACAGAGTGCACCTCTCCTAAAACCGCCTTAACTCAAACCCATTGATTCCTGTGCCAGTTAAACCTGGAGAACTTACTCAGGCTTTAATCCTTTTATTGTTAGCTCGGCTGAAATTAATTTTCCCCAAGAAGTGTGCAAAGCCAATTAACAGCAGCTCGGGAGTTGGGGAGCGGAGTGCTCCAAAGTGTTAAATGCAGCCTGACCCCGTGGCCGCGCTCTGCGCCGCGCTCCCGGCAGGGCGATCGATACCCCACAGCAGCCTCTGAAACCATGGAAATTTGGGAGCGTTTCACCCACGTTTCCAACCTGCACCGGCCTGCTTCCAGCACTCGTGGGGCTTTCATGCTTAGAAATGGAGATGTTTGGGGATATTTAGGATTGTTTTGTCTTGGGTGCCATCGGTTTGTCTTAATCTGAAACTGGGGTTTTTTCCGACTAAAATCCCACTGGTTTTTGTCCTTCTGGCACGGCAGCTTCTGTTTTCCACACAGACCTATTGGAGGTTATTAATTTTCTCCCTGTGATAGGGTGATCAAGCGTCCTGTCAGGAAAATGGATCTATGTGTCAGCCCTTGCCGTGATTAAAGGGAGAGGCCGCGCGGGGAGAAAATACCAAATTTTCATGGCCAAATGAAAGGGCTCCTCATCCAGGTGTTATTCCAGCGGCAGTTCTGCCTGCCAGTTCAGCTGGGGGAAACCATTCCCGTTAACTGGGGGCTTCCCCTAGTAATTAAAAAAAGAAAGATGCAAGTATTAAGGAGTTTCCCCCCCCCTCTATTTAAGCAGGTTTTTCCTGCATCCAGAGGTTTGCAGGGGGATGGTCGGGGTTTTGCTGTATTGGAGGGGTTTGGTTGGTTAGCTTTCAATTCCTTGGAGTTACGGCAGATTTTGGGGGTTGTGTTCTTGAGGCAGAAAATCCTCCGCTGCAGCTGTGGGGATCAAACCTTCACCTTCCAGATTGGTAATGGAACACTATGGATCTTTCCCACCCTGTCCAGGTTGGAATTTCTTGTGAGGTTAACAGAGAGTGATGTCCTGGACACCTGGGGGCTGGAGGCACGGGGGGAGCAGCAGGAAGGAGCTCAGCTCATGGTTCCCAGCCCAGTCCTGGGAGCTTTCCTGGGGGAAGATGCTGGATGAAGGTCATATCAAGATGGAGCTTGTGGATTCCCTGTAGGATTTCTTTTACTGTTCCAGGTTGATGCATGAAAATTCTCTTGATACAGATTCTGTTGCTCAGAGAGCTTGTGGATTCCCCATCTCTGGAAGTGTGCAAAGCCAGGCTGGAGCAACCTGGGCTAATGGAAGGTGTCCCTGCCCATGGCAGGGGGCAGAATGGGATGATCCTTAAAATCCCTTCAGACCCAAACCCTTCCGTGATTCTAGAACTCTCTGAGCCTGTAATCCTAGGGATGCTCCCCGATCCTCCCTCGGGGATGTAGCGAAGGGTTAACTCGGCGTTGCTGTAATCCGCGGATGGGGGGGCCCGCGGTGTTTAATTTCCTACTGGAAGCAGCACATGTGTTGGCTTTTCCTTTCTTCCCGGCCGGAGCGCGGCGGGCGCGGGCCGGGGTCAGCGCTGGGCTATTGATCCGCATCCCGCTGCCCTGCTCCAGCATCTGCTGCGCTCCCGCTGCCGCCGCGCCCGCGGAGCTCACACCCGCAGCCGGGCCGAGCTCCGCCAGGCAGGGCGGGCGCCGATGGAAGGGGTAAACCCATCCCGGAGCGGCACCCGGTGCCAGTTCATCCCGGCCTCAGGTGTCTCCGGGCGAGCACCTGGGATGGGCTGGGAGCTGCGGCTCCGGCCATCCCAGGGAACAGAGGCCGCCGTGGGCTGCGACAGCCAGTGGGACACATGGAAATGTTAACGGGAGCCTGGGAGAAACGACTGTTGGACAATTCCAACTGTTCCCTTCTCTGCTTTGTTCCAGCCCGTTTTCATCCTTCTTCCTCCGAAGGCAGTTGCTATTGATTTTTCCCTTTTTTCCCCTCCCTTCCCATTGTTAAGCTTTCCCTTGTTTTTCTCTCCCTTTTGGCTGGCGGAGTTGCCTGACCACAGCTCCTAAAATTTGGTTAACTTCCTTGTTTTCCTCTGGAGCCCCATGGATGTCATTAACAGAGCCGTCCCACCCTTCGTTAATCCACAAGCCTGATCCCATGTCAGGTGATGCTTCCCAACTCCTCAGAAAGCAGCGCTTGGGAAGGATTAAAAACTTCCTTATTTCATTAGAACAAATGGTAGGGAATTTCCCAGGGTGCTGGGAATTAATATCTAGGTAAGAGTGGACCTTATTTGTCAGAATAAGTGACTGCAGTTTCATTCCAGTAATTTCTTCTAAGATTTTGGGATTCTACTCCAAATGAAAAAACCTCCTCTGCTTAGTGGAATTCAGAATGCCTGGACTGTGATGAACTAATAACACGTATTTCACTCCTATGTAAAATTCATAATTACGGTTTTGTCCCATTGTTACAATTCCATATGTGACATTTTGCTATATGAAAATATCCATTTGGTTTAATGGTGTGTACTGTTATCCTAAAATTCGACGGGAAGCTGGACGTGGTGATGGATCCTATATCAAAAAGATGCTTTTGTATCATAAATAATAAAGAAAACTTAGCCTGAAAAAAATCCATCTTATAAAAACAATAAAAATTGCAACTTGTTAATTTAAAATGAACAAGAAGCAACTCAGAAATTGCTAGATAAACATAGAATTCCATGGATCTTTTATCACTGAGCAAAAAAACCTGGGAATTAGGGAGTTTTCTGGTGACTTTTTTCCCCGTGAGTTCTTGGCAGGTTTTGAAGGGATATTTTGACTTGTTCGGAGCTTTTTAGAGGAATCTTCTCCATGCCTGAAAATCCTGGTGGTCCCAAAGACACGGTTCACGTTCTTTATTTTTTAACTCTCTCTGGAAAACACTGTTTGGGATATTAAGAGCTCCCCCTCCTTGGGACTTTTCTCCTGACGCAGGCTGCCCCTCCGGCCTCCCGCAGCCCAAGAAGGTGTCCACGTCCTACGAGGAGAGGCGCAAGCAGGCCACGGCCATCGTGCTGCTGGGAGTCATCGGCGCCGAGTTCGGGGCCGAGATCGAGCCGCCCAAGCTGCTCACGCGGCCCCGGAGCTCCAGCCAGATTCCCGAGGGATTCGGCCTGACCAGCGGTGGATCCAATTATTCCCTGGCCAGGCACACGTGTGAGTACCCCCGAGCCTCTTCTGCCTCGGTTGGTGATAGGGATGCAAACCGGCTCGTTCAGATTTTCATGGAAAAGAGCAAGATTAGGGATTGGGAATGTACCTTAAGAGGCTGCCGAGGAATTGGTGCTGATGGAGTGAGCTGCTGGAATTCTGACATCCTTTATTCTCCTCCCAGGTCAAGCAGAGCACTTCCACTGCATTTATTTGATTTGTTCTTGGTTACTTGTCCTGTTCCAGCCCCTGCCATGGGCAGGGACACCTTCCACTAGCCCAGGCTGCTCCAAGCCCCTTCCAGCCCAGCCCTGAACACTTCCAGGGATGGGGAATCCACAGCTTCTCTGGGAAAGCTGTAAGTCCATCAAATCCGGGGTATTTCTCTGCCTTCCAGTGACATGGAATTGTGGTTGTGCCTTTTGGAGAGGGTGGAATTCTCTAGAAATTCCTGTTGTGCCCTTGCCTGGCACCTGCATTAATCCCTGGAACCTTCACAACTCGTTCCCAGAGCTATTCCATGATAAAATGCCACCCCAGGAATTGCTGGCTGCAGATGCCCCACATCCCCCACCCCCCCCCACCCCCCCCCCCCGAAAGTGCAGCTAATGCTGTGTTTACAGAGTTAATGGGCTGAGAAATCGGGCTCCTGTGTCCAGGGTATGGAAATGCCGGATTCCATGGATAATCCAGGGGGTTTTCCAGGCAGCTGCCATCCATGGAGTTACTAATGAGCAGCTCTTTGCGCTTTAGCTCTGGTGGTGCCGCAGGTGACACCGTGTCCATGGAGTTATTGAGCTCTCCCTGACACTGACTTGGGCCTCCTTCCAAGGGGAGTGGCAGGCTTTCCATGCTCCCAGATCCATGCAGTCACTCCAGTTTTGCTGGAGTCTGGATTCAGTGAGCCAGCCAGCAGTTCAGTTCCTAACTCAGACCCCTCTGCCATTATGGTGTCCCAAATTCCTGGCAGCTGGTGGGCAGGAGGGGAAGCAAGTGACATTTCTGACCAGAAATAGAAATATCCCTGCTTGGATAATTGGGCAGGTTGTTTGGATGGGATATTGGGAAGGAATCCTTGGCTGTGGGGGTGCTGAGGCCCCGGCACAGGTTCCCCAGAGAAGCTGTGGCTGCCCTATCCCATGGGCAGGGATAGTTCCCACTCACCCAGGTTGCTCCAAGCCTTGTCCAACCTGGCCTGGAGCAATTCCAGATGGGAGATGATGGGAAAAAAAACCTGATCATCCTTACACAAAAACCCAATAATGATAATTTTTAATTTAGCCCTGAAAATATCTTGATTTTATACCTGGAATAAAAATAAAAGACTAAAAATTCTCTGGGTCAGGAGCAGAAAGGGATGAAGGGATATGGAATTTTAACCCAGCTCTCCAAATTTCTGTCTCTCTGTGGACGGTCAGGGAAAAAAATCATCCAGAAAGGGTCACAATCAAGTTAAATCCGATTCTTGGAGTCCATCATTTGGATTTAGTTGGATCTTGATCGGAGTTCTCAGTGTCTCATTCCTGCCTGGGCTATTGATTTTCCTGAGCAAATAATTTCATTTTTTAAAATCCATTGGCAAACTGGGGATAACAAGGCTGCCTGGAGCCGTGTGCTCTGAGAGATTCTGCAAGGAAAGACATTTTGGGAATCCAGGGGCTTCTGTGCAGTGAAAATGAGTGATAAAGTTTTGTATTTGGGTACATCTGGGTTAATAAAGTGATCTAAGGAGCAAATGTGCCACTGCAGAATGAAACACCTGGAATAAAATTACATTTTAATACCAATTTATGTAGGAATGGCATTCCCTGAGCTCCGGGGCTGCCTGAGGAAATGTGTCCAGTGAGTCACACCTGAATTCCCGTCCCAAGGAGCTTTAGGTTTGGTGCTTAATGACTTTTTCTGGCTGAATATTAATGGGAAGCAGCAAATCTGCGGGCCCAGGGATGCGCATCATCCCAGGATATTCCAGCCCTGCTGTGCCGAGCTTTTCCAGGGCTAATTACCTTGTTGCTGTGCTGACTCTAATGTGACATGTTTATTGCCCTAACGAACAACTCATTAGCGCCGGGATGTTTTTGTCAATATTAATTCCTTCGTTTAAGCCGAGGCAGAGCTTTAAACAAAGATGTCCCGGCCGGGGACCCACCAGCACCGGGACTTTGGGTCAGTCCAGCTGTTGCTGGTGTCAGCAGCAGGATGCTGAGGGGAAAGGTAGGAATATTTCATCGGAGTAATGCTTGAGGAGGCACGTTTTTAGTAAGGTTTTGTATCTGAGGCATAAAATCGACCTTCCGTGGCATGACACAAAGGAATTTTGGGGGTTGTTCTGCATGGATCGGGATTGGTTGGTGTGAATCTACTGGAAAAAACTGTCTGTTGGCTTTTCCCAGTCCTAAAAACAGCAGGAGGCTTGTTTAGTAAACAAAGCAAGCAACTTGTTGAGGACAGTTCAAGAAAAACCTGATAAAATCAGTAATTATCTTTACCACAAGGACCATTATTGAGGGGTAATGAATAGTGATGGAGAGATAATGATAAATTATCGGGAAGCGTTGCTTGGTTTAGCCCTCCTCCATCTATGTGTACATAATTCATTTTATCTCAAAGTGGGCTGTTAACTGAAATATTAATAAGTATTTCCAAAAGGTGCAGAACCTGGGTCAAGATTCAGAATTGGTGAAGTTGTTTGGGGCGTTTCTCTCCCCTTCCCTCTTAAGCTTTATTTCTAAGAAACATTTCAGCATGTCAGCTTCTATTTTTCCCCCCAAAGTCCATTTACTGCTATGTCTTACGGAGTGAAAATACTGTGTTTGAGAGGCAGCAGTGGCACGGAGAGGTCGTGGATTCCACCTCTGGCAGCGTCCAAGGCCAGGTTGGACGGGGCTTGGAGCAGCCTGGGCTGGTGGAAGGTGTCCCTGCCCACGGCAGGGGTGGCACGGGTGTCTCTAAGGTCCCTCCAGGCGCAGCCATCGCGGGCTCCCACAGCTGCTCTGACGCTGCCCTGCTCTCCCTCCGCTCAGGCAAGGCGCTGACGTTCCTGCTGCTGCAGCCGCCCAGCGCGCGGCTCCCGGCGCACAGCACCATCCGCAGGACCGCCATCGACCTCATCGGCCGCGGCTTCACCGTCTGGGAGCCCTACATGGACGTGTCGGCCGTGCTCATGGGGCTGCTGGAGCTCTGCGCCGACGCCGAGAAGCAGCTGGCCAAGTGGGTACCTGCAGCCATCCCTGCCAGACTCCCAGCTGGGGCATCCCACCCGTGGGCAAGCGTTGGTTCAAGTCCTGGGGCTGGGGAGCTTGGCAGGAACGTGGGACGAGGAATGAGGAGCAGAGAGTGGCCTTAAGATGGACGGCAGGGTTAGGGGGATATTGGAAAGGAATTCTTGGCTGTGAGGGTGGGGAGGCCCTGGAATGGAATTCCCAGAGAAACTGTGGCTACCCCATGCCTGGAAGTATCCAAGGCCAGGTTGGACAGAGCTTGGAGCAACCTGGGACAGTGGAAGTTGTCCCTGCCCATGACATCCTTAAGGCTCCTTTCAACCCAGACCATTCCATGATTCCATGAAATGTTTGTTGATAACACACAGAATTTAAATGGTACCTGCAATAAGGAGCTGCCCAGGGCTGTTTTAATCCCAGGAATGTGTTTCCACATCCGTCGGTGTTGAGGGTTCTGATGTTATTGTAAGATAGATATTGCCCATTTTATGTAAGTTTTAATTTCCTCAACATATAAAGAATGAATCCTTGCCATGTGTTGGCCAGAGGAATATGGACAAATTGGATTACCATTGTTTTTTGTCTGAGTTCCAGTTATTCCTTGCAGTGTGACAGGAGACACCACCACATTTTCCCTTCCCAAAGCCTCTCCTAAGCCCTGTTTTATGTAAACCCTGACTTCCAGGTTCCAAGTGACCACAGTTCTTCAGCAAGTCCTTGTGCTCGTGTGATTCCACCCTTAGCTGTCAGGAAGATTAGTCTGGCTCTCCCTCCCCAGAGCAGGGAATAAATGAAGGGATCAGCGTGGAGCCTTGAGGAGCCCGCCGCAATTTTCCTCATGATAAATTGCATAATAAGCGCGAAAGCGTTTGCTTATTAATCCATAACAAGATTTAGATTGAAAATGGCCTGTTACATTCCTGACAGATCCAGGATGGAGGGAGATGGAAAGAAACGGAGCAACAATGTGTGCAGGGGTTAAGTGTGGATCTCACCCTCCCAGAGCCCTGCTGAGCTCCCGCTTTGTGCCGGATTTGCCATGGACACAATAACGGCACACAGCTGCCGGCGCCTCTCCCGGAGGTTTTATCAAAGAGCTTTTATGTCAAGCTTCTGCTTTTAGATAGAAAAGAAGAAATCACATTTATTGACCAGGAAAACGAGTGGGTTTCTTTTTTCCCTGCTGAATCAAGGGAATATCCGAGCTGTTAGGCAAAACTCAGGTGTTTGGAACTCCTTCGCTTGCCCAGCTCATCCTGGTTCCCGAAGGTTAGAGTGTGCCAAGGGAAACTGCTCAGTTGAGAGGATAAAGAGTTTTCCCTGCAGTTTTATGCTTTGGTGGCTTGGCTTGGGTGATGACAGGAATAATTTTTGACTGTATTTTTGCTTTTTGAATTAAGCTACGTTTCATACAGATTTCCACAGAATGGTTTGGGTTGAGGGGTATTTTCAGGATCATCCCATTCCACCCACTGGCATGGGCAGGAACACCTTCCACTAGCCCAGGTTGCTCCGAGTCCCATCCAGCCTGGCCTGGAACAATTGCAGGGATGGGGTAGCCACAGCTTCTCTGGGCACCATTACGATCTGATATACCAAAATTAGCAAATCACCTTATCATCAATCCATACGTTTTTATCTGTGCCTTGGAGCAATCTGACCTAGTGGAAGGTGGAATAGGAGGGTCTGGATGCTTTTGTCCTGGTTGGAATGTGCCATTCCTATCCCCTCACAGGGCTGGCCCCGAGCTCTCCCCACATCCTCCCAGGCGAAGCCTGTTGCTTTCCAGGAAAACAGTCACTGCCAAACATCCTGGAAGGAAAAACATTGCTGGCGTGACACGGAGCCTTTGGAAAGTGGCAGAGAGGCACTTGGGGTTTGCTGGCTTTGGGAAGCCCCTCCAAAACTTAGCTGGGATAACTCCTTCCCCTGGCTTATCCCTTTTTCATGGAACACCTGGACAGGAGTTTTGAAGTTACATTTAGATGTGGCTTTCCAAGGAAAGGCCAATGGGGACATACATCACCTTGTGGCAGAGACTTCATTCAGTTTCACATTTGGGAGTTCTAATTCGTACAGTGACGGTGAGGGATGGGAAAGGAAAAGAAACCTGTTGGGGTTATAAACTCCTGCTGTTCTCTTCCCAAAAAATTCAGTCAAAGAGCACAGGGAAGAAGGAGGAACCCCTTCCACAGGGTGCCCAGAGCAGCTGTGGCTGCCCCATCCCTGGAAGTGTCCCAGGCCGGGTCGGACGGGGCTTGGAGCAGCCTGGGATACTGGAAGATGTGCCT
This sequence comes from Coloeus monedula, assembly GCF_965178545.1. Classification (NCBI taxonomy): domain Eukaryota; kingdom Metazoa; phylum Chordata; class Aves; order Passeriformes; family Corvidae; genus Coloeus; species Coloeus monedula. Next base: position 497,521 of record NC_138821.1, on the reverse strand, counting down.
TCCCATGGCAGGGAGAGGAATAGGTGATCCTTAAAACCCCTTCCAATGCAAACCAGCCTGTGGTTCCATGTTTCTACATTTTGAGGAATTTTTGGATAATGTGCAGGGCACGTAGAAATTTTATTTTTGCTAAATGCAGTTACTGGGTACTTACCACGTTACTGCTTCTTGCTTTTATCTTGTCACAGCTAGTAAAAACCTTGAATTAAAGAGAATTACTCTGGCCAGAGGATTTTTCAGGCTGTGTTTAAAATACTGTAAAAGACCAAACCATAAATCCTTCGGAAGACGCTCCGGGCTCGCCTGGCCCTCCGTGGGGTGATATGTATTCAGCACATACAGATAATTTGTTAACAAGGCCTTTTGCCCACTTTGGACAGATGCACTTACTGTTTTCAATCTTCATGGTTAATTATTCGATTTGGGGTTGATGCTGGAACACCCTGACTCCTAATCACTGCTCTTTGTTGGGAGTCCATTATATTGGAACTGCTGGAGTGCTCCCAGTGACCTTGAACTGACATTATAAGCTGCTTCTAATCTTTTCACTCTATATTTCTAATGCTGCTTTCCTTTGTCCCTGCCTTTGTGTGGCTCCCGTTTAGCATCACAATGGGGCTGCCCCTGAGCCCGGCGGCCGACTCGGCGCGCTCGGCTCGCCACGCGCTGTCCCTCATCGCCACCGCCCGCCCGCCCGCCTTCATCACCACCATCGCCAAGGAGGTGAGTGGGCCCTGCTCCCGGACAGCCAGGGGCTTGGGGGATTAAAGGAGACTTTTCCGTGGGGTTTGGAGGGTGAGCGGGACGGGGCGGTGCTGGGAGCGTGGTGTGCTCCAGGCACGGTCTGTCTGAGGATCGTCTGAGCAATCCCAGCCCCAGCTGGAGCTGAGGGATGGGGCTTAGCGGTGACCATGGTGGTGCTGGATGCAAGGTGAGGCTTGCTGATCTTGGAGGTAACAATTCCTGCCCCGTACGGCTGCTCCCCACAGGTGCACAGGCACACGGCGCTGGCGGCCAACACGCAGTCGCAGCAGAACATCCACACCACCACGCTGGCCCGCGCCAAGGGCGAGATCCTCCGGGTCATCGAGATCCTCATCGAGAAGATGCCAACGGACGTCGTGGACCTGCTGGTGGAGGTGAGGCCACCTCTGTCCTGGGCTCGATGCCAGTGACGGGTCTGACTCGACTCGTGGAGTTTCTTTCCATGAGGACTTTGGGTGTGGAGAGGATTTGCTTTATACCAAGTTCATTTCTTAAACTTTAAATGCATTAAATTACATTGTTGGGGAGAAAATCCGAAGCAAAGGTCAAAGCCAAGTTGGACACAGCTTGGAACAACCTGATCTATCAGAAGGTGTCCCTGCCCATGGCAGGGCTTGGAATGGGATGACCTTCAGAACTTTAGTTACGGAACATAGAACACAGATTGTCAGCTGATGGTAATTTTTGTTTCCAAGGTGATGGACATCATCATGTACTGCCTGGAAGGATCTTTAGTTAAGAAAAAGGGTCTTCAGGAATGCTTTCCAGCCATCTGCAGGTGAGCTCTTCCTCCGGGAATACTGGGAAGTAAATGACATGATCAGCAGTAGGATATGTTTCCTAATTAAGAGTGAAGCAGTCTGTTAGGTGACACAACAAAGAGTAAAAGGTGATTTATAAAATAGGAGCATTTCCAGTATCTTTAAACGTGGATAAATATCCCAGTTATCCTCTTAAACTGGTCCAACCAATAAATTCTAATAATCACCTGTCGGCCATTACCTTTTAATTTAATAACCTATTAAAATATTAAATAGTTTCAAGGAAAGAACAATTATCCTGTTGCCAGGTTGGATACTGATGGAGATGATCTTCCTCCTTCCTGATGTTTTAAGTGGCTTTCCTTAAAACATAAAGGGAAGGATAAATGGGAATTACTGCCCAATCTCCCTATTCCTGTGTATATTTATAGCAATCCAGTATTTTAAAATTCTTTGCAATTACTGGTAATATTTCCTGGTTATAGCCGGTGTAAAAATGATCCAGTACCCAGCGACGGCCTCGTGGAGCCCAAGGGAAGTTGCCAGCAGGTTGTAGCAAATGGGGGAACCTCTGGAGAGATTCCAAGTGGGAGCACTTGTACAGCATCCCATTGTTAATCCCTTTACAACATCCCAGCATTCCTTATGCTGTATGGTAACGTGTGCACACGTGGTGTGCCAAAATCATCCCGGTGCACAGCTCCTCTTCCTTGGATCAAAGGAATAGGAAGAGCAGTCCGAGGGGAAGGGTGGTTGACACATCCAGCATCCTCAGGGAGGGATACACAGGGATGCAGAGCTGCATCTGAGCTGCATTTTCCCTTTTCCCTGCACAAAAACTAGGGATTTTCCTCCTTCTCTTTTACTCTTTATTGGTTTTTTCCCATGTTTCGTCTTGCTTTTCTTCCCAACTGCCATCCTGCAGTGCAGAACACGTCTCGTACCTGCGTGCGAGCAGTTGCTATGGCACTGGGAATCCCAAGGAACCAGGAGAGAAGTCTGGAAGATGGGTTGTTAGAAGCCCTAAATATGCTCAGCAACATGATTTTGGAGACTGGTTCCAGATATTTCTGGCAGACTTTGGCAGAGGAACATTTAACTGCAAAATTCCAACGTAATTCTGAATGCAGTTGGCACTTTCACAGGTCTGCTCTCCCTGTGATAAAGCACAGTGATATCCCCAAGGATTTGAATTTGCAATAAGGATTTAGAGTCTCTTGGGTTTCAAGGTGTTGAAATTCCTTGGATTTTGCAGCTGTTGGAATTCCAGTACATGTCACGTGGTCACACTGGGTATTAAGGACTATTGCACGCTTCACCCCAAGGGTGTTATTGGAGTGGAGAGTGTTTGATGGTGAACTTCCCTCTTCCCTTTTCTTTATGCCCATCAAAAATTGATGAGTTTGCTTATTTTTCCTTCCACTGTCCTTCCTTTCCATTTGACTTTCACGGGAAATGCCCTGAATTCACGCAGGGTGTTGGATGATCACTTAACCATTTGACTTCCCATCCAGGGGTTTGGTGATTATCCCATAGATTACTCCCAAATAAATAAACCTGATAGATAAACCTGATCACATTCCATGGTACCATATCGCCCATCAGTTGTTTTTGTGGAATGCCAAGCGTTGAACCGGCAGCGAGTGGATTTTTAAATCAAATCTCTGTTCCAGCCCTTAATTAATTAGCCAGTGGAATCCCAAGTGAGTTTAATCTCCCGGTGTCCCCTCGTTTTCCCCTCAGGTTCTACATGGTGAGTTACTACGAGCGCAGTCACCGGATCGCGGTGGGAGCTCGCCACGGCTCCGTGGCGCTCTACGACATCCGCACCGGCAAGTGCCAGGTAAGGAACTCCCTGGGCATTCCTGCCCTCAGACCTGGGAGCTGTTGGGAGCGAGGAGCAGCGAGCTCCGCATCCGTTGTGCGCTGAGCTGCTGGAACGCTCTGGATAACGCCGAGGGGATCAATAGCTTAATGAAGGACTTAAGGATATCGAGTCCTGCTGGCTCCATTCCCTGGGACTGACCGGGTGCCACTGGGTTAATAAGGAAAACCTCAAGCTTTATTTCCTGGCCTGAAAGTTTGGGAGTTATTTTCCTAAAAATTCAGAATTATTTACTCAGTGCTGAGGAATATTCACAGCATTTGGTTCCTTACTTTTCTTCATAATCTTCCACATAAACCGTGGAAAATAGAGCTGGGGGTGACCAAAGGGACTCCCAGGATAATTAGGACAGGTCCTTTTCAGGTTTAATTATTATTCATGAGATACAAAAATTTTCCAGATAAATTACTGTGGGGCAACGCCATCTATTGGATACAGATTCCTGCTTCCAAATCCGATTTTATGCTTAATTTCTCACAACTGCAGATTTTTCTGGCTGCTCAAAAACATGGAATGACTTGGGGATGGTGCAGCTGAAAAAGTTGTGTCATTGGAGAAAAGCTCAGGTTTTTTATTGCCTTTCCTGTGAGGGGTTTTGGGATCCTGAAAAGCATTTTGGGTTTGGTTTTTTTTTTCCCTTGCAGGTAATTTTTATTTTTTTAAAAAAGGTGGTTGTAGGAACTGACTGAGAAATTACTTGGAATGATTATTAGGATGATGGATATGAAAAATCCCCCTTTTTAACAAAAAATAAATCAGCATTTATTTAGGATGGGGTTTTTTCCCAGTAAAATTTACTGTATTAGTAGATTGTATTATGACTATTCCGAATGCAAGCATTTTTGATCTATTTCTCCATAATTCAATATCAAAACCAGGTTCCCTCTCCTTCTCCTCCTATAAAATGACTTTATTAAACCCTCTCTGAGTGTTGCTGTTGTTCCCAGTGTGGGACACGGGCACGGTTGGGCTCTGTGGGGTTTTTGGCAGCACTGGGAGCTGGGCAGCGCCCTTCCCATGCCGGTATTGATTTGTCCTTCAGCTGTTGGCAGCTCCCAGAGATCCCAGGGCCTGGGTGTTGATTATTCCCACAACGTCTCGGGAGAGGTATTGACCCGGAGCCGCTCGCTGCCGATGGCTCCGGATTTCTCACCCCGTCTCCATGACACTCATAATAAACGGGCTGAGTGCTCCGTGGCTCTGGAAGCCAACTTTTCCTCACTGTGAGCTTTTCCCTCTAGGAGCCAGTTTGGAGATGGGTTTGTCCCCCATTCCAAGGGGGATCCATGCCTTGCACTCAGGTTCTGTCCCACGTGGCAGCAACAACCTTCATATTCCCCCATCCGTGTTCCCCCTCCATATTCCCCCTCCATATTCCCCTTCACATACTCCCCGTCACTCATTCCTCCTCCATATTCCCCCTCACTCATTCCCCCTCACTCATTCCCCCTCACTCATTCCCCCTCACTCATTCCCCCTCACACATTCCCCATCCATATTACCCCTCACATATTCCCCCTCACACACTCCTCCTCCATATTCCCCCTCATGTATTCCCCCTCCATATTCCCCCTCACACATTCCCCTTAACATATTCCCCCTCTCTTGTTCCCCCTCACACATTCCCCCTCACACATTCCCCCTCACACATTCCCCCTCACACATTCCCCCTCACACATTCCCCCTCACATATTCCCCCTCACATATTCCCCCTCACACATTCCTCCTCCATATTCCCCCTCACTCATTCCTCCTCACATATTCTAGGAACTCCATTCTGAAGCTCAGAATTCCTTAAAAAACTAGCTAAGCTTCGTCATAGTTTTGGAAATAAATAGCTGTAATGTTGGCTGTTGAATCCATGCAGTGCTTTCCGTAGCTGGGGAAGCAGTGGGTTTGTGAGCAGATTATTTGAAATCTTTAAAATCATGGTATTCCTAGATGGACAGATGGGAGGTGAGGGCTCTGTACAAGGATTTCCCAGGTGGATGGTGTGTGGAGCAGCCCCCCAGGAGATGCTGAGCCCCCTGCACACCGGGGGAGAACCCAAGTACCCCACAAGATTCATGTATGGTTTTATCCTGTTTTTTCCTTTATGTGTGGGATCTCATCCCACTTTTATCCTGGATCACAGGAGGCTGCTTGCCTTTAAATAGCCAGATCCTCGTGGGTGGTTTTTCCCTCACACAGGTTGTCACTTTTAGGCTGAGTGTGATTCTCCCTGTTGGGAATCCAAGGAGATGTGGTGGGAGCAGGTTTGTGGTGGTTCTGTGCTTAATCCCAGAGGGATGTTTGGTGGGATGAAGGGCTCTCCCAGCCATTCCAGCAGGGTTTGGAGCACTCTTGTATGCAGAGCTGTCTTGTGCTGGATCTCAGGTATGGCAAAGGTTAAACTTCAGCAGCTTCCCAAAAAAAAGGTGGAGCTTCCATCAGCACCTTCCACCCTCCCAAGCCGCCCAGCACAATCCGATGATGACTATTGATCCTTCCTTCCCAGCTTTTCCCTGGCTCTGGCCTTGATGTACGGATAGCGCCGCAGTCCTGCTCAAATAAGGCTCCATCTTGATCAGGGGCTGAGATGAGATCCTGGGATTTGATAAAGATAATTGATGGTTCACAGGGAATTGGAAAACAGTTCCGAGAGCAGCAGCTCCACCTGGAAATGTGCCTTTTGTTTTCCCAGCTTTAAACCCCACGGCCACAGGCCCTGAGCCAAACACATGGCATTAAGCACAAATGGCAATTTTTATCCCAAAATAAACCGCTTGGATTAATAATTACAACTATAATTCATTTATAACAATATTAAAAGGATTAGGCAACAGGATTAAGGTATCACTCAGCACAAGCTCTGTTTGCCCGATTAAACACTGAAATAATATTAAATTGCAACCAAATTATTAATATTTTGCATAAGATTCCTGATTATTAACACAGAATTAAAAATCCTGCACTGAGAGGTGCAGTAACACAAAGGAAAATACTGACGATATAAAATGCTATTTTATATCAAATTAAACACTAAAATCAGACTGGAGAGGGAGATTGCAGGTAACTGAATTGTAGAATACCTGATTTTTGATTTTGGGATGATGGGAAAATATTAATGTTTTCCCAGGTAAATTCTTGCTGGGTACCAGAGTCTGGCCCAATTAATTCAGTACAGGTTATTTAATTATCTTCTTTTCCTTTAGGAACATGTTTGGGTCTATAAGGAGAGACTCCAAAATATTCCATTTTTATTGATTAAATCTTGGGATTCATCATAAATATTTAGAGCTGCATTTCAGAAATACTTGTAATTTTTGTACCTAAAACCTGGGTCATTTGCACCAGAAGATTAAAGAGAAACACAAGTTATTTTGGGTTTATTTCAAAGCAAACACTGCTTTTAAGCCTGAGCTGGAATCAATAATGTTTGGTCCTGGGTCCTTCCAGAATTAAAATCCCAGCAATCCAAGCATTAATTGGATTGTGCAGGGCTGATTTTATTTCAGTCCTGGATGCGTTGGCAAAGTTTGATTTATATGGAAGGCAGAAAAGGATTTCATATTCCATTTGGAATGAATTGTGGCTTGGCTTAATTAATTCCAGAGTAAAAGATGCTGTTCTTTAAAACAGTGTTTTAAAGGTGTTCATCCTGCAATCCACACCTGCATTTCCACGTCCTGGTCACTGGAAAGCACATCCCTAAATTTCAGAGGAAAGGTAACTGCTGAGTATAACCTTAATTGGATAGGCCAAAGGTCTTTTCTGAACGTGCCAAATAACAGATTAAGGGATTTTCATTAATTTATTTATTAAATTAAATTATTAAAGGTGATGAAACTGCTGTGAGTTAATAGAGATTTCCATTAAATTGCTTCAAAAATAGGGATTTCTTTTTAAAAGCCTGGTAAGAACATTTTTACTTTCTATTATCCATGACTTTTCATCCGTGGCTCTGCACTCATCCAGGAAGGGGTTACAGAGTCACCTCCTCCTTTAGTTCCCAATCCCTGGATGCTTTGTATCCTGTGCAGAGCTTGGAGCTGATAGTTGCCTGTCACGATTTTAAGGGTTGCCAGGCTGGGCACTGGAATGGCAGTGCTGCTTTTCCAGTACAAGGATTTTTGCCTCCTTTATTTATTCCCCCTGGAATTTGGAATGATAAATATCAGATAATAAAGGGGATCAAGTATTAGTGGGTGTCTCCAGGAGGGCATTATCAATTTAAAATACACATTTCACTGTATTTATTAATACAAAATTGATCCAGTGGGCATTTTTTATGTCACCTTTAGTGGAATATTGCAGTTCAGTGGAGACTTTCCCAAATACTGGACTTGGAATGAGGTTGTTGGAATAGCTTGAGTGTATCCTGTGGTGCAGGGGGGCAGGTGCAGAAGTCCAGTAGGCTCCCAGGAGCATCCCCTTCGCATTAAAAACCTGGGCAGAGGGAAGCTGGAAGCAGCTGCATTTGGTCCCACCATCCTCCTCGGGCAGAATTAAGACATTTCCAAACTGGTATCACACTGATTTTCCCAGAATGTCCCCTGTGTGTTCATACAGCTGCTCCGGAGCTGAACAGCTCCACAGGGTAACTTGGAATATTTGGAATGAACAGCAGTGACCTGGGTTTGCTTCGCTTCCTCATGGAAAACACAAGCTGAACACCACAAAAATCCTGGCAGGAAGGGATTAGCATCAATTAGAGAAGCACTTCCTTTAAATAACAAAGCTGCTGGATTCCCTGAAGGATTTGTGCTTCTTGGAACATATTCCAGGAGTAAAAAGAGCAACAAGTGTACTGCTCCTATTGATTTTCTACCTTTGTCTCATCAAAACATATTTTATTGACAAGTATTCCATGCTCGTTAAGTGCTAAAGAGTGGGATGGGGCTAAACGTGGGATCAGCTAATTAACTGTGGGGATCCCATTAAAGGGGGAGGTTTGGGGTTCACTCACCTTTTCCGCAAGGAATAAATGAATATATTAATGGCTTCTTAATATATCAGGCTCATTCCAGGTGCACCACACTGAGCAGGGCTTTTAATAACCCAGGGATGGGCACAGGAGCACTGATAATGGAGTTTTGCTAATGCTGATCCAGTAGGAAATAGATTTTCCAGGAGAAACTCATGCAGTGTCTTGGATTTAACATGGACTTGGGCTTTTTGATCTTTTTTGGGGTACTGCTGTGGGAGAGGAGCTCTGTGGGGAGTGCAAGGCTTCCATGTTTTAAAAATTCCCATTAAAGACTCATTTTTGTTCGTAGACTTGAGAAGTTCCTTTGGTTTAAAAACTGGATTTGGCAGGGAATGTGTTCCTGGGATGATTTAATTCAGTTTCATTGGCTGAGCTGCTATGGACACTTCAGAGGAGCTGTGATGGCGTGTCCTTAAATCCCACCTGGCGAGACATTTCCGTGGAGTGCTCTGGTTTTTTGTGCTGCCAGGTCATGGATCTCCCACATTCCTGTTCTCTCCCCTCTCCTCAGACTATCCATGGCCATAAAGGACCGATCACTGCCGTGGCTTTTGCCCCCGACGGCCGGTACCTCGCCACGTATTCCAACTCCGACAGCCACCTGTGCTTCTGGCAGGTGAGGCCGCGTTCCCAGCCCTCCCTCTGCGCCACGTCATCAGCAAACTCAGGGCTGGGATTTTATCGCTTCATTTCATGCATTAAATTGCGGGGAAAGAATCCTAAGGGAGAGAAGGTCACAGGTGGATTGGGCTTGGAGCAACGTGGACTAGTGGAAGGTGACCCTGCCCATGGCAGGGGTGTGCAATGAGATATCCTTAAAATCCTTTGCAGCCCAAACATAAGGAGTTAAAATCCTCCATGCAGTTCTCAAATGTGACCTCGTGCACTGGTGATTTTTCCCTTCCGTGTCCCGTTTGGCACAATTATTAATGCAGGAAAATCAGGGACATTAGTCATCCTAAAAGGGTTATTACTCAGGATGATTTAAATTGTGAAAATGTCAGTGGGGCTCGCATGCTCCTGGCTCCGGATGCCGTGATTTACACCCCTGACACCGCTCCGCTGCTGAGGAGAACCGGGAGAAGGGATGGCTGGGACGTCGGACTGCTCAGGATTCAGGACATGGCAACAGCAATAAAATATCCCGGGGTTTGCCAAGGTTTCCTGGGGACAAATCCTGGATTGCCGTGGGGGGGGGGAATGGAGAGTGGTATCCCGCTGGGTTGGGTTGGGCAATCTCAGTTTCCAGAATTTGGAGCTGGCACCAGCAGTGCTTGGCCTGTTTTCCAAATAGTGGAACCCAGCAGATCCCTGGAAGTGTCCAAGGCCAGGTTGGACAGGGTTTGGAGAACCTGGTGGGAAGTGGTGATGGATGGGTGGGACTGGGTGAGCTCTGCGGTCCCTTCCCGCCAGACCGCCCCCTGCCCCTCCAGCGCGGGCTCCTGCCCGGCCCCGCTCGCAGGTTAAGACCCCGCTCCCGGTGGTCTCTGGGATGTGGGAATGTGGGAGGAGCTCCGGGCGCGCGCCGCGGCGCTGACCCTCCGGGAGCCCCGGGATCAGCCAGGGTGTCTGCGCAGATGAACACCTCTCTCCTGGGAAGCATTGGAATGCTCAACTCCGCGCCTCAGCTGCGCTGCGTCAAGACCTACCAGGTGCCGCCGGTGCAGCCGGCGTCGCCCGGCTCCCACAACGCGCTCCGGCTGGCCCGGCTCATCTGGACCTCCAACCGCAACGTCATCCTCATGGCCCACGACGGCAAGGAGCACCGCTTCATGGTCTAGGTAGGGCCTGAGGGTTTCCCGGGAATTCTGCCCCTCTCCCCTGGGCGGCGCGGGGGAGCAGCCCACAGAGCGGTGCTAGGGCGCTCCTCCTGGCTTCCAGGGGCTCTGAGGGAATCCTGCTGGGATCTGAGGACTCAGCCATGCTCTAAGGGAATCCTGCTTGGATCTGAGGGCTCAGCCAGACTCTTGAGAGAATCCTACCAGGATCTGAAGGCTGAGCCAGGATCTGAGAGATCCTGCCAGGCTCTGAGGGGCTCAGCTCGGATCTGAGGGCTGAGCCAGGATCTGAGAGATCCTGCCAGGCTCTGAGGGGCTCAGCTTGGATCTGAGGGAATCCTGCCAGGCTCTGAGGGGCTCAGCTGGGATCTGAGGGGCTCATCCCATCTTTGCCGGCGGCTGGTGGCACTGACAGCTTTTCCTTGCATCCAGGAGGAAGAAGGCCCAGGGAGCCACTCCGTGCGTGGCCCGGCAGAGCGGGATCAGGAGCACCTCGTCCTGATCCGCAGTGGCAGGAGCCCGGCTGAGCCTGGCCCCTCCACGCTGGATGTCATCCAACCCCTTTTCCCTTTGGAGCCTCCCAGAATCTCAGTGTTTACCAAAAAGGCTCGTGTTTACATGGACGTTCTCCTGGTGACCATGGAATGCTGGCAGGTGACGCCCCCGGAGCCAGGTACCTGCCTGGGAGCGGGGGGCTGGAATCTGGGGGCATGGCCTGGGTGCTGATCCCAAGGGGGGGTCAAGTCTCCGTTTCTGAGGGGATTGGAAGCGCTGCTGTGCCCAGGCCGGAAGGGAAAATGATAGTCCACGTGTAAATAAATAATTTAAAAATCCCATTAAATGGCAAATTTGGGAAAAAAGCAGTATTTATATAGAAAGGTGGTTTTTTGCCACCAGTGCAGGTATTTATTTAAATAAAGGACAAAGGGGGCCATTTTGAATGGAAAAAGGATCAAAGGTATGGAAAAAATGAATTACTGGCTGGATGTACTGAAATATTTCCTTCAGTAGGAATATTCCCATGTGACACTTCGCTGTGATTGTGTTTCCTTCTTACATATCTGATTTTGTGGAATATTTTGTGTGAAACTTGCTGGTTTCTGCTCATGGGAAAGAGAAAAAAATCTCAGAAATCCTCTTTGATTTCAATATCTCTTGTTCGTACAGCTTTTCCTTGGCTGCAGAGCTCAGACCTGAGGCTGGCACTACCCATTAAGCTAGAAATGGTACTTGGAGACCAAAAATGAAGGAATTAATTTTTCACCTGGCTCCTAGAGAGACAATAAATGTATTTTATTCCAATTCGGGTTATTTGTGTAGTGCCCAGGTGGGATTTGCAGCCCAGAAGCTCCATATCTATGTGCTGTTACAATTCAGTTCAAAAGCAGGAGACTCAGACCATTAGGAATGTTGAACACAAGCAGCTGGGAAGTTGGTCTTTCCCAGTGGCTATTCCCAATCCCGCTGTTCAGTGTGAGCTTTCCGTGCGTACCCTTGGCGCTGTGTGTGGCCTCGTCCCTGTAAGTGTAGAGGTGTCCGTGGCTTCCATGGCAGCTCCCGAGTGACACGATGGGACACCTGGATGAGAGGGGGGTGACGAAGTCACCATGTGATGGTTCGGGTGTCGGCTTCTCCACAAATCTGCTCCCTGCCCTCTATGGATTAAAATTCGTGGTGTAAATATGCTTGTGGAATAAAACTGGACTGAAATGTGTTGGTTTTCATGGGTGTCAGTGATTTCCTGCTGCTGATTCTTTGCCCAGTCATCAGGAATCTGTCACTCTTTAATGAATTTCTCCCTTTTCCTTTGGAATGAGAGCGGAATCCTCGAATGGTTGGGGTTGGAAAGATATTAAGGATCATCTTGTTCCATGCCTTGTCTCAAGTCCCTCACCAGCTCTCCTGGAGCCCCTTTAGGCACTGGAAGGGTCTCTGAGGTCTCCCTGGAGCATTCTCTTCTCCAGGTGAAGACCACCATCTCTCCCAGCCTGGCTCCAGAGCAGAGGTGAATTCCCCAAAGGAATTAATTGCAGTAAATAAACTGACCGTATTGCTCTGTCTGTGGGCTGGAATCTCTGATATCCCCTGTTTTTAGGGACTGGCAGCCATTTGCCTGCAGAGGAAGCCCCTGGGCCATGGGATGCTCTGGAGCAGGTCAGGAATGACCTGGTCAGTCTCCAAACACAAAGCCCGCAGGAACTGTGTGACTTTCTCCCTTTAGGAGTGTGTGGATGTGTTTGGCCTCGATTCCCTGGAGGCTGGGTAGGCGATGCCAGGTGGGATCCAGAGAGGGATGGGGCAGAGGCAGCGCCCAGAGCAGCCTCTCCTCTCCTTTAGCTGCTGGGCAGAGCTGAGCCTTGGAAAATCAATACTCAGGAGCCAGGAGGGAAATATTTCCAAGCTCTAAGTGGAGGATGTGTTGTGACAAGGCTGGGATGCGCCGGCAGCGCAGGAGAGGGAGGGAGGCAGAGTCATTTTTAACACCTGACACCTCAAGGTGGGTCTGGGCAAAGGAGCCTTGGTACAGCCAAACACCAAAGGTCACGGAGCAGAGCCCAGAGAATTCCCAACCCAGGATGTGCTGCTGCTGTCCCACAACATCAGGGGTGGGGGAGACACAAAGGGGGAACTCGGTGCTCGCCGCCATCTCCTGTAACAGGAATTACAGCCCATGGAAGCCCAGGTTACACCTGGAGCCATTCACCTCCCGCTTTCCACGTGTGCTCAGGGCCATTAATCCCACTGGATTTGCCCTGCGTGTGTTTCCACGCACAGAGCAATTGTTTGGTTCCAGTGCTGCAGCCTCAGTTCAGGATAATGGAATATCCAGCTGCAGAGCTGGGTCCCACACAGAACAGCCCACGGCCCTTCCCTGGCTCCTCCACCTGGGAGCTCACCGTGGTTTCCAGGGAGCTGGGGAGGCAGGAAAAGAGGCTTTGCTTCTGTCCAGGCTGTTCCCAGCTTTTAGAAAACTTCACCAGCGTTAATACTTTTGTCTGAACAAAAAAAAAAAGAGGAAAAATCTGGATCAGAGCCTCCGGTGTGATAAATTGACACTCGATCCAGCGGTTGCCTGGAGCGCGCTTTGAAGCAGGAGAGGCTCCTGGGGAACTTCCCCCTCTCTCTGATGTCTGAAAATTAAAAATTAATCCGCTATGAAAAATTAAAAGGTGAAACTTTCTGCTCTTTCAGCAGCAGAGCTTTTGGAATGCTGATGTGGGGCTTGGAATGGAGGCTGAGTGACATCTCCGGGAACATCACTGTGGGCTGGTGCATTCTAATACCAGATTTTAATTGATTTTTGTAAATTGGAAACCTGTTTGCAAAGGACTCGAGTAGCTTGAAAAGGGGTAAATATTTATTTATTGATGTAAATAACCTTAAACAGGCATTTACTCACTCCTGCAGAGCTACTCACAGTTTTCAACACAGTGAAAGGAAACCAGTGGTTCCAGCACCGAAGTGATGCTGGAATCTGCACAACTTGCAAGGCTTAATTTGGCTTTTTATAAAACAATGGATTCAGGCAGAAAATGGGTTAAACTCCACTTTATTCCAGGAGCAAACACAGCAAACGTGCTGCTGGTGGCCCCGTGGGAGGAGACAGAGGCAGGAGGGAGCAGGATGGGGACCGAGGTGATCCCGGGGTGCCAGAGGGGTTTCCTTGCTCCTCCTGGGGTCTTTGTCCTGCACAGGTCTGTTTTCCACAGGGAGACTGAGGGAAATTCCTTTGGGGGAGTGGAAAATCCCCCACCCCTTCCCTGGGGTGGGATCCACCTGTGGCAGAGCAGCAGCAGCAGGGTCTCTCCCAGCTCTTCCATCCGAACAGCCTTATCATTCCTCCATAGATGCTCCAACTTCCCCCCAGTGCCTCCTGCACCAGTCCTGCCCCAGCACCAGCCCTTCCCACAATCCCACCAGCCTGGTGGGACATCGGGTGGGAACACGGGCTGAGGGATTTCTACTGATCATGGAAAAGGAGGAGCAAACACCCCTAAAAAGCCGAGTTCAGGCATTGATTCCTGAGCCATTCCCCAAAATGGGTTTGTTTTTACACAAAACAGTGTACACATCCCTGTCTTCCTGAGGATAACAGAACAGCGTGTATTCCATAGGTGAGGGTGTCTGCTGAGCTGGAAGGAATGGGAGCAAATGAAAGCAGAGCCCAAATCCAATCTGTGAAATGGATTCAGGGATTCAGCCAAGCCGAAAGCGGCCATGTCCCACCCCGGGGATCCGCAGGGAAGCCGTGGGGAGTGCAGAGATGAGTTCCCATCAAGTGCATTGGCTTGGAAAATGGGGAAGGTTTAGGGTCAGGCCTACACAGTCCCGGGGGAAGGTTTGCCATGGGAAATGGGAAGAGCTGCAGCCGCCGCCACTGTGATTGCTCCTTTCAATGTCAATTTTCTGTAGTTTTCAGTTTTCCAGAGCCATCCACCTGCTCCTGGAGCACTGGCTGTGGGGGGAGGTTATAGAATCCTGGAGTCCTGGAGCCTTGGGATACAGAGCACGGCTGGTTTGGACTGCCGTGCCCTGCTGGGAAGGGCAGCGGAGCCGGGCAGGGAGGTGGAGCCGGGCAAGGCGATGGATCCAGGCAGAATCGGGGAGACGGGCACGGGGATGGAACCAGGCAAGGCGATGGAGCTGGGAAGGGGGAGTGCCCAGCCAGCCCCAGGGAGCCCCCCCAGCTTCTCCTCTGAGCATCTTGTCCAACCCCGCTAAGGATTTAAACACCCGTTGAAATTAATCTGCTGGATAAAACCTTTTCTTCATAGTCTTCATTAATCACCCGTCCTTCCCGTAGCTTCTTGCAGGAAAATAGATTTTTAAACCTGTCAGCTGTGGTTTTGTGGGATTCATTTCGTGCCGGCTCTGTCTGTTCTCCTGCACTGCCGGGGAGGAGGGAGACAATTAACCGAGGGCTTAAAAACTCCGAGTGCTCGTTGCTGCACCGAGCCCGGAGCTGGGAATTATGTAACCACTGGATGGGCTGGGGGCATTAAATATAGAGCTTGGGTCGGGGATTTTAGGCTTCCCAGCAAGCCAGGGGATTGGCAGGGCTGAAAATCCGTCCCAAGCCACCTTCCGGGGACAGCGGGGGCTGCCAGCCGCGTGTCCCGATGGATTTGGGAAGGGGAGGGAGGCTCCAGCGCTGGGGCGGCACTCGCACACCTCGGGAGGAAGCTCATCCCTGAAAACGAGCTCCCAGAGGGCAGGTTTCCATCCGAACTAGCCCCATCCGTGTCACCCACGTCCCGAAAACCAGCACGGCGGGAAGCTCGTGGGTGGCATCCCACAGGATGTGGTGCAGCGTTCCGCCCCAAACCCAGCGCCGGTCCCACCAGCGCGGCGAGAAATCCCACCCTGGCATCAATTATGGATTGGTGCGGAACTGCAGGGGCCCGGGGAGGAAACACTTCCAGGAAAGGCAGCAGAGGAGGCCCCGGGGAGCGGGGCCGAGGGAGGGCGGCTGTCGCTCGCTAACGAACCCGAGCAATTAGCGCCGGCGGTGCCGGGAAGAGCGGCTGCGCTGCCAAGTGCCTGCGTTTGTCGGGAGGGGGAACCACCCCTCAGTAAAATGCTGGGGACGTGCTGCGGGCCCAGGCGCATCCCAGAGCATGCAGCGAGGGATGAAGCAGTGGCTGGCAGAGCCGGCAGTGCCGTGCTCCGTGCTCTTCCCTCTTCCCGCAGCGGGGACCGGGTTCAGCCCCGGGCTGAGCTGTTTCTCGTCTTTGAACACGGGCCAAGGGGTAAAATGCAGATTTATTCTGGTTTAGCCCGCACAGGAAAGGGAGGGAATAAGGAGCAGTCCCCGGGCTCGGCTATCGAGCCGCGCTGGATCTGCCCCACGGTTAAATTTAGGGTGTGGGATGTAGGGCAGCTCACAGTTCCTAGCAGGAGGAATACCCAGCTTTGCAGGAATTGGGGATCACACGTGGGACCTCCCAGAGGGCAGCTGTTGTGACCACGGGGAGCAGCTCCCAGAGGTCAGGAGTGTCCTGAGCTTGTCGCCAGCAGTGGGAGCAGCATGAGGAAGGGGGATTCTCCCCCACTGCTCCTCTCTGCTGAGACCCCTCCTGGGGAGGATTTAGATGGGATATTGGGAAGAAATTCCTTGCTGTGAGGGTGGGGAGGCCCTGGCACAGGCTGCCCAGAGAAACTGGCAGCCTCTGGATCCCTGGAAGTGTCCAAGGCCAGGCTGGAGCAGGCTTGGAGCAGCCTGGGATAGTGGAAGGTGTCCCTGCCCATGGCACTGGATGGGCTCTAAGTTCCTTCCCAGCCCAACCCATCCTGGAATTCTCTGACTTCCAGCACAGCCCACACCCTGGCAGAACATGGGGAGGGCTCTGAGGCTGCTCCAGGAGAGACATGGCTGATCACCGTGCTCGTTTTCCATAGGGAGAAATCCATACACTGGTGACATTTCTAGGACATGCTATTTTTGCCTTGTGAGGGGGCTGGAAAAATCAGAGTGGCTTTCAAGAAATGAAAGCACCTTATTTAAGCTGAGAAAATTGTTTATGCTGATTAACTTTGAGCTTTTCTGCAGTGACATAATCCCACAGGATCTAAGGTGAAAAGGACAGGTTTAGTGGAGGTGTTGGAATATGCAGTGGTGAAGGGTCCAAATGGGGTTTGGAGCTGGAATCCTCTCGAGCTGCTCCATGGTGATATGCTGGGGTGCTGTAAATGGTTACCCTGAAAAAATAATCCCCCCAAAACCGGGGGTCAGAGTAGCAAAGAGCAGTGGGACACGACAGCTTAGAACTTACAAAAGTAATTCCCTGGTGGAAAGCAACAACGGATTTAGGTGGGCAAAGGGGCAAAAAGGCAGAAAGTAAATTCCCCCGAACTTCTTGTACTTCATTTGCTCCGGAGTTTGCAAAATTTCTCAAGTTCATTGATTTTTTTTATGCAGGAAATTTCATGAAATTGATGACAATTCTGGGAAGTGAAAAGCGGCACATCTCCGGGGGTGTAGATCCAGCGGGGGGGGATTTAGCTCTTCCAGCCTAGAGACACACCAACTGCAGTGTGGAGAGGCTCCCAGACTTTCTTTCCCTTTCTTTTTTCCCTTTTTTTCTCCGTGGGGATAATAATAACAGTGTCAAGGACACCATTCAAGCTGATGCCTGGAGAGCTATTCAGTCCAGGCCTATTTACGGCCATTATAAAATGCCTGTGGATAGTTCAACGACCGATTTTCAAGAGTCTTTCTCTACCTTTTGAAGGCTCAGGAAAATCTATCAAACTGCAGAAATTAAGCTATTTTTCTTCAGGGGAAGAGAAACAGAGCAGGGAGCTTCTCGCATTAAAATGCTGCCGTAGATTCCCGATGAATGAAAAATTGCCCGGCATAATAATGAGCTGGGAGATGGATTTTGAAACAGCTTAAACCCCCTCTCCAGGCTCTGTGGCAGCAGTGCTGGGGATTTGGAGGTGAAAGATGGACCTTCTCCGGATGCTGCTGTTCCCACATCCATCCAGGGATGTGGGCAGGGAGTGAGGGATGCAGCCAGGCATGGGCTGGGCCTCAGAGCATCCAACGCCTGCAGCAACACAACCAGGGCCACCCTTCCCATGGCACAGGGAGGGAGGATGGAGCTGTGGAGGACAGCTCTCGGGATCAGCGGTGCAGGTATCCCTGCAGCAGCTTCCCGCATGTGCATGCATAGGGAGAGGGAAGTCATCCCTGTCACACGTTCCTGTGTGCAGGTGTCCCAAAGGTGCAAGATCCCCTCAGGATGGAGCACACCCCGGCATGTCCTCAGTGTCACCCTGCCTTCCTTGTGCCTCTGCTGCATCCACTCACCTGCATCCCTGGAAAATGCGCTCTGGAAAATGTGGGGTTTGAGTGCTGTGTGTTAATTGCTCTCACGACAAAAGCAGTTGATGTGCTGAACAAACAGCTCTCCCCGAAACGGGCTCCCAGCACGATTTGGTTATCACAGCCTTGCCCTCCTGTCATCCCAAAGCCATAAATGAAGCCCACTGGCTTTTCCAAAGCCTTCAGTTACATTTAATTGAGTGGGAAACACATTTATTTTTTCCTTACAAGATGCCAGCTCCCTCCCATGTGTAATCACAGGAGCATCATCTCCCCATCCTCCGGGCAGGGCGGGAGCCACGGGACCAGCCTGCTTCCCACCGGGAGGGGAGGCCCAAATGATCCAAAGACATGTCCTTGCCTTGGGGAGCAGCACATGCTGCTCCAGCTCTCATCCCGTCCCTGTTCCCTGGGAGCAGAGCCCGACGCCCGCCAGGCTCCACCCTCCTGTCAAGGAGTTTTGGAGAGACAGAAGGTCCCTCGTGAACCTCCTTTTCTCCTTTGCTTGTGCCCTCTGGAGCTGAGGGGGGTGGAGGGGCTGGTGGGACACTCCAGGGCAGTGGCATATCCCGGCCTCTGAGGGCTCCCGGGAGGCTGCCATGATGCCACTCTCGTGGCACTTCCCCTGCTGTCCCACATGCCGGCGATGCCATGGGGGATGCCCTGCCCTGCCCTGCCCTGCCCAGCGGGATGTTCCTCCCTGGATGCCCACATCCCCCTTTCAGGGCCTGCCTTGCAAGATCCCGCTGCCGTTTTCCCCTCCCTTCCCAGCCCGGCCCCACATCACAGGTTCCCTTTTTTGTGCTCTCTGAGCGGGAGCGATCGATTGTGTCTTGTCCGAGCCCCCAGTCTGTACAATGGGAATATGAATAAATAATGCCGTGTGGATGAAGGGGATTTGGAGCTGCCACGTGCTCTTTGGGTAAAATCCTTTCCTTTAAACAGCAGCCGTCGCCTGTGCCACTCCTGCATTTTCTTTTCTGCTGCCGAGGCTTTTGCTTCCCGTTAGACCGGGAACCATGTCCAAGGCATTCCTGTGGGACAAGAACTTGGATGGTGAATTTCCACAGCTGACACGATGCTGTCAGTGCTCCAGGACCCTTTGCTGAGGGGTGGTGCTGCAATGCAGGCGCTTGGTTGACACCCAGCAAGCAGGGATTTGGGATTTGCACCTGGGTGCCCAAAGCGTGCCTGGGGTGGTGGCCGGGATAACTGTTCCCTGCTGGGGAGATGCTGGGGCACAGCACAGGTGCCCAGTCCAGGAGCCAGAGGGTGGGACACACCTGGGACACGCCACAGCGCTCTGAGGTGTCCTCCAGTGTTTCTCTCCCGGCTTTTGAGCCAGAATCTCTGATGCCGACACTCCTCGCTCGTCTGACCTGGGAAGACAGGGAAAGCCCTTCGCTCCCCGGCGCCAGGCAGCGAAATGTCGCTGTCACCAGCTGGCAGGTGGGACGCGGGAGCAGCCAGGGTAGATCTTCCTCCACATCCCGTCCCGCCCATCCCAGCTCGGCAGCGGGATGCGGCCCCTGCAAGGCGTTCTCTGTCCGGCCGGAGGCTCAGGTGTGGCTCCGGCGTTCCGCGGGGGCTGAGCCCCTCCGCAGCCCCGCCGAGCCCGGGCTGCCCGCGGCTCCCGGCAGGACGCTCGGGCAGGACGGTCCCCGCGGGCAGCAGCTGCCCGCTCCCGTGGGAAAGGCGCCGGCCCCTGGCCCCGGTCCCGGCCCTCTGCTGCTCCTGCCGCCGCAGCACTTTGTTCTTTGTGAAAAGCAGGAGCTGCAGCCGCTCTTTGTGCCGCCGATTTGAATTTGACCCTTTCCAACACCAAAAATCGATATTCCCGGGGAGAAGCAGTGGGTGCTATTTTTCCAAGCCCTGTTTACAGCGGAGCGGTCCTCGAGGCAGATGTTATCTCGCGGACTTTACCAAATTTTACAAAGCATTTTCTGAGCACATAATGACAGTATTATCTTTGTCCACCTGCTGAGAGGAGCGGTGGGCTCACAATAAATATCGGCTTCCGAGACGGGCGAGTCAGAGTCCGTCTTATCTGTCCAGATGGGGGGGAAAAAAGGCCCTAATTTCCATCCCAGAAAGCACTGGGGTGTGACAAAGGTCATCGGCTGACACTGTACCCTCAACTGGGATGAAAAATATATGAGTCAAGGCTGCATTGTTTGAAGGGGACACAGTCCCTTCCAACGGCTCCTGCCCCCTCCTCTGCTCTCCCACCCTGTGCCACCCGAGCCATGGCATTCCCTGGCTGGGAAAAAGTAGGGATGTGTCCCTCCGGGAGCACCCCTCGCTCAGGACGTGGCCCCAGGGCTGCCCAGCCAGGGTGATTCGGCGGATGGCAGCCAAAGGCAGACCCACGTGGCACTGCCCTCATCCCTGCCCGGGAGCATCCCTGCTGCTCCGTGTGATGGACGTGCTTTAGCACCTTGTTCTGCTGAAATCCCGGCTGCTTTGGGGGCTCAGACCTCGGCAGCGCCATCCCCTCGCAAAGGACTTGACCCTGCCAGCATTCCTCCAGCATTCCCAGCTCAGCCAGGAGCTCTCTCCTATTGCTGCACTGGGTTTCTCACCACGTGCCGTGTTCACACAGCTCCTTTCCCCTGAGGAAACACCTCCACATGTCAGTGACAGTGAAGATAGGAGCAGATCCATGGGTTTGGGTACCAGGTGCCACCTCCCATGGAGTCGTGGGACCTTGCTGCTCCTGGCTGGGCTGCTCCCTCCTTTTCCTCCATTTCCAGGAAATTTTCTGAGTTTTACAAATACCCCACAATTAGTGAATTAATGAGCTAATGAGGGAATTCTAGCCAGCTTCCCTCTCATCGGAGACCCCACAGGATCCTCCCTGTTCTGCATCTCAGCACCAGACCCAGCACAACCTCCCTGGCCCATTCGGGGGGGGCACAGCCCATTACAGAGTGACAGACTCCTGGAATCAGTCATTAGATTAAGGTACATGGCCCTGGAATTAGCAAAGGCACGTGTGATGCTGAGGTGGGACCTGAGGGGTCCCGAGGAGCTGAGTCAAACCAGGGGTGGGTGCTCTCCTCTGAGGGGCCACGGAGGCTCCAGCCGCTAGAATGTCACTGTGGAACATGTCCCACTGCCCCATTAAAATGACAAAAAGACAAAGAAAAATGAGTGGGGAGTCAGCAGGGAATATAAAATCATTAACACAGCGCCTAATACAGTGGGAGAAATGTCAATGGGGACGCTGAGCTAATGGGCCAGGCTCCTCCAGAATTTTATTATCCTTGAAGTTTTAAATAATGCATCACATTTGGATCCCGGTGTCCCTCCTGCCGTCGATCCGTGATTCCCCAGTTCAGCACAAGGAACTGGCAAATCAGAGACACTCACCCTTCTCCACACATTCTGCAGGTAGTGATTGAGCCAAGATTTATTTATTAGCCAAGCTGTGATTGATTTAGAGGAGATTTGCTTGCTGGAGTTAATTACAAGCAATAACTGGCTGCGCTCGCTGCCCGGGCAGCCCGGCTGCTGCTCCAGGGACATCTTGGTTTGTGTCTGGTTCACCCCGTGGTTTGGGATCAACTACCTGGGGCAGATCAAACAGTTGTTGCCAAGAATAATCAGCTCGATTCAATCAATGCCCTATGGAAGGGCACTTGTCACTGAAGTGTTAGAGGTCAGATTGGAGCTACGCGGGCTGTGGAAGGTGTCCCTGCCCACTGGGTGGGCTCTGAGGAGCGCAAAGCCGCCTGGGATCCGTGATCTGCAAATTGGCCCAACCGGGAGAAATCTTTGTGCATTGGATTATCTCGCCCCCGGGCACCCAGAGCGTGCAGGGGAACAAGGGAGCCCCACTGGGAGCGGGACGTTGTGCCAAGGCCTGCCTGCACGGCCCGGGTGTGCTCCCTTCACTGGAAGAGGGAGGCAGAAAGGGGAAGCAGAGGAACGGCCTCATTTCACATCCCCCGGCCGTGGGGCAGCCACCGCCTCCCTGGGCTCGCCGGTGTTCGTGTCCCTGCTCTGTCCCCGGGGCATTCCCGGGCTGTCCGTGCCTGTCCCAGGCTCGGCCCTGCGCTGGTGTGTGAGGATGGAGGTGCCTGTGTGAACAGGAGCTGGTTTGTGTCTGTGCCATGGAGCTTCTGCCCTCAGCCAGCACGGACTGAGGCCTGGAACGCTGAGTTGGAATTGACTTGTTTGGGAGCCAAACAAGTCAGGAGCCAAACAGCTTTTCCAAGTGGAAAACAAACCACTTAAAAAACCCCAAACAAGTAAAAAACCCGAAACAAGCTCTTGAAATTTCATCTCCCAAGGCAAATCCTTTAATGTCAACCTCAGTCCCAGGGTTTTTTGGTGCTAATTATCACCCTATAAACTCCATGCTAGAGGGATGTTTCCTGCCCAGGCAGTGGGGTTTGTCAAGAAAAAGCTGACCCAGCCAAGAGGGAGCAGGGCTCCCGCTGGGAAAACATCCTGGCATGAGCATTCCAGGGGCACTGCTGTGCTCGGTGGTGGCGCAGGCTGTGCACAGACCAGGCATGTCCCGGGTCACCCCAGGAGGGACACATGCACGGCCACCGGGCTCTGGCCCCTCCAGTGGCTCTCAGGGATGTCGCTCTCTCAGAGTGTATTAATTAATTAATTAATTAATTGTCTGTCCCTCGTTGGCTGTTTGGGTCAGGCTCCCAGGGCCGATCACAATGAGAGCACCCCGGGGAGCCCTTTGTTCTGCAGAGGTGAAAAATTGTACCCACAAAAAGAGTTCCCCCTGCGATCAATTCCCTCTAACAACTTTATTGATTAGCTGCAGTAACATCTCCCATTTATTAATTATGAAGATGTTCCAGTGATTCCTTAAAGTTAACTGTTGTGCTTTCCCTCTGCCCTCAGGCCCCAACCCAGCAAGGACTGCCCAGAGCAGAGTCCCCATCCCTGGAGGGTTTTAAAGCCATGTGGATGTGGCACTTGGGGACAGGGGTTAGTGGTGGCCTTGTCAGTGCTGGGGGAACATTGGTCTCAATTAACTTGGAGGGTTTTTCCAGCCTTTAGAGATTCCACAATTTTTCTACGCCCTCCTTGTTCCAGGATCCCAGAGCGGACACCTGGCCATGGATCTGTCCCTGCAGCACTGGGACCAGGTGGGTGCTTTGTCCCAGATGCTCTGCACAGGGGACAACCAGGATGTCTCCAAGGCTTTCATTGTTTGGAATTACTGACAGCAGAGGTGACAAATCCCAGTGCTGGGACCAGGAGTCCTTTACACACAGGGAAGGGATGCTGGAGTGGTTTCAACAGCCCAAATGAGAGGTTGTCCATGTCCTTTGCTGTGGAGCTTTTCCAAGCAGTGTGCCCGAATCCAGCCTGGCAGGGGGCTGCTCCCACCTCTGCTCCAGCCTCAGGAACATGCCACCCCAAAACCCCAGTGTCACCAGCGCTGAGGGGGTTCATAAACCACCTTCACACCATAAATTAAAAGGAGTCAGGCAAGGGCAAGGAAGCCCAGGAGCAAGCTGGAAGCAGGGGTAGGGAAGGAAAAGGAAGGTCAGAAAGAGGGTAATTAAGGAAATGCAGCAAAGAGAAATTATACAAGAGAGGATTAGAAATGTACGATTGGTGTTGGTACCCGGGGCCATAAATCACCCACAGTGGGAAGGAGATGCTGAAGGAAGCCGAGGGTGATGCTGGACTGATTATGAGTTTGAAATATGGCACGTTGGCAAAAAATCCACTGCGATTTATCTTCTGTCACCGGCCATCCCAGGAAGGTGGCAGCCGTCCCCACACAGCTCTTCTGAGACTGAAACTCCAGCGCTGAATTGATTTCTGAGCCTGCCAGCCTGCGCTCGGCTGGAGCGGGTAACAAATAACACAGGGAGGGAGAAATTAGGGAATCAAAGAGATCACAGGCACAGCAAAACAAATGGGTGGTGTGGAGGACAGGGATTTGGGCACCGCAGACTCTATTTACACCCTGTAAGCAAACAGAACCCCAAATAAGCCTTCAGCGTGGTGTCCTGGGTATGTAAAGGTTTGATAACTCAGCTTTGCAGTCCTACCCACACAAGAGTGATTGCCAGTCTGAGAGAAAGGCGAAAATCTATACTTTTAGCAAATATCTAGATCTAAAAATAAAAGGGGGATACAGATCCTAGCAACACAGAGGGGTTAGTTAGGAGGTGAATTAAATCTCTGGATTAAAATATGAACATGTCCTGTAATTACAAACCCGAGCCCAACCTCCTAAAGCCCCTCCATGGGCACAGTGCAGGAGCAGGGCTGGGGCCGCGTGGGACCCAGCCAGGAGGGCCTGGGGAGGGCTGATCATGCTGCAGTGCCGGTGGGAGGCAAAGCAGGAGCCTGAGAAAAGCTCCAGAAGGATCTGCTGGCAGGAAGCGTAAACCAAAAATAGGCAGTGGCAGGAATCAAGGTGAGAGTGGGGAAAATGGAGACGGCGATCAATACCTGGAGACCAGAAACATAGAAGATGTGAACCGTTTTTATTCCTGGCCTGTGCAAGCAGGGGCTGAGCTGAAAACCTGGTTTCTCTTAGAGAAATCATAGGCATAGTTAAAAAATGTCTAAAAATGAAACATGCAAATGAGGGCATTGACTGCAGGGTGTCCCTGTGCCTTTAGTGCTCCTGAGCTGCTCCCAGAGTCTGTATGGAGGTCCTGACACAGGGGAGAGGGACCCTGGGGCATCTCTGCCCAAGCACATGGGCACAGCCCAGTTCAGGCATCAGGGAATGTGCCTCTGTCCCGACACAGTGACTGGCTGCTGCTGCTGCTGCTGCTGCTGCTGCTGCTGCTGCCCTGAGGGTGGTGGTGGGGCACAATCTGTGGGTCCAGGGGATCCTGAGAGGATGGGAAACATCTGTGCTCCAGCTCATCCATGGTGAGAATGGAAGGAGCAGGGCAGAGCTCTGAGCTGGAGATGCATCATCCCATGGAGAATAATCCCAGCACAGGACTTGCTCCTGAGCACCTGGGCCAGCCCCACTCCCACGGCAGGCCCAGACCTCCAGCCTGGGGTCCCACAGCCTCTCCAGGACACTTCACCACCTTCACCATTAGGAAAACTCCCTTCATGTCCTAAAAATATTAACCTAATTCGCCCTTGCTCTTCATTTCCCCGTGAGAGCCCAGCAGCAGCGCAGCATCTCAGTTTCCCTGCTGTCCTACTTCCACACCGGCTCCATCTGGGAGACAAGGAGGTCAAGGGAGAGGCTTGTTTGGGATCGCCACGGCCTCACTGGCAAGGCCAGGATTAGAGCCAGGGAGTCCAAGGGTTCAGGGTCTTCCCCTAAGCACAGGAGTCCCGCTGGAAAACAGATGGTGAGGAAAAATGATTGGAGGAGATTAATAATAACACTGATAGAAAACCAGATCGAAGGGATCAGGGCATAGCAGAGGGGCTGAGCGATAATTTGGTGCCTTGTGGGAAATGAGGAGGACAGATGCTTGCCTAAATTTGGGGATTAGATTTTGTAGCCTAAAGAAGATAATAAATGAAATGATTATGGCATTAAAGTGCTGGTCCCTGTGGACAAGCAGGTTGGGAAGACCCTTGGCATTAAGAGCCAGAGATGAGGGGACAGGTCAGTTTTAGGGCACCCTATCAAAGGCCATCCCCTGACTGCTGAGAGCTGCTTTAGCCCAGGGAAATTCCTTCTTCACGGGATGCATGAAGCATGAGACAAGGATTCTTTGGTCACAATTGTCCAGGAAAGTTTAGCAAAAAAATTGCCACTTTTAATTCTTTTTACCTGGCTTGTGCACTGTTTGGGCTTCGGGAAAGTCACAGCATTTTAGCAGGACAGAGTTCCAGGGGCATCTTACCAGAGTAACTGGAAGGGCAAGGGTGTGTGGGGCCACCAAGCCCAGGCTGCACTGGCAGGAGCCCCCTCAGCTCAGCCGTGTCCCCAGGCTCCACACCCAGAGCTGCCCTGAACAAAGAGGTGCTTTTTTTTCTGGACACTTTTCCTGGCTTTTCCCAAACTTGAAGCCCGAGTGGCACCAGAGCTGACCCAAGGTGGGAACCCACCCCGTTTAGGGGTGCCTGGGGCTGCTGCAGGTCTGGGGGCTCCCCCCTGCTCGGGAATGCCGGAGGAGGACGGCGCTGCCCGGGCTCCGGAGGGACGATCCCTTAATCCCTGCTTGATGTCCCTGCGAGGGTAATTGGCACGCGGGGCTTGCGATGGAGATCCGGCACTGCCTGGGGTCCCTGTGCTGCGGCCCGCTGCTTGTCAGAGCCCCCGTTAAAGAGTTTCCCGTGGAGAAGTGCCTAATGATGGACCGAGAAGATGAGGAGGGAGGAGGCAGCTCCAGCCGCTCCTCGCCGAGCTGTTTCTGCCAGGCAAACAGCCGGAGAGGGAAGCGGCGTGGGAGAGCCCGGGAGCCGGGAGGAGGAGGAGGAGAGGGAAGTGCTTTACGAGGGGAGCCTCTCCTCTCCGAGCACAAATATCTAAAAACTATTAATTTCGGGCAGCAGCTAGGAAGAAATACATGAAAGGGAAATTGATTTCTATTTAAATGGTATGTTTTCATCACCTTTTTTCAGAGCATGAACATTCATCTCTGAGTACCTGTGCTAATTGATTTCAAATGCAATTCAACACAATCACTGTAGAATAATAAATCTGGGGGGCAAGAAGGAGAAGGAGGGAGATCAGCACGGCTGGGGAGAGCGGAGAGGCCACGGGCACACAGAGCAGCTCTGCCAGCCTGTCCCAGGGACAGGAGGTACATCCAGCCTGGAAAAGGTGGGCACAATCCCATTACAGCCGTCGTTTGGGGATCAGCGAGCTTTATGGATAATACAAAGGGACCTGCTAATCCACATAAGCTCTCGGGCAGAGGGAGATTGCGAGGGAGATGGGACACAACCTGGGATAGGAGCCGAGCATCCCAGGGCTGGGAGGGGGCTGGTTTGGGTTGGGAGGGACCTTAAAGACAATCCAGGCCCACCCCTGCCATGGGCAGGGACACCTTCCACTAGAACAGGTTGCTCCAAGCCCCATCCCGAACACTTCCAGGGGTGCAAGGACCAGCAGGACCAGCAAGAGGAGGAGCAGGGGGAGAGTGGAGGAGCTGGGAGGGCACCAGTAAAACCTGCAGCTGGAGATCCAGGGTCACGTGCGATGTCCTGGGAGGGAAACGCAGAGGAGACCGCTCCGGGAGCAACAGCTCTGAATAGCATCCAGCTTTTAGGTGTTTATCCTCAAATAAATAATGGAACATGATACCCAAAAAGCTGCTGTGGGAAAATGGGCTAATGGAAGCCCTGGGTAAGTGCAGGTGAGGCGGAGGGGAGCTGCTCCTGCCTCAGCATGGAGCACTTGTAGCCAGATATTGCGGTGCTCCAGCCTGTTGTGGTACTCAGGGCTCAAAAGGATGCTGGAAACTGGGGGGAGAACAGAAAATAGCCATAAAAATTGCCTGCGGCCAAAAAGACACTGCACGGCTGAAAGAGCCTGATGTGTTTAGCTCATCAAGGAAAAAGGGGAAAATGCCCTGATTACAGGATATGGGAACTTCTGTGGGAAAAATGATGGAATAACAAAGTGCCTTTAACCTTCCTTATGGAGGTTGCTTCATAAGGGGAGAGTCCCCAAACTGGAGCCAGGGGAGAGCTGTGGAAGCCCTTCCCCACTGACCCAGGCACAAGCTCTTTGGCACGAGTAGGATTAATGAGTGAGATTCCAAGGCCTTTGGTAAACGAGCAATCTGTGGATTCAGTGTGGCACTGTAGGATAAAGCTTGATGGCAGTATTCCTAAGGAGCTATGTCCCTGTTTTCCCTGACTGCTTTGGCTCCCAGCTAACCCAAGCCATTTCACACAACCTTGGGAACGGGGTGTATGCGGACACTGCCCAGACTGGAGGTGATGCCGCAAATTCTCTGTTCTTTTGCTCTCTCCACTGCTGGGACAGAGACGGGCATTTTTGCTGGACCTTTCTGAAGCAGTTTTTATGGATATCATCTTTTTCCAGGACTTGTAAGCTTGCCAGGGAGAGGGTTAGAGCTCAAAACCCACCTCCAAACCACACGGAGCTCTTATATTGATGCAGCTGGGACTGTAGGCAAAAGAAACCCAGTGAAATAATGGCCAGTGGACAGGCAGAGACCGTGGAAAGGATATTGATTGTAACAGGGTCTCTTTTCTGCACAGCACAGTGAGCTCTGAAGGGCTGAGCTTCAGGTAATTTCTAGCAAATAATGTGTTGTACACTGTTATTTGTGGATCCTGGAAATCAAACTGGAGCATCTGGGCTCTTGTCTAACAAGTCCCTGTAGCTACAGCCAGTGCCTTGAGAGAGGAATAGAGGCAGCAAATCAGAAATAAATCGGAATGAAATGAAACCCAGTGTGTTTGGTAGCAGTGGGACATTGGGTGCACCCTTGGGCGGCAGCACCGTCCCTGGGTCTGTATGTGAACCCTGCCAGGAAAAGCTCCTGGAACCTGAGCAGAATGAAGTTTTGCAGGCGCGGAGGTGTGAGGTGGGGTGGGACACAGGCCACAGCCATGGGACAGCCTGGAGGGCTGGGAGGCGGCAACAGCAGCTGCTCCCTGCCACCCCTGTGCGGGGGCCATGGAAATAGAGGCATTTATTTATAGTATTTACTCGGGCTGCCAGCAGTTGTGCTGAAGGATTTGGGGGCAGAACACATCTGTCCATGGCAGAAGGGATGTCAGGAGCCCTGCCAGCCGTGGCTCCCAGCTCCGCAGCCCCGGCATCCCGGCTGGCTTTGCTCCACCTGCCTCCTGCCCGGGTAACAAAGAGATTCCAGCAGCGGTTCAGAGGTGGGGAATTTGATAAACTGGCTCATATTTTTAAATGAACAGATGACACTTCATCGTGGCCATGACAGAGGGCTCGGCGCTGCTTTACAGTAATCTATGCCTTCTTTAACACACGGCTGCGATCCCGGCCGCCAGCAGATGAAGGATGGAGGAGCAGGCAAAAGGTTAATAGAGCATTGGGCCTTTTTTAATTGAAAAAATGACTGAGGGACCATGTAGCAGAGCGAGCAGTAATATTATTACAGGCTGTAAGTACTGTTCCAGAGACTTACTGTTCATCTGGGAGCAGAGTAATGAGCGCGGGGCTGTGGCTCCCGCCTCGGCCGGAATGCCGATGGCTCGCCAGCGGGAACCAGCCACCTTGGAAAAGGGACAGGATCTCCTAAATGTTTGTCTTCCTTTGGAAACTTTGAGTTTCTCCAGGAAGTACCCTGGGTGGCTGGCAAAATGGATTCCTGCACAGGATGCCTCAGCAGTGTCATACTGGATCAGCATCAGTGTGCGAGGGGCTCCAGCTGGGCTGGAGTTTGTGGTTAGGGGCAGAGGCTGCAGGGAGCTGCCTCCTGATCCAGCCTGAGTGGCACAGGGTGTAAATCAGCATGGCTCTGTCCATCTCTGCAAGTGACACACCTTTACACCACCGTGGATGGGCCCTGTGTCCTTCCCTGGCGCTGCTGGTGCTCCCTGCTGCAGGTCTGGCACAGGGCTCAGCACAGAGCATTCCTGCACCGGCGCATCCCTGTGCCAGTTCCTGCACCGGGGCATCCCTGTGCTGAGCATCCCTGTGCCAGTTCCTGCACCGGGGCATCCCTGTGCTGAGCATCCCTGTGCCAGTTCCTGCACCGGGGCATCCCTGTGCTGAGCATCCCTGTGCCAGTTCCTGCACCAGGGCATCCCTGTGCTGAGCATCCCTGTGCCAGTTCCTGCACTGGGGCATCCCTGTGCTCCTGCCCTGGGTGTCCTGGTTGGGACCCGCAGCACAGACTCATTGCTCAGCCCCGACATCCCCGGCAGCTCCATGACCCCGCAGTGCCATCTGCTCCAGAGGTCAGGAACAGGGATAAATGGCACATGGGAGAGCCTGCAAGGAGAGGGAGGCAGGGGGGGAGGAAGATGTCCCGGAGAAGCTGGCAGACAAGGGCCAACGGCCTTTGAGCCCGCAGCGATGGAGAGAACCCATCATCGGAGGAGGTTCTTTCCGGAGCGGGCTCGGTGCTCGGCTCAGCGGAGCGGCGGCGGGGGCCCAGCGGTGCCGACGGGGCTAATTGATGAGGAATTGCCACCGGAGCGCTGTGTCATCCCCGAGAGCTGAGCTCGGGGCTGTGGGAGCAGGGCTGTTAAACAGGCTGTGGCGGCACTTTGGGCTGCCAGGATTTATGCTCCGCAGGAGCAGCTCTATCTGTCATCTGTGAAAAGCCTCATTTACAGAGCGACTCCGTCAGGAAAGGCAATCAGCCTGGAACCTGCTACGCTGGGAATTTATAACTGCTCTGCCAGGGAGAGCTCATCCCTCCCTTCCGCAGGAGCCGCAGGAGCAGTGACAGGAGCTCCTGGCCTGCCCCTAGGAATGGGTGTTTGCCCCCACAGGGAATCCCCCGGCCCCAGCCCCCGCCTCACAGAGCTCCGAGTCTGGAGAGTGAACGTGGTGATGGGACACCCGTCCGTGGCACAGCCGGGAGTGCGCCTGTTCGGAACATGCGCTCCTGTCTCTGGAGGGCAGAAGGGAATTCTCATGGAAAAAAGCAGGGGAAAGGCAGGGACGTTTTGCCTCACCCCTGGGCCCGGTGATGCCCTGGGGCTTTGCCTCTGGTGTGGAGGAGGATTTCCAGGTGTGGGAAACCACGGAGTCCCAGAATGGTTTGATTTGGAAGGGGTCTTAAAGGCCATCCAGTGCCACCCCCTGCCATGGGCAGGAACACCTTCCCCTAGCCCAGGCTGCTCTAAGCCGCTCACCACAGCTCGGTGTGGATGTCTGCTGCTTCCCAGGACCCCTGGGACACCCAGGAGGGCACGGCACCTGCGGGGAGCTGCTGTGCCACTGGGAGCAATGGGTTATTAAGGGTGCACAGGTTCCTGCACCAGCAGAGCCCACACTGGTGCCCTGCTCCAGTCCTTCCATGATGGACCTCGAAATAAAGCCCTGACTGACGGATGGATCGCTAACATCATCATTTGTGCTGCATTTTCCTCCCCCGTGGAGGATGAGCTCCAGTTACTCCCATCCATCTCATTCTTTCAAGTCATCTTCATTCTGCAATTTCCCCTCACCCCGAAAAGAGTCAAAGATCGATCCATTTCTTTCCAATTTCAGCTGGGGAGAGGGAAGGAGCCCGGGGAGAGGCAGAGGATGCCTTTTGCCTCCCCCAGCACGTGCCTGTCCGCGTTCCTCGCCGTTCGGAGCAGGAGCATGGCTGGCTGGGTATTGATCTCTCCCTGGGAAGTGCTGCAGCCTGTGCCCTGACCTCCTGCTCACCTGCCAGAGCCAAAACCACTCGTCTCCGGGTCCCTGCAAGGCAGAAGAGGAGTTTCTCCCCTCAAAAAGGCAAAGGCTGTCCCCGCCAGGACAGCAGCCTGTGAGCCCAGTCACTGCAGCGCACAGAAGGGAGTTGGGAATAAATCCCGACAGGAGGAGGGTGAGCCCTGCCCACATCTGCAGTGAGCTGTGTTTGGTCTCAGCCGCTGTCCATGGCCAGGTGGGACCCCGAGATGGCAGTGGGGTCTCTGGCACTCAGATAAAAGATGGAATTCAGACACCTACCGTGAAACATTGCAGACCCAAACATCTCTGCCACAGCGTGGTCACTGTCCCACTAAAGCCACGCTCAGACACATCCCTGTGGTGCCCCTTGCCACGTCTGGTAACAAGTCTGATTTTAGGTGTCATGCAGCAGGTGTTTAATTATCAGAGTCAGGGCTTAATGGCATTTGTGTCCCGGGGGGGAGCAGTTTGGATGCGTCTTGGCTGCAGGAGCCGCCAGTGCTGCTTCCCAAACTCCCTCTCTGATAACAGGTGCTTTTACAAACATTGTTAAATGAGACGGATTCAAACTAGGCCTGGTTTTCCCACCTGATCAATAGATCTGAAAGGAACAATGCCAAATATCTGGAGTTATTGTGCAGCACTGATGGCTGTCAGGACAACGGGCAGAGCAAAGACAAATACACACCTTTGCCTCGGTTATTACTTTAAGCCCTTTATTATCATTATTATGGGTGATTAAAAATCCCATTAATCAGATGCTAAACAGATTAAGCCCTATGAATTAATTTTCTGGAAATAACTAAGACAAACATTCTGTGCAGAGCTCATTTAATGAAATAGAAGCTGTTTATCTGTAAAATTAGGGCTTGAGGGTAGCTGAGCTTCTGCTGGAAAAATCCAGTACAGTGTGGGCATGGTGGGTGCAGGCTGGAGCCAATGCCGATTTTTTACCCATTCTAAGTAAAAGAAAAATCTTGCTGTAAGTAATTTATGATACATTACACAAAGAGCTCATTAGCGAGGGCTACAAAATAAAATTACAGTCAGTTAGGAAATAATTCCTTGATTTAGTGTGTAAGGAGAGGAGGCTAAAGGACAGAGGCCGCATGTGCTGCTGATGGGAGCACTGAGCTCTGCTGTTCTGCTGTCCAGGTGTGCATCCCTGAGGAAGCTGGGCCTCCTCCTGCCCTCACTCTGTACCACCCCAGTGGACCTGACACATCTGGGGGCGTGATGGGAGCAGCAGCAGCAGGAGGACCTGGAGGGGAGATTTCTACGTTATGTTTTCTTGGAAGCAATCTCATTACAGTGTTAGTTCATTGGCATGACTAATTGCTGACACCGTTTGGTGAGTGTATCACACAGTTCCTCCTGCTGCTGGGTGCAGACAGCTTTGGGCCTGTTCTGCAATGGGGACCAAGAAGGATGAGCTGGAAGGAGAACCCTAAGGTTGAACTAAAAATGTGATATATCAGAATATAAGACATAAATAAGAATAAGATGTCCTCTGGTATGTTAGCAAAACTGGGGGGAGGTCTGGAGCCCAACAGAGGATTTTCTTCCTGGTTTATGCACACCCCTGCACTACCCACAGCCTCCACCATTCCCTGTGAGCAGGAGGCAACTGTGAGCCAAGATCCCTGGAAAACCCTTTTCTCCTACTAACAGTTAAACAAGATGGTTTTTATCAGCTTTGCCATTAATGACAATGATACAGGAAGTGAGCATTAATTGATTTTTCACCACCATCTTTCCCTGCCATGATTATGGAGTTGCCTCTGAGCGCAAAATATTGGGACCAATGGGGTAAAAAACTTTCACTGTGGTGAAACAAGTACGAGAGCCATGCAGCTGTGACAATGTCCTCATCCTGAAATGATCCAGCTGTTCCTGCCCTATCCCCACCCTGGGGTGACCAACATCCCGATCTCCAGGGCACTGCTCTGGTTCACAATGATTTTGTGTCAAAAACCCGGCATCCAACCCCTAAAGCATCTCCAGGGACAAGTGCACCTTCCCTTTGCATCCATTTACAGCCTTCCCCAGAAACTGCCCATGGAGTGGCTGTTTCTTGCATCTGTTTCAATAAATGGGTGTGTTTGTTATTGCTGTTGAAAGTTCCGTGCTTGGCCTTTTTAAGTCATTTGATTAGGAAGTAGAGAGAATATTTTAGCAGCAGAGAAGGCTCTCACAATCAGCACTAGGAGGAATAATCCAATTTTCTTGGCAAAGAAGGGCAAGGGTCTTCCTAGGAGGTCAAAGCTCCCTTAGCACAATTAGAACTTTAATTAATGAAATTGGTTGAGCCTCCACCAGCAGAAGCAGCGTATTTGTGGAGCTCTGGGAGTGGAGACAGCAGCTCCCTGTGCCACCGACTCTCCTGAGCACACCCCGGGCCCCCAAATGCACCCAGACCCTGCTGTGGAGGACATTTATTCCAGAGATGCAACTTTGGGGCTCTTGGTTGAACATCGAGCCAGATTGGGCTCTGCAGCAGCTCTGTGAGGAGCGGCACGACTCACCGTGTGTCGTGCTGTTCAGACATGCTGTCTGCAATTAATATTGCATAATGGCCTCCTGATTCCTAAATTATGTATTTCTCCTTCTCAGCATCGTGTGGTTTTTTTACAGGGTTAATTATTTTCCATCATTCTGCCTTTAGCAACAGTCGTCTTAATTAAGGGGGCCAAGTTCCGCTCTCATTCCTGCCTGGCAGATCCTAATGAAATCAATGGAGCCGTGCGGTGTAAATGGGAGGGACACCAGCCATCCAGTAAAAATAAAATATTCCCTCTCTTGTTGATTAATGCATAAAATTAACCCAGGCCTAATCTCCAACTCCTGACTGAGTGAATCACTGCAGAGCCCCATCTCAGGGTGGCTTTTCCACGGGCAGTTCTGACCTTGCTCGTCCCCTGTGCATACCAGCAGTGCTCTGCCGCCACAGCAGCAGGGCCTGGGTGCCCTGGCTCTGCTTTTGGGGATGAGAAACACTGCAGAAGTTTGCAGCAGGACTCCAAGTCCTGTCATCTCTCCCTCCTGCAGCTCCCGACAGGGCTGAGCAGGGGGTCTCTGTCCCTGTGCTCCTGGCCAGGGCTCTGCCAGCAGGCAGCTCCCCCAAAGCTGGGTGCTGTTCACTTCCAGGGGTCAAACAGCTGGGGGACGAAGAGGATTTAAATCAGCCCAGAGCCCCATCCCTGGCAGTGCCCCTCAGCTCACTCCCTGCCTCTCCCCCACACCCTTGGCTGCTGGCACCAAAAGGGCTGATCCCCAACTATTCCTCCCTGGCTTGCATTTCCTGACAGCCCAACATTAAACCAGGCCCAGGCAGCCATGCAGGGGAGGCTCCAATAAGTGGATCCACATGCAATATTCATGGGTGGCTTCAGAATAGTTACAGATCCATCACACTTGGCAGTGGGATGGGGATGGCGTGCACTCCTAATGCTGGGCTTAAGCACCTTCTTGAACCCGAGCCCTGAGGGTGGATGACGGCCTGGAGCCGGGGGTGCCGGCACAGTCCCACTGCTGGCGTGACCCCATGTGTCCTGTAAAAGCCCCCTGCCAGCTCCACAGTTCCCCTCCCACCCTGGAAAGCCTTCTGGGACCTGTGCCCATGGGCATCCCTGGCCACCCCGTGATCCACTGCTCCTGCACCCAGCTGGAGCACTGGATAAAGCCCCCTCTGAGCAGGGAGAGCAAGGGAGCCACTGGAGCTTAATTCCCTCACGCTGGGAAAGGTTTGCTTACCAGCTTCTGGCCAGCACCACACTGCAGCTCCAAACCTGATCTCATCCCCCAGGATTAATTTTTACACAATCATTCTGCAATCTATGATAATCACTCCATAAAAAAAATGAAGAGATTTGGGATTTTTTCCAGCGCTGAGGATTAGGTCTAAAGACAAGTAATCTGCAGGAAGCTCAGCTGCATGCACACCACTAATCGCTCCCTACTCTTCCCAGCTTTAGCCCTTTCATTAGGATTTTCCACAGTGGGGCTGGCTGTCCTTGCTGAGATCGGCTAACACAGACAGACAGACAGATCCCGAGGGATATGGCCGTGTGCCAGCCCACAGGGGCCATGGCAGCAGCTTGGGCGAGTGGCAGTGCCATGAATCCCTGTGGTGCCATGCATCCCTGTGGTGCCGTGCATCCCTGTGGGGTCCTGCAACCCTGTGGTTCCCTGTATCCCTGCAGTTCCCTGTATCCCTGTGGGGTCCTGCAAACCTGTGGTGTCCTGCATCCCTGCAGTTCCCTGTATCCCTGTGGTGCCGTGCATCCCTGTAGTTCCCTGTATCCCTGTGGTGCCGTGCATCCCTGCAGTTCCCTGTATCCCTGTGGTGCCGTGCATCCCTGTAGTTCCCTGTATCCCTGTGGTGCCGTGCATCCCTGTAGTTCCCTGTATCCCTGTGGTGCCGTGCATCCCCGTAGTTCCCTGTATCCCTGTGGTGTCCTGCATCCCTGCAGTTCCCTGTATCCCTGTGGTGTCCTGCATCCCTGCAGTTCCCTGTATCCCTGTGGTTCCCTGTATCCCTGCAGTTCCCTGTATCCCTGCAGTTCCCTGTATCCCTGTGGTGTCCTGAATCCCTGCAGTTCCCTGTATCCCTGTGGTGTCCTGAATCCCTGTGGTGCCCTGTATCCCTGTGGTGCTGTGCACCCCTGTGGTGCCGTATATTCCTGCGGTGCCGTATATCCCTGCCATTCCCTGCATCCCTGCAGGGCTGGGGACATGGCTGTGCTCATCACCTCTTTCTCCACTACTGAGAGAAGCCTCTGGAGTAGGCTACTCATGCTGGGATCTCTCCAGTTTCCTTGGGAAGGAGGAGAAGCAATTGGCATGGGAGGCATTAATGCAGCGCCACAGACCAGCTGGTGGGATGGTTTTAAAATGTAATAAACTATTAAAAGAAATGATGAGCTAAAATCCTGAAGCCTTTAGTAAATTCCTGGTGGTTTAACTATGTGAAGAGTGAATTATAACCTGGGAAGTGGCAATTTCCCCATTACAGAGGCAGCTGTCCCTGTGATCTCCTGAGCCCCCAGGAACCTCCTTCAGCTGCCGGCCTTGCCAAGCCTGGCTTAACTAACCCTGGTCCTGCACTAAGAGCAGCAGTGAGTGGAGGAGGTAACAACACACACACCAATCCCTCCTCACAGGAACGCCAGGATTCTTCCCATTGTTTCCCACTGAGGCTTGGAACTGAATTCCCAAACAGTCCTGATGGGATGTGCCCCCGTGCCTGGGGCTCAGTGGGCTCCTGGCACTGGCAGAAGGGTGAGAGCTGACAGGCTGGGAGAAAACACTGCACGTTTTAGCATCAGGAGGAGAGACGTGCCCGTTGTGCCCAGCAAGCGTTTTTCCAAATATAATTAAAATAAGCACATCTCTGGGACCGCTCTGACCGCAGGGATAAGGATGCAATGCCAGGTTTTTAAAACAAAATAACGTAAGCACTTAGAAAAGGACTCGAGCAGACTTTGGGTACTTATGTTCAAAATAATTGTCCCAGGAAACCCGATTCAGCAGCCACCCAGGCTGAAAGCACTTAGGCACACGCGGGCAGGCGTTCAACAAAGCATTTAGTGACCCCGGCGCTGCATCAGCAGGAACGCGGGGCTCCGGGCAGGGAGTGACTCAGGGAAACCGCGGGGCCCAGGCGGACGAGGTCCCGCCGGGGGACGGCCGGGGTTCCACCTGGGTCCCGCCGGGATCCTGCCTTGCGTCCCGTTGGGGTCCCACCTGGTTCCAGCCTGAATCCTGCGCAGCCCTCGCTGGTCCCACTGGGGTCCCGTCTGGCCCCAAGCACCCACGGCAGTGTCTCCGCTGTGCCCCTGTTTGCCGCTGGCCCTGCCTCTGTGGCTGCTCCCACTGCGTTAGGGGCCGGGATGTGAGGGTTGCTTAGCCCAGCAGGGTGTCCCAGGAGCCGCAGCAGCTCGCTCCTCACACCCTTCCCCCGGGAATGCCTTTGCAGTCCAAGCGGAGCCGCTGCAATCCAACAGCCTCGGCTGCTAAACGTGGTTGAGGAGGGAGAGTGCTCGTGGTAATAAATTCATGGATCTTCACACCCCAGCAGGCTGACAAGCACCTGGTTTTAAAGAGACTTTAAAACCACTTGGAGCGCTGTGAGGCAGACCGAGACTCCCTTATGCTTGGAGACCCCAAACACTAGCTTCAAAGGAGGGAGGGAAATGGCAAAGATAACCTGGAAAAGGTGGATTTCAGCGGGGGCAAATCCTCAAAGCACAAGTTTCCTGTACTGTTATAAAGACCATGTCCCATTGCCATGAATAAGTCAAAAAGTGGGAACCTTTCCTAAGTGCACACCTAACCTGACAGGTGGTTCCTCTGTTGGGCTGGAAAGTGGATCGATGCTCCTGGTTCCTTTTATGTGGCGTGGCTGTGCTTCTTCTCGATGGGACCCATCCCTCCACCACTGCAGCTGCTCAGATCCTTGTCTGTTTCAAACATATTTCTTCCCTTCCTCAGCTTTTTCTCACAAAAATCCTGTTGGATTCATCTGATGGATATTTTCTTATTGGCAACACGCTGCTGGCCAGTGAGGGCCTCTGGAACACTCCCCCTGCCCTGGCCATGATGCCACCGCCACTCCAGTCACAGCCAGACCCGGTCCCTGGCCCAGCCTTGCTCCCCATGCCCACCACGAGCTCTGTGGCTCATTACACCAAGCTGTGCCAGCAGTGCCATGCCTGCTGCCCAGATGGCTCTGCCCCGGGACAGGGTGTCCATGGGTGCCCGGAGAGCAGGGTGTGTCCCACTGCCCAGCTGAGAGGTTTCACAAAGAGGGCACGTTCCTCCTTGGAGAGCCTCAGATCTCAGCTAACCACCTTTCCTGCGGCTGCCACTGCTGGATTTTCCTGACTTAAGGGCCAGTGTTTCTCACCAGCTGAGGGCTCGGTGCACCCGGGGCTGTCCCAGGGCCAGTGGGAAGCTGCTGGCAGCCTGGGACACGTCCTTCCGAGCTGCCCCTTGTCCTCCAGGCAGCTTGCAGAGCACCCTGTGACCAGTAAAAACATGGGCTCCCAGCCCGCTGCTCCTTTGGAGCTGCCCACAGCCCCGAGCTGCCTAATTGAGGCGGGAGTGGTACCTGGGCCTCCCCACTCCTGCCGCAGCCTCCGGCGAGCCGAGCTCTGTGTCAATTACAGGAAAATCAATGAAGATACTGTTCAGGACTCCTTTTCACCATTCAGCACGGATGATATCCTTCACTTTCTAGCACTGATTCATTTACTTTCGGCCTCTCCAGGGGCTCCTGACATATTGCTATCTCTGAAGAATCTGAAGCAAGAACTGCCTTTGTTTCCACTGCAACTTGTTGGTGGGGCTGGGGCTCACAGCGGGTCAGGGAAGAGGTTATGACATACGGCAGGCTTTAAACATTTCTTACCAGAACACCTTCCCAAGATCCTCCCAACTCTCTTTTGCATGGGCAGAATTAGGGGAAAAATGGGTCCAAACACAGGACCAGAGTGCCGTTGATGTCCTTGCTCCAGCTCCAGGTTGCTCCAGCTGAGCTGTCCCCCAGAGCAGTGACACCGCAGTAGTGCTGCTTGTCCTGCTGGTCAGGTTGGACAGGGCTAGGAGCAACCTGATCCAGTGGAACGTGTCCATGGCAGGGTCTTGGAACTGAATGGTCTTTCCCAGTCCAGCAGCTGGGAGCTCTCCTGCCAGAGAAGAGCCAGGAGAGTGACCAGGGCTGCACAGTCTCACTCTGGGGTTTATTCCCAGCCCCAGGACTCAAGGTCAGAAACTACAGGAGATAATATTAAATGTTATAGAGCTGATTTCTAAAATATTTAAAGCAAAAGTCTGTGGTTGTTTTATCGTGGGAAGCCTAGGATTTCACTGGGACAACACTATCCATGCTGAAGCTGGGGACACCATGCACAGGGTGGACAATAACAGACACCAGGTGACAGTCACGTAAAATGCCTATGTCCTGTGTCAAACCACTGCTATTTCCTGCATTCCCAGCCTTTTCTCTCTCTCCACCAAAGCCACAGGCTTCAGCCACTGCAGGCTGAAGAACCACACTGATTCAAACCCCAACCCTGCCAGCTCCTCATGTTCCTGCTCTTCAAAGAGAGCTCCGTGCATGGAGAGCGGGTAGGAAATAGCCCAGAGCAAGGACGGGGCTACAAAGACAGGATCTATTATTTATGAGGCACTTCAGTGAACTCGGGGCTCGGAGGCAGAGTGGGCTGGGGGGGGGCTTTGTCAGGGGAAAAATGGAGTTTGAAGAAACACTGAGAGCCATGCAGCACACAGGGATGGTGTTCATGAGAGACATCCCTGGGAGGGCAGAAGGCTCTCTTGGAGTTCGCATGGGATTTGCTCTGTGGTTTAGGGGGCAGTTCAATGACCCGTGCTCCAAACACCAGGCTTTTAAAGAGCGAGGGGTCTTCCGAGACAGCATAGTCTGCACTGCCCAGCACAGGCCCCCACAGCTCTATCTATACATGCCACCCATGATCTACGGTGTCACAGGGAAATGGGAGCTGCGGATGCCGTGCCGTGCACCCACCTGGACACGGGTCCCCCAGCACAGGCACAGGGTCCCCAGCAGCCTGGGACCCCCTGACGGGTATCCCAGGGGCTGCGTGGGGTCCCTGCAGACCCGGTGCTCCGGGGGGCTCCCTTTGGCTGCCAGGGTGGGCCACGCCAGGCTTTTGGGCACCCCAAGGCAGTGGGAAGGGCGGTCTGGGCACCTCAGGGTTGCTGGGGGCATGCTGGGGATGTCAGGGTGGGCACATCGGGCTGCTGGGGAGGAGACCCGGGGCCGGCACGGGTGCGGGGGGGCCGTGCGGAGCCGTGCGGGGCCGTGCGGGCGCTCCCGGCTGCCATTTCACCGCCCCGTCCCTCCATTTTCCTGCGAGCGCGGCGGAGCCGGCCCGGCCCCGGCCCCGCCGCCGCCCCCAATGTAGCGGCGCGGCCGCCCCGCACCCGCCCAGCCGCGGGGCCGCCTCCGGCATGCGGAGCTGCAAGATGGTGCGGGTGGCCAGCGTGCTGGGGCTCGTCATGCTCAGCGTGGCGCTGCTCATCCTGTCCCTCATCAGCTACGTCTCGCTCAAGAAGGACAACATCTTCGGGGCGCCCCGCGCCGCCGGCGCCGCCGGGCCCCGCATGTACATGTTCCACGCGGGATTCAGGTGAGGCGCGGCCCGCCATGGCGGCCCCGGGCCCGGCCCGCCCGGGCAGCGCGGGGGACGCGGCAGCGGGGCCGGAGCGCGCCCGGAGCGGCAACCGCAGCGCCGGCCGCATCCCCCGCGGCAGCGCCGGCCGCTCTCCGTGGTGCTGATGGCGGCGGCCGCGGGGGCGGGTCGGGCACGGCCGGTAACGGGCTGCGGGTCTGTGTGTGGGGTGTGTGGGGTGTCTGTGTGTCTGAGTGGGGGGGGGGTGTGCGTGTGTGTTGTGTGCTTGCGTGGGTGTCTCTCTGTCTGCGTGGGTGTCCTCATGTGTGCTGTATGCATGTCTCTATGTGTCTGCATGTGTGCTCTGGGGGGGTCTCTGTGTGTCGTGTGGGTGTCCCCATGTGTGTGTGGGTGTCCCCATGTGTCTCCATGTGTGTGCGTGGCTGTCTCTGTGTCTCCGTGTGTCCCCATGTGTGTGCGTGGGTGTCCCCATGTGTGTGCGTGGCTGTCTCTGTATCCCCATGTGTCCCCATGTGAGTGCGTGTTTCAGTGTCTGTGCCCATCTCCAGGTCCCAGTTTGCGCTGAAGTTCCTGGACCCCTCGTTCGTCCCCATCACCAACTCCCTGGGCCAGGAGCTGCAGGACAAGCCCTCCAAGTGGGCCTTCAACCGGAGCGCCTTCGCCCACCAGAGGTGAGCAGGCAGCTGTGCACGGCCCAGGCTGTTCCCCTTCCCACCGGGAGTTAAGGGAATGCAATACTCCGCTAAGTACTCTGAGCTCCGAGGAATTTGCCAGCGGCAAGAGACAAAGGCTGAACCAGAGCTTTTCCCCAGACAGTTGCAGCTCCCCTGGAAGACTTGATTATTTCAGAGCAGGACACCAGGCTGCAACACACATTATTGTACCAGAACGTGACCCAGTTTCCTGGTGTGCAAGTAGAATTGTCATTACTCCAGGATAAATAGCTGTGGTTTAAGACTGGAAACACTTTGGGCTCTAACAGCCATGAAATGCTGTGTTCATGGAGGCCAAAACACACACAGAGAAACTTCCCAGCTGCCGGCAGTTCCGAGCAAGTGCAGTGCTGCTCCTGCCTCCAGCTCTGGCTGCGGGGGCAGGCACAGAGCTTTGTACTCTTTATACATACATCTAATGGCTGATTACATACATTAAACAGTTCTATAAAAGAAAATAAGACTGTGTAGCCATTTAAGACAGCTACTGCTATCTTGGATTGTAATTTTGTTCTGACAAATGCCTGCCGGTTTAGGGACTGGCTCATGGCTCTGCTCACATGTCCCACCTGGGGAGCAGGAACCCAGCTCTGTGGCCAGGCAGGATGAAGCTGCTGCACCTCTCAGTGCAAGGTTTGGGCTTTTCTCCTCCCTTCAGGCCACTGTCCAAGGACAGCAGGACAAGTAATTCCCTTCCAGTGCTGCTACATGCTGCCCTCAGGAGCTGTGGGCTACAGAGAGGAGGTGGCACTTTGTCCCATCTTTTTCCCAGGACCTCCCAGGCTATGTGACAGTGGCCACCCTCAGTGTTTCTCCATCCGTGGCACCAGCAGCTCTATAAGCTTGTCACTGTGCTATCCCTCTGATGATTTTAGCTGATGCCTCAGGAGCTGCCTTTGCACTTGTCCGTCAGCCAGAACCCATAATTAGGGCACCCAGTGGGACTCCATTAATGCTCAGACATTGGAGGATGCAAGCTGGAGGAATGGTTGTTTGTTTTCCATAAACATAAGTAAATAAAGTCCTATTGGGTTTCTAATTTTATGCCCTGCAAGGG
This sequence comes from Coloeus monedula, assembly GCF_965178545.1. Lineage (NCBI taxonomy): Eukaryota > Metazoa > Chordata > Aves > Passeriformes > Corvidae > Coloeus > Coloeus monedula. The sequence continues at coordinate 455,325 of NC_138821.1, read as the reverse complement.
AAATTCCCAAGCAGGGTTGGTTTTGTTTGCTTTGTAAGTATCCCTAATAACTGTTGTAAAAGTACTGCTGTGCTTGCCCAAATATGAATTAGGGAACTATGTTTGCATAGATGGAGACAGCAACTGTTGCTTGGTTTTGTGATTGGAAGCTTGTTAATGAGAATATAAATATATATATGTGTACATATATATATATAAATTGTCTCCTTTTAATTCAGTTGGATAACCTGGGTTTGCTTCAGCTGCCTTGTGGCTGCACCAGGAATGAAAGGCACACACAGCCCCAGCAGAAACCCGTCCTCGGCCCCATGTCACAGCCTGCACAGGGCAGTGCAGTGCACACCCCACAGCTGGGTGACTGTGGGGGATGTACTGGGAGCTGCGCTCCTTGTCCTAAGAAGCCAATCCCATATTTTCATGCTGACAGTATTCCAAGAGGCACAGGCACAGCCTTAGCTGGTGTCAGTAGGGACCAGCCGGTAAAGCCAAGTGGAGCTCTAGGTGAGGAGCCAGCTCCCTCATTCCCATCTATTTATATTAATTTAAAAACCACTGCACTCTATTGCTCAGGAAACTACTTTAGTACAATTTAAAAAAAGAAAAATATAAGTCTAGGTGGAAAACAAATCCACTGCAAAAAAAGGGGAAATAGAACTCCATGTTTTCTGTTATTTTGCTCTTGTTTTAGGCAAGAAATCCTTCAGCATGTTGACGTCATCAAAAACTTTTCTCTGACCAAGAGCAGCGTTCGGATCGGGCAGCTGATGCACTACGATTATTCCAGCCATAAGTACGTTTTCTCCATCAGCAATAACTTCAGGTCTCTGCTCCCTGATGTGTCTCCCATCCTGAACAAGCACTACAACATCTGCGCCGTGGTCGGCAACAGTGGGATCCTGACCGGGAGCCAGTGCGGGCAGGAAATTGATAAATCAGATTTTGTCTTTCGGTGCAATTTTGCTCCAACCGAGGCTTTCCAGAAAGATGTTGGAAAGAAAACCAACCTTACCACCTTCAACCCCAGCATCCTGGAGAAGTATTACAACAACCTCTTGACCATTCAGGATCGCAACAACTTCTTTTTAAGTTTGAAAAAGCTTGATGGGGCCATTCTTTGGATCCCTGCTTTTTTCTTCCACACGTCAGCGACAGTCACGAGAACGCTGGTTGACTTCTTCGTTGAGCACAGAGGGCAGCTAAAGGTCCAGTTGGCTTGGCCAGGAAATATCATGCAGCACGTTAACAGGTGGGTGCCTTGCATTTAACTGGCCAAATACATCTCTTTGTACAAATACATCCCTTAACTGATTTTTCCCCTCATGCCTGACGTGATAGGCACAGTCTGGCAAGTCAGGACCACTTGTTTTTAGTGCCACTGCAGTTTTGTTGTTGCTTCAGAACATTCTTCAGTTATTTCTGAACAGATTGGTTCTGACTCACGTGCTTGTCTCCCCAGGTACTGGAGGAACAAGCACTTGTCCCCGAAGCGGCTGAGCACAGGTATCCTCATGTACACCCTGGCTTCGGCCATATGTGATGAGATCCACCTGTATGGATTCTGGCCCTTCGGCTTCGACCCCAACACACGGGAGGACCTCCCGTACCACTACTATGACAAGAAGGGAACCAAGTTCACGACCAAGTGGCAGGAGTCCCACCAGCTGCCTGCAGAGTTCCAGCTGCTCTACAGGATGCACGGTGAAGGACTGGCCAAACTCACCTTGTCGCATTGTGCCTAAGAACCTAAATCTTGAAGTGCCAAATGATTGTCTAAAAAAGTGCCCAAAACCAAATTAAACATTCTTCAGATAGAATTCTAAAAAAGAAACAAACCCACCCTAAAGTCTTTTCCATAATTTAAAGATGCTTTTTAGCCGCTGCCCATCCAAGGGTTTCAGCGTATTTAGCAGTGCAGAAGCTTTTATCACATTCTGTAGATGCGATTTGTGCAGCTGCAAAGTTGAAACATTTTGCATTTCTAGATAAGCCACTCAGTATGTTTTAATATCTCTTCATATTTTAGCGTTCCACTAAGCGCCCTAAATCTCTTCATTTTATTGTTCCTTCCCATTAGAGCTAGAAATGCTACTTTTAAAAGGTTTTGCTTCTTTTGTATCTGTTGCTCTCAATAGCTCAGCGTTGCCGTGGCCGATGGAAGAAGCCACTCGGGATTCCGGTGCAGCGTCACACACGAGTTCCTCAGTGTGGATCCTGATTTCCACCGCTTGGGTATTTTCGTATTTACTGAATTTTACATTTTTTAAAGAATAACAAGAAGAAGGTCACAAAGTGGCTCGTACCTTAGCTAGGTGTTTATATCACTCTTGGAATACTTCAGTGTTTTAATTCCATTTGGGACAGATCCTAGTCCAGATAGACAGGCTGAAGCATGTTCATTCCCATCCATCTGATACTGTTCTGTCATTTGGTTTCAAAGTTAAACCACCATGGTAAATGGAATTAGGCTTCTCTGGAGGCATATTGGGTGAGAAAAGCCCCAAACCCTGTCCCTCTGCTTGGGCAGGGACTGGCAGGATGGGCAAAAATGGAAGCCAGGAGCTGGGATTTTTAAAACTGGTTTTTGTAGGGAAGTGAACAGAGCTGGAGTGCAGGGAAGAGGAAATGCCATTACCAGATTTCCCCATGTATGTCTGTAACTCACCAGTCAGACAGCTGGAGAAGTGGTCCCATTTTCCCGTCACCAACAGCACTCCAAGGCAGACAGGGCAGACGCTTCCTTGGCTGCTTGGGGACAGGACAAACAATTGGGTCACTTAGAGTTGTCTCAGGATAAAGGACCGTGGGAAGTAACTGGGTTTCTTGTGAGTATGCTGGCAGGTATTCAACCATTTTTTACTATTCTGGGTGAGAACTGACCCCACAATGAAAAAAGATGCAAAATCCAATATTTAAAATGGCACATGTTAATTTTTCTCAGCTTCTTTACCTACAAGCCGACATAGGAGATGAGGAAGGAGATCTCAAGCACAACACCCAACCTGAGCAGCCCGGGCATGTCCTGGTGCCCGCCGTGGCACCGCAGCTCTGCTGGCCCCCGCAGCTGGGACAGTTCTCCCCCACGCCCCCGGACGGAGAAAGAGCTGGTGGCTTTCTCCTTCATTTGAATTATCCCACAGTTCCCAGCTTTGCTTTTCCAAAGGCTGTTTAGGGCTGTGGCGAGGCTGGGATCACCCCCCCGCTGCCCCCTGCCCAGGGCTGCACGTGGTGTGGTGGTGATGTGCCAGTGCCGTGTGGTGCCACAGGAGCTGTGCTCGATGTTCTCATCGGTGTCATCGTGCGTGAGGGCCTGACCCCAGCAGCGGAGATCGGCTGTGCCGGGCACAGACCCCGCGGAGCACAAGGACAGGCTGTCCCTGTCCCTCCCTGCTGCCTGTGTCCCCAGGGAAGGACTGAGTCCCCCCAGTGCCGGCAAGGGCTGTGGGATCACAGCCTCCGGGAGCTGTGGGGCTGGCAGCGGCTGGGCAGCACCGGTCCCAGCCTAAGCCAGCAGGGACACTGCTCCAGGTGCTGGAGCACACAGATTGTTCAGCCCCAAACCAGCAATTGCACAGGGAAGGAAGAGCTCTGTACTGCTCGTTAATGAATTGCAGGATTGAATCATTTCTGGTGTCATTTCTGGTCACTGGGGTCCATGGTAAAGAGGTGCCCAGCAACCCTAATCCTAATGGCAAAGAGTCCACCGGGGCAGAAGGGTCACTCTGAACCCTGGGTGACCCTTGTTGGCTTGTCTTAATGCCAGACATTTTTATCAAGACGCATTTTACCAGTTTCCTGTAGGGACCCATTATTTCTCATCAGCAAATTAAAGAAATGAGAACTATTATCATTATATTGGCATGAAAGCAGGGAGCAAGGTGCTCCATGCAGCTCCTGGAACCTCCCTTGGTCCTGGAGAGGGACAGAAGGCCCTGTCAGTCCTGGGGACAGCCCTGGCATCACCACCAGAACTTTCCAAAGGCACAAAGGGGCACCAAACGCAGAGAAGGAAGCACAAAACTGACTGCAAATATTTGGAAACGGGAATACAGAAAAATTATTGACAGAGCGCCATATTACATCATTGATTTTTAAGCAAAACTCCCCATCGATGCTCCAGACCCACACTGAACATTTCAGAATCATTGATTTTGATGGGGAGTTCTGCCCCACGATCGATGAAACAGCACAGCCCAAAGTAAATTGCTTCTTAGTATCAATATTTTTTTGCCCGAGCTTGTGCAAGGTGGAAAACCATCTCAAAGTGTGCAGCTTTTGTTTTGTCTGGTGGGGTCTGAGGGAGAGGTGAGGGCAGCAGGGGATGGAGAAGGCAGTGGCTGAGGAGGAGAGGCTCTCTGGGGCTGCCTCTCTCTGGCAGAAATGCCTTTGCATTAATAAGCAAATATCTTAATTATTTATTTGTTATTTGGAAGGTGCTGGGGACTGCCCTCCCTGCTCAGGACAGCCAGTGGCCCCTGCATGCGGCATCACCTCAGCTGGGCTCTTCCTTCCCTCTCTTTGGTCCCAAACCTTCCTGCATGAATTGCTGATGGCTCGGGGAGAATTTTCCCTCCCATGACTGAATGTCTAGACAAGCCAACAGAGCTAATGCAGCGTGATCAATAACTGTTAAGTACAAAACATTTGAGGTTCCAAAATCTAGAGAAGTCCTCTTGAGCAGCTCCCTCCATTTGGAGACCCTGCTCAGCCCTGGGCAGCCAGGACAGTGTCCAGTGGCAGGCACATCCCACTCCAGCCCCTCTGCCAACAGGATGGGTACCAAGGTGCTGGGGGTGTACATAGGATTGGGAATACATGTTTCCTTTCTTCTTTTATACATCTTGGGTCTGTGTTTTTGTTGCTTGCATCTCCTTGGTGAATGGTAGCGAGGCATGTGAAAACAGGCATTTGGCTACCGGGTTTATTTGTGAACTAAACCAAAAAGCAAGAGTTTGTGGAACAGAACTAACTGTGAATGGAGGCTGCAAAAACAGGGCGAATAGGAAAAAGCAGGTTTTCTGTAAAAGAATGTGTCTTTATTCCAATGGCTCTACAGTTCAATGCCTGATGGAGTTGTTTTCAATAAGAAAAGATAAACGTTTTAAAAAAAAAGGAAAAAAAAAAGCCGTAATTGTAATAAAGGCTTCATTATTAAGGGCCACACTTAAAAGCATTGTTTATTTTTCAATGGCTGATGTTCATAAAGGGCCAGGGCAAGTCTCAGGTGAGCGGCAAAGCCGCCCGTGGTGGGAAGGACGCTGCAAGTGGAGCTGCTCCAGCCTCACGAGCATGGAGAGCCTTGGGACTGGGCCTGGGGGCTGGGACCAGGCTGTGTGTGTCCCCAGCCCGGGGCTGGAGCGTGGCTGCACAGCACATCATGCCCTGGCTCCCCTCATGACCGTGCCGCGTTCTCATCGTGAGCATCGGGAGCTCGGGAGCTCTCAGTGTGATCCCGCGGTGTGATGTGCCTGCAGCATTGACTCATGTGCCATAACCCGATATTGAATGCATTGTTTTTAAATAAAATGGTTTCTTGTGCATTGGGAGTCTGTAAAACTCTGCTGCCTCCACTCCTTCCTTATTATTTCCCGAACTGCTCTGGGCCACTGATAGGGTTTTACTGGAAAACTTCACCAGAGGAGTTGCCAATGGTGTTGCTTAATGCTCCCTGTATTTCATTATGCAGTGCAACAAGCTTGGTGTGATGGATCAAATTCTGCACTCCCGTGGAATACGTGGAGATAAAAAGCGTGGGAATCTGGGCACTGATTGGCTCATTAAGGTAAATTACATTCCCAAGAACACCTTACAGCCCACTGCTGTTACTTGTTCCAGGTGACTTGTTCCAGCTGCTGCTGCTCCAGCACTGCGTAGCGTCCTCAGTGGCTCCCGGCAGGAATTCTGCCGTGTGTTTTTAGGAGTTCACATGAACTCCCAGGATAGAGTCCCTCAGGCTGGCAGGCACAGGAGCAGAGCCATGCCAGATCCTCTCTGTGCTATCTGTGTGCTTCCCACCACTAATATCCCCTACAGCTCATCTATTTGTCCTTGAGACCATCCTGGCAGAGAGGCAGGGTTTGTAGTCCCACAACCCAGTTTGGGTATGGGGATGGGATAGGAAAAATCCTTTCTTTCCTCTCCCACTGGTAAATGTGAGGAACTGGTGCCAGGGCTGGAGGGTGCCAGTGGCCAGTGTGGGTTGAAGCCCCCAGCCCTGTGTCCAGCTGTGCCTCCATCCCTGGGAAGGTGTCCTGAGGGGCTGGAGCTGCTCCCTCTGCAGAGAATTGTGACAGCCGTTTCAAAATGCCAAAGAAAACACTTGCAATGTTTGTGTAAAAGCAGGTGAAAATGACATGTGCAGGCCCTGGCCAGCTGGTGACGGCTGTTTTAGAGAAGAACTCACTGCACCTGTGTCCTGCACTGAGGTGTCACCCTGGAGTCACCCTTTCCTGTGTGGTTTGGGTCAGGTGCCAGGTGTGGGTGCTGCAGGAAACTACAGAGACGAACCCCAGAGAACAAAAGAGGAGAGAAATTAAACTTCATATTCCCAGGGGAGCCACAGCCCAAACCAGAAGCATGCTGGGCAAGAAAGCTCAGCCAGGCCAGGTCAACCCCCAGGTTTGTCCCACCCCACCATCCCTGGACACTCCACTGCTGCCTATTTGGGGGGAGTGAGAGCACCTGGCTGCAGCACGGGGAGCCCTGGCTGCAGGCAGACAGGAGGAGGAAAGCTAACAAAGAGACTCCCTCCTCCCTCCCCCAAGAGCAGAGGGAAAGCCTCTGGCAAAGGCAGCCATGCAGGCAGGGAACGCTGTCCCGCTGGGCAGCTGAAGCTCGCTGGGCTGGAAGCAGCAGCAGCCACCCGGCTTCCAGCACTGCTCCTGCCACCATGCCCAGCTGCCAGCTCGGCTGGGCCTTGTCCTGCCTGGGTGACAAAGGACACCCAGCACCCTCCTGCCTCTGAGGGCAGGCACAGCCCCATCAGGATGTGCCCTCTGCTTTGGGTACAACTGCGCCATGCATGGATGGTTTCACCTTGGCAGGTTGATACCCAGGAAAATTTTGACACTAATTTGGAAAGACACCAGAATTAGGCACTACAGTGTGTAACAAAACATCCTCGGGGGACACGGCCATCAGGTGCAGGTTTGGAAAGAAAAAGTCAAAGTCAGGCTTGATGAATTTGTTGGAGAAGAAGAAGGCAAGGCAAAGCAAGAGGAAAAGAGAGGAAAAGAGAGGACAAGAGAGGAAAAGAGAGGAAAAGGGAGGAAAAGGGAGGAAAAGAGGAAAAGAGGAAAAGAGAGGACATGGACACCAGCACAAGTGCTGCACCAGATTCCCATCAGGATCTGCCCACCCGCCCCCCTCCCGCCTGCCCACAGCGGCACCTTCGTCTCTGGAGCGCTGCACTTGCCTCTCTTTTCCCCAAATCAACTGCAACTTTTGCCTTCCTTTAGGAAGAACAAAAAGATTTCACACATAACTTGCCCTGAACAAAGGCACCTCACGCCAGGGCTTTCTTTTTTGTCTTTCTTTCTTTTTTCTTCTTCACCACAAGCTGACAGCAGGAGGAGTATCTGGGGCGGGGGGAGCTCCACTTTATACCGGCCTGATTAGTGCCAAAAAGCAGCCCGGAAAACACTGTGAGTTCCAGAGACGCCGAGACGACAGCATGGAGAGAAACGGATAATTATCATTTGGGATCCAATCTGTAGGGAAACTGGATGCTGTCATACACAACCTGTTTGCAAGGAGATTCCAGGTGCTCTGGAGAGTGGCCTGATGATGGAGTGTCCAAAAGGTGACATTTCTCCCCATTTCCCCCCTTTCAGTTACTGGAAAGACCCAGTGGAGGTGGGACCCTCACAAATACAGAGACGGTTATCAGGGCCAAGATATGGATGACACAAAACGCAAGGACGAGACTGCTGTTGCTGCTACTGTGCTACTGATTAAAGGAGTGGGCAGAAGTAGTGAACTGCACAGCTGGGAGCAACGGGCACAGCCCAACCCGATGTGTCTTGGCACGGGTGCCCTGCATGGGCTGTGCCATAGCAGGCAAGTCCCCACTTTGCCAGCTCCATGCCAGAGGACGCTGTCCCCTCGGGCCCTGAGCCCACTGGGATCCTGTCCGCTGCTCCTCGGCCGCTCTCCTGGCTCCCCGTCCCTGTCCGCTTCCATCCGTCCTGAGGGTGCCCACAGAGCCGCGGTGCCAGCCCCTCGCCATGAGCCCTGCGGAGCTGTGCGCTGCCCCTGCCAGTCGCGAGGACTCAGGGGCGGCCTGGGGAACCGGCCCTTCCTCGGGAAGAGGGGGGAACGCCCGTCCGTGTGCGCACCGGTGAGCGGGACCCCACAGCCGTGTGCCAGCGGAGTGGCACGGGGACGCGGGGCTCCTGGCACTGCACCTTCCACGCCCGGCTGACGCGCATCCATCACACCTTGTTAATGAGCCCTAATTCAGCCGCATTTAAGGCAACTGATAACCAATAACCAATAGCACAGATCGGCGCTGTACCGTGGTTTGCAGCAGCGCCGGCTGTGTGCAGCGGGGCCCCTGGAGCAGCCGGCTGCGGAGCCCCGCTGCCGGACCGGGGCTTGCTGGGCCGCCTGCCGGGAGGAGAGCCGCGCGGCCGCCGCGCCGCCAGGGCAACAGATCGCCGTGGCGGCAGTGCGGGAGTAGCCCTGGCCGCTCCCGGGGCCGGTTCGGGGCCGGTCCCGGCGGCGCCGTACGCCCCTCACGCTACAAAGACGGCGGCAGCTTTAAGGGCCCCGCGGTCCCCTCACGGAGGCCCCGCCCCCCGCCCCTCAGCGCGCGACCATTGGCGGCCCCCGCGCGCTCCGCCTTTCCCGCGCTGCCCCGCCGCCCTCACGCCCTCACGCCCGCCCGCGGCGCAGGCCCGGCCCCGCGGGCGCGGCCGGGGCGGGGCGGCCCCGGACAGCTCCCGCCGCCCGCAGACGGCGGCGGCGGCGGCGAGGCGAGGACATGGCGCGGGGCCGGCGCGGCGGGCCCGGCTGAGCCGCCGCTGCCCGCGGGGCGGGCGGCCCCGGGCCGCGGCGGCCGCCGCCCCGATGAGCGGATGAGGAGCGGGCGCGGCGGCCGGCGGTGCCTGGGCGGGGAGCCGGGTGCTTGCGCCATGAACCCCGAGCTGGCGATGGAGCCGCTGGGCAGCCTGCACGGGGCGGCGGGGCACGAACCGGAGCTGATGGGCAGCCCCAGCCCCCACCACGGCGGGCGCGGCGCGGGGCCGCTCCGGGTGCCGCCCCCCCCCCCACCGCCGCCACCGCCGCCGCCGCCGCCGCCGCCGCCGCACCAGGAGCTGCCCCCCGCCGCCCGGCCCGCCATGGTGCCCAGCATGGCCTCGCTGCTGGACGGCGCCGCCGAGTACCGGCCCGAGCTCTCCATCCCGCTGCACCACGCTATGAGCGTGCCCTGCGAGGCCTCGCCCCCCGGCATGGGCATGAGCGGCACCTACACCACGCTGACGCCGCTCCAGCCCCTGCCGCCGATCTCCGCCGTCTCCGACAAGTTCCACCACCCGCACGCCCACCCGCACGCCCACCACCACCATCACCACCACCAGCGCCTGCCGGGCAGCGCCGGCGGTGGCTTCGCGCTCATGCGGGACGAGCGCGGGCTGCCGGCCGTCAACAGCCTCTACGGGCCCTACAAGGAGGTGCCGGCCGTGGGGCAGAGCCTCTCGCCGCTGGGCAACGGGCTGGGCCCGCTCCCCGGCGCCCAGCAGGGCCTCCACAGCTACGGGCCGCCCGGCCACGACAAGATGCTGAGCCCCAACTTCGAGGCGCACGCGGCGATGCTGGCGCGTGGGGAGCAGCACCTGCCCCGGGGGCTGGGGACACCCCCGGCCATGCTGCCGCCCCTGAACGGCGCCCACCACTCCGCGCCCCCCGGGCCGCCGCCGCCGCACGGCCCCGCGCTGCCCGCCGGCCGGGAGCGGCCGCCCCCCGCCGCCGGCCCGCAGGGGAGCGCCGCGGGTCAGCTGGAGGAGATCAACACCAAGGAGGTGGCACAAAGGATCACGGCGGAGCTGAAGCGCTACAGCATCCCGCAGGCCATCTTCGCCCAACGAGTGCTGTGCCGCTCCCAGGGGACCCTCTCGGACTTGCTGCGGAACCCCAAGCCTTGGAGTAAACTGAAGTCCGGCCGGGAGACGTTCCGCAGGATGTGGAAGTGGCTGCAGGAGCCGGAGTTCCAGAGGATGTCTGCCCTGCGGCTGGCAGGTAGGTGCGGGCCAGCGCCCTGCGGGGAGCGGAGCGCGACCGCCGGAGCCCAGCGCTGCCCCGCCGGCCCCGCAGTGCGTCCTCCGCCGGCCCGGCCCGGCCGCTTCCCCGCTGCGCGCTCCGCCGTGAGCCACGGGGCTGTGCGGGGCCGGCCGGTTCCCACCTCCCGCAGCGCCGGCACCGCGCAGTTCGGCTCCGTCCGGCGGGGCTGTGCGGGGCTCGGGGCCGGCGGAGGGGAGCGCTCCGCTGCCGCTACCGCTGCCCGGTGGCGGGGCCGGGGCTGCTCTCCAGGGCCGGGTGCTGAAGGTGCGCACTCCGCACCGCACCGCGCTCTCCGCGAGCATCCCTCCTGGCGCTGCCGGGAGCAGCGGGGGGGGGGGGGGGGCCGGGAGGGGGCTCCGCGTCCCGGGACAGGCGGGGCCGGTGGGAGCGGGCGGGGGCCGGACCCCGCGCAGCCCCCGCAGCCCCGGCCCGGCCGCATTGTCCGCGGAGGGCGCGCGGGCGCCCCCTGGCGCGGTCACGGGGCGCCGCAGCCCCCATTGTTCTGCGGGGGCCGCGGGGGGGGCGGCGGGCAGCGACCCCGGTACCGACCCCCGGTACCGACCCCCGGTAGCGATCCCCAGCAGCGCCCGCACCGGGGGTGAGCGGGACACACCCGGCGAGAGCTGTCCCTGCCGTGGGGCCGTGCGGGGTGCGTCCGCGGCGCGGTGGGTGCCCGGGGGTCGCCGGCCGGTCGGTCCCGCGGGAGTGAGGGCAGGGCCCCGCCGCGGAGCACGGCCGGGGCTGCCTCCCCGCTTCCCGGGAACCGCACGGCCGTGGACGTGCGTGTAGAGGGACACGGGGGGCTCTGGCGCGGGCAGAAACGCGTGGGACAGACCGCGGCATGGGGCGGGGGCCAGGGACCGGGCCGCTCCGCTCTGACAGCGACGAAAATCCGGGGATGTTTGTGCCACCGAGTCCGTCCTTCTTTTATTTCAATTGATCCCGACGCGGGCAGATTGGTCCCCAGTGGCCAGGGACACAGCAGGCTGTCCCCAGGGCTGCCCGCTCTGCTGGCACACCCGGAGGGGGCTGAGGGGACGCGGGGGTCTCTGCGGTACGGAAACGGGCACAGAGAGTCCTTGCACGAGGAGCAGCTGCCGAGCGGGGCTGGGATGCGGCAGAGCAGGGCAAAGAGCAGCCATGGATGATTGATGGCCGTAATCCCTGCCCGACCCCTAACCAGAGCTGCTGCGGGTTAAACACCCACGGCCTGGGGTCTCCAAAATCCCCACGGAGACTGCTCGGGCTTTCCCGAGGTGCGGGGCAGTCCCGGCTGTGCTGCCCGTCGGGAGAGGGATGCTGATTCCCTCCTCGGCTCTAACGGCAACTGCAAACTCCTCTCATCCCGTCCAGCACCCGCGGGCATCCTCTCTGCAGCCAAATGAAGGTGCCGAGGTCTGTCTGTGACAGGGACGTTGGAGGGACAAGAAGGGGTTTGGGTTTTTTGCCGAGCACACGGTGGTGTCGCCTTCACAAACGTGTATCAAGAGGGAAATCGATGCAGATAATGTTTAGAAGATTAAAAGAGCATTAATGCTGGCAACAGGAGCATCAGCGCGTGGACCCAGTTTTCATTGATCTGGAACCTGAGCCGGCTCATTTCCAGTAACGTGGCTGGTGCTTTTCCTTCCCAGCACTGGTCCCGGGTGGGGGTTCCCCGTGGAGCCCTACATATAGAACAGAAAATCAGGAATCACAGCTGCACGCAGAGTTATGCCTGTATAATTCTGGATCTCTGCTTTACCAGTCCCCCTGAATGCCTCTGCATCCAGGAGTAAAGTTTGGAGAGAGCTCAGGTGCTGAGTGGGCATGGATTCCCCATGGAGCGGGAAAGACCTTTGCAAATTACCTTTCCCTTCAGGAAATCGATTATTTTAATTTTCTTTTATTACCACGTGTGAATATGCGGCCCCATTGCCTCAGTGCTTCCTTCTCCCCCTTTACTCATTTGCTTAAATCCCTATGAGCATGGGGGAAAAGCCACAAGTATTTCAAGTTTATTTGAAAAAAAACCCACCAAACCCACCAGCTATTTGCCCCACAGTCCTGGAAATTTTTCCCAAGTGGGGCAAAAATCTACTGTCCTTGAAGGGAAATCCCCCTCTCCCTGTGGGAGCAGTAACAGGGTGGGTGTGCTTAGTATTTCTTATTATTACAGAAGATATATAGTGCTGTTTATTCTATTCTTTTCTGTTCTATTCTATTCTATTCTATTCTAACCTAATCTAATTTAATCCTATTATTTCTCTGCTTATTGTCTCTTCTTGGGGGTCTTTAAGACTCCTCCGTCAGGAGACGGTGCTGGGGGTTTCTGTGCGGGAGGGTGCGGGCAGGACCCGCTGTGAACGGGGAGTTCCGTGCGTGCTCTGGAGCTCCGAGGGCAGAGCACCCTTTTGGGGTCACCGTGTCTCGCTGCGGCTGGGGCCGGGGAAGCGGCGAGTGCCCTCCCGGGGACACCGCGCTGCCCTCGGGGCACGACGGGGGCTTTGGGAGGGTGGGACAAACGCTTTACCCACAAAACCACCCCCGGCGGCGGCATCAGCCCGGGACCTCGCCCCCAAAGCGGGCTGGTGCCCCCGCTCCCGCCGCTTCCCGCCGGGAGAGCGGGGCTGCCCTCGGGACGGGGGGATCGGGGCTCCCAACCCTCCTTCCTGCCCTCCCTCCCCGCCGCGGGAAGGTCTCGGAAAGCCCCGGCGGCCCCGACATACAGTCCCTAAATTTCTGTGGGGTCAGCAGAGCGCTCCGCCGCCTGTTTACCTTCTCCGGTGCCGGATCGCCTTATTGATGATTTAACACTTTTGTACCAAAACACCATCAATGATTCATGCGTGCAGAGCTGCCCGACCCCCGCTCCGTGCTCAGACCCGTCAGTACCACGGAGAGCGGCGGAGAGGGATGAGAGCAGGGAAGGAGGGAAGGGAGGAGGAGAGCGGGAGCAGGAGCGAGACGAGACGCCCGGGGCCGGCGAGCCGTGGGCGACGGAACCAGGAGTGGGCGGTGGCAGCGCCACATCCCAGGCTGAGCCCCTGCACCCCCAAGTCCCCCAGGCCAAGGAGAGGGGTCTCACAGTGAGGAATGGGCTGTGGACAGTTGTCTGCCTGTCCCCTGCCTCTTTGTGCCCTACCAAATGCTTCTTCCCTGGATTTTGAGTCTATGTTGTTGTCTGTATCTCCAGCTAAAAATTAAGGCATGATAACATCTGTATCAGGCACATTGCCTATTTATAAAACTATTTCTTAATGTAGAACTAAATATACAGGTACATAAAGGTTTTTTGAAAGGCGCTTAGTGGCTTGAAATATTGGTGCTCTCTTCAGCTATAGATTAGTGGTTGTGTTTGAACAATCCATGCGGTAAATTGTGGTGCCGGCTGATAAATTATATTTCTCATGTACCAACTTTCCGAAATAATACCCTGCCGCAGCTCTTTGTTCCACATCATTTCTGAAGGCGTTTCTGCCACACAGAAATCTGTTTTGGCGAAGCAGATGAGTTTTATCAGTTTCTTGATTATTTGGTAAAGTTAGTTCTGAGTACATTTATGATTAAATGTATTTCTATATTGTTCCCCCTACTTTTTAAAAGAAACAATTAATTGGTCATCATGTGTTACTCATTCTGAAGCTGTTCTTCACTATTTCCTTATCAGATTTTTCCCCCAGCATCTCTTTCTGTGTATCTCTTGCCCATCACTATTTGAACTGGAATAGCCCAAACTCAAGTATTCCTCTGCAGCTGAAAATTGCCACAATTTATTTGTGGCGAGGAATGCATAAAGGAGAGAACATTTTTGCCAACAGGATTATTTCCCAGTGACTGGTGTTGGTTCTTCCCACACTGTAGGGGCGTTTTGGCTCTGCACTGTGGCCCTGGGTGCTCATCCCTGGTGCTCCTCCCTGGTATTATTCACAAAACCTTGTCCTGGATGTTGCTGCCATCCAGCAGCTGCAGGAGCTTTTCCTTCCCTTCCAATTAGCCATTACTGGGAGATGACAAGCTTCCTGCAGTACCCAACACAGCTGTGCCGAGCCTCCGAGCACTAAAGGCAGCAGACTCCTCTCATCAGAGCAGCTCCCCTGGAGCTGCCTTCAGAGTGGAAACGGGGCTCCGCAGGTGTACGGAGAATGGATCTCAGAGGGAAAGCAGGGCTGAAAGGGACTGCAGACATCACTTGTCCTGACAGTCTGCCCCTTTCTTCAGGAATCTCCAGAGGGGGATTTTTTACCTAAGTGATCTCTTCCAGGGCTTACAGGTACAAAAAAACCCTTAATGACTGGCCTTAATCTCACTTTTTGTCTTTTAAATCCTTTGCTTCTCATCTTATCCCCACTAGACACAGCAAAAAAGAACACTCCCTTCCTTCTGATAGCAATCTATTTATATTTAAGTCTCCCATCTTGTCTCCTGTCTTCTCTGGAAAAAGCCCATCATACCTGGGCCATGAATATGCAAGGAAAGAACTATATCCAACGGGAAAGATAATACATCTCTTTTTCCAAGGTAAAAGATTTTGTATCCAGCTCTATCAATCTTGCAGACTTTTGCATAAAAGGCTCTCTGATTTATAGAGGGTTTTGCACACAGAAATGATACCAAACAGACTAATCTCAAATGGGTTTGGTGATAACATCAGCCAGACAACTCGCTGATGGCAGAGAGAAATGCAATCAAAAAATAAATTGGAGAGTTTTGGGGTTGTTTGGGGTTTTTGAGCTATTAAATCAAACTGCTCCATTGTGAAAAAAGGGACTCAAACCACTGGTAAATGCTGCACAGAGGAATTATTAGACAAGCGATAGAGGCTGGCAGGTTCCCAAAACGCAAATTGTCTCCGAGACCAAAATATCTCTCAGTAAGCAGGGAACATATTTATGAGCAGTGGTGATTTTCCAGCAGTTCTCATCCCCTCATAATGGGATGGGAGCATGGGGCCTGTGCTGAGGCATTAAGCTTTGGCAAGCAGCACTCAGCTGCAGGAGGGGAAGGAAGGGCAGAAGGAAGTCTTCCTCAGAAAGCTTCCCACACACCTTCTTCTCCGTGTTCCTTCTCCCGTGGGCTTGTCCTGCCCACTCCTTCCTGTGGGCATGGTGGGATCCATGGCCCCTCTCCCCTCTCTTCCTCACCTCCACCTCTCTGGAGCCTGCCAGGAGGAACCCTCTCCTGCTGAAGCTGAGCTTTCCTAAGCCCCTGGGAAGAAGGAAATGGGAACCTGAATGTGTGGAGAAACAGGGCTGCTCTTGCTTTGTGTGTTCAGCTGAAGTGCAAGGAGAGCTTGGAGGGCAGCACAGGTCTGGCTTTCCTGGAGAACCTGGCAGAGCTTTGCTCCTGTCCTTTCCTCTCCTGTTCTTCCTAATTCCACCCTATCGATAACAGGCAGTAAAAGGAAATGCTTATGTCCTACTTTCTCCCATGGGTCAGAATTCCTGAAAACTGGAGCACACAGCAAGGTTCCACTAGATCTGTCCTTCCCCTTGCAGTAAGATTTCAGGCTCTTGCTCAGCTCTTGCTTACCCACCTCAGCTTTAAATCCCCAGCCCTTCCTTGGAAAAGGTGCCCAAAGTCCTTCCAGTCACAGCTGTGTTCGGGTACCTCCAGGGTTGTGCTGGTGCACCACTTGGAGATGCTGCTCCAACAGGCAGAGCACTCAGCACGGGGAAGGCCTGGCTTCACCCCTGTGCTCTGACAAGGGGAATATAAATCCTTGTCACTGGCAAGTGTTATAACTCAGCTGGAAACTATTTGGGGATTCAAAAGGGAGAATCTCCAGAACAAGAGGAAGCATAAATCTCCCAGGTGTTAGACGTGTGGGACTCTCAGAGTGCAGCCAGAAGGATCCAGAGTTGCACTGTGCTGGAAGGTTCCAGTGGTACCCAGAGGCTCCTGTCAGAAATCCTGTGCTGAGGTGGGTGCTGCAGCACTGCAGGGAGGAAGCGGAATTTACAGCCCAATTCCAGCCATCCAGCAGATTTACAGGAGACTGGACACAAACAGCCTGAGAGCTGTGGCGTGCCAGGAAGAAACATAAAGGAGCCATGTCCCCAAAACCATTCATCTTTTCTTCTCAGAGAGCTGCAGGATGCAGGGCTTGGAGAGGGGTGGCATTCTGTGGGGATTGTGCAGGATTGACAGGGAAAAATCAGGTGGAGTACCAAGAAAACACCTTCCTGGCTGGAAACAGCCGGGCTGTGAGCTTCTTTTTTGGAGCATTGCAGGAATCCCTGGATCTCCAAACAGGGAACACCTCACCACTACAGTGGATGAGCAAGAAGAATTTCTCTGGAAGAACAGAATTAACTTTGTGCTACGCATCCAATCTGTTTATCTGGATAAATGCCATCAAGGGCATTCCTAGGGTTTCAAAAATTAGGGGTTTGGTGTGTATGCAGCAGCTGGGATGAGCAGCACTGGATGCCCACCCCGACAATGTGATTATTTGCATCTTCATTCTGATTGCTCCTTGTTCCATAATGATTTTGTACACAGCGGAGTACTTAACCTAATTTGTATTGATCTCAATCGCTCTCATTCGTGCATACTTAATTCAGAGAGGTAATCAAATTGATTTCTGAGGCCTAGTTTTTAAGAGATTGTAGTAACAGGGATATACCAGGGCTTGCTTTAAGTGAATCACAGCAAAAGAAAAACATTTTAAATCTTTAGAAAACGCTTTGGTGGTCATTTCATTGTGTTCAGTATTACCAGAGTAATTACATTTCCCTCACATTGAGTCCTCTCCAAAATCGAATTGAGGAGCAGTTTTAGTTCCATCAGACAGATAACTGGGTTTGGGTGACTTTGCACCCACACAAACCACATAGGTGGGATCAATATTCACGGCTTGTCCTTAGGAACGATGGAGACTGAGGACTTACTGCCGGATTAAGGGAATATTGGTCTCTGCTTGGCTCCTCCTTAATGCCTGCACTTTGTTTCATGGGTGCAGAGCCACTTTTGCCATCGGTAAAAACATCCAGAACCAGAGAGGCACAGGAGCTGTGTTGTTGGTATTTCCAGTATCCTGGCAAGTGGCTCAGCTTCTCCTGGGGCTTCTCAGGCACTGCTCCGGCCCCTGGGACTCCTCCCTGGCCTCCTCCTCCTTCTGATGCTGGTGACTTTTGTGTCTTCATCTCTGTCTCCCTCCTGGAGAAGTGCAGGAGCTGAGGAAGGAGGGAGGCCATGGAACATCCCTGCCCCATGCCTGAGGGCTCAGAGGGTGGGATTGAGCTGAGCACTAGAGCTCCTAGATATTTTTCAAGATTTCTGGCTTTTGGAATGCCTGGGCTGGCTAGGTTCCTCTCTTGTGGGGAAGAAAATGAAAAATCAGAGTGATTGTTGTAGAAAATCAGACAAATGAACTATTAGTAGGGGAATTCAGTGGGATGATCCTCAGTGTGTCACAGCGCAGCGTCAGGTCCCTGCACCCTCTTAATGCTCTTCAAGTTGTAGGCCTCCTCTTTGGTCCATGTTAAGGGATGCAGCACTGACCCCGTTTCTGAGCAATTCCTATATTGTTTCTGTGGAAGAGCATCTTTAGTCCAGTGCAGAAGAAAAAGGAAGCTTTTGTATTTTTTTTTTTCCCACAGTTATGGCTTTCAGTACGTGCCAGTTGTCCGTTTTCTTCCATAGGATATGTTCAGGTTTAACCGCAGCTAATAAATCAAATTGTGCTTAGAATCCAGACGGTCTCTTCCCTTCCCTCTGCTGTTAAAACCTTTCTCTTTCTTCCTGGAAAATCACTTGATTTTATTAGAGTGCTCACCCCATTTTTCTCTGCTGAGAGATGCACGTCAGGTGCAGCGTTTGCCTTTGTGGGGCCTTTTCAAGAGCAAACTCAACAGTTCAAGGAAAGTATTTACTGAATGCATCAAAAAGCACATACCTCTGCATTATTTATTATCAGATACCAATAACTGTAAAACGCAGAGTATCTCTGGACATAAATTAGTGATGGTAGGAAACACTCCACTCATCCCAGTGTCCCGGAACCGATTAGAAGCTGCAGCAAAGATGCTTGTGCTCATCATGTCCCCAGCACCGGGGACATCACGGCATGGATTCCGGACACTTGGCAAAGTAAACTCAGCTTAAAATCTGCTTTTTCAGCTCAGGCAGGCAGTAGGATATTATCTGTGTGGTGTCAGAGGTGCAGTCAGAGAGCCCAAATTCTTCCCTCCTGCTGCCTCTGGGATAATGCCCTTGGAGAGGGCGAGCCTGGCCATTGGGACACAGGTGCCAGCTCCCCCTGATGCCTCTGGCATGTCCAGGCAGGAGCATCCATGCTGCTTCCTGCTGCCGTGGCTCCAGCCGGAGCCCTGTGCTGGTGTCACTGCTCTGGGAGGGCTGTGCTGGGAACATTCACCCACACAACCCTGTCTGGGTCTCAACCCGACTCTCAGGACCATCCTCCTCTTATACTTTGGGATGTTTTGAGGCCTGACCTTGACCTCCCTCCCAGAGGCAGCTCTGCTGCAGCCACTGCAGTTTGGCAGCTGAGAGGGGTCAGGGTCAGGCACTCCAACAAAATACTCCAGTTTCCTGCAGAAATGCTGTGAGATCCTGGCCCTGCACAGAAGGAGGCAGTCGGTGCCACAGTGGCTGAGCCAGGCTCCACACAGGTACAGCTGTGACTGGTTTAATTACAGGCATTGCCACAGTCCGACTTTTACTTTTGGGCCAGCTTCATTTCACATTCCAGACCTGCAGAATTATTTAACAGGGCTGCTTAAAACCCACCCACTTATCAATTCTCTGGGCTCATTTTGTCCCGACACATTACCTAACCATGTCAACATATGGATTTTCTCCCTGTGCCCAGCACAGACAGCCTGGGCAGGCTATTTTTAAGTGTGGGTGTGCTCCGGCAGCAGTATTGGTTTCAGCACTTGCTGTTCTCTCTCTGCTAATAAATACAGAGCAGCTATTAATACAGATGGGTTTTAGGATCCATTAGCATCGCTCAGTGCAGCGATGGTCCAGCACTGCTGCCCTGCCTGACCTGAGCTCTGACAGGAGCTTCTGCCTGGCTTCACTCTTGGGACATGCCCCAGGAAGGAGGACTGGCAATGGGAGCAGTGCCCTGGGGTGGTGGCACTGCAGGAGTCAGGCTGCAGGGGACGAGTAGGGTGAGCCAGTGCCTGACCCTCTGTGCTGGGAGGCCAAGCGAGTCCATGGCGGTTTTTCCCCTTGGTGGTCACACAAAGTTGCTGCTACTGGAGCTTTAATGGGGGTTTGGGCTGTTTAAAGGGATTAAACTTATGTTCAACTGTTACTCCTAGCTATTGAGAGGTATTGAGGATGTAAAAGCAATGCAGCCCACTGGACTCCTCTGGGAGCCCTCAGGTTCCATGTGCCAGAGCGGTGCTGGCTCAGCTGGTGACACTTGCGCTCACCGTGTGTCAGTGCCTGCCACTGCGGTGGCCGTCCGGGTCTGTGGGCACCACCCTGACACTTTCTCTCTGTCTCTGCCACCCCTTCCCAGCCTGCAAACGCAAAGAGCAAGAGCCCAACAAAGAGCGGAACAACTCCCAGAAGAAATCCCGACTGGTTTTCACGGACCTCCAGCGCCGAACGCTTTTCGCCATCTTCAAGGAGAACAAGCGTCCCTCCAAAGAAATGCAGATCACCATCTCCCAGCAGCTGGGCCTGGAGCTCACCACCGTCAGCAACTTCTTCATGAACGCCCGCCGGCGCAGCCTGGAGAAGTGGCAGGACGACCTGAGCTCCGGGGGCTCCTCCTCAGCCCCCAGCACCTGCACCAAGGCGTGAGGGGCGCGGCACGGCCGGCACAGCGCAGAGAGAGCGGCCTCGCAGCAGGGTCCCTCGCTGGTGACTTAAAGCACAATCCCCCTGCAACCAACCCCAGCCCAGCTGTTCCCGAGGACATTCCTACAGCTTCTCGTCAGTCTTAGCAGGCGCAGGCTCCACTTTAACCTCTCTCCACACAAAACTATGCTCAGGACAGGCGAAGCAGGTCTGAAACGTAGGGGAGTCGTTCTTGAGGCAGGTTTCTCCTGAGCCCCAGGTTTCCGTGGCCGGCGGGAGCCGCTGCCAGCCCGGCAGCCTCCCGTGCCCAGCGCCTGCCGTGTGCTGGCCACACCACCCTGCGGCCACATGGCAACGGAGCACAAAGTCAGATACTAAAAACCCAAGACCCTGTTTTTAAACTCAGGCATGGTTTTGTTAAGTGTTTTAGGGGGAAAAAAAATCAGATTTAGGGTTTTTTTGGTTGGTTTTTTAGTTTGATTGAATCAGCTTGTTCTTGGATCAGAAAAATTCAGTTTTCTTGAGCTCAAAGTATCAAGCACAAAGCCGGTAGCTACAGCCATGGTCCGGCTCTGGGCTGCCCAGGGCAGCTGTGCCAGCTGCAGCCTGACATCCTGGGAACACCACGGAGATGGCACGAGCCTCAAGCACAGCTGGCAGTTCCTCACAAGCTCTGTGTTTGTACCTAATGCACACTCAGGAGGTCGATGGAACTGCTACAGTTCATGGAGCAACACAATGTTTTGGAAGATCCAGATTTATTTACATTATTACATCCTTTTTAGTTTCCAGGAATCCAGTTTCTCCTCGGCAACAGCTGTGTTACCGAAACCTTTTTAGTGTTCAATGTATTTTTGTTCATTTTTTCAATATTTTATGGTACTTTCAAGCAGGAAAAGAACCAGAAACAAGCCCTTCAGATACCATGGACCGTTTCAGATGTGCCGCGTTTAGCTCTATTGCATCCCTAAGTTCCTTTTCCCTGCCAGCTCCCCGAGCTGGCAGGAACACAGCACACCAAAGAGACAGGATTTCTGCAAGCCAAAGATGTTTATAACTTGTCATTTCTCTTTGTCATCGCTGGTGCGGGTGGTTGGCTGGCGCTGGGGAAGCCTGGCAAGCTCCGAGCCCTCTCTCCAGCTCCGTGCAGCGGAGCCTCCCCGGCGGTGGCGGAACGGCCGCTGGCTGGTGACCGGCCCGGTGCGGCTGTGCTCCGCTAGAGACACTTGAGACTTTTTTTATGTACTACTTAATCGAAACCAAAGAAACATTTTCTGCACCTACTTCTGCAACAAACTGTTCCATTGAAAGATAAAATAAAAATTTAAAAAAACCAAGGAAGCATGTCAGGAAGCAAACGAGTACCACACTGTGTTCTACAGACATCTTGGACATTTTCGGAAGCAGATCTCAAAGAAAGGGTTGATGAGAATGAGAACAAAGCAAAGCCAGTACGATTGCTGCTTCATTTGACAACTCAAGTCATCTTAAAGTTGAAGATTGTCTTTAATTTGTGCCTATGCAGTTTTTTCAAAAGAACAAGGAACAGAGCAACCAAAACCTCAACAGCTACAATACCAAAGATGAGGATTCTCATTACTTGTGTTTCAGTTCGTTTCTCCTCTTGCACGACTAATGCACATAGCCCTACTGGTCTCTGGACAGGTAACCACTCGTGAGTCTTTGCGCAACCAAAAGGGTGTGTTTGTTTATGTTTTCCCTGTTTCCGCCCCACACGGCATCTCTCCAAGAGCTGCATGGGCTCCAAGTGCAAGATGTTGGGATACTACGCTGGTACGTCTCCTCCCTCCAGGAAACACTTGTGGGTTGGGTGTGACTTGTGTGTTGGTCTCCTGTGTGTCTGGAGCTGTGAACAGCCACCCTCCTGTGCATGACATCGGTCGAGTGACCTCCACCCTTCTTTCCCTTCCCCAGGGATAAAACTTGCAATATGTGTGTTCCCATCCCTGTCACTGTGAGTGCTGAGCAGCACCACAGCCCGGCTCCAAACCTCCACCTGAACCAAACCCAAGTATTCAGGAGTCCGTGGGGCAGTTCAGGAGTTGCTTCTGACATATTAGCCTTGTAATGTTCTTTGATCCAGGTCATGATGATCCAAATCATGACATGTCCAAATTTATTCTCAGAGCCAGAGCGCATCTTGCTCCTCTCTGCCTTTAAACAAGGGCTTCATTTTAACTGCTTCACAGAACCACTGCAGTCATTTTCCAATGACTGCACTTAAAATAGGAAAAAATCCAAGAAGCCTCGTCTGCTCAGGACAGGAAAAGTTTCTGGAAAGCAAATTCAGGATCCTCACAGCTGAACTGACAGCATGTGCCAGCTCTGGGAATCAAAGCATCCTTCGGCAGAGATTTCCAGGCAGATCCCAAAGAGATTTGGAGAATCCTTGTAGTCAGACATGGAATAAAGCTGCCAAAAATGGTCCCAATCTGGACTGATGTGTTCTGAGGGCTCCTCACCCAAATACCAGATATCTGAGTGGGGAGTTTGGAGCCAGCAGGCTGTGGAGCAGGGCCCAGCTGAGGTGGTGTGGTCATATTGAAGTTTCACCTTCATTCCCATCCAAGTGTCCATCAAATCAGCCCCTGGTGCATTTTGAACTTGGCATTGCCCTCAGGGGAGGTGTCTTGTGCTGGAAGTGTCCCCCTGCAATCTGCAGTGGCAGGGGATGACACAGGACCAGTGAAAACCCCAGTGCTCATTCCTCACCTCCCCTTCCTGCAGTGACGGGGCAAGGAACTGCATTGTATCCCACAGGGAATGAGCCCCAGGCATCTCTGAGCATGTGCTTGGCTGTGGGACACCTCACTGAAGCTCATCTCACCTGAGAGGCACTCATCTGAGGGACATCCAGATAGCCACCTTCCCCAGAGGCAGAGAGGAGCTGCCCACAGCTTCTGGTGAAGCCTGGGAGCAAAGACCTGGGCTTTTTGCTCCTGCTCAGCGCTCATCCAATAGCCCCAACAAAGGGAGTTTAGATCAGGTACTGAATTACTTACAGATTTCTCCTCAGCGAAGTTCTCTCCAAACTGTGGAAGTGTTTGTTATGCAACATTACAGCCGAGTAGCAACACACATGAGGCTTCTCTGGGCTGGGGCCTCAAATCTATCAACAGTCACAAGCCATTTTCACCCAAAAATCCTGCTGCAATTTTTATCCCTGCATCTCTCATGGCCCTGTGTGACGTCTTCCATTTCACTGTCCACTCTCGTCGGCTTTTATGTAGCAGCTCCCTCAGACGAGGAGCGTCGGAGCCAGAGACTGTGGTGGAGATATTTGTCCATGTGGCAGAGTCTGTGCTGTGCTCTGCCCACACCACACCAAACCCAAGCAGCTGTGTTCCGTCTCTATACCGTGTATCGATGAATCTATAGAGCTGTGTAGTGTAACTTGTTGCTTTATTTATTGCGCTGCGAAAGACTCGTGTGTACAGAGAGTATCCCAGCATCTTCCCGACCAGGAACTTGGAGTCACAACCTTGGGCACAGCCAAGATGAATTCAACTTTCAAGAAACCTTGGATATCTGGATCTCCCATGCAGGAACAAAGAATGTGCTCGCTGACTTCGGTTGCAAAGCTTTATTGTGGATTTCTCTTACCTACAGCTGAATCCAAAGACCTGCGAAGGACTCAACCAGCAAACCTCACTCAGCCCCGCGGGAGGGAAGGGGATCTCCTCTCCTGAAGGAAGGCACGGGAACGACACGGTATTGCAAAGAGTGTGCTGGCTTCGGACACGGCCAATGCTTCCCTTGCTTGTCACAATTCCTAAGTATTTTTAAGATATGGGGAAACTTTCTACTTGGCCTCCTTCCTATTTATTATGGGAAATTTTTATTGTTTAAATTTTTTAAGAAGGAAAAGCTTAAAATAGTTTTATTTTTTTCCAGACACTTGTGGGTTTTAACCCAATATATTATCTATTGATAATGTAATTTATTTGATTTAGTCTTAGGGCAGGTCCTGAGATCTCTGTTCAGTCTGAATCCCATTATGTTTCAGTTTAGCTTTTGAATTTAGTGGGAGTTTTGCCTGAATGCAGGCAGCAGGGTCAGGCTCTGATGGTACCTATTTGTATCTATTTAATTCAGCCTTTTGTGAATTAATTTGGGAGTAATTTTGCTTATTTATCCATAGGACTCTTGTAGCGCATCAGGGATGCGAAGCCTGTTAGTAAATACACTTCAGAGTTGGTATTGCTTTGTAGAGCAGCCAGGTTCTGTCAGACAGGGGATGAACAACTCATTCCATATTACAGAGGTCTAGTTTTAATTCCTTCTTTTAATTAATTTTGATTGTTTAAATATCAAAGTTTGAATTATTTAAGTTAATTTCTTCCCTCCTGATTAGAAAACGCAACATACCTTTATTATGGCACACTAAGCCTTCATAATATAACTTATTTATTTAACTTATTCATCATCACCCAGGGATGCCCTTGTAGAGTTTTTATTTTTTATTTAGAATTATCTATAAAGCACTACAGCTGATTTCCTCTAAGAACAGCAGAGCAAACTTTGAGGACAAGCAATGAATATTCAACCTAAAACTGTGCGTTCAGAAAAATAGGGGGGAAAAAAAGATACTGGGATACTTTGCCTGAACTTTGTGGCTTCTTAAAACTTAAGCTGGAGGGAAATTAATCCATGTCAAGAAAAAGAGAGAAACCCTTAAACTAGCTGCTTCCAAGAATGAACTTCTGTGTGTGGAAAAAAAAGAAAAAGGAAAAAAAAACAGGAAAAAAGAAAAAAAACAGAAAAAAACTTTCTATTTCTAGTGAGAACCAAAGAGGCTACCTCACTGACTTTTCCATTTGTAATTTTAATCGTGTTGATGATACCAAAGATACCAAAGATTTCTTTCTCTGTGCGGTCTGCATTCTGCTTGTGCTCTCTGATAACTCCCACCGTTCTCTCCTACACCCAGAAATGTCCAGCAGAGCCCAGATTCCCAAAGAAACGCTTCCCTGGAAGCTGCCAGTTCTGGTGACGCCCTTTTCTGTGTTCCTTACTCCTTCCTCCCAGCCAAAACCGTCTGGAGACGTGGAGCCCACTCCCACTCCAGGTCCCGCTGATGGAGCGGTCGTGTGGACCTGGAGGTGACTCTGGGGTTTGTCCATCCACACATTCCCTGGGGAAAGGCTCTGCAGGTGCTGCCTGGGCCTGTGTCGGGTGTGTTTGCAGCAGCAATTAGCATTGCTAATTATTATTATTCTCATGCTTGAGCAGAGCCCAGGGGCTGGTGTGGGGTTCTCCTGCTCGTGCCCCCTGCGCAGGCGGCCTTGCACAGATCCAGGAGCTGCTCCCTCCTCCTCACCTTTTCTTGTTGTTTACAATTACAGTTTTCAGATAAAAATCAATTAATTACTTTTCTCGAGTTAGCAATGAAGCGAGGCTACATTAAGCTCCATTAGCATCACGTTCCTGAGTGATTACTTCCAAGTTGTTTGGTTGTTTGGTTGGGGAATTAGTGGTGCCCTCTGGCACTTGGGTTTTGAGCCTGTTTTATGCTGTTTATAGGACTGAAGCAACACTCTGAGGAGCCGAACCCACCCCTGGGCACTGCTCACTCCCCCAAGCTCCCCTGAGCCCCAGCGCAGGCTGGGACAGCTGCTGCAGGGCCCAGGCCTTTCCCTAAGGAATCTGCCTGAGCCATGCCCTTGGATTCACAGAGGTTACCAACAGCTCAACACAAACGCTCCGCTTTAATTAAGTGTTGCCTTTTATTTTGTATTTCTTTGGGGGTTTAAGTCTGCGTTGGAAACGGTAGGACTTGACAAGTGTGCTTTTCTCTCTCTCTCTGTGTTCCTTCAATACAAAGCTATAATAATTCTCAGGATGCCTTCTGGGCGGGGGGAGCCGATTGTCCCTGTGCCCTCGGACACAGACAGTCCCCAGAGCTGGCAGGGTCCCCGCGGCCCCCCCGACTCCTGCTTCACTTGCAAAGAGTGACGTTACCACGGGACGAGTGCCTTGCTTGAACCAAAGCAACGATTTTGCCAGTCTAGACCTCTCTGTGCTTTTTTTTATTCTTCCTGTGAATACCTCAGCTTCAACTGGGCCGCCGAATTGTACCTGGTGGGCTTTTGTACTGTGGTGCTTTGCAATGCAGCCCTGCAAAGAACAGACTCCTGATAATACCAAAGGCTCTCTTTCTCCTCCTCCTCCTCCTCCCCCCTCTCCCCTATCTCTCTTTTCTCCATGGTTCCAAAGCTTTATTACGAACTGGGCATGTTGGCAACGCAGACCGTGCAATCCCTTACAGAATTTTCTCAGATATACCTCATAGAGAATAGCTGTTTAGCGTAATGTTATTATAGCGTATGTAATAAATTATTCACTGTTTCTTTTTGGTAACTGTGATTTAAGAGAAAAAAAAAAAGAAGCTTTATACGTTTTAGGTTGTGCTTTTGTACTAGACGGAGAAGGTGCGCTTAAAAATGTATGTCAGTATTTCTTCCCGTTGGGTTTTTTTTTGTCATTATGGATCGGGGAGAAGTTGCAGAATGAGCCCAAAGTTTACAGTTTCATATTTTGCTGAAGAAACAATCTGTGTTCATTTGCTCTGTTGGGAAAAAAAAAAAAAAAAGAAAGAAAAAAAAAAGAGAAAAAAAAAGATTATTTTCTACATTTGTGCTACTTGGTCTGAAGAGCTGATTGTCCTGTGTGACGGTGTAGTATTATGATTAGCAACTGCCAATCAGCGCTCCCATGTTTATGCATGAGGCAAACCCTTAGCAGTGTGATGCATCGTGGTTCTTAATGGCAACTTCTTCCTTTGGGTTTGGGACGAGGTCTTTGGGTTGATGGTATTTATTTATGCATGGAGCCTGTTAGCTGTTCGCAGTTGTGGCACAGTTGTGTTTGCATTTACGCTGGGAAATCACGCCCAGTTTCGCCCCGTGCAGCTCAGCACTGCTCAGGGCAGGTGTCCAGGCCAGCTCTGGTCTGTCCCTGTGTTAAACAGACCCAAATTCAGTTCCAATGAAATTGCCATTTGAGGAGAAGTTTGTCCAACTGGCAGCTTCTTGCCAGCGATTTGATTCATTCCGTCACATGGCAATACGCATCCTGCTCGCTACGGAGCCAACTGTGCGTTTTTTCCCGGGATCAGGAGTTCCTTTGGCTTTATGGCAGGCCCTGGGCACAGCAGGGGACCGGCCGGGGTGGGTGCTCAGGGACCACCCCTCACCTCACCTGCGCTCCTGCCCGGCCCAGCCATCCCAGCTGTTGTGCCAGCACGGGCAGGACACACGAGCTGGGGTCAGCAGCGCTCTCCCAGCCGTGTCACCTGTCCCGTCGCTGGCCTGGGTGTCCATCTGAGCAGTCCAGCTGTGTCCCGTGCTGCTCCTGCCTGTTGGGCAGCCCCGGCTCCGGCAGCCCCTTGCCCACCCCCTGTCCCGGCGCCAGGTTTGTTAAGGTGCTTTATCCCCCCTTTGATTTCTCCCTCGTGTCACAAGCCGGATTCACGCTCGAGCCCCAGCTCCCCCAGTTAAGAATGGGTTGTGTTTTCTCTCCGGGTCCAGCTTTGGAGCCCCGATGTCCCCCAGATCCTGGGCCGTACTGGACATAAAGCCAAACCAACTGCTCCGTACCCTTTACTCTGCGTGGAAGAGGTGGCTTGGGGAGGGGGGAGTCGCAGTCTTCTGAGGAGGCCTCTGAGTCCCGTCGGTAGAGTGTTGATATCGTCTGTCATTAAGGGTATATTAGAGATGTGCTTTCATTAGTGCAAGGAGACGTTTTTATTTGGCCTTACTCGGTAGGTTGTGATAATAATGAAAGCTGTGTAATATAGTCGGGGGGGTTTTTTCCTGATTTCTCTGCCAAAGACAGTAACAGATACAAGAACTTTAAATAGGGGTTTTTGTAAGACAGTTGATGATTGTAACAGTGGTTAATCTTCCAGAAAGCTTTCCACGTTCTTCCGCAATAAGCAGAGCCGGGATGTTTCGGCAGAGCCCTGCTGGCAGATGCCACCACTCCTCACCGACACGCAGTTGTTGTAAAACCAGGCGCTGAGTACACCTGCATTCCTCAGTCCAGAGGCAACAAGGGGTATGTGAGGCCATGGCAAGGGCACAGCGGGGCCGGCACGAGCTGCTCCAGCTGGCTGGAATTTGCCAAGGTACTTGTATTATGAAATTTAAGGTCTATTTTATTATGTCATTTTATGTCATTTTTTAACTTTGTGGAAGGTGATATGTTGAACTGAGTGTAAGCTGAGTTTTTCAGACAAATAAAGTAGCTAAAGAGTGAATGTTATTTTATCATTAAAGGGTTTTTACTCACTGATTTGTGCCAATAGATGTCCTTTATCTCAATGACAAGTATTACATTGCTTTCAAAGTTTTATTTATAGCTATTGATGTAAAACCCACACACACATATTATTTGCCAAAGTTCAATAAAGGAGGAAAACAATGCTTTTGCTTCCTTGTGCAATCAAAAGTTTCTGTTTTTTCCCAGGGTTTTTTCCACCATGGCCCAATCCCACACCAAGGGGGGGAGTGGAGCCAAACAGGGGCTCGGGCTGCTACAGCTCTCTCAGAGATAGGGAGGGGTGAGGAGAGCTGAGCACAGCCAGACTAATGCAGGACCCAGTGTAGGACCATGTCCCAAAAGTGCTACCTGGGACTGAGGGCCTGGCCAAGTGTGAGCAAAAAGTACTTGGAAAAAGATCTGGCACCTTCTCCCATGAGCACAGCTCGTGTAGCTGTGATATTAAAGGATAAATCACTTTGTATTTATGTAAGTTATAGAATTACATGATGCAATGTAATTACCATAAAATTATAAAATTTTGTAATTAATTGCACTTTCATTCCCTGAAGCAGCTCTACGGGAGGAGGCAGGAGGTTCCTGGAGCTGAAATTCGATGGCAAGGAGGATGTAGCAGGTTTGCCTTCATTCATTCATTCATTTAGTCAGTTACCCTAGCTGTGGGCAAGTCTTGTTTGTTTTGTCTCTGTGAAAAAAAACAAAACAAAGTGCACAAGAAAAACACTTTCCTGTGTTTCTCTCTTAAAAAACCAAACAAAAGCAGCCCTTTCCTGCCCTCTCTCCAGCTGCCATCCCTCTCTGCCCAGCTGGAGGAGGGTCAGCTTGGGGAGGGCACGGGAGGACCTCAGAGCCCCAAGCAGCACCATGTCCCAGCCCCAGAACAGTAACAAGGCACTGGGGGTTTATTGTCTAGGATCTAACCTTGGCACCAGTGCCTAACCTTGGGGTTAATAAGCTCACTGAAAAATTTGTTTTCATGCTCATTCTCTTCGTGTCCCTCTCTCGACACTGGGCCAGATTCTGCCATTAATTAAATTTACGCTGCTTCATTTCACTTTGCTGAGTGGCCACGGGTGCAGATAAAGGCAGAGCTGCCTCCTCAGCACTGTGTATCACAGAGCCCAGAACGTGGCTCTTCCAGCCTCCTTTCCTTCTCCCCTGGCTGGGGTGTGCAAGGTGCTCCCAGGGAACAGGAGGGGGGCCCTGAGCCCTCCGTGCCCCCTGAGCAGCCCCTGGGCGCGGGGCTGAGCCAGAGCAAACAGGCTGGGTGAGGAGTGTTTTCCTAAGCCCCCTTCCCATGCAGGGAGGTGGTGAGGACCACAGGAGCCAGTGCCACCAGGATGGCTGCTGAGCATGGAAAGGGAAAAACCACTCAAACAGCAAAGAGGCAAAAGCGATGACACCAAGACTAATGCAGCCGCGGCAGGTCATTTCCATCTCACTTGCAGGATTGTTCCCCCAGGAATGCATTTTCCAGGCACTTAGCAGTGGGCACAGCTGGAAGAAGGAAATGGGACCATTTCATTAAGCTGCCGAAAAAGCTGAAGGATGAGCTGGGTGTGTGGCAGGATTGCAGCTGGGCTGGGATGCTGTATCAACATCAGCTTTTCCCAATGCTAGGCCATGCCCCCTGCGCTCAGGTCCAGGGCCAACTCTATACCCATGGAGCTCACTCCTGTGAATTCCACTCAACTCACTGTTTCCCAACCCTGCCAAGAATCACAATTATTCCAGGTTAAAATGCTATAAAACCCCCTCAGTTTTGTCAGCAATGATAAAAAATGAAGCACCAAAACAGCCCTTCCATCCCAGGGATGCAGGGACAGCCCGTGGCAGCCAGGCTGGATGGTGTCCCTGCTCCCCGGAGGGAGCACTCACCCTCAGAGCAGCCCAGCCCCAAGGAGCAGACGCCACACTCCCATCCTCCTCCTCCTGCTCCTCGGGCAGTGCTGGGAACGGCAGTGCTGGGAACGGCAGTGCATCCGTCAGGATGAACTTGACAGTAATGATGTGCCGTGTGGGACCCGCAGCGATCACGGCGCGGGTCCCTCCTGACTGCAGATGAAGTGCTGGCAGCTCTTCTGATCCAGACACTCCGCACCACTTGAAACCCTGCGGGAACTCCCTCAGGAAACAGCCTGGGATGCAGCCTGCAGGGAAAGCTGCACACCACCAGCAGGTCAGGGTGAGGGAGGTGGGTTTCTTTTGGAGGAAAACAGCAGGAGCTTTTGCAATGCCACTGATTTTCAGCACATGTGGGATGGAGGTGCTGAAAGAGAACAACCAGGAGGAAAGAGCCTTGGGATAGGCAGTGTGGCAGGACACCACAGCAGGATCATCAGGTGGGAACAGCTGTCACCAGTGCCCCCACACACAGAGAACAAGCCAAGGCCAGCTCTGCCAGCCACAAGCTGCACCCACTGGAAGCTGCCTTCAGTCTCTGCACACAGCAAACCTCCAGGAGCGACTCCAGGGTCCGGCTCCGAAAGGGATAATGGCAGGAAGCCATAAGATATTAAACCAGCAGATTAAAACAAACAAGACCACTTTGGGTCATGTTACACATCCCTCCCCTCCCGCCTGACAGCACAAGAAATCCAAGGCTGTAAAAGACAACCATAGCCCATAATGGCTCAATAACTCCAGGATAAAAGCGCTGGGGGATTTGGCTGTGAGGAGCCGGGCCAGGGCACGGAGCCCCCCCGGACCCGCTCCGAGCATTATCCCTTAAGTGCTCGTTTAAGCTTCCTTGGAAGTGCTGCCTGCTCGCTGGAGAAACACAATTAGGCCTCGATTGCGGGTGATGTTCACACATTATGGATCATCCTTAAAAATGACAGGAGAAGAATGGAGTGCTCTGGATTCCCCGTGACAGCTCCCTCTCCATCATTCTGGGAACTGCCAGGCTTCAGTTCCACGGTCCCTTTCCCTGCCCCGTGAGCAATGGGATCACAGGCAACACCTCTAGTGACTCACAGGATCCCAGACTGCTTTAGGTTGGAAGGCAGGGACACCTTCCACTAGACCAGTGCTCCAAGCCTGGTTCTGAACAGCTCCAGTGATGGGAAGGAGCACTTCCTCCCCACTTTGTGGCCTTGTGCTCTATTGGCCTTTGGAGCTCAGATGTCACCGGGCAGCCGCTCCTAGAGCAACCTCTGAGCCCAGAGGATCAAAGGCCGCACGTCTCGGAGCTCATCCCTCTCTGGACAGACAATCCATCTCTGTGCAGTCATGGGAAGGATGCCCATCAGCCAGGCCAATGGACTCAAATTAAATAACCTTTTCCCGGCAATTACTGCTGAGAACAAATTCAGCAGGAAAATAGAAGGCAGGTTTTAGACCTGGTCCAAATTTGCAAATCCCCATGCTCTACAGGCAGGAGCAGAACCTGCTCCTGAGGGCTTGAAATTGCTGATTTACAAATAAATCCCTTGCGCTGCCCCAGGTTGTGCTGCTGGAGACAAGTACTTCTAAATGGGATGAGAGAAACACTGCCAAGCAGGAAAGCAGGTGGAGAGTGAGCCCTTTGGAAAGAAGGAGGAAGGAAAAGTGCTTCCACAGTGTTAGACACGGTTTTGGATTCAAATATGACATTGCTGAAGTTCTGCCACACTCACACAGCCAAATCCCCACTCGACAGTAAACCAGCAGAGCTTGGCCAGAGATTCCACAGGAAAAGAATTATCACTGCTCTCCTCCATTTATCCCACCTTCCATTGTGTTGGTTTTGCATCTTGCTCTCTCCCCTGTCACAACCCAGCTCACAAGAGCTCACTAATGGATCAGCTTAAGTATCCAACAGCTCCAATCCCTGCTCTAGAAAATAATCAATCAAGCACTTAATTAGTAAGATCAGGAAGGAGCTGCCCAGAGACCGCTAACAGGGAACAGAATAAAATATCCATCACAGGTGGGATCCCAAACCAGGGCAAATACCTGATTCACCATCTTCTCCAGCCTTTTTAGGGGGTGTAACTCACCTCAGCCTGACACCAGAGGTGCAGAGAACCCCAAACACCAGCATAAAGGGCTCTTACAAAGACACACAGCTCCGTTATTTCTTAAAAAAACCTTTAATTGGAATTCCATCCTTATGGCAAATGACACACAGTAAGATTATCCAAATTCGCTGTGTTACATCAAATGGAAGTCCTTGGTCAATCTGAAATGCATATGTTGGGCTAAAAGCAAGGGTCTGTACACATCTGGCATTAACAAAATCAAAGGAGCTGCTCTCTCTTGCAGCATACACTTCATGGTGATCCCCAGCTCTCTGTCCATGGTGGAAAGGGAGAATTCACTGAACTTTTAGGTATTCCTAGGGAAACCCTAGCCCCACTGAACTCAGCTATGCCATCCTCCTCTCCAGGGGATGGCAGAAGGCCAGCTCCGACACCATCCACACACCTTTTGGTGCCACAGCACCTTTTGGAAGCTTCCACCTTCTCTGAAATGCAGCTAGGACCAAGGGACAGGTTAGAAAGAAATTCAAAAGAGAAAAATTCACTCAGTAATGAAAAAATAAGCCAAACTGCAGAGTGTAAAAGCAGGAAAACAACCTTACCCCACTACTTCCCATTTCTTCCCTCAGGACACCACAGGCTGTTCCTAACTCCTCAATTTCCAGTCGATATCCTGAGGCCAGAGCTCCACAGTGCTGGCAGCTCTGGTGGGCAGATCCCCTGCCCAGCTCACTCCTGCACTTAGGTGCCACCCCAGCTGGGGCAGGAGGACAGTGACCCCCTGCCATCCCCAAAGCCCCCCACAGCTCCAGCCCAGCCTGAGGACTCAGCTCTCACCAAGGAAACCTTGGGATGCAGCGCTGCCTCACATCCCACAGGCTGGCTTCCCACTGCCTGTTCTTGTCAGGGATATGTGCATGAGCAACACTTGTGACTGCAGTGCTGCAAGAGGAGTGTCACTGATAAGAACAACCCAGCTGGATTGCTGTCCAGGGACCAGAGCCTCCCAGATCCGGGCACACCAGGCCCAGAGCCGGTAGCACCAGAGGTTTCCAGCCCACCAGAGGGGCACTCGGAACAGCTACGGGGCAGAGGAGCTGCAAACTCAGCAGGACATGGCACTGAGGAGGGCTCAGGAAGGCACATGCACCATGGGATTCATCTCTCCTTGGGGCAGACACTCACCCAACCCGCTGGGCATTGGCTTGAGAGATGAGGAACTCCTCAGAAACCTCTATGAAAATACCCTTTGACAGCAACCAGTACCACCAGCTCCGTGAGACAGGCCCCATCTGCTAAAAGCTGGAAAATTAAGTGATTTCTACATTATGGTCTAATAGCAGCAACAGAGTAATTATCCCACTTGTGGTTAGAACACTCAAAAGTGAATTTTAAGTACCTTTTATTACTGGGGACAAACGTAATGCCTCAGAATCAGTGCCAGCTAGGATTTTTAGGACTCTCTCCAGTATGAAAATGAAAAGCCATCTGTATTTATAATACCACAAAGTTCATAGGAAATTAACCTCTGCTTTCCACACTTTGTCAATGTGGTGGTCACAGCCTGGACCACCTGAAGGTCAGCTGTGAGGATACAGGAGTGAGTTGGAAGATTTGACAGACCAGATTGTTTTCCACTGACCCCGAAGTGTCACGCAGAGAAGTGGAACAGAGAAAGTTCTTTGTCCAACAAGAGACGTAAGGCCAGTGTTCCCAGATATACTGTGCTTTCTGCTGCCAAGGCAGCGAGCAGAGACCAAGGGGAGGGAGAAGAGGGAGAAGAGAAGCTTCTGGCTCCCTGCCACTGAAACAGGCACAGGCATGAAGGGTCAAGGAAGACTTCTTTCTGCGAGGAACAGGGTGCTGCAGGAGGTTCTGGCACTGAAGGAATCTCAGTCTGTCTCACCCTGGGAAGCAGGTATGGCAGTGGAGCAAGCAACTCTCCAGAGGTATTAGGGATTTACACCACTCCACAGGTGCTCAACACAGCATCCATCCATTCCTTTGGTACCCCACCTTTACTTCTTCCAACAAAACAGAACAAGACAAACCCCTGATATACCACAAGAGGCCTTTTCTCTCTTTAAACACCCTGTTTTCAAAAGATCAGAGGTCCAAACTACTCATGCCTCATGGTTACCTGAGCAGATCAACATGGCTGAGAAGCGTGGCATCTGCTTCCCAGACACCAGCAATTCCCAAGAACCAGCCTGCAGTGCCCAGGTCCTGGCGTTTCAGTGCTAAAGACATCAAGTAAACGTGTGCCCCCGAGGAGGTGCCAGCTGGGCCACCACACGGACAGCTCAGTGCCACGGGACACGGTCACAGCTCTGCTCCCGCCCCGGTGGCAGGAGGGGCCCCTGTGCCTCCCCGGGGGGACACTCAGTGCCAGGGCCCTGCCCAGCTCAGCTCTGCTGTGGGCTGGCAGCCTTTCAGGAGAGCCCCAGCACGGGGCAGCCTGTTCTCAGGCATCTGCAATGTAAAACTGTAAATTACTCCTGGCTGATCATCTCCATTTAAATAACAGCAATGAAGCCATATCAATCCTACCTATGGCACTCCAGAGGTATCCCACAAAAACACAGTACTGTGGCACAGTAGAAAGCACAGAGTGGATCTATAGACCTCCTGGAGAACAAGCCTGACTTCCTAAATTTACTTCACCAAACAGAGAAAGCCCTTTTTAATAAAAATAATAATAATTTAAAAAGCCATTCTGCTTAAGATAAGCCAACATGTTTCCACACATGCTCCTGCTAGGCTTGAAACACACAGTTTCAAAGGATCAAATTCTCCAGTATCACCTAAGCAGGCTAATTCCTTTCAATTTATGCTCTTCAAATGCTTTCCTGCAGATAATGAAAATGTTTTTTCTAAAAAATGTAAACAAGTTTTGTGCGTTCTACTATCCCAGCTAAGCTTTCACTGGAAGTTTCTGGCAGGAGAAAACCAAAACAAAACAAAGCCTTATCTTTATGTTCTAAAAAAAAAAAAAAAAAAAAAAAAAAATATATATATATATATATATATGTATACACACATTATTAAAAAGCATTAGAAGCCACTTGATCTCCAAAGTCTCCAAAGCCATCTGCAAAGTCCCTCTCAGAACAGACAACAGACTGTGCTGGTCAGACTGCACCTTAAGCAAAACCAAAATAATTGTACCTTTGACTTGGCAAGTTAATGCACTCATGACCACCCTGCATACAAATAAATCCCTGCATAGAAATAGAAGCTAATTGTAAAAAAGCTGTGTAAGTTTTTCAGTGCGCACTGCCAGGCTCACGCCAAGTCCGATCGGGGTCGGATGACACGAGATCTCCTCACGCCTGACAGCGTAAACGCCCTCATTTCCCTACTTCCTACAACTCTTCTCAAACAAAGAAAACATAAGAAAAATTAAACCAAAGTCAAGTTCTCTGTGCTGTTGTGGGCGATAACAGCACTGAGAGCACCAGCCTGTGGGTGTGTGCCGGGAGGGCTGGTCCGGGGCAGTGTCCCTCCGCAGGCGGCTCCGAGGGATGCAGGCGGCTCCCGGGCTCACAGGGGCTGGCTGGTGAAGAACGCCTTGGTCTCCCTGCACACGGGGTTGACGCAGAGCGGGCAGCACAGGGTCAGCTGGCGGGAGCACACCTCGTTGGACTGCAGGTGGGAGCACACCAGGTCTGCCAGGGCCTGCAGGGCAGGTGGCAAAGGTCAGAGGGAGCAAATCCAGCTGTGCAAACCCCCCGCCCTAGCCCCGGCACGGGGCTGCTGAGCCTGTGCCCCCTTCTGACAAAAACACACCCAACTGCGGTACAGGAAACCCCTCTGCGCTAGACAGATGAGGTACGCGGGGCTCCATTTCTGCTCTTAAACTCAAAATACGTTAAAACGACCTGAAAACATCCATGCTCAGCAGGAAACACAACTGCAAACCTTTACAGCCACTGCAACATAGCAGATACCTTGGAGAAGAGTGGATTTCCATTGAGAGACTCTGCTCTTCTGATGTTTTCTACTCCACACTGAATCAAAAGTAAGGAGGAAAAAGTTAGATCTGTTAAATCTGCTAGATCCTTCACTGGGTAGCCTTCAAAATCTTCCTACTTCATTCAGAAGTTGCCCCAAAATGACAGGATTAAATGCAGTATCATGGTTTTTAGTATAGCAAAAATTACGATGGGGCAACATTTTGTTTTG
The DNA here is from genome assembly GCF_965178545.1 of Coloeus monedula. Classification (NCBI taxonomy): domain Eukaryota; kingdom Metazoa; phylum Chordata; class Aves; order Passeriformes; family Corvidae; genus Coloeus; species Coloeus monedula. The sequence continues at coordinate 418,834 of NC_138821.1, read as the reverse complement.
CTGCCAAAAATCATTCTTTTTCAGCAATAATTGTAATGGTCTTTATACCAGAAAGACAAACTTGCACCTGTGTTGTGGTTAAGCCAGTTCAGATTAATTTTTGATTTACAGGAAAATAAAGCTCATCCCAAATCATATTGCAAGAAGCAACTACAAACCAAATTGCACCCCAGGAGAAATAATTTCAGAGCAGCACTACCCAAACAAGACCAAACCCACAGAGCATTCACCTCGTTGGCTAAAACCTGGGCATACTCGATATCCAGCTCATACAGTGTTTCAATGTGGTCACTCGTAAATGCTATTGGGACCAACAACATGTTCTTCTTTCCTCGCTGGCACAGTCCTTTAATGGTCTCATCTGTCTGGGGACCAAGCCAAGGCATTGGTCCAACCTGGAAGAAGAAAGGGGAAATAAAGGAAAAACACTCATTAAATCATTCTTACAAAGAACACCCACATTTCCTTAGGCAGGATGACAGAGACCAGATTATGGATGGGATGGAAACAGCTATTTGTATTTCCCTGCTTTTGGTTGTACTTCTCACTTTCTCCATTAATTGTTTAATGAATGGAGACACACTTCCCACCATTACACCTCAAAGGAACAGAACCTGGGCCAGCCTGAACTAGACTGATTAAAATAACTGAAAATGCAAATAAAGGAGTATTTTTTTCAGTTCAGTAAAACCCTGCACAGGGTTTACCTGCTCAGCTTCCCTGAGCACGTACCTTGGACTGCCACACAAGCCTGTAAGGGTTGGAGTAGTTGAGCTTCTCCATGACTCTCTGGACAGTAGCTCCCACTTCTTGAGGATACGGATCGCCGCGATTCACCACCTGCACCACGAACACACCGCACCTCTGTCATCCAGTGAACACTCTGGGGAAGGACCAGATTTGCCTGGCACTTCCACAGCTGTCCCCACACCCTTCCCTGAGGTAACTCACAGACATGGGCAGTGAGTGGGCCGAGAAGAGGATGACCACATCTTTCCTTTTGTCTGGTGGGAACAGGTTCAGTTCCTTCTGGATGTGATCAGCAAAGCACTGCTCAGAGAAACAGAAACAAAGACCTGAATCAGGAACACTGGGAGACATTCCTGCTCTTAGTGATCCAGACAGGCAGCTCCCATGTTTCTTGTCGCCTTAAGAACTCCCAAATTCCCTTCAGTGTGCACAACACTCAGGCAGTGTGTCCAGGGAATGTCACCCAGCACAGGCAGTTCCACCTTGCCTGCCTTCAGTGTTTTTTTCATCTGCTCAGCACACCAGAGAAACTGCAAACCCACACAAAAGGAGAAGCTCCCTGATAAAGACCAAAGGGCCATTTTCTCTGAAAAGAAAGCAGCAAGGCTTCTCCCTCATTGCTCCTGCCACAGCCAGGAATTACTCTTTGCTGCCGGAGGGGAATTGCCAAACCAACATGATCTCTGTGTGCGCTGATCACAGACGTGCTCTGAGCAGAAATTTGGACTAATGGCCTGTAGAGGTTCCTTCCAGCCACCACCATTAGGGTAACATCATTCAGCTTTTAAAACAGGATGTGCACAGTGGTCACTTTCACACCTTATCTTGCCAAAGCATCTGGCATGAAATAACCCTCCTTCTCCTGTAATTTCAGACATGGTAGACAAGACTCATTTCATCGCACAACTAAAATGCACCCTCAGATTGAAGCCTTCCTGTTATCCTTCCTCAGTATTTTTTTCTATATTTTAAAAGAAAATATATAAACCCCAAAGGCTTCAGATCCACACCTGAATAAGAAGGGGATGTGTGGGCCATCGGTCAATTATGCTCCACTTCATCTTTGGCTTCTCCCCTTTCTCGTTATAGTAGCGATAAATGGCATTTAAACTGCTTCCTGAAACAGAATTGACAACACAAGTTCAGCCAGGCCATCAGCAACCTGTCAGATTGAAACAGCCTTGCAGCAAGCTATTACCATATTTTAAATGCTACATAATTAAAATGCAATTGTAAATCAGAGCTGAGAGTCTCCAATGGGAACAATTATATCCAAGCTCATACAATGCACCAGTCTGATCAAAGTTCAGATGATTTATCCACGTTCACAGCCACGTGCCTACAGCACCCCTGCTCTGCTCGGGGGCTCACCTGTGGTGGAGCAGCTGTACTGGGGGTACTGGGTGAAGGCAACAGCCCTCTCAATGCCATCCTTCTCCATCTGCTCAATGGCCTCCTCTGTCAGGGGATGCACGTACCGGAAGCCGATGTAGTACTTGTGAGGCGCTGCCAGCCCAAGCACAGGAAGAGAAAGTGCAGGAAAAGGTGAGAACTCACAGTAACACATCATTAATATTTCAAATAGACAAGAACAGGCAGGCTGAAACTGCTGAAGTAAACTTGTCGATAATTTTCTGGCTACTTTTCTAAACCCTTTCTTTGGCCAAGCAATTTTCTGGTACCTCACTTGGCTGTAATTAGAATTTAAAAGTGATTTATATCATGGTTTGCTTCTGCAGGAACATCACTTGCCTGCTTCTCCTGCATTTAGCAGACACATGGGTCCCAGCCTGGACAGAGCCCTCATGTCTCACTGGGCAAGTCCTAATTTTAATGATGTAATGATAAAAAAGTGTCACTACAAAAAGCTAAATGAACACCCCAATGTCCTCACAGTCCTCAGCTCCAGCTGCCTTCCCTGCCCAGCACGCCTGCTCCCAGGGCACCAAAACCCCAAGGACCAGCACTATTGTCTGGGGCAGCAGAGCAGTGAATCAGGGATAAATGCTCTCCCATTCTAACTTTGGAGGAGTTTTATAAAAAGCTTCATGGCTTTAACACCTAATTTTGGAGGCAATATGATTCTCCCCGAGGACATCTCAGGTTTCTCCATTTTCTGTCTCTAATCTTTTGGGTGTCAGCTTTGGGAGCACGGCTTGGTTAGGGGACGGGGGGCAGGCAGGGGAGGTTTGCTGTTTTGTTTTTTTAAGTGGAGGACAGAGGTTCTTAGGAGAACAAAAGCAAAGTTTCTTTTTCAGGGTTTCCGGGTCAGTGGCTCTGAAATAACATTTAGCAGGTTTCTGAAGGAAGCAGATGTCCCGTGCTTGGGCTCCACTCCATACATTTATGCAGGATTCAGAAAACAGGTTTAGACAGCCCCAGTTCTCTGCAGGAGGCATGAGAGCTCCCAGCTGGGAGCAGCAGCAAATAATGACCCAACTTCGGGAGCCCTTGAGCCAGTAACCTCATTAACATCTTTGAATGGCATTGAAGACAAAAGTCTGACTAACCACAGCAGGGACTGTAGGAGTTTAACCTGGGAAAGGACATTCAAAACATTGCCAACCTGGAAGCAATACCCTCACAGTGTCAGGTTTTATTCAGAACCATGGGCAGCAAAAGGGAGATGCTGGTGTCTGTATACAGACAACTTAAATAAGAGTGACATCCTGTCCTGATTTTGGCTTGGATAGTTAGTTCCCCTCCTAGGAGCTGGTACAGTGCTGTGTCTGAATTTAGGAGGAGAGCAGTTTTCCTGACACACTGAGGTTTCAGTTGCTGCCCAGACCAGATCAAGGCAAAATGACCCTGAAATTATTTCTTTTTTGCCACGTTTCACATGGTACCAGCACCTCCTGCCAGTTACTCATTAAGAGGGCTCAGCACTCCCAAAGTGCTACCTGTGAGCACACCACATTCCCAAATGCTGTCTGGAAGCACATCCAGCTGTTCCAAGCTGTTCGGAAGGAACACAGTGCTCTGCAAGGTCACTTGGGATGATGAAGGAAGTGGCTGGCAGTGCTCAGCACATTCTATTGTTAAACTGCAGCTGCTGTCAAGTAAAAAAGGAGTCTCCAAAGGACTTATCAGGTGGGAGAGATGCCCAGAGAAGGGTGTGACTGCACAGAGAGTGGTCATCAAACAAAAGCAAGTGGGAGTGGGACACTGGGAATAGCAGATAAACCGTCCAAGTTTTATCTCCAGAACCTCCTGCAAGCCTGACCCTTCAGGGGCTCCTGCTCCAAGATCACTCCTGCCTTGGGTGACACAGCAGGCCTCAGGCTCTGACTGTACTTGCAGGGACTGTACTTCGAGGGACAGCTCGAACTAAGCTAGGGAGTCACATCTGTGGAGAAAGGTTTGAACATCACCTGAATGAAGGCACCAGTGACACACTGCATTCTGAATGGATGAAATAAATTTAGTTCTAGCCTTCCAAGAATGTTGCTTTTCACCTTCCAGACCCTTGTAGTAGTCCTTTTCCTCTAGCCCTTTTCTAGCCAAGCCTGAGGCAAGTGCCACAAAAAGCTACAAAATAGCCCTGCGTGGAAGGACATTCCCAGAAGCATCTGCACCCATTTCCCATCACACTCAGGCTACTGGGCAGAGTGGCACAGGCTACCCCATACCAGTCAGCACTCCTTGCTGGGAGGGAGTGAGGTTTAGAGGGATTCTGTGATCCAGAGAGAGGGGAGGGAGGCTGTATTCATGTCTGAAGTTTTCTCATCATGAAGGACTGGCAGAGAGCATCTCCTTCCACCTCAGCCAAACTGTCCAGCCTTATCTCCTGCTGTGTCCCCGGGCGGGGCTCACTGCTATCGCTCAGCCATGCCCTGCAGTGCTCATCTACAAAGCCTTGTCTTTTCTCCAACTGTCCTCCTTTCAGCCCTGAAACAGCTGCTGAGAACGCCACTCTGAACCCCTCCTGCCACACCTGCCTTAGTTGTTCACATGAAATACATTCCCCTTTTTTCCCATCTAAGCCTCAACCACTTGTCTTCAGTGCAGGCTTCCTCAGGCTCAAGCAGGGCTTACAGGGCAGGTGTGGCTTTGCAGTGCCACACACTAAGGGAGACTCCTGGCACCTGCCTTTGGACACCTGAAAATAACACACTTTGTCTATCACAGTCATCTTCCCATGAGCACAGGAGAGACAGAGAGGTGACTCCCTGAGCCCAGCCCTCAATAACGACCTTACAGTGAATGGAATCCCTCCTGCACTGTCTTTGCCATGACCTCCCAGCAGGGCTGAGATCCACAGCACCCCACAATGAAAACCAAGAAGCCAAAGCTGCTTTGCAAGCAAACAGTTCCAAGACAGAGAGCAAAGGCAGCCCGTAGGAGGCTGAGCAGAGCAGTACCAGTGCGAGGAGACATGCTGTCCAGCAGCTTCACCATGCCCTCTCCCTGCACCGCTGTCCACTTCTTGATCGGGGAGCCCCCGCCGATCCTGCTGTACTGCTCCTGGATTTTTGGGGTGCGGCGCTTGGCAATGAGCGGTGCTAATTGACTGAAGCATTCAAGAGGGACGTGTTAATAGCACAACCCAAACCACCAGCCCTTCCCCAGCGCTCTGCTGCAGCAGGTTTTCTGCGGCAATCTCCGCAAATTACAGCAAAGCAGCATGGTTTGTTTGATGTTATATTCCACCACCCTGCCCACACCTCAATCTGCAATTAGAAGAGAACAACCGTGGCAAACATACTTCCAGAGCGTTCTAGCACTGCCTCTTGCACTGACTGCTCCCAAGATGAAGTAGTCTTAGGGAATGCTGCTCTCTACAGAAGGTAAATATCACAGCCTACAGCTCAGACAGCAACACCCAACACCGCCTGTACCACGGGAGATCCCAGTGCTCCTCACTTTTGAGCCGGAAGGGTCATTAGGTCTCTGTCCAGGAAGAGACGCAGTAAGAAATCGTGGACATCATCCAGCCGCTCCGGGCCTCCCATGTTCAACATCAAGATTCCGGTTTTAGGTTTCCTGTGGAATCAAGAGAGGTTTCAAATCCTAGGGACCTACTGCTTTTATTTTTATTATTATGACAAAACATCCAGTTTATCCTCCCTGCATTTGCCTTTTGCAAAGGCAGCTCCTATTCAGAGGCTCCGCCTGCTTATGTAAACGCTTGGTTTACCAACAGGAATAGACAGACACAAGTATCTACACGATCTTTGCTTTTTTAAAAAGTAACCGCTTTGTAACAGACTTTAGCTGGAAACGAGCTAAAAAAGCTGTCTTGCAGCTGCAGGCTCTAAGGGAGGTTATAAAACAGGGTCTCAGCTGTGGATTCCTACCAAACCAAGCAGCAGCTTCCCTGGATAACAGATGAGCCAGTCGCACAAGTCTTTGTCTTCATTACTGTGGGGACACATCTCATCTCCTGCAGCAGTGACAGCAGCAAGAAGCCTTTCTACACATAAATTCATGCAGGGCCAGTTGTGTTTGGGTTGGGTTTTTCCACAGTGGCTTTTCTATCCAGGTGCAGGTCTGGCACACTATTGTAAGGATGACGTCCCATACGGCACAGCAGCACAGATGGTGGTATCAGCATTTACAGAATGGCTGCTGATCACAACTCTCACCCAATTTCCCCATGGAATTGTTTCCCCTGCCCAAGGGAGCCCACAGACCAGGATCTCTCACTTCCCAAGCAGATGGTTTAGGTTGCACAGGGAGCTTTGCCCTCCTCTCATTAAAGCCAAAGTCTCACAACAGGGCACTGAGAGGAGCCCAGGCCTGCGCCAGTGTTTCAGGACCTCAGCTTCTAGTCCCTTTCTGCTGGAGTGTTTATCAGAAGGCTGCTGAATAAAACCCAGGAAGCAAGAACCAGAACTTCGAATAATAATGATAATGAATGTCCTTCCATTGCTCCTACACTGCCTCAGGCCTTACATGGGCCCCGGGCTCACGGAGCTCTGCAGGAACAAGGCTGTCCTTGCCCTGTGGAACGGAGAACACAGGGCTGGGTGAGTGCAGCCAGGCAGATAAACAATCACACACTCACAAAGCAGACCAAGCCCCGTGGCTGCCCTGCTTCTATCAGGAAGAGGCAGCGGGCACAGAGCCCCCGCCCTGCTGCGCACACCTACCGCTCCTGGGGCTGGATCTGGGGCTTGGTGCTCTCCGTCACCACGGCGGCCGTGGCCTGGCCTCTCCATCGCACTGGCACCCGCAGCTGGCTGCAGCTCCTCAGCACTGCGGAGAGATAACAGCTCTGATAACCTGCGCCAGGCCGAGGGGCCCCTCGCCAGCACAGTGCTAATCCCTCCACAGCCACACAAACCCACTCACAGCACCGCGAGCTCAGCATTTTCTCACTCAAGCGCCAGGTCCTGAAATCAAAGAAAGTCAGGAAATCGCAAGCTTCTGCCTTCCTTTGAGCACTTGTTATACTTACAGCTCTGCAGATATCAGGCAGCAACCAAAAAGCGAACCAAAGCCTCGCTAATCTGTGAGTTCCAATCATAACTCCAAAATAACTGGTGACAACAGAGCAGAAACAAGGGGCTGACACTAAGGAATAAGCATCAGACTGTGTAACTCCTCGTGGGTCAGACACACCTGGGCACACCCCAGACACAATAGCACAGAGTCCCTCAGCAGCCGACCCACCCTCTGGGAAGAGCATCTTACAGCTCACAGTTCTCTAATAACCTCCTGAACGGATGCTGAACAGACTCAAAACCTGCTGAAATCAATGGCAACGAAACACATCCTGCAAATCCAGCCTCTTACTCGGGATTACGAGTACATAGATGTGGATGCCTGCATCTGCACTTATACAAAAAGCTGCAAACTAAAGAACTTCAAGCATCACTGATGCCTGAAAGAGTCTTTTCAAATATTATTTTTTACTTCCAGTTCTTAGGTTATTACTTTCTGAAGGGCTGACACTATATGCTAATTATAGAAAACAATAAGTTCAGAAGTTTCAATGGCTGCATTGATACTTCTGCACTGTAACAACGCATTTGTTCTTGCCCCAGAGGGGGCTGGGGCACTGCCCAGGCTCCCCAGGGAACAGGCACAGCCCCAAGGCTGCCAGAGCTCCAGGAGCATTTGGACAACGCTCTCAGGCACAGGGTGGGATTGTTGGGGTGTCCCGTGCAGGGCCAGGAGCTGAATCAATGACCAGGAGTCCCTTCCAACCTAGGACATTCTGCAATTGATAATTTAAAGTGAGGTTTATGCACGTTTCCATCTGCATCATGAAGGACATAGTGCAGAACGGGATGTACAACGAGGATGATCCCAGCTCGACGGAACATTAGTAAGTGTTCTTTCGTATGTTTTAGAAGTGGCATTACGATATTAAACTCTAGAGCGAAAACTGGGGTGGGTAAGGTGCCTCTCGGTAGGGACACGATGTGAGCGCTGCAGGGGTGAGCAGCGGGAGGACAGCGGTGACCCTGCCCTGCGCCCAGGGCTCACACCTCCCACCGCACCTGCGGCGAACTGCGACACAGGCAGCATTTCCACACAAACGCTTTCAAACGGGAGAGCGGCTCGTTTCAAACTGAATTCCACAGAGGGTAAAATATATAACAATACAGAAAATCAACGAGAAGCTGAGCCCGACAGGAGCAAGGGGCACGTCTGCCTCGGGTGGAGAGACCCTGAGCATCGCAGCCCGCGGCTGAGGAGACCCCGCGCGCGGCTGAGGAGACCCCGCGGCGCACTGGGCGGGAGACCGCCATCGTCCTGCCCGGTAAGCCAGCCGGCCGCACGGCCCCCGGGGCGCCCGCCGCAGCAGCCCCGCCGGCCCAAACGCGGGTCAGCGTTACGAAAGGCGCCTCTCGGGCGTTGTGTAACGCGGTGCCGGCGCTGCCGGCGGCGCCGCCGCGCTCCCGCCCGCGCAGCGCCCGCGGTGTCCGGGCAGCCCTCAGGCCGCCCGCCGCCCCCGGCCCCCCGTTCCCGCCATCGCGGCGGCGCCCCCACACTCACAGTGACGCCCGGCAGCCGCGGCAGCAGCGGCCATCTTGGCCGCCCGCATTCCCTCAGACAGCCGCGCCACCGCCCCTCGCGTTACACCGCCCCGGCACCGCCCCGGGACCGCCCCGGCACCGCCCCGGCACCGCCCCGGCACCCGACGGCAGCGGGGGCGATCCGGGGAGGGCTGGCGGCGGTCCCGAGGCGGGTGTCCCGTAGGTGGCCCTGCCCCGGCTCCCCTCCATAGTCCCCGTGGACTCCCACGGAGCAAGGGCGAGCGATTCCCGGTTTGAAGTGACGCTCTAAACTGCAAAACGTTTTAAAACTGCAAAATCTTTTAAAAGAGATTTAAAATGTTTTTGTAAAAAATGCTGGGGTCTTTCTCAGCGGGCGCCTCATGAGAGATGAGGGTTCGACTTCTGCGTCCCATCAGACACATTGATGCAGGAGCACAGAGCTTGCCTGGTAACCTCCATTCCCGGTAGAGACTCAGCACTGGAATTCAGGCATTGGAAAAGGTTGCCCAGGGAGTTGGTGGAGTCACCATCCCCGGAGGTGTTCAAGAGGCATATGGATCTGGCACTGTGTGATGTGGTTAAGTGGTTTAGGAATTCCAGAGGTAGCGCTAGGTTGGTGGTTGCACTTGATGATTCTATGATAATGATACTATCATTTAAACACAAAGGAACAAACACCACAGCAGTTATCCTGCACATGTGGGTGGTTTGCATCCCAAGCTTCTTCAGCAGCAGTTTTGGACAGCAGCAGAGCCAGCTCTTGGTGCCGAAGGCTGGCAGCAATGTGTTCTCCCCAAAAGTGCCTTACAAAGCAGGTCAAGGTAAGCTTGAACATAGATAAATATAAAATAGTACATGTAAGGAGAGGTAATCTAATCAAAGCTACAGGACAGTCATCCCAAAGCTGCTAGGGACAAGGATGAAAGGTCCTGGAGCCAGTGCTGGCAGTCCAGTTTACCAGTTCCCAATCCAATTACCAATCTGACTGTGTGGAGACACTGTGAAGAAAAATGAAAGTGAGATGAGAAATCCAAGTTCTGATTGCACATTTTCTTCTCTTTGGCAGGCTTGTTTTTCCTTCCTAATAAAAAAACCCCCAAGTTCTCTTGTGCTCCAAGCAGTTGCAGCATCTTTCCCAGATCCCACCCCACCTCTCTCCACCAGCTGCCAAGGGAATTGCACAGCAGTCTCTGGTAAGTTCCACAGCATCTTTCATTCCAGTCACCTTTTAAGCTCCTTATCTGATCTGCCTCTTCCATGAGCACTTCTTAAGTCCTCAGTCCTTCCTCTAGTAGCTCCCCTGATAAGGAGATCTTTAACCTTTTCAGAGCAGCTCAGCCCTGTCAAGTTTCAGGACTGAAAACTCATCCCAAACAAGTGATGTTTTTCAAAAGCATCTATTCCCAACACTTCCTTCCCATCACTTCAGGCACTAGAAGGGAAGTATTTTATAAAGTTCTTTACCTGGTGCCAGAAGTTCAGGCTGCTTCCCGCAGCACTACTGCCTCAGGAACCTCTTACTCAGCAACACATTTATTCTCATTTATTCTTTCCAGGATGTTTCACTGGGCAGCTGAGGTGGTCCCTCCAAATTAGAAAAATTCATACTTTTAAGTTAATTAACGGGGATTTACTTTAAAAAGGAAAAAAAACTCATGGCAGTTCTTGGGATATGTTTACTGCACTTGAAAATTCCCTTTTCCTGGGTTTTTGTACACACTGTATCAAGCAACAAGCTCCAAAGACTCAGTAAAAGGAACAGGCATTAATGTCAAGTACTGTCTTGCACACCAGCTTCTGTTGCCATAATTTATTGGTTACTGATTTAGACCAGTTTATATAACATGCAAGATGAAGAAAACCAATCACTTATTACAAAAATATGGATATCCACAGCTCAACAATTCCAGGAGTGAATGGCAAATCCAGCCCAAGTCTCAGTGCAGGTGCCAGATGATGCACATACCTCTTTTATTCTCTCGGTAAAGGAGTTGCTTTATGACTAGAAACCATACAGACGACTCAACACATGAAGTATTCCACTACCCCTATTCGCTAAGTTGATTACAGCCAGGGAAGCTGCTCAGCCGCAGTAGCACAAGGGAACAGGGAGCTGCTCTATGAACACACCTCAGCGTGACGTGGGAAAGCACTGCTGGGACTACAGTCTGAAAATCCAGCGTGTTTCAGTTACCATTCCTCTGGGTCTCAGTCAGCCATTTCTGGTTGCAAACACGGAGCAAAAGGTACCACAACCCCCCCATGCCCAGGAGCCATCAGACACGCCCAGCTGGGTGTGCATGGACCCACGGCAGCGCTTCATCCACAGCTCTTGGGAAAGGGAGCAAAGCCTGCCTCGCCAGAAGCCTCAGCACTGCTGAGCAATAAATAATTGGGAAAAAACCCCAAAGCCCCAGACCCAACCCACCTCTCTCGCAGTGGAATTCTGTGCGCTGCACTACACACCTTGCTACTGAATCAACTCAGGGAACCCTCATTAAAATCAGCAGGAAATAAAAACGTGCAACCCTCAAGATACTTATTCCCATTTTTATCTTTTGCTCATGTCTCTCCATACCATTCTCAGAGGGCAGTCTTAGGGGATTTCAAGAGCTTGAACTCCTGACTTCCCCAACAAGAAACCCCAAGAGAAAATAGATTAAAATTAAAGCAAATTTAAAAATAAAATGATCAAATTCCCAGCATATTTTAAGTCACAGAAATTAAAAGCAGAAGTGTATCTTGTTTTTTAAATGACAGCTTACCAGGATCTTTGTTTTGTGATGACTCAAGAGCATAAATGCACCTAAACAATTTTTCTAAGGCTTCTTCCAGTTAATTGCTAGCATTTTTTTTAAAGAGTTTTTTTTTCCTTTTCACATCCTAAATTGGTATTTGAATTAGCAACAGGTTGCAGGAAGTCTTGTTGTCAGATAGGCTGTAGTACAGCAGTGTGTATCATTCTTTCCCAAGCATCAGATGCTCAGTTTTCCAGGACTTTTTCCCAAGGATGGCTAAGGTTTGCAGCGCTGGACAAAGCGTGGATAGAGACAGACATCTCGGATATGGTGTCTGTTCAGAATCCAGGTCAGGAACCGCTCCAATCCCAAACCGTATCCTCCATGAGGGCATGTACCGTATTTTCTCTGTGAAATTCAGGAAGGGGATATTACACGTTTCCTTGTCATTTATAGTTGCACTAATACCACCAGAAACAAACCAACCAGGCCCTGCAAGAGGGGAAAAGCCCCAACTCTAGTCTCAGACAAGCAGCACGTGTGCTGTACTGACCTGATCCGTGTACCAGTAGTACGGTGTGGGATCGATGCCCTCTCTCTTGTAGCCCTCGAGCAGCTCCTCGCTGTCCCAGGTGCGCATGGAGCCCCCGACGATCTCACCCACGTTGGGCATCAGCACATCCACCTGCAAGGCACCACAGCACATCCGCTTACAGCAACGCTGCCACAGCAGGGGAGCACACACAGCCCGAGCCAGCCACGCCAAGGCACCCCGAACAAAACCTGGCAAGGATTCTCCAAGGAGTTTCCTGGAGCACTCGTGCCCAGCAGCATCCCCCCAGTGCTCCAAGCTACCCCCGCAGGTAAAACAACTCACAGACTCGGTGAGGCGCGAGTCATCGCTGCAGCGCTGCATGTAGAAAGACTTGATCTCTGCAGGAAACCGGCACAGCAGGATGGGCTCATTAATGGTGTCTGTCATCAGTCTCTCAGGAGCCTCGGGAATATCCTACAGTTAGAGAAGGCTTTATTAATATGCAGCACCAAAACAACTCCCATACTTGAGTCCCACATGAAGCAGGCATAAAAGGAAGACAGGTTCAGACTGCACGTGTCCACACTTTCATCCTAATGTACCTAAATTCTTAAAACAAACTTATTTTAGAAGAAATACATTTATATATAAAAACACACATGTCTGGGGGAAAAAAAATCTGTTCAATTAAAATCTAAGTCTCTCCAGTATATGAGACAGAAAACTGAGGGGAAAAAAAATCCTGGCTATGCTGTCAGGTTCTCCTGAGCTCCTTCAAACAACTGTCTCACATGCTGGAGAAGTGTGGCCAGGGAACTGATGACAGGTGACAACACAGGTTTTTATTCCAGTGTTTAAGGACATCAGGTCAATTCCCAGCCCACAGCTGCATTCCTAGATGACATTACTCCACCTCCCAGCAGGACGTTACCTCCCCAAACTCATAGTAAGTGCCATCTTCCTTCTTCACATCATGTTCCTTCAGCCACTCGATGGCTTCAGCGTAGTTCATGCGTCGGAAGGGACGTCTGGGGGGCTGGAAACCCTGTGGATAAGAGCAAAGACAGGTGGAGGAGCACCATTTTAAAAGGGGTACTTTTCTAGCTGATCAGCACGTCCACAACCCTTCCCAGCTTGCACATCATCAAATTATCAAATGATCAAAGTACTACAGTACTACAACATTAGAACCAAACACAACTGTTCCAAGCCCAATAAATCTCACAGATCAGCTGGCAGGAAAGATAAGGGAGAAAGTATTTCCAGAACTGATTCCTGTTCTGTATGAATTCATTGCCCATGGAGGTATTCCAAACTGAGCTGCTAGCAAAGGTTACATGAGCAGAGCCACAACAGGACATTTTCTCTTCCCGGTGCTCAAGAATGGCTTTAGAACCCTCCTCTGTGAGGTGTGCTTCTGCTACATCCCACCTCCTGACCCATCTCAGTCCAAATCTAAAACTGAACATTCCACAGTGTTTATCAGGAAACAGGCCAAAACCCCAGGGATGAGCGAGTTTGCGTGCTCCGTAATGGAGATCAGGTGTCTTTCAAAGCCAAATCTTCTCTGCAAAGGCAGAAGACAAAAGGGCCCTACACATGAGAGCAGCTTCAGGGCTCCATGTTCCAAGGGAGGAACTGAAACCCCACTTGTTTCATTGTTCCCTCATGCTCCATCAGCAAGCACCAGCTGGTCGATACACGATCTCTGGGGTGGAGGTTTTTATTCCACTGGCACAGCACACACTTCCATAAATCCTGGCACACTGTTGGCTCCTGGAGCGTGCTAGCAAGGAACATCTTCCCCCACAGTTCCCTGCTTTCATCATTACCAGCCTTGCAGATTTTTCATTCTTACTATGTTTCATATTCTTATCATTACAAATAGTAACTAAGCTCACTGCCATGCCCTGCATCTCCCAAAGGAATGTGCTGAGTAGCAAAGGTTTAAGATCCTATTTTCTTGGCTATTCCCATTGCTACCTACCGGGTTGAGGTCATACAGTAAGCTCGCTGCAGGTGATTTCAGGATTCTGTCTACGACATCACACACCAAGTTCTCCAGGCGGTCCAACAAGTCCTCAAAACTTATAAAAGGACATTCCGCTTCAATGTGAGTGTACCTGAAACAGAGCCACACCATCGCAAAGTCACATACAAGCAACACGTCTTTAGCTATGAAACAAACCCATTTAAAAAACCCACAACCCAAACACACACTTTTGACCCCCTTTTACTCCCACACTGTAAAGGAAATCAAGCTGTTTAAAAAAAACAAGGACAACTGTCCATACTCTGCCAAGTGCCTGCGGGTCCTGGACTGCTCTGCTCTGTAGGACTGAGCAATACAGAAGACATCTCCCAGAGCTGGCAGGCAGGTCTCCAGGTAGAGCTGGGATGACTGGGTCAGGTATGCCTCTTCACCAAAGTAATCCAGCTTGAACAGGGTGGAGCCTCCCTCCACCTGCGTCTGCACTAAGGTTGGTGGTGTGACCTGTTGGAGAGCAGGGCTGTCACTGCTTGAGTGAAGAACTGAGGACATGGATGAGACTCAGGGCACTAGAGCAGTCACCTGCTGACCAGGGAACACACACTTACTTCATAGTATCCGTTGGCAAAGAAGTGATCCCTGAAGGCCTGCACGACCATGGAGCGCACCTTGAAGATTTTGGACATGTTCTCGCCTCGAATCATCATGTGCCTGTTGTTGAGCTGCACATCAACCTCTGAGTCCTCATTGAGCAGATTGTCAGCCCCTCCTGCCGGGGCCAGGCCAATGAGCTCCCAGTAATCACAGCTCAGCTCGTGGCCTCCTGGAGCCTGCCAGTGGGAGAGAAACACTGGGGAAAAAGTCCACTGCTTGCCCCTTGGATGTCTTTTCACAAGGGCCTGGAGTGATGGGACATGGGGGAATGGCTTCCCACAGACAGAGGGGAGGGTAGATGGGGTATTAGGAAGAAATTCTTCCCTGTGAGGGTGGGGAGGCCCTGGCACAGGCTGCCCAGAGCAGCTGTGGCTGCCTCACCCCCCGAAATGTGCAAGGCCAGGCTGGACGGGGCTTGGAGCAGCCTGGGACAGCGGAAGGGGTCCCTGCCCATGGCAGGGGGTGGGACTGGATGAGCTATAAGGTCCTTCGAACCCAAAGAGTCTGTGACTGAGTTCTGCTCTCACCAGCTCCCCCGTGTGGGTCACAGCTGCCTTCCGCCCCTGACAAATGGCATTTTTAGTTCAGTCAGGGCATTTTCAGGGTAGAAATGCGGATTTCTTTCAAAGGCTAACCCACAGATTTTTACCAAAATGTAATGGTGCATGCTCACATTACCTAGCCTTGGGTCAATCCTATGAACACATCTCAGTAAAAGAGACGTGAAAAAATTCTCAGCCTCACAAAATAAAAACTGAATAAACCTGCTAAGGAAAATGAAGCCATGTCATTTATTTAACATAGTTCTGCACATTATACTCTAGGAATTGTCTATCAGTGGAAAATCGTTTCAGGCAGTGTCTCACACCGAATGGTGGGTGACAGCACAGCTTTGGGAGCTTTGCTCTTTCTCTAGCCCTAATTCCATCTGAAATAATCCAATGATTCTTTCTACCTCTGCTTCCCTCAGGACACCGATGACCCGTGAGAGAGGAGAAGCCAGATGAGCTCCTGTACCTGCTTGCCCTGGGGCAGGAGGTTCAGCGTGCCGTACACCACCACGCTGCTCTCCGTGGACAGCACCAGCCCGTTGTAGCACTGGCACTGCAGCGAGACACACAAAGGCACAGGTGAGTAAGTTTTTATTCCTAACTTTCCTACCGCATCTGCTGGAGTCACAGATTAGCTCACAGTCACTTCTAAACAGTTCTCACATTGACAAACTGCACTGGGAGGACATACAAGTTAACAGTAACACAACTGAGTCAGTAGGTTGAGGAGAACTTAACAACATCTATGTAAGAGAACACCAGTTAAGTTATGAACTCTTCAATTAATGACAAAACAGAATCATCACAACTTACCAGCTCATCAGAAAGGACACACTGAAGAAACCCTGTGCCATCTCTCAAGACAATAAACATCAGATTTTTCCCTAGTTAAAAAGAGAAGGAATTTGGTTTCACTATGAGCAGGTACTGGTTAGCTCCTCATTTGGCAGGATTAGCTTAAAACACAGAACAAGTTGAGGAAATTCCGCAGGACTAGCCTCCAAACTGAAAATCCTGTAGGATTTGAACTAAAAAATGTCTGTATGCCCACACATCAGGGGTACCTGTCACTGCTGCAGTGACCATGGAGATCAACCAGAGAGGGCACCTAACCGATGGTTTAAAATTTTGAGACCAGGTGCTGTCAGACTCATTCTGTGTCCAAATTTGGAAGGACACTGTACTTGTTCTATCTCCCGGCACAGGCTCAACAGTGCTCGTGCTTTACCTTGCCTCCGTAACCTATGGATCCAGCCAAAAATCTTCACCCTCTGCCCTCTGTAAGCCTCCAGAGCACTGATCTTCACCTGTGAGGCAGGGAATAAAAGCCATCAAATAGGGGAATGGTTCACCACCTCCTAGGCACAGAGCTCATCCAGACCCCATCCCAGAGTAGCACAGTCTCTGTGCTGACCAGATGCCCTAGCACAGGCCATGTGCCAAGGCACAGGATCATACTCACACACTTGGGTTCTGGAAGACTGGGATCATTCTTGATAACAACCTTCTTAGCTTCCTCCAGGTTCTTCTCTCTTCTCAAAAGATCTTCTGCCTGGTTTGAAAAAGTAATTTATTAAGTAGCTGTGACCAGGCCAGTTGTAAATAACAAGTGAAACAACAGCACCAGTGAGGAACAAGCTGAGGCTTTTTTGGAGGGGCAAGAATGATGATAACACTATAATATTTTTAGAAAACAAAGGTGCTCTGTTCCTTCTGCAGCCTACCTCCTTCTTCTCCTTAGCTTCATTTTTCATCTGCTCCCTGTGCCATAGCTTTTTGACATTCTTCATCTGTGATTTGGAAATGATGGCCCATCTCTAAAGAATTCAAGGAGAGACCAAAGCACAGCAGATTACATTGTGTTACTTCACATCAAGAAACACTAAAATAATTCCCACTAGGAAACCCTTCAATGCCACAGCACCTCATTTTCTTTTTGGGAATCCACATAAATTGTAGGAAATGGCTCTTTTCCTGCTGTCATCAATGCCTAAAAAGGGGGGGAAAATAATCAAAGTGAGCCAAAGTCATCCTTACAGAGCCTAAGCAGGCATCCTGCTTCTGCTCAGGTTGCAAAAATGGGTATGGAATTCACATTTAAAAATACAAGGGCCGTCACTTGCCCCAAAGCACATTCCACACTTCCAAACAAAGCAGGTGTTTTCCACACTCACCTTCAACACAGTCTTGAATGGCTTCTTTTGCGTCCCATCACCGGTGGAGTCGCTGCCCTCTCGTTCAGACACATACAGCTCTTCTGGGATACATGATAAATAAGAGCAATTACTCAAAAAAATTTTTGAGAATTACTCACTGCAGGCGGCTGGATGAGATGACCTTTAAAGGCCTCTTCCAACCCGACACAAACCTTTCTATTATACCAAATCTTGATGGTTATCAGCAGTGATAAACCTTCAAAGGCACCATCTGGTCAGTCAGGATAAGAATTATTTAATATCTTTCACTTTAAAAAAATCAATCCATGCAGTGCGTTCGCTAAAGGCTCAAGGGCTCCCGAGGTACCGAACCCTCGGGATCCACTGGCTGCACATCGGGAACCAGAAGGAGCAGCCCTTCCTGGGAACAGCTTTGTGCAGGGAAGCAGGGAGAGAGGGCCTGGGGACCAGCCAGGGCAGCGCTCGGCTCGGCCACGGCCGGAACCGAAATGAGAAGCGCAGCGACCCTGCCCGTGCCCGGGAAAGGCCCGGCCCGGCGAGCCCGGCGGCGCTGCGGCCGCTCCCGGTGCGCCCCGCCAGCCGCAGCGCCCGGCCCCGCCCGCCCGGCCCCGCACGGCTCCCCCGGGGCACCGGCACAGGCGGGGGGCGCGGCGGATGCGGGGATGAGGGGGACGCGGGGGTGCCGGGGTGCGGGGACCGGGGCCGCCCGGGCTCTCACCGAAGGCCAGCGTCGCCATCCTGCCCAGCACATCCCCCGCCATGGCCGCGGCGCCGGAACTGCATCACGGGCCCGCTGAGCCAACCCGCCGCCGCCTTGCGTCAGCCAGCCTTCCCTTCCCTTCCCTTCCCTTCCCTTCCCTTCCCTTCCCTTCCCTTCCCTTCCCTTCCCTTCCCTTCCCTTCCCTTCCCTTCCCTTCCCTTCCCTTCCCTTCCCTTCCCTTCCCTTCCCTTCCCTTCCCTTCCCTTCCCTTCCCTTCCCTTCCCTTCCCATGGGCGCAGGCCGGGCCATTCCTCCCCCGGAGGTGCTGACACGCCGGCGCGGTCGAGTTTAACCCCCGGACTCACTGCAAGGGAAGCCGTAGACTTTAGGATATTTATTAGCATTACACTTTTGAAATGTACATTCCATTGAACGAGAGCTGTAGGTCATGATTTTTACTATAAAACCATTTCAATAATTAGCTTTAGTTCGGGAGGGGGAAGTAGATAAAAGTGAAACATTCAGACACCTCAACTTGAGTAAAGAATGTGCAAATGTAAGGAGACTCATAAAAACACTTTTTACACTGTAAGAACTGAGGCACCAGCAAGTGAAATACATTCCAATGAAAGTGACTGATTTCTAGTTATCCATCACTGACTCTACCCAGAACTGAAATGAATACCTTATGCCAGCTCCAGGGGCAGCTTCCAGAGCCCAGATCTATCCTGATTCCTAATATAATCTGACACTGGCTGGAGTTTATTGCCAGAGATCTCCTCAGCTCAGCTGTGACAGCTCGGATGGGAGCATCCAGGGCCCTCTCCAGGGCTGAACACCCCATGTGCCATCCTGTCTGAGAAGTTAATGAAATGGAGCACACAAGGGAAATTGCTTTCAGAGACAAATATGAAATGTAGATGCAGTTTTATACCAACATAGTATTAAAAAGTGAAAAGTCTGCAATTCCAGGTATCACTAAAAAGCGACACTGCTGGGTTTCCATTCCCAGCACATGTATCCTTCACTGTCACACAGAGCAGTCACACAAGGATCGGTAGCTCCACGGAGAACTTCTTGGCCTTTCTGTGTTCCCATGTCCTAACCCAGAAACTTCTGCGATAAAACATAAAAATCTTCACATCCTTATGCCACGTGGTTAAAGAAGATCCTGATCCTGAGTTTGTTTAGAACAGTTTTGTGCAATCGCTGGGACGAACAGCTCCTCCCCACCAGGCAGTCCATCAGCTTGTCTCCCGCGTGTCCCCGGAGCCCGTGCCGCTGCCGGCCAGCACGGCGTCCAGCGGGGCGCGCCGCTTGCGGATGCTGCGCCCCGAGGCGATCAGGTCGGCGTAGCCGCGCTGGTGGGAGAAGGCGTAGGCGGAGCGGCGGGCGGAGACACCGCGGCGGAACGCGCTCTGCCGCCGCTTCCACTGCAGCTCTTCCAGCAGGTACTTCCGACGGTTCCTCTGGATCTGCACGCACGCAATCACACATCGGGTCATGCATTAGGACAACATCACCACAGCTTGACCTGTTTTCATACCTGTGTGCTGCGTGCTGGCTAAAGCAGAGCAGAAACAGCCAAACCTATCCCCTACACTCTGACATGTAACCCTGGCCCTCCAGCCCAGCCTAAATTAAACCCAGACTGGGGCCCTCAGCAGCCTCACGGGGTCTCGGTGGGGTCACTGGGTCTCAGCCAGGCACGCAAGGAAACAGTCCCCACTGAGCTCTGGCCAGCCCTGCGCCACTCCTCCGCCCACAGGACCCAAGCCAGGCTTGTGTCGCTCTCCCACCATCACTTACTTGTCTCTAACATTATCATAAAATCCCAGAATGGCTTGGATTGGAGGGGACCTTAAAGCCCATCTCATCCCACCGCTGCCATGGGCAAGGATACCTTCCACTAGCCTACACCTTAGCACTGACACCAGCCCCTGTAAATAAGCACCTGCCCCATTCATCCAAATGACACAGATTTCACTCACTTTATCGCTCTCCAAAGGCCAGATTGTCATGGATAAGAAGCGCTGTGCCACTACAGGCAGTAAGCAAATAGCAATGGATAAAATCATGGTAAGCCAAAGGTATGGCTGTCGCAGAGCATTCGGAGCAGTTCCTGGGAATAAAAGGAGCAAAAGTTATATGTCTTAAACATAAAAGTTTATGAGAAAGCTACATGAGGCAGGACTGAGAACCACAAACCACCAGGACTGACCTGTGAACTGAAAGCCAGAAGGGAAGAGAACGTGGATTCCAGCACTGTGAAAGTCAAATGTGATCCCAAAGTAAAGTGCAATACTCCCAAATACTGAAAAAGCATTAACGAAAGTCCAGTAAGATGTATCCAGGCCAATCTAAAAGCAAACAAAAATGCCAAATGAGTTCATTAATTCCAAATAATGTCAACTACTTTCTGCATGTTGTTACCTTTATAGCAGAGAAATTTAGAACAGTGAGCAGAAAGCGTTCTCAGAGCACCATAGCTCAGGAAACCAAGCTTACTTGCCTGAAAATTGACGACAAATATCAGAGAGGATGCTGCTGTGACAGCAAAGGACTGATAATCTGCAGGGGCTTCTCCATCTTGCCCCATAGATTTAAGGTAGGCTCCGTATGGGATGAAGAAGATGATCAGTGAAGTTACAGCTCCATGGAGCAAACTTAAAAAGAACTTCTTGTAGTTGAAAAGCAAATCTCTCTGGCCCAAAACATAAAGTCTGGGGAACCGAAGGCTCAGTTTGTCGCTCACGTCCTTAATAAAGAGGAAAAAGCAAAAGGAAGTTGTTGTGAATTGTTATTCTCAACATGAGCTTTGAAGAGTGAGAAGCTGAACTATACAGTGTCCCAACGGGAATGACAGATCCCTTTCTCTTTCCAATAGCACTGATGTGCACAGAGTAGCACAAAAGGAAAGCATTCTTAAAAGCCACAAAACCAAGCCCCTCTTGTTTCATGGACAAGGCAACCAGTGTAATTTAAAGACCTGGTGGTAGATGCCTTTGGATTCATCTGTTTTAACAACGTGGGGATACCTGGTCGAGCAAGCCGACAAGCAGGACCGGGAGACTGGAATACAGCACGTTGTACAGCGTGATGAACCAGTCCTCATAGGCTGTCTGCAACAGAGGGGGAATTGCAGGACTTAGTGATTTCATTTTATTACATCCTTCCCCTCCAGTTCCTGAGAAAACTCACATGTGCTCTACTACAGCTCTAAGTTCCCTGTCTTGGTGTTCACCCAAAGGCAGCAGCACCTTGGCTCAAGGCTCTGCTGAAACTCTTTAGTCTGTGAGAAGCTGCCCCACTCCTTCCAAACCTTCCTCCCCATACAACCACAATCCTGACTCTAGTGCTCTGGAATCAAACCCAACTGCTTGTAACTAACTCGCTCAGTGCTCATCACATCCTCCTGCAGAAATCACTGGTGACAACTTCACGTTCCTGACACTTTGCAGGTTAAGCCTTTGCTGTTCCACAGTGACAAAAGCATCTGCTTGTTGTTATCCCACACAAGCACACCTTCCTACCTGGGCAGAGAAGCCATTGAAGAACGAGTACCAGATGTGGACTAGTGTGAAAGCAAAGTTTTTGTAGAAGAAGTATCTCAGAAACTTGCACATCCTGATGTACGACCAGCGCCCATGGACCAGCAGCAGCCGCTGGAGGTAGCGGAACTGTCCGAAGGAGTAGTCACTGGACATGACAGCCTGCATCCCCTCCTGGCCACTGATCCCAACTCCAATGTGGGCAGCTGGGTGAAGGAGACAAACACCACACACTAGGTTGGACAAAGGGACAGGAACATGACTGGGGCCACATCTCTATGTCACCTGGATTCTCTCAGTGCTTGTTCTGTCAGAATGCACCTGGGAAATTCAACCAAAGGAGAACCAAGCAGTGAGACAGAGTAAGTAAAGTCCTAAACAAACTGGCCAGGCAGTTTACAAACACCCTCAGGACATAAACCCTATCCCAGATGTTTTTTTTCTCACTGGGATCTCTTGGGAAGCTGTTCAAAGAGTAGCAGGTACCATCCAGGGTGGCTAATGCCACCAGGCAAGGGGCAGCCAAGCTACTGCTTTGGTCTTTATATTACACTTCTGTAACGCACAGCATGAGAACAGACAGGATTTGAGTCCCTGCTCAGGGAATGTCTACGGAAAAAAATAAAATAGATCAGAAAAACCACTAACCATTTCCTAAAGTTCTTCCTCAGAAAGGGAAACAGGCACAGAAGCTAAAAGCCCCATGGCAGCAAAGCAGATGGAAGAGTCTTCTGACAGAGAGGGACAGTGTAGAGACCGCAGGAGCAGGCCAGAGGAGATCTGTCCTAGCGAGAGAGCTCCATAGCTGCCTTACTTTTGATCATGTTCACGTCATTGGCCCCGTCCCCGATGGCCAGGGTGATGGCCTTCTTGTACTTCTTCACCAGTTCCACCACCATGGCCTTCTGCTTGGGCGTCACGCGGCAGCAGATCACAGCCCTGCACTCACAGGCCAGATCCACAAAGTTCTTCTGCTGCTGCTCCTTGTAGGCCTCTGCCCTTCTCCTTTTCTCAGTTTGCTTTTTCTTCTCTTCTGCTGTTCTGGGGAATTTCAGTTTAAGTTTCTTTTTCTTCTTTTTCTTCTCCAGTAGGATTTCATTCTGTGGGGGAAAAAAAACTTACTATGTTCCCTTCTGCACCATTTCCAGTCCTACTCCAGGCACTGCCTAACAACACACCTGAGGTCATTATGCTCCCAGCATCCATTTCTGGCATTTTAATGAACTGCTCGTGCAGACAATGGAACAGAGTCCTCAGTGAGGGACACTGTATCCTGGTGGTGCCCCAAAATCTCAAACACTCAGGAGAACAGCCTTTGTACATACCAGCCAGGAGCCAGTGATGATTAGAGCCCGATCTCTGCTGCCCTGGAAGAAGGGCTCGTTCATTCTGAGAGAGGAATGTGGACTGGATCCAGCCCTGTTCCTCTGGTTTTCCAGCCTCGTTTGAAGGAGAGCACTGGAAGAGAGGGGGAAACTATTACAGAAAAGTCAAAGATAAACTTTAAGCTAGGTCAGTCCCAGACTGAAAATCCTGAAAATGAACTCCTCTGTGTTTTCACTTGCCTGGTCTCTTCTCCATAGCAGATGGCTGTTTCCTCTGTTAAGAGTTCACAAGAAAATCCAATATTTTCAGCAGTTTCTACAAAAAAAATTAAGAGAAGAAAGTATTTACTGAAAGTTCTGTCACAAGTAATTGTTGGGAGCAGCTAGAAGCACCTCAAGTGCTCTTAAGTAATTTTCAATTTACATTTCAGTATGAGAATTCCCTTTCAATACCACAGTGTAGACGAACATGAAAAAAAATCCTGTTTTTAGCTCTTTGGCTGTAAGCAACCCCACCTTTTTTGTCACCAGTAAGCACCCAGATTTTAATGTCTGCTTTGGAGAGTCTGGAGATAGTTTCTGGAACTCCATCCTGTAGTTTGTCTTCAATAGCCGTTGCACCAAGCAGCTGGAAGGGATTTGAAATACAGGTGGTTAGTAGCATTGAAATATGTTTCTTTCAATATAAGAATTGAAATGTACTAAAAATGTACAGCTCCTTACAATCAAGTTTTTTTCTATTTCCTCATACACTTTGTCCAGAGCTTCATCTCGGTGACTTGTAGCTAAACTGGCCTCCACAAATTTTTTATTCCACACTTCAAATTCATCCTGGCTTATGTCTCTATAGCACAGGCAGAGTGTCCTGAGAGTTTCATTTGCAAAGACCTGAAAAATCATTAAAACCACACATACCCACAAAAGAAAACTCTTCATTTGCAATCCAAACATGAGAGTAAGAGCATGAGCATTTGACAAGTGTGACAGAACAAGTCCAACTTTCAGAACCAACTGCAGGTTTTCATTTGTGTTAATATCTTAGGAAAAGGAAATTAATAACACTATTGTCAGAAATAAACCATTTTTGTTTTAAAAACAGCATACAAAATACAAACATACATCGAGTGCTTCTTCTGTGGCTTCTCTCTTTGGATTCCTGGGGTGCAGCCTCTCGTAAATCACCGTATCAGCCCCTTTGCAATACAGCCTGATATTGCCACCAGATTCTCTTACTGTGGAGGGAAACAGCAGAGGTGGCACACTTACATAAAGGAGTAATTTCAGATTGGATTTTTCAGCCAACTGCCAAGAACCAAAAGTACAAGATGGCATTTCTTCTTCAGTGGACTCAAGTGCGTCCCAGGACTGTCACACAGCTGTTAGTTCTTGACTCCAGCTTCCCTTGCACGTCCCTTTTCATCCCTGAAATACAAGTGACTTTCTCCATGCAGGCTGGTGGCAATCAGCTTACCAATGACAGACATCCGCTTCCTGTCGCTGTTGAAATCCAGTATGGCCAGGACATCGTAGGTCCTCTTGACCCCCATCTCACTTATCGTGATGGTGTTCTGTGTTCGGGAGAGGAAAACGTACCCGAAGTTCCGGGCGGCCGTCACCAGGGCCCCCTCGTCCGGGGAAGCTGCCTGGTAATTGAGCTGACCTGTAGGATTGCAGCCAGGACACACCTGAGGAAACAGCTGGACACTGCTGCAGCACCCGACAGCAGTGCACAAAAGAACAGGGACCGTGGACCCCCCCATTCTGTTACATGTACTTCCCAAACGGGACCAGTCCTCAGCCTGCTTCCCTCCACGGATTAAAGCAAAAACTCCGCATTTTCTGCCTCAATATCTTAATTTCTTAGTCCAGTCATTTAAATATTTTCAAAAGAAGATCGAAAAGACAAATCCTTGGCCAGAGACACCAATGCAATGAGTGGAAACAACCCCAAAAACATTAGGAGCAAGAAAGGACAGGACACTGTTGGTTTCACAGAGATTTTACAAAGATGGGAGTAAAGCAATATTAATATTCCGTGTTTTAATCGAATCTTCCAACCCTCTGTTTCATATCCATGAATTCAATAGCTGATTACCTCTGCATTTAGTTTTGTTTCATTTAAAAGGGCGGCCTAACACTCCTCCCTTATGGGATCAGCATTAGTTGTGGATCTCTCCCTTGTGGAACTGGTTTTGAATTACTGTTTCCTGCTACACAGGGAAAACAATACTCACCATCAGAAGTGTCAGCCATGACTGTGTGACAAATAGCAAGCAGAAAAAAGAACTTCTGGATTTCTGGCTCCTTTCCAGACTTTATTTGCTCTATCAGATAGTGATCATAGAACAAGAACTTTCCATCTGCATACACATTCCAGCTGAAATCTACTTGCTGCTTAGAAAACAGGGGGAGAGAGTTTGAGTTACCATGGTGCCATTGCTTTGTTCCCACTTGCACCTCTCCGCACCTTGGCAAGGGAATGTTCCCATTCCACAGACCGGGATGCAGCGGTGGCTCGGATGAACTTACCTCGGGGTGGCTCTGGAGCTGCCCCGCTGCATCCCGGCAGTCTCCTGCAAGGCAAGCACCCACAGTCAGGGGGACCAGGCACAACAAAGCTTTCACCACAAAGTAAAACATGTCTAGAACATGTATGGCCCTAGGACTGGAAGGAAAGGAAAAGGACAAACTGCTGCTCTTACTAAAATCTCCTTGTCTGTTTCTAGACTTTGTCCCCAAAGCATTTCTAGTGAAAGTAAAAAATAATAATAAAAAAATATTAAATAAATAATAAAAATAAATAAATAATAAAATAATTTGCACAAAAAATTGTGCCAATTACTGATTTTCAGTTTTTCTGAAAACTGGGAAGTTCCCACTAAAGTTCCTCAATTTCCACTTTGTAAGTGGGAAAACCCCAACAATTCAACCCTATGTGCCAGGTCTGAATTGCGGAAGTTCAGTTGGAACTAAGAGAACTTGTATGCACCTGATCTCCGACAGGCATTAAAATTTCTCCTCCTCCTTCTTTGCACAGGCTTTGCACAGACTTACCGTATCTTTGCCCATTTATGCAACACTTTTTAAAGGTCATGATGTTCTGTGTAAGGGTTCCAGTCTTGTCAGAGAAGATGTACTGGATCTGCCCCAGCTGCTCATTCAGCGTGGTGGTCCTGGCCTTGGCAGCCGTGTCCTTCTCAGCGTAGTACATCTGCAGGTCCCAGTTGATGAAATAGCTTTGGCCAAAGCGAATCACTTCCACACTAAATGAAAGAGGAGGAATGTTCTCACTCCCAGCTGCAGCTCACAGTTCCACACAATGACACCTCCTCAGGTATTGCCCTACCTGACATAGAGGGAAATGGGAACCATGGTGTTGAGGACAATGATGTATCCCCAGAAGTTGAGGAAGCCCCGGTAGGCAGGGCTTAAGTCCTGTGCGTCGTAGAGGTACCAGGAGGAGTTTCCAATCTGCTGCTCCCAGTAGGTGTGTCCGATGGCCAGCCCAGCCGACAGAAGGATAAGGACCACGATGATCTACAGGGCACAGAGAGGCCTCTCACACTTCAGAAACATTTGCTTGACTTAAATCCCAATCCCCATGCTCCAAATGGAATATGACAGGTATTTGTGAGGAGAAATGGAGCAAACCTTTCCCACAAAGGCACCTTTTAGATTTCCTCCTACTCCATCCCAGCTCAGCAGGCCAGAACATGTTGAAACATATTTATTACACACACACAGGAAGAAGCTGCCTAACTTTTCATTCGCTCTTCACTTAAAATGTGAATTTTAAACAAAAAGGCTTACAGTATAAACCATGTAGTTCATAAGGGAGTCAATTTTTGTCCTTTTAAATCTTGTCTTTCCACTATTTTTCATTATTTTTGTGTCAGCACCTAAAAATAAAGAGTGAAAAATTTAAAAAAGGGAAAGATAGAATAAGCAAACACGTCGGTATTACAGTTTTACCAAAGTGGGACATGAAATACAGTTGATGTCTATAGGATGAAGATTCTTTTTCACTCTACAGGTGTGCTTTTAATGCAGAAATATTACATACCTGCAAATATGACCATTCCATGGCAGAAGTCCGTATTCCTGATCTTACAGCCACGCAACAAAATCTTGTCAGCATCAAGGGAATAATTTGAGTCTCTCCAAGATAATGTTCCTGTAAACTTATCCAGCCGGTTATTGGGTTCTTCACATTCAACCAGACCTAGAAAATTTAAAGGAGAATGTGTTTAATGTACAAGTTAAATCCAAATGCATTGATTTGTACCCACTATAGAAGTAGCTTTACTTTTATTGACTTGCAAACAATCTGAGCTATGTTTTAAGAGCGTTAGGTGTAGAACTGTACCAACCATCAAAGTCTGCCAAGGCACTTTCTTCCTGAAGGTGTCTGTGTGTCACCTCTAGGGCCATTTTGAATTTTAAGTTAGTCTCACTAAGAAGAAAGGATAAAAAGGTGATTTTATTAAAACCATGGATACAGGAGAGAAGTTTAAAAACAATTAACCTAAGGTACCACTACTTCTCTGGACAACCTATACTAAAGTAAAAATAAATCCATGTCCTTCCCCCTTTCTTCCTATGTCACATTCTCCAACAGTTTTGATGTGTCTGTAGCACTCCAGTGGACAATTTTTAATGATTCTTGAATTGTGGGAATCAGGAGCTGAATACAGTTCCCCAGGTGTGGCTTAACAAGCAGACTCTGACGTACACAATCCTTGCTCTTTTCCTAGTCAGCCCAAATTAACTCCAAGACATGCTTAAGTAGAACCTTACCCATCCAGTTCAGCTGTCTCCACGTAGCACAGACTGTTTGGTTCTGAGCTGGACAGCAGCAAAATATCAGCCTAGAAAACAAATAAATAGACATCAAAGAAAGCCAGGTCAAGATTCCTACAGAAGTCTCCAGAAACATAAAACAAATATATCTGAAGCACTTACAGGAATGAAAGTATTTTTCTTCAGACGAATGACATCACCAACTTTAATATCTTTCCATTTTGTGGTTTTGAACCTAATATCAAGATAGTTTAATAATTATTACTCTTTAATCTAGAACACTGTGCACTCTATAAACCTTAAAATACCAAACTCCCCTTAGGAGAAAAAAACTGGCCTCTTGGTATGCTGTGGGTTTGCTTTTGGGAAACTGCAATTTAGTTGAGGGTGTACAGCTCAGGAGTCAACCTACCTCTTCTCTTCCCACTTCACCTAGTTATGAATTCCTGTCCTTCTCTCCAAAGAAGTTGCTCTTAGCACGGATTTAGTGCCAGAGAAGTAACTTTAAATTACTCCTTTAAGCAATTCTCTTCCAGCTTCAGTTAGATTTTCAGGTAGGCAGTGGAGAACAGAGCTGAACCTTTCCTATCATCTACAGCTTCAGAGCTGTGACAAAGCTTAGCAACAGGGCAACGATCATCACTTACAGAGCTCAGGGGGGAACACACAAACCTTCCATCCTTGATGACATCACATTTCCTGTTATTGACCTCATTGTCCATCCTGTGACGAGCCTGAAACCAGAGCAAAGAATGTATTCCCTGCTCTGTGTCAGGAGAAATGAGCTACACTGAGTGGGTTTTGCTTTTTATAGTAACAGAACATGGTTCTTACAATGTCATCTGCCAGGTCTTTGACTGCAGTTATTCCCAGCACCAAGAGCAAGGGCACCAGTGTTGTGTACCATGACAAGGTAGTTATTTGGGGAATCGACTACAAAAGACCAATAAAATCAGTTCAGTACAGGATCATCAATCAAACTTAATTCAGGGATATTTCAAAGTGATCTGACTAGAGAAAAAAAACAACATATCAGAGAGAATTTTACGTCAGGTTGTGAATATGAACAAAATTCTGTGGGAAGAGTTTGGCTGTTACCCTACCTTGGAATCAGCTTCCCTTTAACAATTGCACTGGCTCATATATTACGTTGGTGTTTCTGATTTATGACATGAACTCAAGAAACATCTTTTCCTCATGAAATTCATGAGCTCTACAACGAGTTCATTCTAATACTGTGCAACTTGCTCATCCCAGAACTCTGCCATAGCTCATCCCAGCTAATCCATATTTGTTGCAGGTTTCTGTTATGATGGGTTTGATCTCTGCAGCAGTTCAGACAGTGCCCCTCAATTCCCTGACAGGACAGCACTGAATTGTGTCATAAATATTATTGAGCTCAAATTCCCTTCACAGTGAGTATTCTCCATCTTGCTTACCTGCAATATGAGAAGAACAAGGAAGTAGAAGTTGGCTGCTCTCTTAAACTGTTCAAACAGATTCAGAGGTAAAAAAGTGATGGGGTTGTACTTGTATGTCTTAATTGCATTTCCCTGTGGGAGAAATCCAAACGTAAGTCACACAGCAGAGCTTCTCCTTCCAACACAAATGTACAGTGCATATTTTTAAGATCCTAATTCTCCATCTCACCTTAAATACGTCTCTTGATACCTTGATTTTCCATTCCAAAACCCCAACCCAGTTATTCTCCCCCCCACCTCTGCTGGAAACACTGAGGAATTGTGAACGGTGGCTTTTACACCACTCACCAGCCGTCCCAAAGATCTTACGGGGATTAAGGAAACATTCACCCGACAATTAGCACCTCATTGGGATAAGACAATTTACCGCGTATTTGCTTTTCTTGAAGCACAGGAAGATTGTTCTCTTGAAGCCCGGCTGGTCATAGAAGCGCTGATCGTTTGCTTTAACTTGCCAGCTGCAGTCTGGAAGGGACAAAAGGGGTCAAAAACTGTTATAAACATGAGGGAACAAATCTGCCACTTTCAGGTTTTCTCTCAATTCCATCTTTTAAAGGTACTTTCAACTGAACCAAGGCTGGTACCTGCTTACATATCCCCAAGAAAAACTTTTCAAGACATTTCCGGGCTGTTTGTCTTTATTAGCAACTCAAGTATATTCAGAGGTAGGAAGAAGCATTGCTTAACATATGAAAGTTCTGTGGGAAGCCTGCAGAGTAACATTTATTCACGCTGAATTCCCTTCTCTCCCCTCCTTTGGTTTGCTTCTGTGACACCAGCGAAGCGCTAAGCACTCCAACCCGGATGTCTGTCTTTCCGGAAACGAAGAGCTCAGTTCACCTTTTTATTTGATTTAACCACGCTGTGCCATGGTTTTCATTCACACCCATAAAAAAGTACAAATCTGAAGTGCTCCTTTTATTTATTCAGCCACCAGTTTTGTTTGATTGTGAGAAAACCCAGGAACAGGAATTGCATCCATCATGTAATTTTCTGTGCCCGCTCTTTCACAGGCCACTCCTTTCCCTCCCAGATCCTTCAGCTCCCATTCCCTCAAGCCTGCAGCACAGACACCCTGCTACTCACAGCCACACTCGGGCCCTGCCCACATCCAGGGATCTCATTCCCCACGTTTCGAAGCCGGCTCCCAGGAGCTCTGCCTGCCTGGGAAGGATGAAGCAGGCAGGATTTCGAAATGCAGCTTTCCTGACTCATCGGCCAAGCATCTCCCCCTTTCCTCCAGCCCACAGTGATTGTCCTTAATGGGTGCTCTTCCTGGTTTCACGGCATCCTCTTCACCCATGGATGGGGTGAAACTCCCAGCGGCAGAGGCGTGGGGCCTGGCACGGCTGTGACTAACACTTCAAAACCCAAATTCAAGTGCAAAGACTTTTTATTTTCCACCCACCACAGAGTAAATTCTGGACTGACGTATCTGGACCTTTCCTGTGACTACACAACTTTCATTTCCAGCACCTTGGTTACAAGCCCAGAAGAAAATAGAGAAATATTTATCTTGAATAACCAGGTTTTAAGTTAAAAGATTATAAGCATGAATTGAGAAAGTTACTAAATTTTGTCAAAACGACAGGGCATGAAAGAAAACATAAAGTCTGAATAAACATTTCTTTACCACATTCCATAAACATTGCAGTGTTGATAAAAATGATGGAAAACTGGCAAATTAGGTCTGAGGTAAAACCTGCAGGAAGGAAGCGCCTCAAAACTACCTTAAACTGTAGTGCTAGCACCTAATATTTGGCAAGCTGCTTTGGTAATTCATCAACTTTAAAGGATTTCATTATAAAAAAAACCCCTTAGACTAAACATGTGACAGGCGCTTGTAAAATGAAAACACATAACAGGTGGTTATGAAACGAGAGGTGATCAACTGTTCCCACACAAACAGGAAGAAATCTGTATAAATTAAACAGGCTCTGGTTACATTGAAAATACTCATGTTGCAGCACTGAGAAAAGGGAATTTAAGGGAGCTACAGATGTTTCTTGGGCAGAGGTTCAGAACAGGGATGCCAGAAAGGCTCCTCCCACTGATGTTGCTACGCTGGCGGCAGCCACAGCCTGTACCTGCCGGTTCCTTTGAGCTCCTCCTACTCACTTTTTACCTTTCAGGAAACTCATGAGGCTACAAAATGTGCAGTGAGGTGGAAATCTGCTCTGCACAAGCAGAAATCCAGGGAAAACACCGACTGAGCACAGCAAAATGCTTGCGCTGGAGCCTGTTTCCAGAAGATTGGGTAAACAAGTACCTGAAGGTCTGTCTGAACAGTTCCCAGACCAAAGGCCGTGTACATCCAGGGCCTGCCTTAATTAAGAGGCGGTCACCATGGAGCTCATTATGCAAGGAGCAGTGGCACAGAACTGGGCTGCAGGTTGGAATGAAGCTGAGTTTCGTTCTGACATTTGTTAAACTGAATTGCCATCAATTACTCTTCCAGAGTCAGATAGGCCATTCCAAACCCTACCTGACAAATAAGCACAGAAGTCCAATCACTCCCTGAGGCTTAGCCTCTGCATCCAGGATCATGTACACACCAAATCAAGTTCATGATGTTACCTTTTTTCCCAGGATCTCGGCTCTCCTCGGCATCCCTGCTGGTTTGGTTCAGTCCTGGTTCAGCCCCAGGCTGCCGACCATCCAACTCATCCTCTGTTTCATCATCACTGTACGGCACCACCTCATCGTTGGGCTGGGAATCCTCCTCGAAGGTGGTCTCTGAATCCCTTTCCAAGATCATGCTGCTAGCACCCTGCCAGCATTTTGGACAAGTTAGGAAAAAGAGCTCACGTAGCAAGTGCTGGAAACCACATCTCTAATTTTACTCTGCTGGTGCTGGTCACCAAACCCCACATGTGAAACCAGTTTGCCCAGAACAGCACAGGGCACAGGCTCGGTTTTCCAGCACAGACCAGAGTCAGAGGGCAGTTCTTGTTCTAGCCAGCCCTTCATTACTGTTCTGCTACGTGTAATTACACGCTGCAGCCCCAGGAACACCCTGTGCTCCCAATACAGGACATAGGAATTGGGGAGCCCACAAACACGTGCCTCCCAGTGGCCATTACAGCATGGCCTGAGGAGCCACAGGAGCTGGAGCTCTGCTTGGCCACAGTTGGGACACAGAGCCGGGCACCGAGCACCAGGTCAGACATCCAGGGTTCGGGTCACACAGCTGGTCCTTCATTCCAGCCTGCCCAGCCTCACCCAAATCAGCCTCGCTTCCTCTCTCTTCCCATGGGCTGAACATCAGTGTTTGTCACTGAAAGATCCCACACTTTGGGTGTCCGAACACCCGAGGACAACATGGAGACATTTTGGCTCAGCCCTGAGCTGTATCAGAGGAGGGATGGTCTCCAGCTGAGCTGTGGCCATGCCCGTGTGCCCTTCTGCTGTGCCTCTACTCTGGACATCTCCAGCCATCACTGGGTGTGATCCTAATCCTGAACTACACATCAGCTCCCCAGCTTGCCCCTCGACCTGCCTCACCACCGTGGCGTTGCCTTTGCTAACAAACTCAGCAACCAGCAGGGCCAGCACCAAACCTGCTGACATCCCCCGCAGCCTCTGGTTTTGCAAAGCTGAATCGTCTCCCCTCCCTAATATCTCCTATAAGAGTGAGATGAATATTCCATGAGCACTGACTGTGCTGCTCCGGTGACAGGCTGCTGGCAGGAGCCCAAGGCAGGCCATGCTCCCAAGCCACAGCGCTGCAGGGCCCGCCCAGCACAGACTGACAGCCCACAAAATACACCAAACTCACCAGGCTGAGTTTACAGGAATCCACACAACTTCTCCCAAGACCCACCCAAGCTGTTGGAGGCTTCTCCCTGATGGAATTAGCCAGAAGTATGACAGCAGGTCACTAACAGAGGTGTGGAACCTGAGACTTCTGTGACAGATCATGTTTTCCTAAATAGCCTTGGAGTTAGGGAATACATCTCAAGCTCCAACTCAGGCCCCTGAATACCTCACTGTGATATTTTGGTTTATTTCTCCTCTTTTTGGCTCTTTAGCTCTTTCTGTCCTGCTAACACCTCTCATGGAGACTGCTGAGGGAAACAAGTTCCTCACATGCACAGTCCCTAGAACACAAAATGCCGTCAGATCTTTGATTGGCTCTCACTCTACAGCAACCAAAACAAGCTCATATCCCTGGCACACAGAGATTCAGCTGTCAGTCTATTAATCTTTACTGATTAACTGCTTAATGATTAATGAACTAATTAGTCATGCGAAAGGTTAGATGAGATATCAAAAACATGCTGCTTTTGCTTTGCATTACAGATGCGTGGCTGCATGGCAATTCCTACAATGCCACCAGCAGCAGCCTGTGATGCTGACTGGGAACACACTGGGAACACACTGGGAACGGATGCCAGTGAAGTGATCTGCTGGGGTAAGGTTAAATTAACTGTAGTCACTTTCCCTCCTCAAAGAACTAAACTGCCGACTGGAAAACCTCGTTAAGAAAGGCGATCTCATTAAGTGTTACCCTGCATGCAGCACAAGTGCTCTGTGCTGCGGGCACACCATTAGCATTCTGCAGGAGGCAATGGAATGGTGCCCGGGGCTGGCCGGGAGCCTGCAGAAAAGCTCCCACAGTCGGGAGAGTGATGAGAACTGCTGTGGGACCCAGGGCAAAGGAGTCCTCCAGTGACAGCCTGACAAATTGGTTTAGAGTTAAGTTTCTTGACACCTAGTCTAGAAGAAAAGGGCTGGGATGGCAGAGCCGTGTCAGAAGTTCAGAGGAAGGTGGGGAGCGATCATGATGTGAAAGGGGAGATGGGAGGAACTGACAGCATGGAGCAGCAGAGATGCCAACTAATCCTGAGGCAGCAGGTAAGACGGGAGCACACACCCAGCAGCACCTGGATGCAGGACACACACAGCAGAAACTAAAGAGGAACAAACATGGCAAGAAGAGAGGAGCCCACTACTGATTTTTGATGTGGTCACTATTCTGAGGACTGTGGAAACAGTTCACGGAGGGCCTGAGATAGAACAACACAGTTGTTAAACACTGATAAAATACTCAAAGAACACTTTGAAAAGCTGGTTCTTGGCTGCATGGTCCTCATTTTCTAGTTCCTGACTTGACAACAGGGGTTTCACACTGCTTCAGATCAGTTTCAGATCAGAAAACCTTACATTAACCACTTCAGTCTAGAGGAAGCATCAGTTCACACTGCCGGGGCAGGTGGGGAGCAGTGCCCAGCTCCCAGCTCTGCCTCCTAAATTGGGAAATCCTGCTGATCCAACAGCGGTATGGATATGTGGGGAGGTAAAGGAGATCAAAACAGTATTAAGCACAGGTTTAAGTATACCTGACCTAGTTTATTTACTCAAAGGACAAACTCCACAGTGCTTCAGTCCCTCAGGTTTTGTGTCTACTCTTGCCTCAGGGCAAGCACCAGATAATCTGGAATAAATTAAACCTTGTAAAAACTCCATTTACTGAATTTGTTTCAAGGCAGTAAATAACCAAAGTCAATCTTACACTAAATTCTTCTCTGGAGAGTCACTGCACATGACATCACTGCAAGAATCTGGGGTGATTTCCTGCAAATCAGATCACTCAAAGTGCCCTGAAAGTTAAAAAATCCATATAGAACAAGGGACATGTATAGCAAAAGGATTAAAATGCACAAGCCTCACCATTACACACCTGCTGGCCACCACAGCCTGTGCACAGCTCACACCCTGCATGTTCCTGTCCTTGGCACCATATTCTGCACAACCTCACACGCTCTGGCAGTGCCAAGCTTAACAGCTGCTCAAACCTGGCCATGCACTGTTCTTTCAGAACACAACATCAGTATTTTAAGCAAGAATCATAAAGCAAACTCAAACAGTACAAAAAGTAACTCAGAGAGATCCTTCTGAATTGCTTCAGGTCTCAAGGTAAAATAGGACAAAAAAGCTACAGCAAGATGTTTCACTGATTTAACTTGGCATTAAAAAAAGTACTTAAGTGCAAAGCCTGATCCTTAGACATATAAGATTTATTTCTTTATTACATGTTACTGGAGAAGCACCCAGCATTGCAAAACAAAACCTGCTTATGGGAGGGCTGAATACAAACTCCCAAAACTGCGCTAGAAAGCCACGTCCAACATCAACCTCTGCGGTGGGGTTCCCACAAGGACCTTCTGGCAGATGCATGATCACCCCAATTACATTTTTCTTAAGAGAGATCAGTAATTATTCTGCCATCTTCAGCTGTCCCACACTGCTCACCTGACCAGTAACAGAGAGCCAGAGCCAAAATGGGAACACAGACAAAGCCCTGTAGGGAGCAACAACCGAGCAGACGCTCTCAGGGCGGCAACCCCAGCACCCAAAGGAGAAATCAGAGCCCACAGAGCACTTGGATGGCTCCACCGGAGCAGAGGCCTGTATTCAAGGGGCTTGAGTCCATACCCCAGCTTATACCCTGAGAGGTTTCAGAATGATTCTTCATCCATGGGCACAGGTTTAAGGGACGGCTCTAGCAGCACTTGAAACCTGAAGTTTGGAATTGCAAAGACAGTCCAGGATCCACTCTTGGGTCATGATCCACCCTCCAGCCTGATAATGACCCAACTGGTACCAGTTAATGTTCCTACAGTTATTTTTAACTCCCCCAAAACACGGTCGGAAGCCAAGGCCTTCAACAGCAGGGTATTGTGTTTCTGCTGTCCCTCAGGGATCCCAGCCAAAGGCTTTTGCAGAGTATTGGCCTTCACTAAAAATGTATTCAGGAACTCATCTCCCTGGAACCAGAGCTGCTGCAGAGAAACAGGCAAATCATAAACTGGATTTGCTTCCAATAGGTGAGATTGGATCACTGATTACTCAAAGCAGACACGAAATGTTACAGGTAACAAGTGCTTGGACAGGCAGATAGAAGGGCTTCTGAACAACTCAAACCTTCCAGCTAATCTTTATGACATTTTGAGAGGAAAAGAAAACAGCAATTAGAATAGCATGAATCAGCACAAATGGGCCAAGGAAACAACCTTCGCTCCAAACACTACTGAGCTTCAGGTAGATTGCCATGCCAATTACACGCTTAAAGCTGATGAGTTTGTAGAGCTATTTCACACACAACAGCTCCAGTCATGTCCCTGAATGACTACTTTACAGTAATTGGACACCCAAAAATTATATCTTGAAGGGGATGATTTCCCTCAGTCATTTGTTCTGAAACACACTGGCTGTCACATGCACCCCAAGAAAGGTAAAGCCCAGCTCCTGGAATACCCCGGAGAAAGGCGAGCTCAGGAGTTCAGGTACGTACTTTGAGCCAGCGGAGCCTCGAGAGCGTAAGGTAATCAAACCCAGCTCCTGACCCTACACACCTTCCCTGCACTGTGACCCTGGAAACAGTTCCCACTGGAACCTGCCAACACGTGCCTAGCATGAGGTGACTCAGAATCACCCCCAAAAGGTTAAAATTGGAGTGATTCCAGTATGGCTGCAGATAAAATGCTCGAGGGCAAGTCATGCACTCACACAACCCAGGACACCACAACATGTCATACCTGAGATCTCCACACAACAGAACCACCAAAGATTCCAGCTCTCCCTGCAACGTGAGAAATCCTTGGGGATCCTGTTCTGCAAGTGACAGGTCCCAGGTGAGTCAGCCTGGCTGCACCATCGAGTGCTTCGATGCACCCAGCCCCTCATTTTACACACACCATTTTTCAATACAAAGTGTCTCTATTTGACTGACAATACTACCTTAACACAGGCACCCACAACTGCTCTGGAGGCCGTACAAACTCTGAGGATTAAGGACTAATTCCAGCTCCAAGAGACTTTTTAATTGCTATTGTGCACAGCCAACCTTGCAACACCCACAGATCTTTCCTTTGCAAGGAACCACCCCAGTCCCTCCTCCGATGCCATAATGATCCCAATTACCTGCACCATCAGGAGGCAAACACCATGGTAAAACCATAACACCCTGGCACTGCCAAGCTCTGAAAATCTTACTTTAAAAAGCTGCTCTTGCCAAACCTGGCTGCAGAGAGGTGACTGTTCCTGCCCTGAACACACTGCAGACCCGTTCAAGCAAGTGGAGACACCAAGGCCCTGAAACCCTCTGGAGAGAGGAGAGAGTACAGTTTTGTGCTGCTGACAAATGTTCAAGTCCCATCTTGGGGAAAAAAAAAAAAAAAAAAAAAAAAGCAGAGGCTATTGTTTACTCCCCAGTGTAGCTATTTATTAAAACTTGTATGAAAATAAGTATGAAGGACATTACAATATAATTAATTTATCCAGATGAGCCAACAGGATTTGACACAAGGAAGAGATTAACTAGACACCAAGAATTTAACAGAAAATCACCCCGAGAAAGAGAGATCCGCAATCTACAGGTCCAGCTGCCTGAGGCTACGCAAAAATGGTTGAAGACGGGCCATTGGAGAAACGAAATCATCATTTTCCCCGTTATCTGCCCTAGGATTTCTCATTAACAGATCTGCAGGGTTCCATCATTTAAAGTCCAAGGCAAGGTAAGCTATCTTTGCAGAAGATAAGAGGGTTGGTAACCTTTGCTCAAGCTGCAGGTTCCAGCACACTCTGAAGGGGTTTCAACCTGCCCCTTAGAGTGTGTTACCTTGCTCTCAAGTTCCATGTTATACAACAGCCTATCTTGAGGTTAGTAGAGGAAAAAATGAACTATTTTTGTGCACATTTAAACTGCATTGTTTGGAGTAGAAGATTTTTGGAACTTTATAGAGAGTTTTTTTCCTAGCTATCACCCTCACCATCAAAACCAGCAGATATTTTTAACTGGACAAAACAAAGGTTACTTCCTGCCACCAAGATTGAAGAATTCATGAATACACCTTTTCTGACAGCATCTACAATGGACACTGAAGCCATTTTCCTAAACTGACCTTTATCCAATGGAGTGTGTGACTGAAGCCCAGACTGCATCACAGATGCTGGCACAAGCCTCTCACAGAGAATCCCATGTTCAGCTTGAAATCAGGCTCCATCTGCAATGAAGCAATGTAGAAAATGTTTTTTTGGCTGACTTCCACCTTGTGTGCATGCAATAACAAAAAAATATTCTTTAGAAAAATCGTGAAATTAATTTGCCTTGCAAAATTTCTGAAGAAAAAGAGAGATTTCTGCTTGGCTCTCCAGACCTTCCCATGCTGCTCCCCTCCCTCCTCTCAGGGACAAAGTCACTTCAGCAAATGGTTCTTTCCTTGATTTGTTTCCTGTTTTCCTTACACTGCTTCTCCTCACTCCTTTTTTCTTTTATTGCTTTGTTCTACATCTCCCTGCACATCACTGTACCCAAGAGCACCCATGAACTTGCTGAAATTGTCCATTGTGAGGAAGAATCACTATGAAAAGCCAGTGTCCACCAAGGAGACAGTGGAGTCCTGCAACTTTATTCAAATAAAGGGAGAGTCCTCTGGGGCACACCCCTGTGGGGTTTCTCTCTCTCGGTTTTGGAGGGTGCAGCCTCCTTTTATCCCAGACTCCCGGCTGCATATTGCCCTCTTCCTTTCCCCGTCGGCTGAGGTACCAGGAAGGTACA
Source organism: Coloeus monedula (assembly GCF_965178545.1). Classification (NCBI taxonomy): domain Eukaryota; kingdom Metazoa; phylum Chordata; class Aves; order Passeriformes; family Corvidae; genus Coloeus; species Coloeus monedula. The sequence goes on along the minus strand of NC_138821.1, from coordinate 380,071 downwards.
GCCTTTCCGAACCATCTACCACATATTACCCCTTGAACGTGTCATTTTACCCCAAAGTTCAGAAGTTCAGCCTATCTGGCTTCTGCAATAGACTTTGTGTGGGCCCATTTGTCCTATTACCCTAAGGTTCAGAAGTCAAACTGTCCAGGCTCTGTGACAAACTTGTGGCTTGAAGTTGGTGGAAACATTTCAAATACATTAACACCCATACCCTGTTTGTAAAGGCATTAGAGCACGTCTTTCCTATCACCATCAACTGTCAAATTGTCAAATGAAAAACATATTTCAAGTGTATATCAGACCACGCGGGGAAAACCCAGCACACGTTCCAGAGGGATTCTGTAAACTTGCCAAAAAGCAGTGGTATCACAGAGCTCGGCACCTGCTGAGCAGGGCTCAGAATCGGTCTTGAATGAGAATCATGCCCTTCACCCCGACAAGCACAGAAACAGAGAGGTTAAGTGATTTGCCCAAGGCCATTGGGTAAGTCACTGACAGAGCCAGGGTTGGGTTTCAGAAGCTCCTGGCCAACGTCCTGCATTCAATTACAGCTGCACAAAGCATCTCATTTAACAGAGCCTGACAAAGCCCACGCCGAGGAAGAGCATCAAAACCCCTCAGATCTGAAACGACACCAACCGACCCCCTTGCCACGTTTAAGAGCAGGCAAGGCTTCATGCTCAGGCTGCTGTCATTACTCGGCCCTCAAACAACAGCCACACCGACAACAGAGCAGGGAAATAAATTGCAGCTCATTTTAAAATAGCTTCAGTGCAAGTGGTTTTTGGAATTCACCATTCCAAACTCCAAAGCAAAGGTCCAGAACATTCACGCTGTCTTATATGGCAGAATTAAGTGAGAACAGTTTAGAAGTTACCGAAAATAATCTCTATGATACCTACAAGTTAACACAGAGACAAACACAGGCCTGGGACAGTTACGAAAGCAACCACACTCTAAGATGAGCACCAGTGCAGAAGTTGGCAAGGAAAACTTCAAAATGGCCAAATACTACTCGACTTCTAAACCAGGCTTTGAGGAGAAAGACAAACCAAAACCCACACCCAAACAGAAATCTGTGAGCAAGCCTGAACCAGCACAGACACTTACGGGGAGTTAAATCCAGGGACTCCAGCAGCAGCCACACAGATGGGGACTGCTCAAGGGCCAGGTGGCCACCCCAAGTCCCAGCGGCCCTGGTTCTCCACAGCCATGAGCCCAGACACCCCTCAACCCGGAGACCAAACGCCCCGCACTGTTACTCATTACCAGCACCATCCCCTGCCAGAGCTCCCTGTGCAGTTTGGCCTCTTCGGTTTCAAACCGCTGCTGCTGACACCCGAGCCAGCGGTGAAATGCTCCATTAGCTGCTCCATTTAGCACAGCTCCATCCCGACTCCAAGGAAGGGATGCTATTTAAACTATAGGCACAAAGCACGAAAGCACGAGGTAACAGGATCAAGATACCGATTTTTATGTTTTGTTTTTGTTTTCCAAGAAAGCCACTGACCTCACAAGTAACTTTTTCATTATTTCCTGTTCAGAATTAGTGTTCCTTAATGCAGAAACCTATTGCTGCTTTGATGGCTGTATAAATACAGACTGATGAGTAATCACCCGGCAGCCCTGAAGGCTGTTTTCAGCATTTATAGATATGGGGGGGAAAGCCGGGAGCAGGGCAACCAGCCCAAGGCCACGAGAGCGCGTCAGTGCCCGGGGGGCTCGGGGAGACCGGAGGCAGCCGAGCTGCGCTGGCTCCCCGTGCCTTACCTCAACTCCCAGCGAACTCCTGCGCTTTCCTATAAACTTCCAGAATGGAGAGACTCTGCGCTGAGTTCGACGATCACCGGCCGCACATCCCGCGGGTGGGAGCGAGGGGGACGCTGATTCCCGCGGGGTTCGGGTCGGCGCTGCCGGACGCGCTGTCCCGCCGGGCTTTAAACCTCCCAAAACAACGCGTCGGGGTCCCCGCTCCGAGCAGGGGGGGACTGGGAAGGAGAGAGAACGGAGGGGAAGGCGTTCCGGGTGCGCCCGGGGTCAGCTCCGGTCCGTCCTGTGCGGCGGGGCGGGCCGGCACACAGCCCTGCCCGACCCCCGGCCCGCTCCGGGCGCGGCACCTGCGGAGGTGGCGCTGGGCGAACCTGGTGGTGATGGATGCACCGCGCCACCGGCCCGCGGCTGTGGGCGGCACCGGCCCCGGACCCCGCAGCCCCGAAACCCCGCAGCCCGCAGCCCCCGCCCCGCAGCCGCCGCTGGGCGGGAGCCCCCCGGCCCCACCTGTGCCCGCGGGTCCGCGCTCGCTCGGTCAGCGCCTCCCGAGCCTCGCCGGCCCCGCGCCCGCCCCGGCTCCCTGGGAGCCGCCGCCAGACCGGCCGGACGGGTTTCCCCGCTTCTCCGGGCGGGGAGCAGGGAGGGGCCGCCTGGATCGGCCCTGCGCCCGGCCCCGCGCCCGGCCCCGGCCCAGCGCGGCCGCTCTCGCCTCCGCCGCCGCCTCCCTGCTCGGGCTCGGGGCCGGCGGGACCCTCCGGCGGCTGTTGGCACCGTGCGGGGCCGGGGGTTCTGGCACCCGCGGGAGGTGCCGAGGTGAGGGTCCTGGGTGCTCCGGAGGTCCCTGCTGCAGCGCCAGCCCGGGGGAAGGATGCGGCGAAGCTCTGGTGATAGCTGGGACCTCCCTCCTGGCGTTGTTCTAAGTGTCAGGATTGCTTTCTCCCTTCTTATTCACTGGACTGTACAGCATTACAGAGAGCTTTGGAAGGGCTACAGGATTTTAACCATTTGGCCTTTTAAAAGCTGTTGAATGGAACGGACTCCTGGTTCCCAAATCCTTTTGAGGAAGGACTGGAGACTTGAGAGATGCTCAGGAGTGATATTGTTAAGTGATGGTTTTGCTCATTAATTAACAGATAAATAATTAAGAGATAAAGTGGTCATATATAGGGATGGCAGTAGTGCTGTTCTGCCATATGCACATTTGTTCACAAATAATGCAATTTAGGGCAAGGGCAAGTGAAACACAGATACGGTTACTGATCTGATTAAATATAAAAAAATGGAAAATACTCCCTGTCTCTTAAAGTGATGATGGGCTGCTGCTCTGTACTAAAAGTGATCTTTGTTTTGGACTGGCAGGTATTGGAGAGATCACCTGGTTTCTTTTTCAGCAGCAACAATACTCAATTTTCCTGTGCCAGAAAAGTCTTGTTCAAACAGACTTGGTTTTCCTAGACCAAAAATGTGATGCTGAGTTCCAGAGCTGTGTCTTTCAGCACTCTTCTGTTTTACTGGCTGCCTCAAATTCCTCACACCAGAATAAAACCAAAGTTAATTAAAATCAGGAACATTTTGGGTTAACAAAGCAGCAGAGGTTACTTGTGCCTTTGACAATTCCCATTTTGTGCAGGATGTTAATTCCTATTCAGGGTGGAACATTTGGCTTTGACTTCGGTATTCACAAGGCTGCTGCATGCAAAGCCTGGTTTGTGGGACGCACTGTCAGGAAGGAGTTTACTGGAGATAAAAGGGCCCCTTAACAGTGATTAATGGCCCAGCCCAAATATTAGTTTTACACTTACGTAGTACAGGTCCATGTCTGAGGGAAACAGCAGCTGTTCCATACGTTGGGGCCATGAGGAGGAGCATCCGCTGTTGCCCCTCTCAGACCCCGATCTTGGTCAGTCCCAGCAGGTATTTCCAGTTCTGCTTCAGGACTTTTTTTCTCTGTCCTCTCCTTTATTCCTCAGTCTCATCTTTCACTCAGGACCCTTCGCCCCAAAATAGCAACATGTCCTAGTCAAAAATACAATCCTTTCTGTTGCACTGCTCCTTCTCTTCCTCTTTTTCCTTTTTTCCTCCCCCATTTAAATAAAAAACTTTCAGACAAAATTGATAGATTAGAGGTCTTCCTAGGCTAAAGCCCTGTTTCAGTATCAAGAAGGCTGAGCCCAGATCTTTTGGAACTTTCAATTTCCTAACATCGAGATCTAAGAAGGAACCAACAAATCAATAGCAGCCACAGCTCCAGAGATAACCCTCAGGGCAGAGGGATACCTGTGCCTTTGTACCTCTTCACACAGTGATGTGATTTCAGATGGAATATTGTTCACTAAATCAACAAAAGAAGTGGTTTCACCTTGTGCCAGAACCTTAGAATTTCTTCTAAGAGCAGATTAGCAGGAGACTCGTGTTTGTGTACAGGTTTCTCCAGGGAGCTTTTCTCTGCCCAGGTACTTTCCTGCCTCATGTTTGGCACTTGCTGGAGAGAGCTCAGCTTTAAATCAGGCTCCTTTCCAAGTGAATCGTTAATTACCATAGCTGGGGTTAGTGCAGCTCAGCAGAGAATTCCACAACGATGGAGCAGTGACTGCTAAACCGCACTTGGATCGTGCCCCGTTATTCCCTGGATAAGGGACCCTCTCGTGCTTACAGACATACAGAAATCCTAACGCAAATTTCACAGCAAGGACGTGGAGGTGTGGAGATTTTTCCCACTCCAGCTATTCAAAGTGTTGTTTCCTGTGCATTCCCCTTCCTGGCTGTGATCCATCAAATCTATACTCATGGATTTTATACACGTCCATGTTCCTCTAAAACCTCCCCACCGAGCATGGCAGGGACGTTTCCCACGTGGAGGGCAGCTCTTTTCCCCAGGTTGTGAAATCAGGGGTTGACGTTTCTAAGGAAAACAGAACAGGGCCCTTGACTCCGTCTGAATCCGAATCTGTTTTCCAGAGGAGCTCCTGTGTTACTCCTTGCTCCTGCCGACAGATGGGGAACCACACCGCTGAATTCCCGGCGTGAGCTCTGCGGAACAGCATGGACTGACCTGCTGCTTCCAGGTTTGCTGCGGCTCCTGACGGAGCACATTTGGCTTTAAAATAATGCTTTCAAAGCATTAGATCTACATGCTGTCACTCAGGATTAGTTTAGGAAGCAGGAGGGAATGGAGTTACTGGGATCTGGGAAGTGACAAATGCTGCCGAGTTCAATGATACATTCAGAGGAGTAGAATATACACATGGTCTTGCAGGGATATTTGGAAATGAAGGATAAGACTGAGGAACTAAAAATCACTGACCTGAGTTCTGTGCCTGTTTCCATTGTATTTCCTTTCTGAATTTCCTTTCCCCAGAAGAGCTGAACCCATTTAGTCCTGGAGCTGTGCAGGTGTTCAAGCACTTCATTCCTTCTCAGGTTCCCACTTGGAATGTCAGTGGAAAGGTGAGTTTTGCTCACAGATTGGTCTCTGGACCCTTTTGAACATGGAAAGGTTCCCATCAGAGTACACTTAGAAAGTCTTCTTTTTCTGATTGAGGTTTTTTTTTGTTTGTTTGGGTTTGTTTGGTTTTCTTGTTTGGTTTTTTTTGTTGTTGTGGTGGTGGTGGTGGTGGTAGTCTTTTTGTTTGGAGTTTTGTTTGGGTTTTTTTACAGTAGAAGGTTGTTTTGGTTTGGTTTTTTTTTTCCTCCCTATGAGTCTGTGTTGCCACAAATCAAAATTCAGGCTGTTCTGGCTGTCACTCTTCCTTGCTGCATTCTGTCTTCTGTGATGTGTGATGAGTCTTCCCTTAAGGGGGCATTACTCCTGCTTAGCTTTCACCCAGTGTATCCCATTGTTCAGCTCTGGGCAATTGTTTTGGGATATTATTGATTTGATGACTTGCATTGTTGTCTGAACAAAACCGGGCCCATTTGGGGCAATTTGCTGTTTTATTACTTTCTGAGGGAAGGGGATGTATGTTGGCTTGACTAAAGCAGCAACAAAACCCTGCTATTATTTTATGTGGTTTAAAAAGGGAATCCATCTCGTGTTTCCCTGAAGGCACTTCTGTGATCAGGAATTACTACAACATTACTCAGAGCCCTTTGTGCGGGTGTTTACTTTGGGATGTTGTCCCAGATAGTGCACATTGCTGTTCTCCTGACTGGCTGGCCTGAAAAAAAAGATGAGAGAAACCAGTCTGCCAGGCAATTCTAGCCATAATTCCATGAAAATTTGCAGTAGCAGGGGAATCCTCCAGGAGAGAGCGAGGTATCATAGCAATAATATTACTTACAAATTCAAAGCATTGTACAAAGATTAAATCATCTCTGAAGCAATTCCAAGTGATATGTCCTAGTAAAGTGATTCCAGTGACTGAAATGCTGCTCACACTCCAGCAGGCAGGGAATACAATTAAGGAGAAGAAAGTAAGAACACCAAGGACAAATTGTGGCTGCAGGGTATGCATCCAGATGCTCCTAATGGATTATTCTGCCCTACAATTGCTCTCTCACCACATGGGCAGCCTGTCTGGGCAGGGAAGCAGAGGTCTGAGACACAAAAGGAGCAATAGGTTATGTGGATTGTTATATTTTTCTCTATTGCAGGAGTAGTTTGCAAGGAGGACAGCCAGCTCTGTGCACAGATTTCCAGCAATGGTTCCCTGCACATGGGAACAGGTAAGGAACCACTTGTGAGCAGCCAGGTCCTGCCATGGGACCACGTAGTTCTGCTGGAACTGGGAAGGCAGCTGTCCCCAGGATCCACAGGGTTTATCCATCACGTAGCACCATCCCTCTGTTTTACCAGAGACATGTGAAAGTGAGTCAGTTTGTTTGTTTTTGAGGGAAGTTGCTGCTTTTAGCCACCTCGCAATGTCATTTTATGTAACATGTTCATGAGTGGGCCTGTACCAACAGCCATGGCTGTATATATATATACATGTATGTATGTGCGCGTGTATATGTATAGATATATATGTGTATATATATATTATAGAGGCATTACAATAAAGTGGCCACATATATATATATATAACTTGTCACAGCATCCTTCTTCTTTTCCGGGTTTATAGCTTCCATGGCTCTTTTGCGGGCTCCATATACACATGAAAAATAAATTCTTTTGGTCTTTGTCCTCTTCTGTGTACCAAGGAAGGTGCCTTATGGAAGTTAAAATGCTGTTTCCTATAGATGTGATTTCAAGCCTGAAACTAAGGGGAAAGTATTCCAGAAAATTAATCACTGGGCAGAGCTCATGTAGAGCTGTGGCAAAGATTGATTTGAAACAGAATGAGGGCAGGGAGGCGTTGTACTGGCTAGCTGGGAGTTGGACTCTGCTGATCCCTGTGGGTCCCTTCCAACTCAGGATATTTTATGATTCTATTCAAGACTTAAAATTAATATGCAGAGAAGTGTGAGCTAACTAGAAATTCACTCGCTCATCCTACTTTAAGCCCCCATTACTGCTTAAAATGGCTGATTAATGATGTTAGATGGTGATAGCATTCATTTGATTAAACTCCTGAAGTAAGCACAGTGGAAATGCCTAAGCACTGGATTGCTGGTAAATGTGATTTATGCTTTGTGTGTGTTGGTCTATAGAAATGTCAGCAATCTTGATGCAGGCACATCTGCATTAAATTTGTGCAACTTCTTCAAAAGCGCTGCTATTTGGACCAAAACAAATCCATAATATATTCCTGTTATAGGTGTGTGCCCACAGGAGGATGCATCCAGCTCTGGCTGATGAGAAAAGAGGCAGAGCCCCGCCGCAATCCGTGGGGACTCCGTAAGGATGTACAGCCACCCACAGAGTTACACGTGCTGCAGCTTTTGACAACACAGAATACCTTCACTGATGTCTTTTTTCTCTCTCTACTAATCCTCCTCCCACTCAGCAAGAAAAGTAGCTGCACAGGCTCACACAGATGCCACGCTATCAGCCTTACTTCAGAATAATTTAACACATCTCTGGAGAACTGTTCCTGACTCTTGTTTGGGGAGGCTGGGAATCGGGTTCCCTGCAGTGTTCAACCTGTACCCTCAGATAAACAACACATTCAGGTTTTGGTTGGTTACTATTTCCTACTCTTGCTCTCAGAATTCCTGCAAATTGTTGTCTTGCCAGAGAAGCTCCAAGGAGCCTGACTTGGATGGATGGAGCTGTGCTGTCCCCAGCTTCCCTCTGCCATGTGTTGCCATCCCTGTGAGTGTCAGCAGAAATGACTGTGTTCAGAATTTATGAACAGACAAGCAAAACATGTTTGTCTGGCACAGAAATGCCAACCTGCTGAACCTCAGGTAGCCTCGGATGGTGTTTCCGACAGATCTGTACATCTTCCTTGCTGACGAAGATTTATCTCTGGATCTTTCTGTGTCAGAGAAGGAGTTTGTTCTTTTGAGGGTGGTTTGAGTACATGAGGTATGTGATCCCCTCCCTGGAGAGCATGTTCTGCCATTGGCATGAGCTGCTGCCTTGAGGGTCTTCTGGCAAGAGGAGGTGTCACTCACTGCATCCTTCTGGCTCTTCTTCCCAGCATACCAGATGGAGATGAATATGGAAGCACCAGAAGAACAGTCTCCATGTGATGTTCAGCCAGTTCAGGATTGAATTTCATCCGTGGCCCCAAGAAGGTTAGAGGGTGCTATAAAGAGGTGTAATCTTACAGAAATAAGTAGTAAGGCGGATAAGGTTTTAAGGCAAGAAAAACCATCACAGGTTTCATACCATCTGGCACTGGCCATTTTTGGTTTGCCAGGGTAAGTGTCTCTACTCCCTGTGTGGCTGATCGATGAAAAATGTCCATGAGTGCAATTCAGAGGCTGGGTGGATTGAACTGGTTCCTCTTCAGAGCCTAAGATGGCTCGGTAACTATAAACCATATAAAGTCCTCCTTTTTCAGGGAGGGACCTTTCAAAGTAATCTCAGTTTTTACATTTTTGCACAATTCTTAATCCCATTCTACTCCTTCCTTGTATTTTGGGCACGTTTAGAACCTATGCTGCCACTTGACCCCACATATGTGCATCAGCCCCTTGACTCAGCTTTGAGCTTTACTTATTGCACATGGTGAATATTGGGTTTGTGTAACAGATCTCTGGCAGAGCGGTTCTTTCCCCGCATTTTTGTGTGAATTAGAGCAATCTGGGATACCCTTTGTAGACTTGTTCTATGCTTCAATGTTTGACTCACGACTCTAATCTGGTGCCATCTTCATGGCTTTATGTACCTCTTACCCACCCACACCTCAGACTGATTTTCCTCCTACTCACCCTTTTGCTCACTACTCTCCTCCCAGTTCTCCTCTAACTAATCCCTCTTGTTTCCCTCTGCTCTGTTTTGTTTGTTCCCTCTTCTTCTTCCCTCCTCTGTGGTGCTCAGCCTGTCCAGCTGGGGGACGCTGGGCCAAGGGTGCCATGTGAGCCATACAGCCAAGGGGGAAGTGCCTTGCTGGGCTCCTCAACAGACAGACACTGAGTACTTCCAGGAGTATTTTGGAATATGGGTATTCTTAATTGGCATTCCTTATCCTACACCAGTACTCTCTTGTACTGTTAATTATTAGACTGTTCTGAATCTGTGTTTTGAAGAGAGACCCTGCATTTCCCAAACCATGCCCAGGCTCTGGAGAAATGTTGGGCAGCTTGAGTTGAAGTTAGACAAACAGCATAAGAGAAGAGAGGGAAAATATTCTGGCTGTTTCGCACATGGTTGCTCTCACGGTATGCCCTACAGTCCCCTCAGCCTGCAAGTGAACTGTTTATAAAGATAATTCCACTAAGCACAGACAACTGATTCATTTCCCTACAGCAGTCACACTCACAGAAATCCTAGTGAAACACTTATTAACATTCTGCAATTTTATTGCTGCAGTATCCACTGCTGCAGTATTCCTTTAGGTTAAGGCTCCTCAGGAAGTTCAGTCAATAACTTGTGCCATGACAGTTTGCTTTGGTTGAATGCACAGAAATTTTTAAAAACAGTGCAAACCCAAATGGAACCAAACAGCTCATTGAACAGGACTATCCAAATGCCTCAGTGTGAGCTGGTGGGATTGGTGCCACATCCTGGCAAGCACTTTGTGGGGTTGGAGCCGAATCTTTCACCCCTTTCAGAGGGATGCTGTTGCTTTCTGTGCCCGAGGATCTTCCAGGGTCTCCAGGTTAATATTATCCTTCTTCTAATGAGCGTGTTTTATTCAAGAACAGGTATTTCCTAAAAGATTTGATATGGGGACATCTCCTGAAGGAAACCACAAAAAGTCACTTTTCTCCCAAATCTTTATAGCCCTGTGCAGAAATGGTTGAAAGCTTCTTACACCTCCTTTCAGGAACACCTGTCAGTATTGTCTGACTTCACACAACTGAAACAAAGGCACAGAAATGGTAAAGCTCATTGCTGCTTTTGAGAGAGGGAGATCCAAAATCTCCCTTTTGGACAGGAACAAAGATGGAGGGGCTGAGATTTCTTGCCAAACCTCACTGAAGTAGTTTGTTATTAATTGTGTGTTTGTCACACTTTAAAGGGTCTAAAGGCCATGTCTTGGGGATCACTCCTGTTTCTCCTTCAGACATGGTCAGGTAGGACTGTGAGTTTGACCTGCCTTCAATTCCACAAGAATCAAAATCCTGATGTTGTCTGGATTTGAGGTAAGTGAATGAGTTCTCCTTTAGAAAGATGATATTAAAAGTAGGGCTAGACCTAATAATGTCTCAATTATTAACAGAAACTGACATCACTGCGAGGAGGGTTGGATCATCAAATTAACTTTCCTGGTTTCAACCCCCATGATTTTCCCCATCAATCTCTAAATTTCTGTCAAAAGTACCACTATATTCTGTGTTCCTTAGTAGATGGGAGTGGATTCAAGTGGCTGTAACATTTCTAATTTCTGAATCTGTAAGTGCTACAACAGAGGATGGAAAATCAGATCAGAGTACACCCGAGCTGTAAGAAATCCCATCAGACAAATTGAGATATCTGACTCCCTAAATATTCATGTGACCCAACCTGGACTTTTCATAGAACTAGTGGAGCTCACTGTGAGTGAGAGCAAAGCTTCAGGAGTGAACAATACAGTTACTGGCACTTGTAAATGTGCAGCTGCAATTACCCAACACCTGGGTGCTGCTTCAGGCACCGCCTTCCTGAGCACAGTGTTCAAGCACAGCCCCTCACTTGGTGTGAGCCATTTACCAACTGCCTGGGAGCAAGAGGCTCAAAAAGCTTTTCAAATCAAGAATTTCAGTGATTGGAAAAGCCAGTTGAATTGACTTGATTAAAAAAAACCAACCAAACAAACAAACAAAACAAAAGATACTAAAATGTATCTAAATCTCCTGCGTTATGTCAGTAGGATCTCAATTAAGAGTACCTGACTGACTGCACTTGGCTTTTATATTGGAGTAGTTCTAAAGTCCCTCTCCTTCCTGATTTGCTCTTAGAATCATGGAATCGTGGAATGGTTTGGGTTGGAAAATCAGATCTCCAATCTGATTTTTTGTGGGACTGGTATCCCTCCTCCCTGCTGTTCTGCAGAGTCCCCGTGCACACTGACCAGTTAATCCCATAATCCCAGTTGGAGATGAAAAGTAATGACAATAAAGTGGAAGATGTTAGCAAGTGTGATAGACTGAGGATAATGATTCCTCTTGCAGCAGTGTGAGAAAATCTGTCCTCATGCATCCAAAACCTGCCAGGAGGAGGAGGAGGAGGACTTGTCCTAACCTGGATAAACCTCCACAAAGCGACTGTGCTGCACTTGGCATTTGGAATGGAAGAAGTCATTCCGTGCCCAGCAGACACAGGAGAAATGATTGTCAGCTGCAACCCAAACAGTGGGGTTACGAAACCCAAAGTGCAGGAGAAATCTCCACCCTGAAACGAGATATGCATTCATGATTTGGAATTCCAATGGGACGGGTGGGGTGAGTGTGCTGATTACTGTTTGGGGCAGGAATGATAGAGGATTTACAAAAGCTGGGCTCCTTCCCAGAGCTTGCAAGTTTGAACACGGCAATGTCTCCTTAAAGGTCAGCAGAGAGGGATTTTAGTGCAAATTCCCTATTGATAATCCTGCAGAGAATGAGCAATGCAGGCAACAATCCGGAAACTTCCATGAGACCCAAATTCCTTTGCCCCTCTTCCCAGGGGCAGGGCTCCAGAGCTTGAGCTGACCTCTCCCTTCCTTCCCCCTTCCTTCCAGAAAGCATTGGTGCAGGATTTTCACTGGGGCTATGCCAGCCAAAAATACCCTTGAAGGATCCTGGACAAGGAATTGTGCCCTCAGTAAAAACATTTCAAGCTCATATGGAGTATCCCACCATGGCCATGTGTTGGGGTGGTGTGCTGACAGCTCTTGGGGTGGCACACCAGCTTTAGCAAGACATGAACTAAGAAAAGCCATATTTGGTGGGGTAGCCCAATGCTGCAAGTACCAAATCTGCAGCCAGAAAGTGCTTTACAGGAAGGTGCAGGTCTGTTGTCTCAGGGTTGTGTTTGTCAGGGCTCTTACTCCCAAAGAGCCACCCTGTAACGGGCTGGGAGGGGAGGTAAAGAGGATGAGGATTGCAAAGGCACTGCTTAGAACTGAAATGGATTGTTTGAAAGGTCCCACAGGTTAAGGAAAGCTGGGGAGCTTAGAGGGACTGGCTGTGCTATAGGTTTGCAGCAGGAAAGGGACTGAAGGAGGGGGTATGGGCCTGTATGAGCACAAATCTCTGGAGAAGATGGACAGCTGATACTTATTCCCTATGCACCATAATATAAGAACCAGGAGAAATCAAATTACATAGAATTATAGAGAGGCTAACAGAAGGAGGTAATTTTCCACTCTGGCCAGTTCCAGAGACAAGAGACCAAGCAAGATGAGTCTGAATGTTAATTACACCAGTCTTTTGGGTCTGGGGTTTTTCTTCCCTCAAGGGGTGAGCAGCTCAGGGAGCATTAGGGAGAGCTCCTGTCCCTGCAGTGGCCCGTGGTGTGGTGGAACAGGAGGGACAGCATTGCTAGGGAGATGCCCCAGAGATTAGAGGCTCTGGGCTTGACTCAGGCCCGTGTGACTCACCTGAACACCCGTATTCCCACGGAAGCTGTGGAAAGCTCCTGTGTCTCACTCTATCCCCAGCTCTCAACTCCAGGCCTGTTGGATGCTCTCCCTCCCTGCCACCTGCCCAGACAGGTGAGTGCCACACGCAGGTGGGACTCACACACTGCTGAGTGACCCTGACACAGTACAAATCTGAGCAACTTTACTTCCATAAATGCTTCAGGTTTCATTTTATTTTCCTCTTTTGCTGTCCTCCTCAGGGATGTCTTCCTGTGATTCTCAGTACCACACACATCCCAACAAACCCAAGGTGTATTAATACAGACAGAATGTGAAATACAAGTGAAAGAAACAGTCTGCAGAACAAATCTCATGGTATTTGGATTGCTCATGGGCTAAGCAAGGTAAAACATCCTCAGGTTAAGTACTGACCTGGAAGGAAAGCTCCTGCCCTGTGACAGCACTGCCCAGCTGGCCTCTGCCAGTGGCACTGCTGCCTGGGGACCTGGCCCCCCCACTCCCACACAATCCAGAACACTCCCATGCTGTGGGAGATGGTGAGCTGGAAGGAATTGTCTGGAAAATGGGCCACTGACTATATCAAAGGCCTTTTAGAACAATTAGCAGCCCCTTTCCAAAGGCTGTGGCACCACACCTGCAATTCTATTATTACTCTTTAAATAGCCCCAAAATGTTGGGTTTTTCCTTTCCTGTAAACTACCGTTTACTGACAGAGACACAGGACTTCTCTGGACTTCTCCAGGGTTAGTCTTTTTTTTTCTTCCTCGTGCCTGCAGTGTTATACTGTTACTGGGAACTGAGCAACAATTAACAATTTATGTTTTGTGGGAGCTCAATTCAACTTGGCTTGGCTTATAGCTTTAATGAGTTTTCTATGACATTCTCAATAATGCATTATAAAATACTGACATGTTTTTAAATAGTTATTCTTTTACTAATTTTCTGTGTTCTGAACCATGCTCAGCCCCCAGCCATTTCAATAATGCTTTAAGGAAGGTATACACTGAGAACACAGAGGCAATTATGTTAGTCCAACAGCAACCTGATAAAATATTAACATTTCTTATGAAATTTTTTCCAGAAGGAAGGAGAAAAATAATCACCAGTGAGAAGCTTTGCAGTGAGAAAAGCCTTTTTTCAGCAAAAGATTGTTAAGTAACACCATTAAATATTGAACGATGCTGAGGTGTGTCTGTACACAGCCTCCTTTTGGCTCGGTGTGATGCAGATTTTATTTCTTCCTCTGCAGAAATCATGAAACCCTGTTTTAAATCACGATGGAAGAGCCAATCAGATAAAACCTGTACCTTGCCACTACTACTTTTATGATTTGTTAAGTTCACTGGAATGAGTAATACAGTGTGAATAGAACATTTTAAATACCCCTTGGCAGTCACTGAAGTACAATAATCATTTAAAAGACAGGAATTACAAAACTCCATGTGCAGCTGGTGCCGCATCAAACCAAAGGGAGCCTTGTCTGGGTGATTTTCACCTCCTGAGTGGCTGGGGACCTCTGCACTCTCATTTTGTATTTCACCAGAGCTGTTGAGAATAAATAAATAATAAACTGAACAGCAAAAAGCAAGTCATTCTGAGCAGCCTCTGGCAGCAGTTTGCTCTCATAATGCTGTTTGGTGAGCTGGAGGCATCCAGCTCATTTCCTAAAGAGCATTTTCTGCTTAGGTCAGGGCTCTATTAATCTGTTCAAGCCAATTCTATAAAATCCAAACCATCTGTATTTGGGAAGATCATGGTTTATTTGGATTTTCTTTGTGTCTGCTGTCAGTAGATTATTAAAAGTACGAGGGATTTACAGTGTAAAGTCTCTCTATTGGCATGTTACAGCGACCTTCTAAGTAGCATCTCCCAATATTTGGGTAACAGCTGGTATAGTTAAGTCCAGCAGGGAAACGAAGAACAGCCACAAATACTGGAAATGGCTGAGCTTTGGCAGTGTAGAAAGGCTGCAAGGACTGGGGGATAGCTGTGCTTTCAGTGTTTCACCAGGTGTTTTATTGGCAGTTTCTGAAGATTCCTTGTGAAACACACCACAATGTCCAGGTAACATTTTTGTATCAGGGATGCCTGGAATTTCTAGGGAAGTGGTGAAGCAGTCACTGGAGATCTGGCCCAGCAAGCCATTACTTCACGTTGTCCTTATGCCCCCATGCCCAGGTGCCATCCAGCCCCATGCTGCGGGTGGGGCAGCTGCTCCTCCTCAATGCACCACTCGCAGGGGCTGCTCCCACTCTCCACTGCTTCCCGTCCTGCACAGGTGGATGGAGCGTCAGCTCTCATGGAGAATTGCCAGCCATAAGACATACTAAATCTATTTTTCTCAGAAAATTGTAAATAATTCATGGGGCTTGGTTCTATACAGAGGCCAGTTATAAATCATCCGAGCTGCACCTGGAGATTTCTGATGTCAGCATTATCACATGAATTACATCTCTCCAGGGCCATCTATTATTGTAAGCACAATTCCAAAGAGGAATTATGCATGTAACATGCACAGGCAAACAAACAAGTAATCTTCAGCTTGGATTTGATACTAAAGCCTTGCAATCCAATTGAGTTGTAAGTGGCACTAATTGTCATGCTCTGGCCTCAGAGATCCTTTCATTTTGCTCCTGTACAGGCGTATTTTTCCCTGGGGAGCACCTGTTGGTGGGAATGCTGGCTGACTGTACACCACCAGCAGCCCAGGTGCTGTGAGGTGGAAGGAAAAAGCCATGGATGTGATTCCAGAGGGATGTGAACATGTGCTGCAGAAAAGATCTGGATTCTGAGATTTCCATGTACCGCCACCTTTACAGTGCTGGGATTACAGTCCACTTACAGCTGTTGAATTACACCCAACTGTTTCTTTTTCATACTGCTCTTCAGAAATAGAAACATTCTTGAATAGAAACATGCCAGGTTCCTGATGGTATCCAACTCTTGGTGTCAGCACAGAAAGATAAGGGAGGCAAAGAACTGGGATGTGTTTATGGAACTGAATGAAAGGACTACTAAAATCCTGTGTTTCCGTGGTATCCCGGGGATGGGAGGTGGAGGAGATGCTTCTGTTAAGGCAACGAAGTAGGTCAGTGAAAAGCAGGGGGGAAAGCTACATCCAGAGTTGGGAATGATCTGCTGAGCTTGGAACAAAGAATAAAACTGAATCTCTCTTGGCGTAAGACCTGTGCAATGAGCCTGGTGCCAGGTGCTCCTGTGCACCCAGCCATCCCAGGGCTCGCCTTGGCCAGGCAAACAGGAGCATTTTGCCCCTGGTGCTGGGGAAGCCCCGGCCCGGCCGTGCCCGGCACTGCCTGCACCACGTGTAGTTTATGGCCAGGAGGGATCCGTGGGAGTACAAAGGCTGATGTCTCCCCAGGCTGGACTTTAACAGTTCATGCTCAGCTCCAGGGCACTGCTGTCTGGGCAGAGGTCACATCCTTCCTGCCCCAGAAAGGGCTTTGGAAAGGCTGGAAAAAACGCTTTCTGGCCTACAGACTGGTGTGGAATCTCTCCAGAAAAAGGGATCTCCTTTTTCCCGTTCTGCTCAGCTCCGTGAAACAGAAACAGGTATAAAGCACCTGAGCACACGGAGGTGGGCTGCTGAAGACAGAGCCAGTGGCACTTGTCCGAAGCGCACAGAACGAAGTGCACAGTGTGTTGGGCTGTGGTGACAGATCTGTCCCGTGCCAGTGGCCCCACGTGCCTTTGGTAACACACTGTACACTTACAAGTAAATGTAATAGAGCATAAATGTGTCTGGGCACCGCTGCCATCGAACTTCCTCATTAGCCTCCACTTAAGCACCACCGCACTGCCAGGAGATACCGAGAGATCATAAATGGGTGATTAGCACAGGGAGGGGCATGGCCCGGGGCAGAGCCAGCTCAGGGGCGGAAAACAAATCAAAAGCTCATTTAGAGCTAAAGCGAGACTTGATTTTGCCCAGAAGTGCCCTCGCTCCAAGTGCCCACTGTGTTTTGTTTCCCTAAAATCCGCGGTGGCGAGAGAAAAAATGCCACGGTGAGCGACCATCTCCCACTGCTCCAGAGAGCCGCGGGCAGCGGGGACTTTGCTCCTGCTCATCCCGGGCCTGCACCGGGACACCGGAGCAGGGCCCGCCGCCCGCACGGGGACACATCCCGGGACACATCCCGGGACACATCCCGGGACACATCCCGGCGCAGATCCCGCTGCCCGCACGGGGACACATCCCTGGACACATCCCGGGACACATCCCGGCGCAGATCCCGCTGCCCGCACGGGGACACATCCCTGGACACATCCCGGGACACATCCCGGCGCAGATCCCGCTGCCCGCACGGGGACACATCCCTGGACACATCCCGGGACTCATCCCGGCGCAGATCCCGCTGCCCGCACGGGGACACATCCCTGGACACATCCCGGGACACATCCCTGGACACATCCCGGCGCAGATCCCGCTGCCCGCACGGGGACACATCCCTGGACACATCCCGGGACACATCCCGGGACTCATCCCGGCGCAGATCCCGCTGCCCGCACGGGGACACATCCCTGGACACATCCCTGGACACATCCCGGGACACATCCCGGCGCAGATCCCGCTGCCCGCACGGGGCGCGGCCCCGCAGTCCAGGCCCGGCGGCGCCGCTCCCGCCCACTGGGGGGCGCCTGCCACACGCGCGTGCTGCCCCCGCGCGCCAGCTCCGCGCGAAGCGCCTCGCGCGCCCACGCGCCCACCCCGAGCGCGCGCATCCCTCGCGCACCCCTCGCGCACATCCCTCGCGCACCCCGCGCGCCCCTTTCCCACGCCCGTCCCTCAGGGCGGTGCGGCCGCGGAGTGCGGCCCCTCCCGCGCTTTGTGCCTCTCCCCGCCCGCCCCGCCCGCCGCCGCTGGGCCGGCCCGGCGCTCTCCCCGCCCCGCCGGCGCTCTCCGTCCCTGCGGCCGCGCTCAGCCCCGGCCCGCGGCGGCGGCGGCAGCGCGGGCGGCCCCGGGCGGCCCCGCCCCCGGCCCTTTTCCGCCGGGCTCGGCTCCCGACGCCTTCCGCCGCCCGCGGGCCAGTAGCAGCGGCGGCGGCAGCAGGAGGCGGCGGCGGGCGGCTCGGCGGGCCCGGGAGCGGCTCCATGGCGACCGCGGCGGCGGAGCCGGTGTACGGGCTCTCAGAGGACGAGGTGGGTCGGCGCGGACGGGCTGGGTGCGGGGTTTGCCGGAGCGCCGTCGGTGGGAGCCGCGGCGGAGGTTCGAGAGCTGGGCGAAGGTCGAGGGTCGGTCTGGGAGGGCAGGCGTTGCCCGCCCCGCAGGGCTCTGCGCCCCTCCCGCAGCGGCCACTTGCCCGGGGACGGCCTGGCCCGGGGTGCGCTGCCCGCACCCTCGGCAGGTGCGGCCGCCCGGAGCCCGCGGGTGCCTCGGCCGGACCGGTAGCGAACAAAGAGCTGCGGCCGGCGGTGCCGAGGGCGGGGGCGGCCGCCCCTCTCCGCCTCCTCCCCCCAGCGCTGCCAGTGTCCCCCGGGAGCGGCCGCGGGGCCGGAGCGTAGCAGCCGCCGGGCCGGTGCGCCGGGTACTGTGTCAGACACAACCTGGCCCCAGTGCAGATGGAGCTGATAGGAGAGGTAGGACCCGCGATAAGTAATCACCGTGTGCCGGCTTTATCAGCCGATGTCTTCTGCAGAACCAAAAATGTCACAGGCATGAGAACAGTCCAGTTTACTTTAGGTAAATGTTAAAAATCCTATTTAATGCCTTTTTTTGTTTCCTGGCCTTGGTCGGTTGCTCCTTTTCTTAGGAGCCAGTGTCATAGAGCATCAGCAATGGGCAAGGCTGCATTACTGGGCTGTGGTTTCAGGGTATCAGCTATTAGGAGCACACATACTGCTTTTATTTTTACAGGAGTGAATAGTAATTACAACAGCATTGCTTCCGGTTTTGTGGGGCTGAACACAAAGGATGATGTGTCAGTCTGTTTGTGGTGTAGAAGAAACTAACGTTAAAAACATCTTCTGCCTTGTGAACCTCACAGACAATGTTTCTTACCTGGTGTATTTTAGGGGCACCGAATCTGGATGACTGACTGTAACGTTTAATTCTCATTGGGAAGGAGGTTCCTGGGCAGGAGTGGGTGTTTTGGGGGGGGGGGGGGGGGGGGGGCTGTCATTCTGTTGTTGTTAAATTATAAAGCTGATTGCAAATGCTCTGCCTGTGTGTGAAGGTAGGGGAGAGGAGAGGGCATTCCAGGAGCGTTGGGTGCTGTAGATAGTGAGCACAACAGCAGAGGAGAACCTTCTCCTCGCTGAGCTGTTTCCATAATCCTTCATGTGAGCACAGCGGTGGCTGGCACCAGTCCCCAGGCAGCTTTGGGCCAGCTCCGGTGCATTGCCCGACCCTGCAGGTAGCCGGGCCCACTGCTGAGCCATCTGCAGGGTCCTGCTTGCTCCTGCTGCCAGCGGGCCTGTGGTGATCCTGCCTGCTCTTGGGCTGGTGGGGGGGGGTCTGCACAGGCTTAGGGAACAGTTAAAGGCAGTGGGATTTGCTGTCCCAAAATGGGCACCCTAAACCATTTGATTGGGGGTGCTTTTGTGCTTATATTAGCAAGTGTGATCTGTGAGGAAAAGGGAAACCTGGAGCCATCCTGCCAGGTCCCAGGGAGGTGGCTGAGAACATCATGCTGGAGCTTGGCTGCTGCCTTCTCTGTTGTGTGTGTGCTCACTGTGTCTTTTGTCCCTGCCTCGACATATGCTGGTACTTGAACAGAATGCTAAAGAGAAACGGATACAGGGAGAAATCTGCTGGCTTCTCTCACCTTGGCTCGGAGGTGGAAGGATCTCGGGAGAGCAGGGGCTGCTCCTGACGTGATACTCAACCTCAGCTGGTGCTGGGGACCTGGCCTGTAGAGCAGTGGGCAAGGAGATGTGTTTGTCACTCATCTCCTGAGGTAAAACCAAGCTGTTGGAAAAGGAGCTGCTGGGAAAAGAAAGGCTCTGGTCTCTCAGCAGTGACCCATGTCACAGCTGCAGTGATGACCACAGCCACACTGCCTGAGGGACAGGAGACTGTGCTTTGTTTCCTGCTTTGCCGTGCATCTGCTAATGCTGGACACTTCTCAGGAAGAGCAGTGACCATCTAAAACTGCGGTGGGAGTCCACAAATGGAAATAGGATGGGAGAAAGAGGGAACAGGGACTGAGGGAGGGGTGGCATGGAGAAGGGTGCAGGTGATGCAGCCTGCTGGGCTGTAGTTTCATGACCCTGAGAGCCTGACCTGCTCTTGAGTGTCTAGTAATGGATAGAGGAGAGCACAGAGGAGGGGAGGATGATCTCTCTCAAGAAGGTGGCTGTAAGGTAGCTCTAGTAAAGAGGGCTGAGGAAGGTGTGCTGACAGTTCTCTGCATGCTGGCTTGTGTGGGTAATGACTTCCCGCTAGCATTGGCTTGGACTTGGCTCATCATTTTTTGGAAGGCAGAGCTCTGTTAGCTGTGAGAGAGCTGTGAGAGGCTGAATTGTGTATGTGGACGTATTCAGCCTATTCATTTCCTTTGTTCCTGCCTGGGTTTGAAATGCTGTTTGCAGATCTGTTGTATGTGGGTTTTGGAGGGCTTTGAGTTGGCCTTGTGCAGTGCTTCCATTCCTGGCACATTTGCTGATTGGAAAATGAAGTGATTTGCATGCAAGCTGGACTTGCTGAGTGGCTCTCCAGAGAACCAGCAATCTCTCCGACAGACCAGAGGCACAGGCTTCCCTCCTGCTTGCACAGCTGATGTGTGTGGTAGGCGTGGAGCAGGCTCGGGCTGCGTGTGTGCTGGCGTGTCTGCAGAGTATGGGCCTGCGCTCATCCCTGTGGGGAGCTGTGGTTCACAGGGCTGCCTTCCAGGGGGACATTGTTCCGTTTTGCCCAGGGACTCTGATAGGTGTTGGGATGCTAGGCAGGTTGGGGATCTGGGGATCACTGACTCACAGGGTAGGAGCCAACCATTTTAGTTTGTCGTGACAGACCACGTTGTGTTCACAGATCAACCTCTTTGTAAACCTGAACTGTAAAGTGTTTTACATTAATTAGGTAAAATTAGTTGTAAATCAGATTCATATCCTGACAATTTTTAACTGTTGGGATGACCTCAGCACTGGGCCAGGCTGCCCAGAGGGTGTTGGAGCTCCATCCTTGGGGCTGTTTGGGACCATCAGGACACAGGCCTGGGCAGCCAGCTCTGGCTTAAGCAGGGGGTGGGCCAAGTGACCTCCAGAGGCCCGTCCCAACCTCAGCCTCTTTGCAATTCTGTGAAATAATATTTACACAGGCTCCTTGGAAGCTTAGGTGCTTTCAGGCAATCCCTAAATATCAGTATATATAAAAACTTACAGCCCTTTGTAGCTGAAAATATTTGTGATTTAAGTGTACCTCTCCTTTGTTTCAGTTTGGGTTTCTTGAGAGTCAAATGTTGCCCACACAAATCCACAAACATTTTGCTTTCTCAGTGTCCTTGGATGGAAGCAAAACTTGCAGCTCCTTGGATCTTGTTTGCTTGAACAAAAAATGGAACTTCAGAAAAAAGATCCTTGAAGAAAAATTGTCTTTTTATATTTTAAAATATTAGGGGGGAAAAGGTTCATATGTGAAACTGCTCTCTGCAGTTCTTCTCTTTTCAAGTTCTATTCAACTTCTGTGACTTGTGATTGAATCAATTGGAATTAGAAGCTTCCTACTGAGATGACATTTTGTCATGCCTTAGAAATTGTCAAAAGGATCTTATGTTCCTGAAAATATCTTGATGTGTGAGATACAATCCCATATGCCTCAAATAATTCTGGGTGTAGTCACTGCAGCCTAACCTTTCATCTTAGTTCTTGTGTGCTGTGCTGGGCAAAGCCTTGTGCCTGAGGAATGAATCCTGAAGGATTTCAGGACCTCAGGAGTCTCTGTGGTGCTTCGCTTTACTGAGACACACTTTGGGGAAAAGGAAACAAACCCAGTTCTGAGTGTGATGGAAATGGTTCCTGTGGACAGGATGAGTTCCTGAAGCACAGGCTCACCTGTACTGGATCTAACATCAGGGTAAGGAATAAGCCAAGATTTGCCACAGTGGTGCTGTGGGGAAGTGCAGCTTGTGCCATGATGGATAAACTGTGTGCAAACTGTTTCAGACTGAGGCATATGGGAGGCTGGCTTTTGTGCCTTGTGTTTACATGTTCCTGACGGATTTGTTGCTCTGGAATGATCTCCCTTGAGGGTGTCTCCTTCCCTGTAGTTGAGTGTCATGTTAACAGATCCATGAGATGGGGCTGCAGGGCCTCAAGAGGAAGATGTTATTGCTCATGATCAACAAGATTTATTGGGGAGGAAAAGGGCTGCGATTTTCCCTCCCTCCCTGGACTTGGTGACAGCAGTGACATGTGGGAGTTCAGTGTTGGATTTCTCTACTTTGCATTTGAAGCAAACAGTAAACTTTGGAAGTGATGACGATGCTGAGTTGTTGGGGCAGTGTCAGTGTTGTAGATGGTTGCAGTTAGATTTCAGGTGCCATTTCCTGTTGTGTTGCCTCGGTGGTGAGGCTGTACCTTGCTGCTCACCTGGCTTCTGCACTGTGCTGGCATGGCCAGAGATGTTTCCTGAGCCCAGGCCATCCCCACGGAGCCCCTGCCAGCACTGGTGCTGGGGAGGGCCTCCAGAGCTGTGTCCCTTCATTGTTCTGGTTCCCAGCTCAGCTCCCGGAGCAGCACTGGAGCATCGAGTTCTGTGGCACTGCAAGAGCGCTGGATGAAGGACCAGGGCAGTGATGTGCCAGAGAAGCAGCTTGTGGGCAGCTGTGGCTCCTCAGCTGCAAGGTGGGAAGGGGCAGTGTGAGGGGCCAGTCTGCCCAGGGGTGCACCCCTGGCCCCAGGAGCTCCAGCCCAGCCCACTGCATACCTGAAGCCAGAGTGAAAAAACCCTTGAGTTCCTTGAGAAGATGCACCTTTTGTCACCACCACTGAACACAGACCCTTTAAATGAGAGCTCTGTTGTTTCTGCTCTGAATGTTCTGGTTACATAAAGCCTCACTCTGCTTTCTGAGTGTGAGAGGGGCCTCCCTTGGTCACAGCACTGACACTGTCTTAGCAATAAGCAATTCAGAATAGTGACTTTTTTATTGACCCTGAATTGTTTTTATAGACACTAAGTGCACTGGCTTCAGGGATAACACATAAACCTTAAATGATGATTGAAAAGTCCAGGTAAGGAAACATTTCATAAATGACAGGGCTTGCGTGTCTACTTGTATGGCAGAATAACAAAATAGGCTGTGGTTCTCAGGAGGTCAATAGATTTTTATAAAAGCCTGCATTTTAAACCTGATTTTAATGAGTTATTGGCATGTTTTGGTCGCTAGTACTGACACTAAGTAAATTCTAATTTTATTATAAAATGACTGTAAAGACATTTAAGGTGGCTTGTATTAACATGAGGGTGTGAGGGAGAGAAGGAGTGTTAGTTTTAGCTATCCCTCCATTCAGAGAGGCTCTGTCTCCCCTGGCTGCTGTCCTGTCCTCTGAGGGTGGTATGCAGGCAGTGCAACCAGTGGTTCCGCTGCTGCCTTTGGGAAGGGGGGTAAGCATTCCTTGGGTTCCGTGTGAAGGGCTGGCCGTTGGAGGGCACTGTGTAATGGGAAATGGGAACTCGAGGTTCTCTGCTCCTGCACAGAGGCCATTTTCGTGGGAAGCAAACATGGACTGTGAGCCCCACACCCGCTGGTGAGCAGGCACCTCACCCCCGGGGCACAGCTTGTGCTGGCAGTTACGGTTAACACATCTCTGATGGGGTTTGCTGCGTTTTGTTTTGGAAATATCACCAGGCATGGTACGAATGCAGAACGAGCTTACCTGTCAGAAGGGAATCGGTGTTACATCTTAGGATGTAGTGGGAAGAATTCAGCCCTGCAGCTTCTAGGCTGGAGCTGTGTCTCCAGCCAGTGAAAGGCTCTGTGAGATGTAACACTTATCCTTTCTGAACCAAACACGGCTCCTGGTGCGAGGTGGGCTGCCTGCACAGATGCTGTAGGATCTGGAGGCCACATTGGAGGTGGTGCTGTGGGTGCAGCCTGTTGGCAGCTCACTGATTTCTGCTGGATTGTGCCGAATTGACAACCTCTCAGTCCCAGAAGATTGGATTAAGACCTTTGCTTAATTAAACTCGGTGCAATATAAACTGGGACTTTCTGGGCAAGCTGGAAACCTCCAGGCCTTGTAATAGCAGTGAGGGCTGGATTATCCAACAGCTTCAGTCAACAGAAAGTCGTAGATGTGATAACAATGTGCAGAAGTAGCTTGATTTAATTACAATTAAATTTTGGTGTTGGTAATGAGAAATCTCATTAACTTCCATAAATTTCTCCATCTTTTGCTTTCACTGCAACTTTCTCTTAAATATTTCATTGTGTTGAATGGGAAGGTTTTACTGTAGCAGTAGAAGAAGTGCTGCTGGGCAGCTCTGTCCCCTTTCGGAAAGAAGTGCAGTGCAATCTTGTGCACGCTGTTATTTTGGGTAAGCTGGGTAGGAATGTGGCGCAGGTTGGGTGACTCCTACCTCGAGCCCTGGGCGGAAGGAATGTGGTTTTACTGCTGGCATGCTCAGCTCAGGACTGGAGCTGCTGCCAGGTCAGTACTAACACCTGCCAGAGTTTACCTGGGACTGGAACTGTGGTTTTCAGAAGTATTTAACACACTATCATGCCAACTTTTTCAGCACGCGGTTCTTAAACTGCCCGGTTACTGGTGCTGGAGTGTTCCCTTCCCCTGCTCCCACAGTCTTTTCCTCTCCCTTGCCAGAAAGAAGGAAGAAAACCAAATCCTCAGGAAAGGGATTGTTTTCTGCAGAGAACTAGTAATTAATTTTAGAAGGAGAGATGTGGCTAAATTGCACAGGCCTGGAAGCTAATTGCAGTTAAAATAGTTAAAAATAAACCAATCTGTAAAAACAACTCAAAGCCCCAACAAAACAAATCTAGAAACTTGATTTCTGAGATGGATTGTGGAATGTATTGAGATGCATTATGTCTGCCAGGTGATGTCTTGACTGGGCAACAGACTTGGTGTGTATATTTTTAATTGTTCATTTTTTTTTCTCCCTCCATTTGACCATAATTCCTGTGCACTGGAAGGCTGTAGGTGTTTGCCAGAGTCCTGATTTCTAGGATTTGGGAACCTTAATCAAATTTTGATTACCTGTAATCAAAATAAGTATCTCTGGTTGTGAGAACACTGTCTATTCTGAGGAATCATTCCATGAATGAGTTGGGCTTTGCCATGAAGCCACAGTGCTCTATTGTTGTGCCTCACTGCATGGATCAGTGTGGCTGTGTTGGAGTCCTGCCAGCTCAAGTCAGGTTTTCCTGTTTCCATGTAGTTTATCTGCTGGAGAGGAGCAGAACAATTTGGAATGGGGAGCGCAACTGTGCCATCCTCTCTGCTTTGGCAGACCCTAGTGTTGAATAATGCTGGCTTGAGGGTGGAAGTATGTTCCTGTAATCTGTGTTGGTTTTAATTGAAAGCAATTCAAAGTCTGACTCTCTTTAAGCATCTTTATGTTATGTAGATGATCACACTGAATTCATGGTGGGATTTTGGAGAGATGGGAGTGATGAGCGGTGTGCTGGGAGGACTCCCTCATGGATGGTCTGTTCGGACATTGGTGTGGTGGGGAAAATCTGCTTTTGGCCTCTTCCTGGTGGGACTGGGCGTGAGGTTTGGAGCATGCTGCTCTGGAGGCTGTGGCCAGTGTCCGTGTGAAGGTGGTCATGGAGGTCATGGTTGTGTGTAAGTTCTCTGGAGAATGAAGAAGCTTTTTTCTTCCAAGAGTGAAGTGCTCTGGAAGGTGAACTAACAGCAAGGAAGAGCAGTTTGGGGGCGTGTTGGAGGGAGGAGAGCCCAATGGAATTTTGTTGGCCTCATGCTCTGCTTGCCATCCTCCCTCTCTGTTTATCCAGCAACTCCAATGAGAGACGGTCTGTCAGGTCTCCTTCACGCCGGGGAGTAACTGACATAAACTGTCTTCAACTTTTTACATAAATTAACAGACGTATTGGACTTTTTAATCACTGAGAAATTACAATAGAGACACTGCTTTACCTTCTCAGGGTTTGATTTTTTTTCTGCAGAACACCAACCAGGCTGCTTTTCTTCCCAGCTTTTGGTGTGTCTATGCAATCTTTGCTTATTGCTGCTGCTAAATGAAAGCTGAGACATTTCACTCAAATGTTTTTGCCTGTTTGATTAAACAGGCTTGATAGATGACCATTTTTTTACTTGACAAAAATTTCTTGGTAGATTTTATAACTTTTGGCGCACCCCTCCATAGACCAGGTAGTGATCAGGTGTTCTGTCCAGTGTGGGGAGTAAACATAATCTGCAGTCATCAGATCCCAACTCTATGTCCAAAAGAAAAACTAACCAAAACATCTGAAAGGAAACAATGGCTGACTTGCTGTTACAAATAGATTGCCTCATTCCCTTGGGCTGGAATTTGGAGTTACGGATTCACCTCTCAAAGGTCCTTGAGCCCGAAGTCTGGGTGTGATACCATGGTGATGTTGGCAGGTGTTGGCTTGTATCTTCTCTTTAGTGTTTGCTCGTAGTTCTTATTGGAAGCCATTTGCTGGCCCAGTTGTGCTGTTGGCTGGTGTAACTACCCGTGGGAGTTAAAGGATGTCTCTTTTGTCCTGGTTTTTCATATTTTATTGTGTACTTTTGTAACATACATCTCTAGAACTGAAATGGGAAAGAGTCTGCTCTGGACCAGGTGCTGCGGTGGGATGTGCTGGGTGAGCACATGGGTTCCCTGGGTGCTGGCACCCCCAAAGCAGGGCTGGACCCACTTGGTACTTTGGTGGGGGATTGCTGGGAAGCTGCTGTCACTGCCCAGCTGTCCAGAAGCCTCAAAGCTTTGGCAGGGGTATATGTGTACTAGTTTATATATGGCCTTGTCATCTTGGATCTCGGCTGACACTGTGTGTCTGGTAAATCACAGCATCGCTCAGAGGTGCTACTAAAGGCAAAATTACTTCTAAAGCTTTCAGTCCTACATGATGGTCAAGTGGACATGTCAGTTCCTGCTGGTGGGGAGGAGTTGGTGGAGGGAGGTGTGACCAGGTGGCTCCAACATACAAGCTCTGTGCCATGTGGACAAAAATGAAGTCTCCACAGAAGTGTTGGGTTTTGGGGTGGGAAAGAGGAGGCCAAGCTGAGACCATCGGTGATGTAGACAGCCCAGGTGCCTGGAAATGAGGCTGTACTGGTTGCTCCCATCAGAGGTATGTCAGCCCAGTTTATTAAAATGAACCAAATGTGGATTTATGGGTTGGGTATACTACAGGGCTGCCTGTTGTGACTGCTTCCTTAGCACTGGGCCCTTGTGGCACAGGTGGGTGTGTGGTATGCTGAGGACCTTCAGCTGGTGCTGGTGTTTGGTGAGTGCTGAGGACCTTCAGCTGGTGCTGGTGTTTGGTGAGTGCTGAGGACCTTCAGCTGGTGCTGGTCTCAGTGGTCGATCCCAGGACAGTTCACTTGCGACTCCACCCTCCACTTGGGCAGAGGGAGTTGGGGCTGATGGCTTCTGGAGCAGCCCACACAAATCCAGTGGATTTGCACTGCTGAAAGGGAGATGCTGCTTTCTCTTGTACACCCTGGGAACACCCGTGGCCCAGTACAAATCTGCAGACAGCCTCCTATGTCTTTGTGGGGCTGTTGAATTGCAGTAACTTCTGGAAAGGTGATCAAAGTCAGAGGTATGTGGCAGGAGCTGCTGGGGGTGATGGTGGAGGGTGTGTGTAGAGGGAGGGCAGGGCACCTGCTCTTTGGTGGCTGTGAGCTGTGGAGTTGGCTGTGTGGGTCTCGTGAATCCAGAGCTTTGGCTAGAATCCTGACCCTGATGAAGTCTGTGGTAAGTTTGTCTAAAAGCAGCTCATCTGTAGTCATATAGGAATGTTAAATGGATGAATTCCCTAACAAACAGGTGGAGCTTTTAACCTTTTTTTAAAGATTTCTTGAGTTTACCATTCCTGCTGTTTGTGGTGAGAGGGAGAAGTGGTGTGTGGACAAAACTGTGAGTGTGGGCTTTGTGCTTGTGCTGATTCAGCCTCATTAAAAAAGCAACAGCTTTGCTGCTCAGTGAAGAGCAAGGAGCAATGGACTTGCTTCTTTAGCCTCTGCTCTTGGTACAATGATGTTTGATGTATTATAAAATATTGGCTTGGCCATTGTTTGTAACTGTTGAGCTGAAAGAACTTGAAAATTCTTTCCCTGGACAGGTCTTGCTTTAGTGAATTGAGTGAGAGCATATGGCACTGATGTACATGCAACTCCATTTTATAGCTGTGGGAATGGCATCACTGTTTAGAGTTCAGGGCTGCTGGATCACCTCCCTGCCTCACTTCATATGTTCCTTCCCCCCGCCCCCTTTTTATTTTAAAAAGCAGTCTTAGAGCTAAAGTTTACACCCACCCCAGTGGATGGGTGGACACTTGAGGTGGAGAACTGCCTGATCCAAGGAGTGGTGAGTTGGGCAGCTTAGGTGCTGTGTGCCACAGTGAGGGGCATGTTCCTTGCACAGCCTGCGCTTGTTTCGGATAAGTGGTGGAGGCACATGTTTGGGTGGATGCCAGAAAGATCTCTGTATTTATCCTTGCTGGCTATTTGGTTTGTTTCAGTTCCATCTGGTCAAGTTTGGTCACGTACTATTTTATTCCTTATTTCCAGTGTCCACAGAAAAACATTCACTCCTCAGGGTCAGGTAAATTCCTGTGCATGCCTGGCCTGGACTGTGTGTGAATAACACCACTCCTGCTGCCATGGCCTGAGGAGGCACTTCTCCTTTCTATTCCCTGTGGGAGGGAGCCTTGCTGTGTGGTTTTTCGTGGCGGGGTAGGCTTGTCCCAACAGTACTGTGACACACCTGGGTCCTGACAGTGTCCGTGCTGGTGACTCACCGTCCTTGCTGTTGGAGCAGGGGCGTGTTGGGGAGCGCAGTGAGTGGGATGAACCTTGCTTCGTGCCTTCTCCCGTCGGCAGTGCCTCCTGGCCTCTGCACCTCAGCAGGAGGGCTGGCTTCTGCGCCATCCTCGCCTCAGTTGGCTGCAGTGCTGCTTCTCGCCCACAGTTCTGGGGCTGATCCTCTCCTCCCAGTCATGCTCGCTAAGAGGCTTGTAGGAGACAAGTGAGAGCATTCTCATTAAAAACCAGCTATTCCCAGGCTATTGGTAGCCTGAGAGTACCAGAGGTGTGTTTTCCTTCCTCATAAGCTGCTCTCTGGTTGTGGCCACGAAGTCAGGACTCCAGCAGTGCCGCTGAGTGCTCACTGGAGGCGCAGCAGCCTGAGAGCTGGGCAGGAACAGGGACAGGCTTCCCCTGGCCACCAGCGAGGCTGGCTGAAGGTCTGGAAACCAGAGCTAGATGTGGGCCTTTAGGAGAGATAATGGGCAGGGAACCTGAATGGATCGTTCTTCTTTTAAGGTAGCACTATGGATATTTTTTTCCAAATTTTCTTTTTTGTACAAAGTGGATTATCCTGATGCTTCTGATGCTCTCATATCCAGGAGCTACCTTCTCATTCTGTGATCTAATTAGCACAATAAAGAACATGTTGCATTTTCATCCCCTGTGTTGAAGCTGAGATTTCACTTGTCTCTATTTAAGCCCCAGCTGCATCCCAAGGGTGGTGGCCGTGCCACTCTGGAACTCCAGAACAGGAGAGGTGGGTGCAGCAGAGGCCAGCAGACCCCCCCTGTCATGCAGTTGCTGTGCTGGGCAGGTCTGGCCAGGCTGGGAGCAAGGTCAGAGTAGTGTTTTGTAGGGACATCCTGCAGCTGTACCAGAGGTTGTGCCAAATCAAGTCACACAGTCAAGTTTTGGTTTTGTCTTAACTAGTTTCTGTTGTAGTTTGAAAGTCAAACATTGTAAACCAGACTGTGCTAAGTGGTTACAGGCTGGGTGTGGGTTACCTGCCAGGTCATTTGCCACCGTGTTCCTGCATGCACCTAACGCAGGATGCTGATAGAGCCCCTTTGGAGGCTGTTGAAACCACGGGCCCTTCACAACTGTTAGTGACTGGCCTCAAAGTCTGCAGAGTTAAGATGCTGACGTTTGTAGCTAATGTGTTTTCAAGTCTTATGGTGACCTTCTCATATCTTGTGCCTACCTGTGTCACTTTTTTCCTTAGAATGTTGTCCAAATTTTGGCTTGGAACTAGTGCATATTTTTAAACATTTCAGTCAAAGCTTTAGTCACTGTTTTAATTGACATTGTTATTAAAGAAATGCCTCTTAACACTACTTGAATTGATTTATCAAAACCCTGAGTGGTTTCTTCAGCCTGCTGACATCATGAGAATTTACCTTTAATCCCTTGTGCTGCTGTCATGGAGCCTGATTTTATTTTGAGTCTGGTCAGTTCAGTTCTGAACTACTTGTACCTGCATTTGTATTTCTTCATTTTACTCCGCTGAGAGATGATCAGCTGTAATTCAGTGCAGACACCCGTACCCCAGGCCAGTGCATGCCACATGGCTTCCAGCTGCAGCTCTCGAGTGTCTGCCCTATAGAGAGTGAAGTTGTTGTTTCAAATTCCCAAAACTTGGACAGGAAGTAAAGCCTGTGTGAGAGGAAGGTTGGAGTTGAGTGCCGAAATGACTGCTGCAGCCTGTACCTGGTGAGGGAAATCACTAAACACTCACCACTTTAGGTCACCTCTGTGTGTTGGACACCAGGACTGTGGCATTTGGGAAGTGAAGTTGGGGTCCCCAGCCCGGTGTCACTGCAGGCTGGAGCGCGCAGGGGTCCCCAGCCCGGTGTCACTGCAGGCTGGAGCACGCAGGAGTCCCCAGCCCGGTGTCACTGCAGGCTGGAGCACACATGCCAATAGATAGCATTTGATAAGGCTGGAATGTGCTACAGAAGCTCTCAGTCATTGCTGACTGTTGCTGTGGAAACTGGCTGGTTTCGGTGGTTTAGCACTCGGCATCCTGATGTTTATCGGGACGGTGAGACGGTGCTGTAGCTGATCCCCCCAGCGTGGAATCGCACGCCAGGGCTGGTAGATGCCAGGGTCGTCACGCAAGTGTTGCTGGATGTGTGACCTGGAGTAGCTGCCGTCAGGAGGTCAGACAGGTTCCAGCTGTGTCCTGGGGCTGGCTCAGCTCCCCAAGGCATCTCCTGCTGGCTTATCTCTGGGGTGTTGGCCCCCGGGGCTGGGGCTGCCATGGGGATGGGCTCACCCCAAGGCACTGTCCCTGTCCCTGTCCTGGAGGCCAGAGCTGGCAGGAGCTCCCTGCCTCCCACAGGTGGCCTTTGGTCCAGACAGGTTGTGTGGGGAAGAGAGCTGGTCAGGAGGAACACACATTTTGTGTGTGTTCCCTGTGAGTGTGGTATGTCTGAAAATCTGGGACTGCTGTATGGAAAAAGCTGTTCACAGATCTTATCTAAGGGGACTTCCTGAATTCATCTTGCTCTGGCATTCACCTGGCTCTTGTGTTTGCCTAGCAACAGCTTATTCATCTGAGACACTTGGTTTTTCCTTCCTGTGGATTTGGTTGGTGGTCTTGGTTCTGCTGCCTATTGTCTTCTCACTCATGTCCCTGGGGCTCAGTGTTAAACTCAAGAGTGAGCAGAGGCTGAAGGGCCAGCATGGTGGTCTTTGCTGTGAGGGGCTTGTGCCCAGCAATGGGGGAAATTCTTGACCTTTGGATTTAATCTGTGATCTCTGGTTGCAGTCTGTGCTCTTCCTGTCTTAGGTAGAGGTGGTACTCCCTGCAGTTTTCAGGAGAGGTTTAAGCCCTTCTACACTGTCAAACTTGCCATTAATGCCTTGTCAGTCCTTGGAGTGATGCCTCTCAGACTGGAACATCCTTGCTGTTTCAATGACACTAAGGAGATTTTTTTTTCTGAGAAATCTAGAGTCTTCCAGTCAGATGGAAAGACAGGATTGTAGGTAATTGAGACAGAGGACAACCTGCACTGTGTGATCACCTCTGAAAAGCTTTTTCATGGAGAAGCTCCCCTTCCCCCTCTCCTCCCTAATATTCCATAAATGCTTTCAGTGCTTGAAAGGTGCTTTAGAGGCAGGAGGTACATGATGGCATAGGACAGGGAGTACATTGATTTACTGTTTTTTACAGTTTTGTGACCTTACTTGTAGTTTTTAGGGAAGGCTGGATGAGGAAAGAAGATGTCCAGATCACTGTTTGAGGGCTAGGAGTGTTGGAAGAGAGAGCACTTTGCTGCTATGGATGCAGAAAGATTGGATATTCCTATCAGAAGATAGTACCAAATTACATAGTAGGCTTTATGTGCCAGTGAAGGTGTCTGCTGGGCTGGCCAGCACTCTAATTATTAAATACAAATTACCCTTTTGCATTCAAGCAGTGAGTTGGGAAAGACTAATTGTGAGAATCTTTCATTATTCCAGCTTACTCTGGTTTAGTGGTAGCTCTCGGCGATTATTGGTTACATGGGAGGAACTGGTACTTTTCCTCTAGCATCACTCTGAGTTCCTTTGTTTGTCTGGGTATTGGAGTTTTGGGCGTTTGTGGGTTTTTTTTTCTCATTATGAAAATGCTTGGGAAGAGAGAATAAATCCCTCTGCAGGATACCTGTTCCATACAGTTGTTCCTTGGCAGGCTGTTTCTCAAGGCCAGTTACTTTCAGGCTGCTTCTTGACAAAGCGGGCTGCGATTTGTGCCACGCAAGTTGCTGCCTTTTCCTTTTCCTTGCCCAGGGCTGGAGCCACTCCTGTTGTGTCTGCAGCCTGTGTTGGAATGCAAGCTGGGATTCAGCAGATATTAGCTAGTCCAGCATGCCAGGCTGATTCCTTGGGTTAGGAGGCACTGCCAAGGCCCTGCAAGAGCATACTCTGTGCTCACTCATGTTCTTTGCAGAGCTTGGGATGAGAGGGGAGCTTAGCACACTTGGAAAACAGACTTTGCCTCAGTGGTGCTGTCTGTGTGTGTGGGGCTGGTTCTCTCCCTCAACACACTCTCTGAACTGGGAGAATGCTGCTCTTTGGGTGACATTCAGCAGGGAATGGGGAGTTACCTGCATGCTATAGCAATTGTGTGACGTTACCCGGAAGCCACAGCAATTCCAGGAGGGTTGGGGTTTTTTCCCTTTTTTGCATTGAACTTTCTGCTTGCTGAATAAATCTCAACACAGCCACCCTCATTCATATTTTGGGTCTTGTGCTTTAACACAGACTTAAGTCTTCATAAACCAAACTGCTGACCCCAGTGTGATGGTTTGGTTTGATTTAGTTGCCCTCAGGGCATTGCTGTGTCTGTCAACTTTGCTTCTTGATGACCACTTCAGCACTTTTCTTAGTGTCACAAGTTCCTTACCAGCATTTGTGTTTTCTGGAGCTGTTACCTGATCTTTGGAGCAGGTTTTGCTGTATTCAGTATAAGCAGCTGCAGTATGAGCTTGCATACAGGACAAATACCATGGCACGGAATGTCTAACGTTGTATGTTGCTGTGGAGCTCCATTGGGAGCCTGTTAAAGGAGTCAGTTCTGTACCATTGCAGTTTGGGCTCTGCAGCTCCAAGCTGGTTCTCTCCCTTTGCTTTGTACAGCATGGTCACCATTTAGAAGCAAAACTGGACTTTGTGTAGATCATCTTGTTACTTCTAGAAGGGGATGTGACTTCACTTAAACCTGCCTGGAGGAAACCGAGTTTGTTCTTCAGACTTTTGTTAATTTGTGTGGTCCCAAGAGCTCTTCACTACTGTACTTCAGTCACTGTAATATGCATTTGTGGTCTTGGAAGAAAAATCGCGTTCTTTGTTCCCGAGGTTGTTGACTGAGCTCTCTAGAAGTCCTTGTGGTGTCAGGAGCAACCAGCCCTGTGTGTACCTCATCATCTCTGCCGGTAGCAATGTGGTACAGGGTCAAGAATAAGCAGGTAGAAGCAATAATTTCTTTATGCAACTGATTGCTGTGGAAGCTGATCCATTGCCTATAACTTGCCTGAGGAATTCAGCATTGCTGTGCCCTCTGCTCCCTTCCTTTTCTGCCTCTTTGAGGAACATGCATCTGTGCTTCCCCAGGACAAGGTCCTGCTTTGGGATGCTGAATGACTGACCCTATTGCAGCACTTCTGCAAAACATGGATTGTGAATGTGCCTTTTGTTTGGGGCGTTGAGCCCCAGTTTGCATCCAGAATGCCTGGCAGGACACAAAGTGCAGCCTTTGTTTTAGATAATGAGTGGCGAATATTTTAATGAGTGTTTCTTAGTCTAGTCAGTGTCAAGTACCATTCTGGGAACAAGTGACTGAGCTAACCTCTGAGCTTGGTCCAGCAACAATCCATTTATTGATAGAATTTCACAAATTTTGAAGGAATTCCCCATAAGCAATTAATACAACTAAAAACCAAAACAAACAGCCACCCCAAATCCAAAAACTGATGCAAACAACACCCCAACCCCCCCTAAAACCTTTCCAGGCCTTCCACCATCAATATATGTACAGAAATTACTGATACAAGTCAAAAAAGCACTCAGTATCGCTATCACAGTATTTGTTTTTCTTTAGAGTCTGTTCTTTTACAGAGTGTAAAAGATAAGCATATTCCATTAAAAGAAAAAAAGCCTTTAAATTAAGATAGTACCTACTTTTCTTCCTCCTGAAAAGCACCTTCAATGCATGTATGCTTAGGAGAGAACTTCTGCAGCAGAATTACTCAGTCTCCTGCATTGGGCATATTCTTGTTAATTTTTTTTTTTTTTCCTCCGGTTATTTTTCATACCACCTTAAATTCTGTTCTCATCTTTGACTGTTCATAACCTATCCCTGTATGTCAGTGGATGCACTGGAGAAGGAGTGAAGAAGACGTCCACTGTGGGATTTGTCCTTCCAGCCAGGAGGGGCTGTGTTTGTTCCTGCTGAATTGCCCAAATCTAGTCAGCCTTAAGCCTGGATTAGTAACTGAACGGTTTTCTCTTTCTTTGTGAGACACCATAGTTCTCAGGAGAAAGAGCCTGCTAGCTCTAGGCTATCCATTTAGATGACAAATAAATACCCATAATGAACAAAGAGAGTCAAATCTTTGTCAAGGGCTGCTGTGTTTGTAAAGCCAGCAGGAAAGGAAGGGGGAGAAGGAGGTAGAACATGGAGTGTAAGTAGGTTGGAAACAGTAGGACTACAACCAGGATCCAAAAGCCTGACATGAGATGTTTCTGGTGAGAGTAGATGCCTTCCCCCTTAACTTGGCCTCTGCACTGGTTTGAGTGGCTGTTTTTTCTCCCCTGTTCTGGGCAGAGGCTGTAATGGAGTGATTCTTCCCCCAAATAAGAAATGCTTGGGGAGCAAAGCCTTAATGGAGAAGAGGTACTGCTAGAGGCTGTGACTTGTTATTCTTTTAAAAAAAGGAACTTGCTCAAGATGAAGAAGAGAGGCCAAAGGAGTGAACTGCTGGAGCGACTGACAACACCACTCACTGAAATGTTAATGTGTTTGGAAGAATTTCTTTACCAGGGGAGGTTGGAAACTCATACAGTAACATTAATTATTAACTGCAGCCAAGAGCTGGAAGTTCTAATTTAATTTATGGTTGGATAATAGGATGATTCATGCAACAAAACAAACTGTGTCAGAAATTGAAGTGTCTCTGTGAAAACTGACATTCCTGACTTCTGCTCTGAGCTTAAGCTACTGCAGGTAAGCTATTACAGCAGCTAAAAAGTGAAAAGTACAGGCTGACTTCCCTGCAGATGTCAGGCTGTGATCCATAGGAATTAAGAGTTACTGCCTTCTCCAGTCTGGGCAAACCCACCTCCCTCAGCTTTTTCTGCTTCTGCCCCCAGCACCCTTTGCCCATTGAGGCAGTCTCACACAAGTAAATCTGTTTTTCCCAGTCTGTAGAGCAGTAACAAGAGCAGTGGCTCACATCAGACACTCTGTGGGCTGTTGAGAGGTGACATGTGGGTTCTGGTATCCCAAAGTAATTGCAATGTAACCAGCTCTTCCCTCTGGCAAGCTCTTCTCCCAGTCTGGCACGTCCCAGCTGGCTGAGTGTCCGTCACCCAGGGTACCCGAGCCTTGTGTCTTTCTGAGACTGAAGAAGTTCAGAGGTATTTCAGGTTTTAAGAGTCACACTGGCATTTTCTTGTCAGTTGGTGTAGTTTTCCTGCTGTCAAGGTTTTTCCAGCAAAGCCTGTTGAAGCAGCTCCCTGTCCTGTCTTTCTCCAGGTGAAAGAGGCAGTGGTGCAGCTCTGGGCTGTGGGTGTGTGCCGTGGAATCAATCCCTGGAGTTATCTGGGTTAGAAATGAGCTTCCAATCACAGTTTATTGTTGGATTACAGTTTTATTGAATGTGTGTTTTGTCATTAAACAGTGCAGCCACTGACTGTTTATGGTCTGGAATCATTAAATATCTAACAAGAATATAGATTGTGGTTACGTAAACATGTTTGCATGATCTGTTGGCAACTAGTTGGGCTACTGGAGTGAATGCAGCTAAACCTCCGCTGTTTGATACAGGATCTTTGCTTGCTCTGCTACGCCTTCCTTCCACTAGACCAGGTTGCTTAAAGCCCCGCCCAGCCTGGCCTTGAGTTGGGAATATTATTAACCAGAGTAACATTGCTGCCGAATTCGGGCGTGGTGGTGGGGGTGTGCTTTGGCTGTATCAGGGTTGTGTGGCCACTACAGGAATGTAGGTGAGTTCAAGTTTGTCTGCTGAGCGTCTTCCTCCTTTTCCAGAAAAGGAACAAGTGATCATCAAAAAGCGGGTTTATTTCCTCCAAGAGGGAAGAGCATCCTTTAGAGATTCTCTTCTCATACTGCCCTTCCACTGTGAAAAACTATAGATAAACCTCTTCCTATGACTTATTGAAATGTATGATCCTGATCTTCAGACACAGCGAATCTAACAAAAAAACAAACCCCACAATCAGGAACAAACCAAGCACAAAACTCTGCAAACCAAACCAAAGTCCATCTCCAAGTGTCTAACAAAATTGTGACACAATTTGAGCCCTGCTGCCTGGTGCTGCTTGGGCCATGCACACAGACATTGTAACTTCCAGCCCAGTCGCCACCATCAGATGGCAAGTGGGGAACTTGTGCCTGCCAGTGTGGAGATGGGAAGCAAAGTCACAGGGCTGAAATCACACTGGTTCTGGTTGTCCTGGGCCCTGGTGGCTCGTGGTCAGGTAGTGCAGAGTATGTGTGACACTTGCTCTCTGGCCTTATTTTAAACAGTCCAGAGATGTACCTGGAGTTGTTGCTGTTGTGGCACAGCCCGAGACAGTCATTCCAATGAGTAACAGCCAAGTGCAGAAGCATCAGCTAAGCTTCCTTATTTTTTCCCCTGAACATAAGCACAGTGGTATACGTGAAGGGTTAACCAGACCTTATTCCAGCTCCATGGCTTTCCCTGTGCAGTTCACAGTCAATAAATTGCCCCAGACTTGCCAGCCTGGTGAGCCTCCCGTGTGGTTTTGAGCGGTGATGCAATGATGGGAGTATCTGCAAATTCAGTTTATACCAGTAAAGCTGGAGTTAGTAGGAATTTGGTGCTGTTGTGGGTGATGCTTTTGCCAGGCAGGAGGGTAGCAGAGCCCAGATACAGGTGGGCACTCCTAGCACCAGCCAGAGCTGGCCCTTGGCAGAGCAGCTTTCACTGGCATGGATCTGTTTGGAGCCGAGCACATCACTGCATTCAGGAGAAACCTGAGCTTCATATTCTCCCACCTGCCTGTTTCCCAGCCACAATTGTTTTGAAGTAATTTTTCTGGGAATTCCACTTTTATCTGCTTTCAAGTCTTCTCATTGTCATTTGTAGTGTTATTATTATTTAAATTTGCAAATACTGCCTTCCCATTCGTGTCCTGGTCTAAATTGCTGTCTGGCAGCACACTCTGAGATAGAGGTGATAGAATCCTCCAGAACTTCATCTGACCTCATTCTTTCTGGGAGGCTCTTTGAAGTTATGTCTGCTGTGTACTGATGGAGGCTCTTGGATAAATCAGTGGATTTTTGTGGGAACTGATAGTCTAAAATACAGTGTTACACTGGATTTGTGTGCCATTTCACATAGGAAAAATGAAGAGGATTGTATTAAGTGTAAGGTGTAATTTTTCACTTTTAAGAAGTTTGAATGTTAGGGCCCTAGTGCATTTCATGAGATCAAGAAACACCAGTTCAAGATGTTTAATGATTTTTAAAAAAAAATAATTAAAATACAAGTGTATCAGAGGTTTATTACTGTATCCTGCAGCCGTGGGGAGGAGAGGAGAGATCCAACAGGCAGGAATTGTGCAGCAAGATCGATGTATTTAATTATTTTGCAAACTCTTTCATAGACTTTTTTTCTTCATAGTCTAATTGGACAAAGGATCAGCCACCCCTGGGTGGATTGGCTAGAAATCCTAAACATCCATTGTCAAAATATTTTTCTACTGTACCATAAACATAGTTCTACAAGGTTGCAAGTGTTCATAGTTTATAGAACTTCTGCTAATCTCTTCTTGAGAGAGAAAAGTATCCCACGGGCTTTGAAACAAGCAAGAAAATTGTTGCTAGCAGCAATATTGTATCCACAGAGGTTGATTCAGTGAAAGGTAAAAACTTTTGTGTTGTGCTAGAGCAACTGCTTTGAAAGCAAGTCCTCCTGTCTGGTTCTTCTGTGGGTCCTTACTGCAGGCTGCTAATTGGGAATTCAGACCCTTTCTCTTTACTGGACGTGGTTGTCAGACATCCACTGGGGAACATGGATTTTTAGCGGTTCTCTTTTGCCTAATAAGTTTTGAAGTACTGCTGAAAAGTAATGGATCAGTGTGGGTCCTAACCTGAGGATAATGAGGATTTGAAATTAAACCAACCTGCCTTGTTCTTTTGCCAGTGTCAGGACCAGTGTCCTGTTGTCATCTTACACAGAATCATCATTCCTTTGTTTTATGGTGCTTTGTGCATGTCAGAAAGTGGGGTACTTGTTTAAATAAAACCTTGAGGTTGTAATTAATCAGTTTGGTTTCTCTATATCCAAAGGGAAGGAGATGGAGTTCTGTCAGATTTTTCTTCAGGAATTCTCTGTTGAAATTCACAGTTAATGTTCAGTTTGGATGCAGATGGTCTTGGTGCTGGTGTCTCATGCAATATTAAGATTGAGTGTGGTTTTTTGGGGTGGTTTCATGGTTTTTTTTCATTTTTAAAGCTAAGTTCATATAGGAGAGTCACTGTCAGGTCACAGGTTGCTGCAAGTGCACTACTTACTCCTAGTCAAAGCTTTGTTCAGGTTTTTAATAGCAACATGTATGAAATGCTTTTCCATTTCTCTTCTCCCACCAAAGATTAAACACTTCTCTTGTCCAGAGAAAAGAAAGCAGATAAAGGTTTCCTTTGGGAAGAGAACTTCCTAGACTCCAAATGCAAGGCATGTACAGATAATTCAGCAAATATACCCTCCTGCCACTAACTAGGGTGTTAGTGGGCATTGTGATATTGGGTTGAAGGTTGAACTTGGTGATTTTGGAGGTCTCACCCAAGCGTAATGATTCTGTGATTCCTGCATGAGACACTGGAGAGCTCAGTCAACAAGGTTGTGCAGAAAACAATGCTTTGCTTACATGAATTCTTTTAATGAGTGATATAAATAGCTCTAAAAGTTAAATAAGGAGACTAAAGTCTTGTGTGGTACAGCAAGTCCATTAAATTAAAGTTCTTTTGCATCTTCTTAGGTATTTCCAAAGCTCACAGGTGGCCTGGTTCAACACGCTTTCTAAAATGGCTCAAGTATATCTAACTGTGTGGAGTTCAGTGGGTTTCTATTAAAATAGATCACAATTCACTTGGAACACTTAGTTTTTTAAAATATGCGGTAAAAATACCTTGTAGGCAGATTTTCCTGAGGGCAGTACTGTGGTTTGAACCTGTTAATAGTGTGCTTTTAGCATTGGACTGGGCATCTGGAGTCCTGGTCCCACACACTGTCACTGATGTGCAGGTACCTTTGATCCCCATCCACCGCTCCTGATGTCTGTGTTTTAACTTGCTCATTCCAGTTTTGTGTGCTCTTTTCTGCTGGTTTGTCCCCGTGGGAGAGCAGCATCATGATAGTGTCCCTCTAAGATAAACTTGTGTCGTGATGAAATTCTGCCTAGTGTTTTTTTTTTCTGCTGACTGTGTTATTCCAGCCAAGGAAAACATGAATACAGTCCTCCTTCTTTAGAGGTCTGAAGTCCTAGAAATAGGACCTAAATCACTATTGTAAAACATTTAATATTTTTCTGTTGTATGAGCTTATGAATACCGTAGTTCTCCAAACTCTGCAGTTCTTTTTATGCCTTCTGGTGTTTGCTTCATCTTTTGATTCCCGCTGCGTGAGAATCCTTGCTCAGCCAGGAGTACTCTGGAGGACCATGTATGCTCCATGAACTGACCAATGCATTGTAGCCAGGAGGGTCTTTCTGATCCAAGCTGCACAGCCTTCTTTCCTCCAAAAGCTTTTAGGTTTAGTTGCTCTAGTTTTGCAGTCTCCTGTGGAGAAAATAATGGGTTTTTTACAAACACATTGCATCCTCCAGCAAGGGTTGAGAAGTCCGTGGGTAAGAAAAGGCACAGTTTGATTTACTCTTGGAGGGGGAGTGTGGCGAGCACTTGCAAGGACAGAGTTCTGAGCTGGGTTTCCAGGCTGCTTGTGGTGAAGCGTCTGAAAGGAGATTTTAATGTCCCTGCTTGAGCCAGATAAGTTGTAACCAAGTGACCTTTTAACTTTGTTTTCCTTTGCTGAACTTGCAGAGGAGAGTGGAGATGCGGGTCATAGCCCTGGTGCATGGTTTTGTTTGCATTGCACAACTGAGATTTTATCAAACACTGTTGGCAAAATTGCCACTGACAATTTCAAGATTAGTAAGATATTGCAAGAATTATAGTGAGACTTACTACATTGTGTTGCTATGGCCTTCAGAAAGTCCCTGTGATGTCATCAGAGATCAAGCTGTTTCCTTGGGGTGCTCTCAGCTGCCTTCCCTGGGCGTGATGGTGACAGCCCACCAGACAGAGCACCCCACTTGGGTTCTCCCTCTTGGGCTGCCCAGCATGGTTTGATGTTAGGGAGGACCCAGTCAGAACAAGGTAAACCAATTTGGGAATACTCTGTGCAGGAAGTTGATGTGGAATAGCTTCCTAGAGCACAGTTTTTTCACTCAGCCGTATGTGGATTGGTTTAATCTGCCAACAAATCAAAGTAAGAATCAGCTCAACTTTTCTGCCATTGAACTTGGTTTCAGTTGCTGGGAGATTTAGGAGAAGCCTCACATGGTTTTTAGGCTTGCTGTGGCCAACACTGGCCCTTAAGTAGATGATGCATACTTTATTTTACTTTGGAACTACAGATCCTGGTTGATTTTTTTCCCCCTGCAAATGTGGAGAATTAAGAGCAGTGCATGTTCGCGTGACTGCGTGTGTGTGGGTTTTTATTCAGGGAACCAGAAGTGCCACAGTTAAAACATTGAACTAAAGGTTTGTTGTCTTTTCCATTCGGATTTGTTTTGCCACCAAAACACTGAGTTAAAGATCTGTTATCTTTTTTAATATGTTATGTTTTGCAAACTTTCAGATATAATAAAACTAGAGATGAGGTGCTCAGTGGGTAAAACCAGATTCACAGAGTCTGCGTGCAGGTAACATTCCAGTGGGATCTGGTTTCTCTCCTCACAGTCAGTGGAAATTTACCTTGCTGAAGCCTATCATGGGTTGGAATCAAAAATGTCTCTACACAGAGAGAAGGGGGAAAAAAAGCCAAACTGAACCCAACCAACACTCCCCCACTGTGGCTCAGGCGAAGTTCTCTCCAGGTGAAACCCAAGCTCGCTGGCCTTTCCCCTTGTTGCCTTGGTGATGGTCATTTATTGCCTCTGTCAGCTGAACTTCCGCGTGCGCGGGCGGAGGCGGCGGGCGAGCGGCGGTGCCTGGCGGAGCTCTCGGCGTGGGGGTCCCGCGGTAAGTGCAGCTCGTGAGGGCCGCGGCGTGACAGCGGGGTGTGCTCTGCTGCCAGGTGACAGCCTGGCATCCCACACGGGCTGGCTGCGGCTGCGTGCGCCTCAGGAAATAGGAGAATAAATCTGCCCGTCTTGGGGTGCTTGACTCGGAGGCAGTTTTATATAGCTTTGGAAAAACACGTTAAATGTTTAATCTTCCTGGTCTGAATGGCAGCTGTTCAAATATCGGCTTGCATTGATCCAGCCGTTGTGCCTTTCACACTTGTCCGTTCATTGAAACGAGTCAACCTTCTAATTTTATACCCCCATCGATTGTTATTTTAGGCTGTTCTCTTAATGCGTACGCTACATGTGTCATGGGATTGTCTGTCCTGTTGGAAGTTGACATCTGCAGCTTTCCTTCTTACACCAGACTGGATTGCTGTGGCTTTCTTTCAGTGTGCATTTAGAACATACAGATGCGTATTCCAAAGCTTGTTCAGGTTGGTTTTACAGCACTTCCATGTGGGTTCAGCTGGTGTGGGCTGAGCTGCATCTCCTGGATCACCCTTTGAACGGGCAGCATTTGACCCTGCCGGTGGGGGAGAAGGCAGCTTGGGACACTGTGTTTGGCCTGTGTTCTTTCTCTTCTGCTGTCACAACTCTTCTCTAAACTCCCCAGCTCCAGGATATTATACTGATCCAAGGGCAGGACTTAGTAAGTTTTCTTTTTGTGAGTGTTTTAAGGGGTGTTAGAAATTACTTGGCTTTTCAGAGCAGCTGGAGAAAGTGAATGTGATGTGTGTTTAACAAAGAATTAACAAAATGTGAATTGTACAGATAAATATACATACAAAAGTCTCCTAAATCTGGAAATGAATCTGTGTTCCTTCATATTTTCTGAGGTGAATTGAGGTTTGTTCACTGTTGATGAAGTCTGGGTTTTGATCTATAATAGGCTTCCAGTTCTACAGCTTAGTTCCACCTAAGTAAGCCAAGTCCTCTGAAACGGCACTGGGAACTGCAGCTAAGAGAACACAACCTGTGTAGAGGTTATCCTTCAGCAAAGAGGAGAACTCTGTAACCTTTGACATGTTTTGGGAAGGCAAGAATACGCAAACTTCACGTTAATGATTGGACAAAGTAGAAGTCAGCGTGGACGTGGGGAGCAGTGGAGCTCAGCACTAATAGGTAACCAGGCCCTTCAGGGCAGGCTGCTGCAGCACCTGGGGAGGCTGTGTTTGGGGGCAGGACAGGAGCATGGGCAGGGAGAGCTGCTGGAATGTGCACGTGGAGCTGCCGAAATGCTCACAGCCCCATGGCCATCCCCACCTGCAACACAGCCTCGCGTTCCCAGCAGCCTCACCAGTGGATTGAATCGCAGTGCTTGGGACAGCACTGCTTGGAATTCCTGGTTGTGTTCTGCGTTGTAGGCGCCAAACCCGAGCGAGGCAGGAATGGAACTGCAGCATCAGTTCTGGGGCTGCACAGAGCACAGCCTGGCCTCTGGAAGCAGGAGCCACCCAGAGTAGGGAATGGCAGCACCTGGAGCCCCTTTCCAGGCTCAGAATGCTACAGGCAAGGTTGAAATAGGATAGAAAAATATCTCTGTGGGGTGAGCTGAACTTCTCTTTCAAACTGTGCTTCAAAAAGCTGCTTAGGATATGTGCTTTACAAAACACAGGGAATTCAGGAATACAAAAATTGCAGAGTCAGGTGTTCACTTCCTGCACAGAAGGTGAATACAGTTTAATCTCACCACAAGTATTTCTTTCTGCTATATAATTTCAACTCTGAGCAGAACCAAAGATTCTTCCTTGACAAATGGCATCTCAAGTGGCAAGTGACTTCTGAAGCCTTGTCTTCCATTAACTGTTCCCAGCTCGCCGTTTCCTGCCTCTGTGATGTTGCAAGGAGGAAAATTTGGCTGCTTATGGAAGGATGGGGTGGGATGATAAGCAGATGAGGGTGGGTGCTGGTCTCTTGGGTGCAGGAGAAGGGGAAGGAGTACCCCAAGATTGTGTCCTGGAGCGTGCAGTTGCCTCTGCTGCTTGCTGACTCAAAGGGATATTGGATACTGTTGCCAGAAAATGGGAGTTTGTGTTGGGAAATTGCATTTTAAGAATGTTAGGTGATTGATCACTGATGGAAGTCTTTCAGTCAGGATACTTAACTGCCAGTAAATTGTGCTCTGCGGCTTTTGTGTGGATCAGGTCATGGTCTGGACAGTTTGAGGCTGAGTGTGTGCTCAGCAGTGTCAGCTCATGTGGGACCTGAAGCTGTTCAGCTGAGAGAACTCAGGGTTACGCCATTGCTTCTGG
This sequence comes from Coloeus monedula, assembly GCF_965178545.1. Lineage (NCBI taxonomy): Eukaryota > Metazoa > Chordata > Aves > Passeriformes > Corvidae > Coloeus > Coloeus monedula. The sequence continues at coordinate 336,015 of NC_138821.1, read as the reverse complement.
AATCTCTTTCCTTTTTAAGATATGGCTGGGCTAATTAAGCAAATGCTTTTTTAGAGTCCAACAGGAGAACCATCTTGCTCCAGTCAGGGACTCGTCCCTCATCAACTTTCACTTTGCATCTGATGCTTGGGGCAGGGTGCCCATGGTCGTTCCATGGTGCTGCCACAGGTGCTGGAGGAGGCCCTCATTTCCCTCGGCGCGCTGCTCCTGTGGTGTGTGTAGCTGCTTCCCTGACACGAGTCCCGCAGAGCTGTGCTGTGTCTCTGATCAGCCTTGTTGCCCTGCTTTGCTTGCTCGTTTGTTTACTTGCAAATTAGGACTCCAGCTGTATGTTTGTTATCCTTCAGCCTCACTGTCTGCCCTGTGTCAGTTCCCTGCTTTTTCTTAATCCTCCAAATCTGTCTCCTTATCCCATTCTCTGCTTGTGCTGGGGATCACTTTATTATTTGGGGTTTGGATCCTGGGTCTTCTTGCTCAGAATTTTTCTGTGGTTAGTGATCTTGTCTTGGCTACTCTCTGTCATTGTGCCCTGGGTGTACAAAAAAAATGAAAAAAATCCCAATTTTCTTGTACAGAGAGGGCTGTGTGGAAACCTGCATCAGGTAATTGGTGCTCTGTGAGTCTCAGGCTGTGCCCAGCCAAGCAATCCTTTACCTGATTTTTTGGTAGACAATGAGGTGAGATCACCTCGCTGTTGCTGTAATAATTTAACTCCTTTTTTACCTAGACACAGCACACTTGGAGATAAAGGAAGAAATTGGGGACACAAGGAGCCAGCAAAAGTTAATACATATGGTACATATGGTAGACCTTATCACTAATTGAGGTGGTTTAAATTTTTTTTTTAACATTACATATATATGTATACATATTTCATGCATATGAAAATTGGAACAAACATTTGCAAAAGCTCTTGTTCTGCTTGTTAAATTGGAATACTGAGCAGAGGCTGAGCGCCTCCTCGCAGGAGGGAACAGGATCATAGCTTCTGGGCTACTTAAAGTGGGATGCGACCCTTCAGGTGTGTTTTTGAGAATCTATTTAGATCACCTGGAGCATCATCTTTTGTATCTTGCAAAACTGATTTAGGGATCCTCCAGTAGTGGGACCTCCTCTTGCCTTGTTTTCTCTTTTAAAGATGGTGGGGGGGGGGTTGTTTGTTCATTTGGTTTTGTTTTTCTTTGATTTCTTTTGAATCAGCTAATATGCAGAAGTGCCCTCAGTGCAGGAAGAAGATGCCACTCTAGCAAAGTCGGTGTTGGACTTTGTTAGAGGGAATCTGAGTAGCACTGTTAATCTAGAAACAGCTATGGCAACTTCTCCTCTAGTTCTACCTCAGTGAGGTCCGAACAGTCTGGGTTTCTGCTTGGGTTTTTCTATACTGTCTTCTCTTATTGAATGAATTATCTTGATCACAATTTGCAAGTTCATTGCCTTTTGTATATTAAAAGCCCTCTAGAAAACCAGGCACATGGTACATGGGAAAAAACTTCAATATCCACTAATGTGAGTCCACTGAATTGTTCTTTTTCACATGCTGTTTTGTTCATCTCTCAGGTAATCTTTGGGCTCTTTTGGGGAAAAAAAAATCCTGTTCCCTTAATTAGAAACTACCTTGCAGTGTTAAGTGCTGCTGGGGAGAATACCAAACCACAGGTTTACAGGAAGGATTTCAGTCTCAAGTGTTGTTTTACGGCAGCCCTGTTCCTCAGGCAGGACATGTGCCAGGGTGGAACTTGTCCTCCAGACAGGTTCAATGGGACTGTTGTTTTCTGATCCCCTGTCCGTTCCTCCTTCCAGAGGGGTGAGTTTGGCTGCCCAGGTATGGCTTTTCTTCGGAGCTGGTCCTGACCTTCCTCTCAGTTGGAAAAATCCATGCCAAGACAGCTGACAAAGCTGTGTCTGGCTTTCAGCTGCCTAAAGCAAACAGACCAGGAGAAACCTGTGGGAAAGTGTGATTGTTTTCTGAACCAGCTTCAAGGAACGGAGTCTCAAGTTACTGTAATTGAATCCGGTATCTTGCAGCTCTGGGAGGCTTATCAAAGAAGAGAAGGTATCGCTGATATGGGGGACTGCAGAACCTGTTTCTGTAGAAGACTTTCCAGGTTTCATTTTGGTGACCTCTTTGTGTCGCTCAAGCAGGGGGAAAAAATAAAGTAAAAAAAAGGCCATTTTTACTGATGTTCCTCAGGCGCTTCATGTAATGAAGTGATAAACTGAGCATCAGGCTGATGCTCCAGTGATGTGCATCTGCAGGCCTTGCCATCTGTCACTGAACACTGGTTTTGAGCTCTCCACATACACCAAGGTGGTGAGACAGGCGTAAAAAACTCATTTTAAGGATTTATTTTAACCGTGCATCCTTGTTTTTTACACCACAGACATCTCTCATAACTAAAATGTTATGAATATTTTCCCTTGTGTTTGAAGACCTTTAGTGTCAATGCAGAATGAATTTGTGGCATACGGATCACTTAGGATGTGAAATGGCCCTGTTCAGCAAATCCTCTTCTACTTTTATTGCTGTTATTGTTACAGTGTTACTGCTGTGATGTTATTACTGTTATCTACTCTTACTCTGCCTTTGTTGAACTCTTAACAGCTCTGACTGGAGTCGAATATTCCTCATGGTTGGATTCAGATAAGCCTTCCAAGAGGTGGTTCTTTTCCAAATCCTCCCTAGGAGAGACTCCCACTATCTGTTAGCCTCTTGCCAACTGTTGATCTTCAAAGTGACCTGAATAATAACCATTAAACCCACTTTCTTTTTTTGTCGCAGGAGGAGTCTCGCGTCCTCAGGGTGAAGGTGGTTTCTGGCATTGATCTGGCGAAGAAAGACATCTTTGGAGCCAGGTGGGTGTTGTGCAGTGCCTGTGATCCTTGGAACATGATCAGCTTGGCGGGGCAAGGGCCCTGCGAGGGCTGCAGCCCCTGCAGATGCTGGGTGTGCATCAGCACAACTGTTAATGCAGCTCTGGCTGCTCCTGCCCTCTCCTTGCCTCAGCTCTGTGAGCACAGGAAGCAGCTAAAAGCCCAGGCTTGCAGAACCCAACCAGGTAATAGCCGGGGGAGAAGCAGATTCTGAAGCTGAAATGAACCCAAGCCCAGTAATTTTCTTTTTCTGAAGGTTAATTCAGGCTTGACGTTCCTGCTCTATTAAGCCTAAGCATGACGAAATGCTCTACTGCAAACGTTCCAATCTACTTAGAAGGGTTTTATCAGTTTGAAATTAGTGGTATCCAATTTTAGCTTTTATTGAAATGACTAATTTCTTAATGTATAAATGAGCCTCCCTGTGGGTTTTCCTGTATTTCTTTAATGATGCTTACAAATTGTTCATTAACTTGTGTATCTGCTTAAAACTACATGAAAGAAGCAATTTAAAGTTTAATCAACTTTGATATTTTGGGTGAAATTTGCAACAAGCGTTCCTTTGGTAGCTGTGTGCAGAACATGGTAAACCAAAGCTTTTTTATTTTCTTTCTCCAAATGGGCTGTTTTGACAAACAGTTTTTGATGCTGACCATAAGCAACATAACTTTTATCTTTCATAATGCATGAAGCTAAATCCAGGCGTAATTTGTACTGAATCGTGTTGATGTGGCCCTTAAAATATTTCAAGGAAATTGGTCTTGAGTCAGTAGGATTTCCATAAAAGCGGAGAGTTAAAAACATATTCCCTACATGTATTTTTAAATCTGTTTTAATCATTCAAATGAGTTAATCTACAGTCATTTGAAAACACGTTGGTGTTGCAGAGTTGCGGCCCCAGCAGCTCCTGTTCCTTAGCGTGGTGGAGCCGTGCAGGGCTTCAAACTGGGGCAGAACAGTTCCCGTGTTCCTTCCTAACTGTGAAAGATTAACTACAAGGCATACATTGTGTTTTGCATCTCAGTGGGTTGTCCTGACCATTTTTAATCAACTTTACCATTATAAAACACTGCCTGTGGGCTTGCAGAATCTGAAAGCCATTTCCTTCTTGATTAAATCTAAGGAAAGTCTCTTACCAGTGTAGAGCACTGGAGAAACTTGTACTTTTCTTCTGAAGATTGTAACGGTAAAGAAATCTCAGTGCTTTTGAGGGTGTTTTTTTGGGGGGGGGTTCTTTTTGACTTAGGAAATCATTTCCCTAGCAAGTAAGGATATCTAAGGACACTCAGAGGAAACCACCTTGCTCTCCACAACATCCTGACAGGAAAGTGCTGCCAGGTGGGGGTCAGGCTCTGCTTCCAGGGAACAAGAGGAAAGGGCCTCAGGTTGTGCCAGGGGAGGTTCACGCTGGGTATTAGGGAAAATATCTTTCCGAAAAGCACTGTCCAGCGCTGGCACAGCTGCCCAGGGCAATGGTGGATTCCCTATCCCTGGAGGGATTTAAAAGCCGTTTAGATGTAGCACTTGGGGACATGGATTTGTGCTGGACTCAACGATCTTAGAGGGTTTTTCCAACCTCACAGCTTCCTATGATTCTCCTAAGAGTTCAGGAATTTATGGAATTATGGTCGCAATGACACAAAGTAACTAGAATGTAGAGTGGAATAATAACTGTGAGCACCCTGAGGTGATGGTTAAATGTGGGGAATTTCATCCGCATAGGTGCAGTGGAGGTGGATGTAAGAGGCTGGTTGGTGTAGATGTAAGTGGGGGTCTGTGACCTGCTTTATATTTTGCCCTGTAAAATTACAAGTCTGTGATATGTGTACTGATGGCTAACAGATACTGCAGACTGGGATTTTGTGAATTTAATATCAGCTTGCATGTGTGAATGTTTGACATTTATTTCCTTTTAATTCCCTTCCAACTTCTTAATTGAAGTGTCTTAATAAATTTCATACAAGAATCCAAGTACTGGCTGGAATCAGAGATTGTGTGTATCCCATAAAGCTACAGCTGATGGGGTGCCTTAGTTGCTGTATTTTGCCTTCTAAATCATGAACTAAGGGAAAATTGTGGCTGTCTGGAAGTTGAAAAAGTAAAGTGCTTCTCAGTTAAAAATGTGGATGTTTTTCATTGTCAGGGAGCTGTGCCTCTAGTGACATAAGTTTGTTATGGGTTGCCTCTGGTTTTATTGCTTTTACCTGCTCTTTTCTGAAAAGCCCTTTCTCTGGTTTGATTTCCTGTGTCCAGGATCCATGATGGAGCTGGGTAAGGCAGGCTCCAGGCTGCTGCTAGGATTGTAAGTCATGCTGTATACTCCTGTTGTGAGCAAGGCTGCTTGAAATGTGGCTGAATTCTTTAATTCATGTGTGTCCTGTCACTGGTTCACAGTGGGAGGAGAGCACATGTGGCTGTGGCTTTGCAGGTGACAAAGATAGCAGATGTTATAGCTATTCTTTTAAGTCCGCTATCACTATTTCTAGTCTGCTTTGAGTTGTGGTATATCTGGTTTTAACTATTGAAAAAACTGTGGTGATAGCTGTACCCCTGGAGCCATCCCCTCCAGCACAGGTTGAGGTAACAGCCTGTTCCCCTTCTTGTACTGATGGCTCCTCTGATCAGCAGAGACAAATCCATTGAAGGGAGTTGCTTTCATAAATTAATCGAACCACTTAAAAAAATAATCTGGCTCCTGAATGCCTCTTCAAATGACCTGCCTCTTCAGCACTTGCATGTGTGCCGGAGGGAGAGTGCTGTGTGCATCCCGGCCGAGAGAGGCCCCGGAGGTGGAACAGAGCTGTGACCGAATTCCCAGAGCCACTTGACTGGAGGGCAGTTGCTCAAGTAGGAGAGAGTTCATATTCTGTTGTTACTTCTTCCTTTTTCTAGCTGATTTGCAATGGAAGTTTTTCCAGTGTAGTGGAAATGAACACATTATTAACAGTGTGGGAAGGGAAAGAAACCAGCTGAGAGCTTCCTGTGATCTAGCCCTAGCTGGACTTTGGAATGCGAAAGTGGCATCTGCACTGCTCAGCAAGCACACGTGGCTCGTGCTTTCCCTGTGGAATTAGCGTGCTCCCATAAAAGCTGTGGGGTGCAGGCAGGTGTTGAGATGAGCTCAGTCACTGCTGGATGCAGAGCAGGGGTGTGTCCCTGCCTGGGAAGGAGGGGAATGGGTCCCCACAAAGGCAGAGCCGGTGGCTTTCCAAAAGCGGCTGTTGTCAGTGGCAGTGCACCCCAGGGCACTTGACGGGCAGTCCCAGGAATGGCACGAGCCAGAACTGTCTGCTTCCCCCGTGGAAAATGCTCTGGGCTTGCCCGAAGAAAGCCCTTGACGGGACAGCGAGACGAGGACTTGCCTGAAGTGTGTGGCCGGTCTAGGAGAGGCTGCTGGGATAGGAAGAGATGAAAGGCTTCTCATCAGAAATATGCTGGATAATCGATAGTTTTATTTGTGAAACCTTAATGTTGATGCTCATACAGGTGCGTGAAATGAATATTGGGCCGGCAGGCGTGGGCACAGGGTATCGGTGTGGCCATTGCAGGGCGCAGGCTTGGATCGCGGGCGGGGCCGGCAGCCCGGCCTGCTCTGCGCTGTGCCTGGCAGCAGAGGGCGCCAGAGAGTGTCCACAGCTCCCGCCGCGAGCCTGGCGGCTTCCGAGCAAAGCAGGCTCTCCGGTTTTTCGCCAAAATTAACAGATTTTTACCCGTTTCTACGTCTTATGTTCTTTAGGATGTACTGGGTATATATTTCAGGAGCTGTAAATGGAGAAATGGTGCTTATTCGAGGATGTGGTCTTGCTGTGTAATGAGGACTTGGTAATAATTCCTGACAGTTATAATGTCATGGTGAAAAATAATTCTCATCAGATAATTGCTCAGTGGAAGAATTTCTTGGTACAAATACAGAAATGTAAAATGTTTCTTGTTCCTGGAAGAAAGAAGTACCTCTGTTCAGCTCCTCAGTCTTCCCACCTGCCTACTATCTACTGTGATCTGTGAGTTTACCTGAATCTGGTATCTTTAAAAAAAAAAGGGGCACGTCAATAAAATTATCTAAGGAAAACCCTTTGGTCTTAAATATTTAAGGTAGAACTTCTGTCTTTATTCCTCTTTGCTGTCACATAAAATCATTAAGGGGAATGGATTGAAATAATCAGCAGCTTCTACTATTTATATCTGTTAATTTTTCCTCCTAGACTTAGTGATCTTGTAATGGAAAGATTGTCCATATCTGATAGTTCCCAGGATGCATTGATTCCTTGGTGGCAGAAGGACCAGTTTGCCTGACCTGGACCATGTCATCCCATGGATGCTTTGACTGTGTCACCCTTCCTCTGAACCTGCTGCTCGGTTGCCTGAGGTGCTGCCTGAGGGCTGGCACTCCCATAAGCCATGACCCTGTAAAATGAGGTTTTGCTTGCTGTCCTTCAGCTGCTGTGTTGTCAGGGAGGCCTGCACATGCCCACCTGGGCTAGAGGGACCAGTGCCAGCTCACATCCCATCCTGTCATATGCTGCCCTTTGCTCATGCCTTGATCTGTTGTACCTCCTCTCACACTTGGGTTGTGCCCTCTTAAGCGCCAGGGACCATCTTTCTGTTCTCTGTCCAGCATGTGGAATTTTTGCATGTTTAATAAACACCATGGCAATCTTTTTATTCTTTTACAGAAATCACAATTGAACCAATGATTTATGTAAGCGAAGACAAAAAAATAGTTGAGGTTTGAGTGTCTCCTTGAGTGACAGTAAGGCGTGGAAACTTGTCATGAGACTAATCCAAATGCTGGGAGCCGAAGGCGACTGTGGCAGAAGTGAGGGAGCCCGGGGCAGCCGTGGGAGCTGTGCTGGTGCCCCAGCACAGGCAGTGGATGACCCAGGAGGGAACAGCTGGGGCAGCAGCAAGCCCAAGGGCTGGTGAAGGTGGTGTGGGGGACACTTGTGTCCCCCCAGACTGGCAGCTTTGCTTTTTGTCCCAAGCACTCACTCGCCCCTCTTTCAGTTGTCCAGATCTTCAGTAGTGGGTAAAAATTGCAACATAAATAAAATCAGAGTTGATGTTTTAGGAGGTAATAAATTGTGGATTACCCCTCTAAAGTGAATGTTTTGATGCAGATTTAAGCAGGATGCCGTAAGTACTCATTGCTGTTTCTGTCTCAGAAGACTCCCAGGCTGCAGCCATGGTGTTGGGGTGCACAGGCCAGCCCTTGCTTGCTGTCACTGCCCAGAGCAGGCTGGGGGTGCTGAGGGCAGTGTCTTGTTCTGAGAAATAATGTCCCTGAACTATTTTACCCGTAGAAGAAATAGTTAGAAAATACTTCAGTGACACTGATCAGGAAATGTAATGCCAAATTTTCAGCTTTGTAGCAAAAGCCCCTGGGTGGGTGGTAGAGGTTTGGCTCTCCTTTTCTCTTCCCTGCTCTTGCAAGCAGTATGAAGAGGAATGAAATTTTGGGCTCCTTTGTAAAGAGCTCTGGAGCAGATAGATGGGAGTGTGTTCTAGAACTATTATTTTGTGAATAAATATATAATACTCTAATTGAAAGTAAATGTGAGCAAATTGATGCAGAAACAGATCAATAAATAATGCAATGCTATCAAACATAGAAGTTATTTTAAGCCTGTGTTGGCTTTAAAGTGTTGCACTGTTGTTTACAGTTTGTCAGATGGTGCTGTTATTCTGGTAACAGGTAATACCTTTTTGGCTTGAATACTTTACCAGAGAAATGAGCACAGCCTTAATGCATGACTTCAGCATATCTGGATTTTAAGAATTTTCTTATGGTTTAAAATGTTTAGATTTAATTTAAAAGTTTGTTTCCCCTAATGTGGATTTGGAAATGGAAACCCAAGACCAAGGCTGTTTTTCAAGAGTTGATTCTAATTTGATGGTACAGAGTAATCCTATTGTTAGTGGATCCTCTTCTCCAGATGAGCAGACCCAGATGTCTCTGTCCCAGTATGTGCGGGTCCCTTAATCATCTTTGTGGCCCTTTTTTTGACTTTCTCCAGTGTGTCTCTGTCCCTCTTGCACTGAGGGCCCAACACTGGACCAGTCCTCCAGGTGTGGCCTCACCAGTGCCCATTATTAACACAGTAAGCTGTGTCACTTTAACATGCTGTGCTGCATGTGTGTGTTTTATAAATTTATGACAATTTTATAAAGAACTACAGAAAGTAGAAATAAAATGAAGAATGAGGCTTATTCAGGAGTCCTGTATTTGAGAGATAATGTCAGCCTATGTGATCTGAGTTGGAAAACTAAGCATTTTGAAAGATGACTTCTTAATTTCACCAGGAGATGTGTAACTGTTTACTGAGTGGGACACTGTGGGCTGATGTGAAACTGTCCTGTGGGGAAATCACTCATCCCTGCCTCTATTGTCCCTGGTACCTTCTTTGCCAGAAGGAGCAGTCTGGTAAGGGGAAGGTGTGTGGTTAATCTCATCAAAACCTCATTGCAGGTATGAGTAATAGCACACCAGAACAAAATTGAACTCCCCCTCCCAGCCTGTTTGATTAGTGTTCTTGGAGCTGTTGTTGGTAATTCCTGAGTGCAGCCTCCCTGTATGATCTGAGGGCAGCAGCCTTTTGTGTCACAGGAGGAGCTGCAGAGCTGTGACAGGCGGCCGCTGACCCCTGCACACAGAAGCTTTGCTTAAATCCGTCTCACTGAGCACATTCTGATGACAAATCACCAGCCTGGCAACCAAGAGCTTACTCTTAGGAGCTGACTCATGGCAAATTTCCTATCATCTCTAAATTAAGGAAGAATTTTCTTGGTTTGATTTGGTTTTGCCTTGGGAGCAGCCACCATCCCTGTCGCCCTCCCATGCGCTGCCCTGTGCTGCTCCCACTTGCTGGACCACTTCAGTTCCCTTAACCAGGAGATTTTTGGGTGGCAAATATGGGAGAAGACCACTTGTTATTAAGTTTAGTTGGCAGAGTTGTGTTGATGTCTGACAAGTGTCAGAGCTGACACAAACTGTAGTTTCTGTCAGTGTGGCTTGGAGCACAGAACTTATATTCACTGCAAAAATAGCTTAGTACAGGTGGAAAATGCTGTGGAATACTAAATAATCTCCAGAAAGTGGGTTTTCAGTGTATGGGTGTGTTGAATGCCCATGCCAAGGTGCTGCCATGGTGCTGTGGGGACCCTGAGAGCACTGGGGGCACCCAGGGCCAGTTCCTGCCAATTTGGGAACGGTTCTCACCAGTTTGGAGCATCAGTGCCAGATGGGGGCAAGGCAAGCTGGGCACCTCAGGAAGGGCTCCTGGAAGGAGCTGGACAGGCAGGGAGTGAGGGCAGAAGTGGGAGATACAGCCCTGTGAACATTCAGGTAAGAGAACCAGCACCAAAAGTCACTGTCTGGGGGTGGGGTCTGTTTTTTCCTTTTCTTTCAGTGCTGTGGTTGCTGAGGGTGACGGGGAGCAATGGTGACCCTCAGATTCCACAGGTGTGGGGGGACAGGATTGATGCTGCGGAATAGTCCAGCACCCTGGAAGTGGGAGCCTCAGGAAAGTTGGTGAGGAGATTAATCATTCAGCCTTCAGAACAGGACTGGACTCGGTGTAGAATGAACTGGGATGAAGCGAAGACTGGGCAGGCATTGTGTGTGAGGGGACGGAGGCAGGTGGGAGGTGACTGTGCCCTGAGGAGGACGGGCAGCCAGGCCCTTTGTAATGGCCTTGGGAGCAGAACAGCGGGTTTAATGTCAGCCTTTTTCATAGAGGGGGTGGGGGTCAGCTGCTGTCAGCTGAGGGAAGTGAGGTGGGTCCGAGATGTGGGGATGAGGGAAGGACCATCCCAACCCAGGTGTCCCTCGGCTGGGTTACACTGACTTGCACTGGCCTGATAGTTGGTGTTGTACTTGCAGTCGTTTAGTAGTAAAAAACTTATTTTTAATTAAGCAGACTTCCAGTGGCACCCACAAATGCTGAGTTTTGGGAACTTCTGGCAGCTTATGGTTCCTGTCTGCTCTTGATGTAGAAAGAAAATTTAAACTGCAGTCTCAGGAACTATCACATAGTAGCAAATGTGGGTTGTCTTGAAGCTATAGCTGTGCCTGCACCAAGAGATTAAAAATAAAAATTTTCAGGTCAGGGATCAGTTCTGAGCATCCCTTCCTCAGGGCTTTCTCTCAGAAACGCAGGAGATGCATACTTTTGAACGGAAGTTCAACCTTTCCTCAGACTGCTGGGTAAAGAGGAATGCTGCATTCTTGAGGAGGAACAAATGAAATGGTGTTTCTGGCCACAAGCACATGATACCCCATCTCCTGTGATGTCCTGGTGTTGCCAGCTCCTTCAGTAGTGTGAGTTAAAGGCTGGCTCTCCAAGGGTTGTGGCTGAGAGAGCACACCAGCCTGGGAAACCACAGCCTTTGCCAGGTTCAGGAAAGAAAGTAGTGGCATCAAATATTTCAAGGAGAAAAAGCAGAGTTTGACATTTACCTGGCAGCCAGGGGAAACAAAAATGTTCGTGTTGTGTCACAGTTTGGGCCTTCTGCTGACTACAGCTGCTAAAGGCTTGTGGCACAGGGCATTTAGGTGTTGATGTGGCTGGGCTTGGCAAGTACCAGCAAAGGATGAGGCTGCCCAACCTCTGCTGCTGGGACTGTGGCTCCTTCAAACAGTGGAGGCCAGGTGTCTTCTGCAAGGTGTTTGTATAACTCTTCATCAGTTGCTGGCACGGTAACTGCTGGGGAATTTAATTCATTAAACCCAGCCCTCGTTCCAAGTTCCCCTCCTGCGGTAGAGGTCAATGGTTCAGGTCTCTTAATGGCAGGGCTTTTGTGCAAGGCAGAATTTGCTATTACCCCAAGTACACAGAAGAGTAAGAAACTTTTCCTTCTGCTGCTTTCCTTAAAATTTAAGCATAATAGAAGTGTCTTTTGCCGTTTGAACTTTTGCTTTATGTCTCCATCTGTGTCCTCTCTGCCTGTTGAAGGCCAAGATTTAAAAGATGTTTTTGTGTTGTACGACGTAAATAATTAATTCTTCATTCTTTGCTGTATTTTTGTGTCATTTGTGCTTATATTCAATATGCTACATTGGGATCACCCCGAATCTTACTACCAGTAGCTTGTCTCCATTGAGTGTCCTGAATGCTTTATGTGATTTCACATGCTGATGATCCAGCTTACACTGTGCTCCTGTGGAATTAATAATACCGTGAGTTATTTAACACTGAGGAATGGTGTGTCCAGTCAGATGAGCAGTTTCAGCACTGTGTATCTTTAAATTGAGGCTGTCCTCCAGTTCTTTGTTTCCTTTCTTTAAGTGAAAATAGATTTGGTACATCAGCTGGAGTTGAAGGTGAGAGCAATGGATCAGGACAGAGGGTCTGCAGGGGACTGTTCACTGCTGGTGTTAAGTTCCTGAATAGTGCTTTTATTCCTTTATTTATTTATATTTATTTTGTTTCTTTATTTTGCCTGTTTGGCATTTGACTTGATTGTATACAAACCTTCTGTGGCTGGTTATAACAAGGCATCTCTCCTGTTGCTACTGCTGAAATACACCTTTTTGGTTAGAAAGTGACACTGGATTCTGAGACCATCAGTATGTGGGAGTTTTCTGAAACTGAGATCCGGTTTTTAGTGCCTGGAAATAGATGTAACATTACTGGTTTTATTGATGCTCACCTGAGTTCATCAGCTGGCACTTGTTCAGTTCATTTTGTGCACACTGAGGATGACGCAATGAGAAACACCATAGCTGCTTCTGCAGGGTATTTGCTGGTGCACTTGGCATGACGTTTTCAGTGATTTTCAGTGGTTTTCAGTGACAAGTTGGAAGTCTTAGCATTCTAGGCTGTCCCATTAGAAGTTAAGAGTTATTTGGGATCTAAGGCTAAATTTCATTAGGTGAGGAGTCTTCATTTGCCCTTTCCATGTGACTTTATCATCCATAAGACTTAGAGGTTTGAAAAGATAGTCCCTTTTGCATCACTATCTATCAGACCTCTGTCTTTTTCGCTTTTAGCAGAACTTAACTTGTTTCTGTTGCTTTTAGGATAGATGTTCCCAGTGATCTGAAAGCACTCCAGGTATGTCCTGCAAAACATTAGCCAGGCTGTGAGCTGAAGCACAGCATGCTGTGTGTCTCTCAGGCCTGAGCCAGCCCTGGGGGTGAAGATAGCTGAGCTGCCTGCACACCTCTGGAGCTTGTGGTTAGAGCTGCTTTCAGGGTGGCACCTGGGAAATGTCTTTCCAGGAGTAATCACATAGCAACACTTTGCTCTTTGGGACATTGTAGGATACAGGTTTGAATGGGGCTGAAAAAGTGGAGGAATCGCTGTGAAACCTGTGTGCTCTTGGTAAAGCTTTCCTATGGGAAGGGGATAAAATAGCTGGAAAAATAACCTTCCTCCCTGCCTGTGAGGGTATTATTTCCTTACCTAGTGGCATGTTGCACAATGAAGATCGGTGAATATATTTAGATGAAAGATTGCCAGCTCCTTGTTATGCACCAAAAATCTCATGTTTAGCAGACTGTCCTGAGTTAGCTTTTCTTTTCAGCCCGGATTCAGGGTTTTTTAAATCAGAGGCTGCTGGAAGTCTGTCCTTCACCATGGTCTCTACCACCTAATTCAGCCTTGTACTAGCAACACAGTGATGTGATTCTCAGGGGTTTGGTTTTACCTCAGTAGCTGAAGAATAACATGAGACTTCAGGCAAGTGGATTCAAAAGGTTTTGATGTAATTAGCTCATTACTCTTATTATGCACATGGCCAGTTTTGTCCCTTTTGAACCTGGCTAATTCCTTAACCACAGTGAATTCCACAGACTAATTACAGATTTCCTTTGCTTTCTGCCTTCTTCTGTTGTCAAATGCCATTCTGTTGCTGTGCTTGCCTGCAGCAGCTGAGGACACGGTTCTGCATCCGTGGGCGGGCGAACAGCTCGGTGTGAGCCATGCTTTCTGGGAATGGGATGACAAGTTACACCTGCTAAATCCATGCTGCTGAGCTGTGCTCAGACCACTCTTGCCTCTGCTGAGCGCAGAACCTGGCAAAAGTCGCTGACAGTGCTCTGCAGTTGTGCCCTGTGCAAGGACTGCCCTTGGTCCACACGAAGCACTTGTGAGGTGCTGCGGTGACTGAGATAAGGACCTGGCCTGGGATTAGGGCAGCCCGGGCTGAAGGAAGGAGGGAAGGCTGACCCAGGTTTAATCCACATTCACTTCCCCGCCTGTTTCATCTCTGCAGTGCGAGGTATGTGCTTGCTGGCAGAGCAGGGGACAGGATGGGGACAGAGACAGGGTGGGTGGTGAGTCAGCTCCAGCAGCAGTGCTCACTTAGGTCCTTCAAAATGCCTTGGGAACTGGGGCCTCTGTGTAACAGGCTGTGCTGGCTAAGCCTGTTCCCAAGGACAGTCCATGCATGTGGCATTCATGGTCAGGGATGCTGCCTGGAATTCCTGTGCTGAGTTTTTCTGTTCCAAAAGCCAGGTGTCATGGGGTTTTCGCTCTCCTTCCCCACCCCCGCTGGATTTTGGAACTTGTTAAGATATTTTGGGAGTGTGAAGTGGCATAGGAAAATCTATGCATACATCAGCCCCTCAGCTCCAGGGGCTGATGTATGCATATTCTGTTAGAGCATTTATTTAACCTTTGGAAAAAAACTGGCCTCAGGGAGGGAAGAAACCCCATATTTACACTTCCATCTGTTTTGGAAGATTAAAATATTCTTTATGCTCTGGGGGTCTTCCAAGAGAGCAAGAATACAAAAGGAATCCATCTCGTTACCCTTTATTAGAACATAACATGGTAAAGGAAGGTGGAGACACTGGAGGTGGGGTTTGAGGTATAATTTTTAACTCCTTTTTTCACCCACAGGCACTTCTTCGCAGCTGTCTATGATGTGAGTCATTATCTCTAGCGCTCTTTGGTAAAACCTTGCTACATTTCTTGTAGAATCAGATGACGTGTGAGCCTTTCTTTGGGAAATAAAACACTAGAAGGGAAATGGGAGGTCTGTAAAATGACTCTGGGATTTGGCATGGAGGAGTGAGATTTTGGGATGCTTAGGCACAATGGATTGCAAGTTTGGCTTTGCGGTGAAGGGTAAGGTAAGGTTTTGTTTTCTTTTCGGAAGCTGATGTTCCTGTATCCTTGTATGATCAGACACTTCGTACTTTGCTTTAGTCACAGGACCTGGGACTTGTATGACAGTGAGGTCAAAATCTTCCTTCTCTTTGAGAAAAACTCCTAATGGATGTTACTCAGTACAGGGAGAAAGATGAAACCCAGAGGGCTCGTGCTAAAATAAAACCAGGGAGCACACACAGCCGATATGCTCTGGAGCATTCCTTGTAGTTAATTGCTGTGTACTCTTATTGTACTTCTCCCTTTTTACAGTGCAGGAGTGGGGAAAGTCACTGGGGCAATGGTTATTGGGATAAAATGATAGTGACTGTAAGAGGTTCTGCCTTAGAACTTTGTCTTTACTGCTCTCTGTAAAACTTGGTTAGAAGTATCTCATTATAATTCTAATCTTTTTTAATGATGCATGTTTTGGGCTTTGTTTCCCTCATTTCTTTGAATCTGAAAGTGACTAAGCAAAACCTTGGAATTTAAAAAAATCTTTGGAACTTTTTAAGCTCCACTAAGTGCATGCACAGACAGAGTTTCTCTAAGTGTGTTTAAATTATTCTGAAAAACATTTTCGGGTTCACAGAATTTCCTCTCGCCAAGCATAACCTGCTTTTCAGCCCTGATATTAACTGCTGTCCATGGGGCTCCCATAATTTTCTGGAGATTCCTTGAGATGAATGTTCTTGAAGGTGGTGTATGTTGCTGATCTGAATTTGTAGATGGTGGTCTTGAAGGCATATTGTCTGTAAAAGCACATTTCCAGTAGTACAGGCTGCAGTCTGCAGATTTACCG
Organism: Coloeus monedula; assembly: GCF_965178545.1. NCBI lineage: Eukaryota > Metazoa > Chordata > Aves > Passeriformes > Corvidae > Coloeus > Coloeus monedula. Next base: position 320,250 of record NC_138821.1, on the reverse strand, counting down.
GAGTGTCCGTGCAGAGCAGGTTGGCTCCTTCAGTGCTGAGCTGCCGTGGGCACCTGGACACGTCTGCCTCTGTACCTGCCCATAGGTGGAGGGACCCCCAAACCAGGCAAACCCAGAGCCCTCAGCCATCCCAGTGCCATGGGAAAGAGGTGGCCTGAGGTCTTTCACTGTTCTTGACAGAAATCTGAAGGTGATCATTTTGGGGAATGTTGAAACATTCAACTTCTCTGACTCGGGTGTACAGGGAGGCACGTGCCTTAAGGGCTCGGTAAGGATGTTTTTCTGTGTATACCTGCACTGACGAGAACGCAGGTAGATTGGATGGGTTGAGGGGGTGGGAAAAGGGGATGGATGAAGATTAACCGACAGCCAAATAGAGGACCCCTCAAGACCAGGGAAAGAATCAGATTGGGATGTGGCTTCAGGGAAGAGGCTTCTCTGCCTTTGTGTTGGAGTGTGCTGGTATTTCTGTAGCCAGAATTACAGGAGCTGTTGATTAGTTCTTTCACATATGTGAGGCAGAAAAGGGGCAGCACAAAGGGAATGGTTTTGTGTTTCTTACAGCAGCAAAATTATCTGGTGCAAGACTGTTCCACAGAAACCAGTCAGGCTATTTTGAAATGCAAAGTTTGCCCGCACATGACAAGCCTGGCATTCACGCACTTGCATAACAACTGTTACTAAATTTTATATGTGGGGAGGCGGTTTCAGCTTTTAAAATAAAAATAGAGCCATGTAGGCCTTAGTAGTTCCATTGTTCTTTCACGTGTGCCTGTGCTCTCCACCCCCTTCTTTTGGAGCTTAAAATAAGTAAATAATACATCATGTCACTGGCAGAAGCTAGTTTGAGACTTGCTTTCAAAACTGTTTCAAAAGTATAGAGCAAATGTGATTCCAGACTCAAGTGAACAAATACGAAACTATTCATGGGCCCCAGTTTCACACTGCTCCAAAGTAATGTGATTTTTAAAGGAGGCTGATGTTCCTTAAGATTTTTTGCTGGAGTTTTTAAGTCATCAGTGCTTTTGTTGTCTTCCAGAAGAAGAGCTGGAAGCTGCCTTTTCATGCAAAGATTCACATGAAAGATGATAATTATGTATCTACAATTGCTTGAGCTTTAAGAAAATGCCATACACTGCAAGGTGGCAAATACGTGGCAAATAGCTAGTTCGGGATGTCTGAGGGATTCCAGAGGTCAGAAAAAGGATTTCTTAAGACCTCAGATTGTTTTGATGGCTGTTGTTCTGCCAAACTCTCTTTGTACTAACTTGTGATTATGATTAACATAACTTTCATTATTAGCATCATTTTCTTAGGATTCCCTTTTATTCTTCAGAGAGCTGTTATCAGCTTCAGGGTTCTCCTGATCTTGGCAGGCACCGATGTTCTCTTTAGGTTTTGGCCGATCATGTTGGGATAGATGACGTTTAGTGCTTTTATAATTTTCAATTTTATAGCGAGGAGCATTTTAGATAGGTGTTCCACAAATCAACTCCCCTTCATCTCCAGTCACTGGTATGATGGTGACTGGGCTTGTTTCTCTTTTAAACACTACTTGGTCCTTTGAATGTCTGATAATACATATGAATATATGCACTGACTTCTCCTATGTGATGGCATTGTCAGGTGTAAGAAGTGTAAAGCATTAAATACTGTACCTTTGAGATTGAGTATAGCTGTGCCTTCACTGCACATGGAGCGGGTTTTACCTGCCTTGTATTTTGTTGTTGCATTTTATTACGAAGATTTATTACCTGGATAGAAGGAGCCCTATAGTGGGTAAAAGAAACCTGTATTTCCCCTCCCCAGTAAGCCTTCACTGCAAAACCAGCTTCTCTTTCACTGAGGAATACCCTCCCAGGTAGAGGGTGTTCTCTTTGTTGCCCTCAGTGTAGGTTTACGATGTCCCGCACTACAGTTGGGTCACCTCTTGGGCACAGCGACCTCGCTGCATTGGGTGGCTCTCTGTCAGTCTGTCATGTCCTGGTGTTGGTGTCCCTGTGGATGCAATACTGTTTGAGTGCTGCCAGTGTAACTCTGGGTATGGGCTGGCCATCTGTAGTGTCCCCAGGCTCCAGGCTTGTGGTTCATTTTCTGTATCCATTTCCTGGTATTGCAGGGGTTCTACCAGAACACCCCATAGATTCTACCTGGATATTTCCTACATTAACAGCTTCCTAGCAGTCCATGACTGTCAATTTGTTGTGCTGCAGGTTTCATTAAGATGGCATTTTAACACTGGTACCAGTGTAAAAATTCATATAGAGGTAGTTTTCTACTTGTAGTTTTCTGTTTTGCAACATTTCCACCTTTAATTCTTTATCCTCTTCCCCAGGCAAACCCAGTACTTTTCCTCAAAGCAACCTCTGCAGCAAGTTTCCCTAGCAAAGTGCAGAACGATTGGTTCCATGTGTCATATACATGATGTCATCCACAAGAGTGGAAGGGCTTCACTCTGCTCATCCAGTGTCACACTCCTAAGTTTTTCCAGCATCCCCTTTTAAATCCTGATGCAAGTCAGCAGTTCAGGGCTGAGACTGACATTCACAAGGAACTGTGGGATGAGCTGCTTTATTTTCCACTTGTATTTAGAGCACAATGAAAGTATTCATGCATCACTTGGAATGGTGCTTTTCAGGAGTGCCATAAGGGGGGGGTTTATAGTGATTTCTTGAGGAGTGAGTGAGTCTGCCGGAGGAAAGTCAAGAAAGCAATGTTTCATTTTAATCCCTGTCTCCCCTGCTTTTAATCAGTCAGTTTCAGGGTGAGAATATCTGGCAGGTACAACTCCAGACCGATTCAAGTCTGCTTTCTGTGCTCAAAAGTTAGAATCATAGAACCATAGAATATGTTGAGTTGGAAGGAACCCATCAGGATCATCGAGTCCCAGCTCCTGGCCCTGCAGAGGACATCCCAAGAATCTCACCATGTGCCTGAGAGCATTGTCCAAACTCGTCTTGTTGGTTTGTTGGGGTTTTTTTGTGCTTTCAGCAGGTCTTATTTATTATTGTGTCTTCTGACACCTGAACCATCAGGATTTTCTTCCTTTTACACATCTGCAGACACTGCTGTCAGACAGGAATCTGGTATTTTACTGCTTGTCTTCATGTCTTTTTCATTCCAATTTGTGGATAGGTTTTCCACTGAATTTTAACAGACCAGATGCTTTATTTCTTTGTTTTGCAAGTTTTCCTCAATTTTACTGATGTTCATGTTTTTGTCTAATAACTCTTCCATGTCAGTACTGATTTTCCCTTGCAAAGATGCCGTGTTTATCTGGAATACTTGCTGTTAGTTGGGTTTTCAGGGTGCAATTAACCATGGTAAAGTTCCCTCAGTGTTTCTGCTGCTGCTTTGACATGTAGTGTCTGTTCTCTGGGATCCCAGTCATTTTGTTTTGCTGCTGTAGTTATGTTCTTAATTGGGGTTCTGCCTTCTTCCATTCTGTGCCCATTCTCCGATTCCTTCAGCAGTTTGTCAGTTACAATGTCTGCTCCCTAGGAAGTCTCAGCTGCTCTGTGTTATTTTCCTGGTAGCTGTATGGATCCCGGGAGCAGTGCTTGTGTTACCTGCAGAGCAGATGGCAGACCAGGATCCAAATAACTGGGGCTGTCCAGACCCCTGGATTTCACCTGAAGCTGCTCAGTTAATGGCACTTGCAAATTAGACTGCTTATTTAGTTGTTAGAATCTGAGCCTGATTCTAAGTAATAAGTTTCTTAAAAGCTTTATGATGTTTTTTATTTACTGACTTCTACACGTGAGAATTTTAGTATTGATCAGGTGCTTTCTAGTCACTAAGAGCTCCTGTAACTGCAGCGTGAAGAACTGTCTGACTTGTACTGATGACTTCTGTGTTCCCCATGGCCTGATGGGGCTGGGAAGGGACCCCTGCATTCCTCATGGCCCATTGCCTTCAGCTGGTACCCCTCCTCTGCAGCGTTCCCGTGCAAGCTCTGTGAAGAGCTGTTCTGCCACCGGGGGTGGGCAACCTGGGGGGCAGAGCAAGTGGCCGCAGTGCAGGGCTGTGTGGCACTGCTCCACCTGGGGCAGTGTCAGCTTTCCTTGGCCTCCAGTCTCTGTTCTGCTACGTGTTTGTTTTAAGTAAACAACTGTGTGGAAGTAAACAGTCTCAAATATCCAATTGTTCGAGTAAACTCCAGCCTCACCTTCAGGACCGAGAGCTTGGCTAGACAGCTCAGTCTGACGCACTCTGTCCTGCTTTTAGAGCAGGCAGACATGTCAGTAGTCTGTTCAGTAAAGGCAAAATTTCCTTACTGAAATTTGTAATAAACTTAATTATTCTCTATTTTTTTAAAATAGAAATAGATGGGAAAAAAAATCTTCTGTGCCACTTCCATGGTTTTCATTTTCTGTAGGCAGAAGATTCATCCTAAAAAATCTTAGCACTAAAAAATTGTAGTATGTCTAAGGGTTCCTGAAAACAACATTGCCCAAATATGGATTGATATCCTAAATCTGGGGGGATACCTGTAAATATTAGCACGGTACATCAAGCAATTCAAAGCAGCATCAGCATTTCTTTATAATCAAAGTGATGCTTTGCTTTCTTCTAAACCTTGGTGCTTAATGCTGAACTTAATTGCAGTTTAAGCAGGTGCATTTATGTGCATGTACTGATAGAAATAATCAATCCAACATGATGTCTTGTTTATTCTTGTTTCCACCTTTGTGGCACTTTATATTCCAAGTACATGGAGTTTTCAGTATAATGAACATGCAAGCACTGATTGTTCTGTAGTGATACTGTCACAAAATAGTTCCTTAAATTTAAAAACTATCAGAGAATATTTTGATGGCTTGGTTGGTAATCTGAGTGTCTGGTGGTATTGTGAGTGTCTCTTGTTGATGCTTTCAAGAAACCTTGGATCAGCATTAAGCTGAGTGTGCTGCAGCCTTGAGAGGGAAGCACCAGAGCAGGTCAGGGTCCTGGTTTTACTCAGGCACCCATTTCCTCCCTTCAAGCAGAGGCTCTGCTCCAGTTCCACTTCCTGACATTGTACCCGTGTGAAGTTCATCTGTTCCTGCAGGATGCTGTTTCTCCCAGTTTAGAGCACAGAACCATGGAATGGTTTGTGTTGGAAGGGGCCTTAAAGACCATCCCAATTCCACCCTCTGCCGTGGGCAGGAACACCTTCCACTAGAGCAGGTTGCTCACTGCCCTGTCTGTCTGAATCACTGCAGCTTGGTTTTATGGCTCAAAACAATTATAACCACTGCTTCAAAATACTTCCAGTTGCACTTCCAGTCAGCCGCCAGGGGTTAGTTACAGCCAGTCCCTTCCAAACCTCATGGCTCCTATTTTTCCCTGACTGGTTTTAATGGACTACCATGGGCGTGCTCGTGGGCAGGAGCTGTGTGGGAGCAGGCAGTTCTTGCCCCCAGCAGGGACAGAGCTGCAGGGAATGATCTCTGCTGTCATGGGCAGTGTTTAACTGATCACATTCCAACACTTATTTTCAATGTGTGAGCAGCTTACTAGAGTTCCGAGGTTTCACTGAAGACAATTCCACTAGAAGTGTTTGGAGGTGCTGTTGTCATCCAGTTAACTGAAAAATTCCTTCTGCAATGCTCTTTGGCTGTACAATTATAGGCCATTAAATCTTATGTCTTCTTTTGCAGTGACCCATATGTGAAACTTTCCTTGTATGTAGCAGATGAGAACAGAGAACTTGCTCTTGTGCAGACAAAAACTATCAAAAAGGTATGTAGATACTCTTTTTAATTCCATGGCTTTGGAGTGATTAAGAACACGGGCACACAATTGTATAACACAATGCAGCACTAATTAAAATCGTTATGTACATGTATAGCAACTGCATAATGTGGTTTTTCTCCAAACCGAAATGAGAGAACGAGTGCCTGCAACCTCATTGTGTCTGGCCTGGAGACACCGCCTAACATGTTCCATATTGTTCCCTAAAGCTTGGCTTATCAAATCCCACTGCACCATTCACAGGTTCTTTTATCAAATTCATATTTCACTGAAAGACATGGCTGAAATAAAGGACTGAGAAATTCTGCTTTAATTATCATCTATCTGACTTTTAGCAAAAATGATCATTCTTTAATATGTCTGTTCAGAATTTCCATTTTCAAAATTATTTTCTTAATACGGGAATTTAAAACAACCAGATGACAGAACATATGCTGTAAGAAAAGCCTGGGAATTCTTACATTTTCAGGTAGAACCAAAATTGAGTTTTATTTCATTTCTTAATTTCAATCCTCACAAACAAAATTCCACCAGGGGATATTTGTCATTATCAGGACCTAAGATTTTGTAAGGATATATATATTTTTCGAATTTGCTGATATTGGTGGCAGAGAGAAAAAAAATCATAAGCTATATGAAAAGGGAAAATAATGAGTTGTCATTTTTTATGGAGGTATTTAGAATCAACAGGGTTTCAGTTGAAATCATTGCTGCAAAACAGAATAGTGAGGAGAATTTTGTTGTTGAAAACACAAACCAGGATGATGTGGTTCTAAAACCCCAGGACATTAGGTGTCATGAGAAGACCACTGTGAAATCCTGGAGGTGTGTAAGATCCAAGCAGAACTTGTCCTGGAACCAGGGCATATTTGATGTGGAAAAGGAATTTTTCAAAGATGTCCTGGTTAGCCGTTGGTGCTTGTTTCATTGCCTGGACTGCATCTGCCTTTTTTCACTGTTTTGTCTCACTGAGTCACTTAAAGCCTGGATGTTCTCAGTCATTTCTGTAACACTGGTATTATCTCATATGTTGGAAAGTTGTAGTTGGTAATTTCTGGTTTGAATTGTTAAATTCCATCTCAAGGCAGAGTTCTTCCTGTGCAATTTGCAGTCCTCTCTCTATTTTGTAAATAGCAAACACTATTATCTTATCTTGGTTTTGAGTTAAAATCATTAATAAAAATGTACTGAGTACAATCAATCTGAGGAATGACTGACTGGCAGTTACCTCCTTCAGCTCTGTAACTGTGTCTAACCCTTCACAAGTTTCTCATTTTTCTCCTCGTTTTTGTGTTCCTCAGTTGAATGGGTAACTTTGTGTGGCACTGCCTTGCCAGGAGTGCCTTTGGGAAAGCAAAAGGAACTGCAGTGTCCCTTTTTTGTTCTCCTTTTCCATGACCTGTGCTGTTGTCTGATCTGTATCCTACTGCACAGCTGGACTGTGCCTCTGAGAGTGCTTCATTACGGCCAAAGGGGTTAAATGCACATTGTTTTCTTACTCTGAAAAAATAAAGTTACCAGAAGAATGTCAGCTTCATGTGGCATGACCTGCCTGGGTTGAATTTCTGAGGCTTTTTGTTTCGATTTATCTCCCTCCATTGTTAATCCAGCTGTAAGGTTTGATTAATGCATTGTACTTCCTTTTGGAGCTGTGTTTGGAATGCCCTGCTGGAAAGGATGTCTCTGTAGTAGGGAAAGCTGGATTTGCTGTTTGCTGCCTTCTGATCCTGTAACATGGTCAGTGTGTGCTTTAAATTCCTGCTGGAATTTAAAAGTTTGGATGAAAATTATCCAGTTTCTTCAATTTCTTCACCTTGACTGCGCTGAGCTCCAAAGACTTCTACCTTTCCCATATGGAATATTAAAAATAGTTTTCTGTCTCTGAGAATGCTCAGTCTCCCCATTGAGCTCCAGTGCTCAGGAGCATCGTTTATCTCCATGTCCTCATTTTCTGTGTAGGGTTGAAAACCCTTCTGGAGTACCCGAGGAAGGTCCAGTTCAGCTTGGCTCCTGGCAGTCCTTTGTGCAGCACTTGCCCTTTTTAGGATGTAGCTCTTCTTGAGGTTGAGTTTCTGTTATTGTTGCCCTGCTCATGTCCTGTATGGAGCTATTGCTGCAATTCCTTCTCCTTTGGTGGCACTCAAGTCTTTGCACTTTCAGCGTTGGCCCACTAAGAGTGGGACCTGTAAAGATGGAAGAAATTTCTGTGAGTTACCAGGCATTTACCAAAGACTGCTGCCTTTCCATCAGATTTCCCTGAACTTTGTGGTTAAGCATCATTAGGAATTAATGGGTTATCAATGGGCAGTAGTGCCCTCAAATTCAGTGTTAAGGCAGTCCTTGCTTTGGTAAATTGTATGTACCCTCTCTTGCTGACAGCAGGAGCATTTGAGGAATACAAGTGTTTAAAATGTAGCATTGTTTTTCTTACTGCTTCATTTTAATTTCTATTTTTCTGAATACATTTGTGCTCCTTCAGGGAAAAAAAGCTGGAAGTTTCTTTGTGCCCACAACCCCCATCCTTACCCTTCCCCTCATCCATTCACCTGCCCTTTACAGTGATCTTTTCTTTACTGAAGTATTTCCTGCTCTGCCATGAGGTCCTGTATTCCCAGTTTGCAGAGAGATGCAGTATAGTCAGCCCCCATGGCCTGCACATGAGGAATCTATTGGATCTATAGCAAGGAGTAAGATAAACAGCCAAGATTCCCCTTCTCTGCTAGAACAGAATTGTCGTGGGTGTAGAGCCAATTTTTCCTGTCAGCTCTGCCCGTAAATCTCTGCTGTGTGAGAGCATGAGGGAATGATTTGGCATGAGCACAAAAACATTGGACACATTGTCCAATTGTTTTTATACTTACCCAAGCTTGAATTGTCCAAATTACTGTTTGTAGTTCTCATCTCTTTTTTTAATCAATTTATTATGTCATGCTTGAGCTCACTTCAGCTTGCAATCTATATGCACATTTATTCTGTGCATTTTAGTCAGGTTGTTAAAATTAAAAACCTCGGGCTGGGAAGAGGTTGGAATAATATCGTACCTATTCCAAGGAATAACCTTTTCTTTTGTTCTTTTTTTATTTTTCTGTTTCTTTCACAGTAAAAATCTGAGCATATTTTTGTAGCCTTAAAGTTACCTTTGTGTTTAAAAAATACTTTTTTAAAAATTTGGGTTTAAATTAATCTTGAGTATGAAATGTCTTCAGGTTTTATTTCTATAGGTTCTCAGTGATTTTTCTTTTAATCATCAAACTCTATTTATATTTAACATCTATTTTAGGATCATCTGACTCAAATTTTATCATCCCATGTTTGGTTTACTCAATAGAGAATTTCTAGATGGCAATATATTTTTCAGTTTCTTTTATTACATGCTTTTTTTTTCTCTTTTATTTCCCTAGAAAACTGTCATTTTCATGCATGTTTTTATAATTGCAAACCAGAAAACCTAAAGAAACTTTAGTATGTAAATACTGTTATTTCTTTTACAGACACTGAACCCAAAATGGAATGAAGAGTTTTATTTTAGAGTAAGTGTCTCTTTATTTGCGGTCATTATCAGAACATGCACAGCTAATCTTATTTTATATTTGTTGTTCATGTGTTTACTTAAAAGACCTGCTTGCCCTGATGTACTTGCTGTTGTGTTTCTGCAGGGATGGAATGCTCAGCAGGAGCTGGCACCAGGTTACTTAGAAACAGTTTCACAACCTGCCATTATGTAAATGTGAAGGACAGTAACTTCGCTGCTTAGTTGCAGACAATATTTTTCCAAAGAGGAATGGTTGAATTTTAGTGTAGCTGTAGCTTCCACCAAAGCAGGTCAGGTAGAATTTTGGGGGGTTTCAAGCATTAATCTTGAGCAGCTGCCCGAGGGCAGATGTGGCAGATTGTTCTGGGCGGGAGTTGTGCCGGACACGGGGAGCTGGGAGAGCAGTGCCGTCAGTGGAATGTTCAGTGCACGGGCCTCAGCTTCATGGGGAATGCTTATTTGTACACATGTACCAAACAGCTTTTCTGGGGTTTGCAGCTAAGTAATACAAATCTAAAATCTCAGGGAAAGGGAATGCACAAAAGTGCTGCAAAACCTCTGGTATGGTTCATAGAAGCTCTGTTAAAACATCTTGACAGTCCTAAGCAATAATGGGACCTGTCAAGTAATTTAGACCCTATTTTGTGTGTCACAGTTCTCTGATTTTCTCAAAACTGACAAGTCCATCGCCAGCCCATAGCATTATCAGTGCATTGTGGTATATTATTTCTAAATTTTCTTAATTAAATGTGCTGGTCATAGTAACCTGGCTTGCAAAGGCTTTCTGAAAAAATATATCAACTGGATCAAACACTATAAAACGTTTTGTTGTTGAATAGCAGCTGTTTTGTCTTCCTGACAGAGTTCTTTTTATTTTTGTTTTTGTCCTTTTAAATGTTGGCAGTCTTTCTGCTTCAATTTAAGTAAATGCAAATAAGTCTCTGGAGGTATATTTGCTGTTTTCAGGTGTTGGGGAGACTTCTGTTGAGTGTTCCAAGACCATGTATGCTAAATGGGCTAGAGAATGGTGAGCGATGGACAGTCCGAAACTTATCTGAATGTGAAATTCTGAAGGAAATTCAGCAAAACTCTGCTCCTCATAAATCAATCAATCACTTAGTGAAGGAGCCCTGATAATCTGTCCAGCCTGGGACTGGGGGTCCTCTGCCAGGGAAATGCAGTAACTGAGCACAGCAAATGAAAGCTTTCATGTCAACTGCCAGGCCCTTCCCAGTTGCTGCAAGGTTCTGGTGCTCCAGTTTAAGTAAAGATTTACATCAGAGCTGTTAGTCCTGTCCTGGTTGCCTTGGTTTAATTGCTGCCTGAGCTAGTACGCAGACACTGTTATTGTCCAGCTACTGAACTTCCAGTGACATTTGGATTTTCTCCCAGGTAAACCCAACCAACCATCGGCTCCTGTTCGAGGTGTTTGATGAAAACCGACTGGTGAGTGCTTGTCTTGGTTGTGTTACACCAATCACAAGGCTCTGTGTGCTGCAGCTGATAGAAATACAACACAGCTTAAAGGTGTCTTTAGTCTGTTGTTTCAGTGAGCGTGCCAAGAAATGCGGATAGATGCATAAAAACCATTTGGGTTTGGGACTAAAAGGGCACTAAAGTAGTGCCCTGCTGGGTCAGACCAAAATAGTCCTCCTCACCCAGCCTTCTGACTGCAAAACCCTCACTCTATCCTTCTGTAGGCCTCTCCACTGCAAACCAATTAAGTCCTGACCTTTTTAGTCGCTGATAAAGCAGCTCCTTCAGCCCCTGACCATTTTAGTGTGCCTTTGTAGTCCTTTAATGCTTCTGCATCTTGCTTTGGGAGGTGGTTACCAGAGCTGCACCTTGTGCTCACGAGGCACGTGTGAAGGTTTGAGGTCGTGGCAGAATGATGCTCTGTTGGGTTTCAGTTCTCTGCCTCACAATGCTCACGTTAGTGGGTTTAGTCTGCCTGCATTTGGCCGATACAGTAGCTCTTCTGGAGGAGGCTTTTCACCTCTGACTTCTGCTTGCTTTTGTTGTAGTTATGATTCATGGGATAAGTGACAGTGTTCTCTGTACATCTGGGGTTAAACATGCCAGTGCAGTGGCACACTGGTGGATGGCTCTTGGGGGTTTGCCTTTTGAACACTTTAACACCATCTCTCTGTTCATGAGCTCAGGAATTAATGTTCTCTGGGCTGGGGGCGGTACAACCTTTACTAAACTTGTTCACTTTCTGAAAATTAGGATCAGAGTTGCAAGGATACTTTCATTTTTAAAAACCCAGTGTAAAAACATCTGTCTTCAACAAACAGGTTCTTGCCTTCTGACTTGCTGATAAATAAAGAGCAAAGGAAACCACACAGGCTGTAATCTGGGGAGAAAGAGGACTTGGAAGCCGAATGACTCGATCTTTCCTCAGGAGGAAGTAAATTGGTGAACCAATGGCACTGTGCCTCTACAGTGGGCTGACTGGGAGTGTATTTATTTGTATATAATGATCATAAATGACCACTTGCACTGTTCAAACTGCCATGTGCCATTGGAACGCAAAGGTGCCATGGGAATGGGGACATGGGTTAGAGGAAAAATTTGTATACAGTGACAGCTGGGGAATGACAGGTTTGAGATACCCATTTCAGGCATATTCCTTTGGGTTTTCAAGTTTGGGTGTGCAGTACTGGCCTTGCCCTGGTAGTTTCAGCACTTTTTATTGTTGAACCAATTTGTGTGTGTTCTCCTTCTGGTCCTACCTCCAAAGTCAGTCTGTCCTTGGGCTTGGAACCTCCTGGCCAAGGCAGCACCTGGGGTTAGGAGCCATTGCTTTCCTTCCAGGAGGCCTATGGCAAGGCAACTACTTTGGGGAGTCTGGAGTAGCAGGCTTCCATCAGGTTGTGTTTGTAGAATGAGGAGACACTGAACTGATTATTTTGGCTTTACTCTGACATACTTATTGTCAATACTTAAATGGCTCTTACTGGAAGGACTTTGTTCCCGCTTCCCAAATTACCAAAGTGCACTCTATCTCTGCAGGTGTCCTTGCCTTTCTGTTCCCCAATCTCAACAGAGTAAATGTGATGCAGCTTCATTTTGGGTGCAGAGAACGTGTTCTTGAGTAATATGTTTTAGCTGAAAAATAAGATGAAATGATACCAACACCTGTGCTTCTGCAAGGCAATCTCCAGGACCATTGCTGCGTGGAAGCTAGTCCCATTTTTGTTGTGGCTCATAATCCACATAAAAAAATGGGGGATTGTGCTGGCTGCTGGCAGTTTGATCAGTTTGAGCTGCCATTGCTCTTGGGATTGGTAATTTTCTGGCTTTTGAAAGCAAGCTGCTTGCAAGTGGATTTCATTTGTCTAGGCAGAGGACTGACCCGCCACAAAGATTTTCAGAGCTGTTGACAAGATTTAGGCTTTCCAGTTCTTGCAGGGAACAGCTGTCCAGGCCCTGAGATGGAGCTGCGCTTATGGGTAACCACTTTCTTTTCTGGTATGTGCTAAGAAGTGCACGCACCCTTCACGTGTGAGTGCCCTCGGGGCACTGAGTATCTGCATTGTAGCAGAGCCGACTTAGGGTGACCGGTTCATGTTCTGGTGTATCCTGTCTGCCTGTCCTTCTCCTGAGCTCTTCTGGCTCTCAGAGAACGTAACTGTGCTCCGTGCTGGCAGTGCCACATGTGGTGGCATTGCTGACTCCCTCACTGGAGGCCAGCCAGGAGCGGGCAGTTCTGTGCAGGGTCTGAGACAAATCAGTACAAATGGGCATGCAACACCTAGCTCTGCTTTTCCCTCACCTGTGCTGCCTGGTAAATCTGGAAAAGGAGCTTTGTGTCCTGCTGTCCTGCACATTTCTGCTGGTTTTACTGTGTGAGAGATCTTTGCCATAGGTATGGTTGCTTTGTTTGTAGTTACTCAAAGAGCAGTGCAGGTTATATTGCTGCTGGGGCTTTTTAAAGGGAAAAAGGTTGTTGCTTAATTGTGTTATGAGCATGGTTAAAATTGAAAGCATAACCATGCTATATTTATTCCTCTTCTGCCATGACAGCCCAGAGCTGTAACGCACCAAAATGTTATGCTTGAAAGAATTGTCCTCGTTTGCGTGTGGTGTTGACTTAAACTTTTAACACAAAATGGAAGTGGTTTTGTTGTAGTTACATTTTTCTGCGAATGCTTTCTCCAAGTGTGCTGTGTGAATCTGATGTGGTTTAGATTTATAGCAGTGCTGAGTGTGTTTGCTGCCTCAGTCAGCTGCGAGAGCTGTCCCGCTGGGGCTGCTCCTCCCTGATGGAAAAGGAGCAGCTGGGAAGGTGCTGTTTCAGGCTCTTGCTGGCATTAAAAAAAAAAAAAAAAAAGGAAAAAACAAACTCGCCACACGCTTACATTGGAGAGGGGGAACCAGGCCACGTGACTCCCACCATCCTACCCTATGTCACCGTGTGTGTAGGAGCGCTGACTGCTCCTGCCCAATCATGCCTGGAATGCTGCTTGCCACTTGGGCTATTTCTGCTATCTGTCGCTCCCAGGGCTGCAGTGCTAACCGTTTGGCAGATGGGACACTTTTTCTTTGAGTTTATGTCTTTGGTTTTTAACTTCTGGCAGTGCCTGAATTGTTGCTGTTCTCCCTCTCCTTTTCCCCTCTCTGTAAAACCATGGCCCATCGGCTGCGGTTTCATTTTGGCTCTGGGAGAAGCAACACAGCCCCTGAATCGGAGATCCTTGCCCGGGAGAGAGAAGATGACTTTTTCATGGCATTCCACACCTTGCCGAGGAGAAGCAGCCCTCACGCGTTCTCGCGGCACGGAGCGGATTACAGCGGTGACGGAGATTTGCAAGAAGTGGGCTCCTTGAAAAGGAGCACATCCATGTTTATCCCGCAGCTGCTGAACGGCATCGACACGCGCCCCACCAGGAGCTCGTCCATGCAGATCTCGCTCCAGCGCAAAGCTGCCAACGGCTGCACCGACGAGTGCACAGCCCTGGAATCTCCAGAGGAGACGCTTCCCTGTAAATTCTCGGACTTCAGGGAGCATTATGCATCCCCTGTTGAAAACCACTCTTCTCCGAGCAGTCCGCAGGTGACTCCTGAAAGTTCTCCACCCAGGCCGATGGAAGAGTTGGGGCAACAGACAGATGGAACTGTTTCCTGTAACCGTAGAGTATTTCGTAGTATTCCTACTAATAACCAGAGCGAGGAGGCTTCGCTGGCTGCCCAACCAGAAGAAGCAGGTGAAGCGGCTTCAGGTTTAAACATAAGTGGTGTGAGGATTCAGCATCGGGCCTCAAGTGCGGATGTGCCTCAAGTTACTCTACTTCCCTTTGGTCCTGAGGCTCCAAATAACGCTCCCACCCCTGAACCCCGGCGTTGGTCCCTGCAGCATGTGCCGGATCTGTCAGCAAATTCAGGGAAAAAGTTCTTTGTTCTCCAGTTACAGCAGCCACAGACAAGTGGTACAGGCTCAGGAGGTGGATGTAACTTTGGCTTTACTGGAACAAAAGGGGACAGATTGGTCAGGTACCCTCGGATACGGCTGGAAAGGAGTACTTCCTACCCTGTCCAGCCACCAGCAGAAGCAATTAGCCCCATAGCTGATGGGCTGAATTCGGAACTGCCTGGAAATGGCAGGAACAGGGCAGAAATACCTAGAAGCAATTCAGTAGAGCGGATGCCTCAAGGGCAGGGATGCTTGTTTAAAATCAGACCCGATCAAAACACGAGGCAGCAGCACTTCAGGATTCTTGTCACACGTGGGCCTGAAGAACAAAGTCAGGGTGTTGGTAAAGAGGGTCACAGCACCCCTGGTCCTACAGCAGCTGGCACTGCAGTAAGTACAATGCTGAGTGTGCTGTGCTGGTAAAGTACGTGTGCTGGTAAAACACGGATTGCCTTACAAAGGCTGCCAGACTAGAGCCAACTGCAGCACTTCCATTGTTAGTGCTGGAATGTTCTGCATTTCTCTGGAGCAAGCCACGAATCATCTTTATTTCTAATCTAATGTAACTTTGCTCTCAGTTATGATTACATCCAGTGTAATATTTTCAGATCTTACTGTCACATGTTTCTTAATTCACTGTTACGTCAGCTGGAAAGATTTTTTAAAATCAGAGCCTTCAAATAGCAAATTAAGTGTTCCTGTTAGTTTAGTTGGCTGAGACCTTGCTGCATGAAGAACTATTCATGCAGTCTTGGTTTTAAAAACAAGTACTTTGGCACTTTCTAAGTGTGATGAACACACGTGTACCTCTACACACTTTAAAAATTTGTATTGTAATGAAATAGTTGCTAAGACTGTGGGAATCTTAGGGTAATTTCAATCAAAATACTGGCTTAGTTAAGGTACCAAGAAGTCTGGGGGGAAAAAAAAAAATCTTTGTTATAGTAATTTCTTTTTGTCCTCCTTCTGGAAGTGAAGAACATGTCATACTTTTTGTATGCCACAAGTCCTGATCCAAGTCCAAGTGGCTTGGCACAGCTCAGTAAACAGTCTTGTTTGGATTTGCCTTGATTCGGTGTTAGGATGGCAAAATTAATCTCCTGTGTTTGCTTTGTTACAGCGGGTGAGGATTGATGGTTGATGTTTTCCAGCCACTTTTTCAAAGCCCAAAGTAGGAACGAAACTGAAGGGTTTAGATTAGTCATTTGCTTAAATTGCTTTGCCGTGCAATCCAACACGGCCCACTCGAGTTCCCAGCTCAGAGATGCTGTATTTAGCATAGCGAGCTCCGGCTCCAGCTGTGGTACAGTCACCGAGGAGATTTCAGGCTCCATGGCTCCTGTGCTCTCAGGCACTGAAATGCAGCACAGGGACAGCTGCTCCCTGCAGCAAGGCCAGGGGTGACTCTGCAGCTTTCCCGTGGAAAAGCTTATGAGCTCCATGTTTTTCTGGTATAACCTTCTTTGGAGCTCTTCAAAAGAGTAAAATAAAAAGAAATCCCTTGCCTGGTACAGGTTTGGTTTCAGGACACATCAGGGAGCAGATAAAAGTGTGCCTGATTTTCCCTTTTCTATTTATTATCCGTTGTTCCTCTCCAAGATCAGCTGTTCATGGAGACCCACCACAGCCAGTTCTATAAGTAGCTGTGGGATGCCAGACCTAGCACAGAGGCAGCAGAGGTTTGCAGAGATGTGCCCTGGGGCCTGTGCAGCAGTTCTCATTTTCTTAGAGGATCTCCCCCGCAAAGTCCCTGCTTTCAACCCCCTGTAGTAACAATTCCCTTACCAAAGACATGCTCCTGTGTTTCCAGAGGAGAATGAGGAAATTTGTTCCTCCGTGCTCTTGGTTTGAGCGACCGTGAGGAATGGATTGAGGCAGCCGTGCAGCATGGCAGGCACAGAGGCACTCAGCCCACGTGGCACTGTATCCTGCAGGGCAAAAGCTCTCAAAGGAAAAGAACTAATTGAAACTTAAACCTTTTTTGTGGTGTTTCTCATCTTTGTAGTAAATGCAGAAATACTGTGGGTAGAGGTGACGGACTGGGCAGGATGTCATGGGTAGTGTGGGGAAGAGAAGCATTTTGGTGCAAGTTTTGTTGTATTTTTTGACCACAGAACATTCCGTGTTAAGGTGCCATTTTTAATCTGTCCCACAGAAGTTTGTTTGGAAGATCTATGATGTGAGTATCAGGAGTGCCTGAAATATCTGATTTCTTAAGCTGAGGGAAGAGGTTGCCATGGTTTACAGTTGATAGCATGAAAAAAATAATTGTGGTGTGTCCCAGTGCAAGAAGTTTGTGTATGTGATTGATATAGGGCCTGGGCCAGGGCTGGGAGCAGCAGCTGCTGCAGCCTGATTTATCTCAGAGCAAACATCTGAGCGGGCGTCTGCAGTCCTGCTGCTCCGAGTGGTTGTGACCTTTCAAATATCTGCTCTTTTAGACAAGTGCTTTGGGGCAGGCAGGATGTCTTTCATTACCAGGCAAAGTAAAATATTAAGTAAAGGCGGAGCTCACGTCAAACTGTGAAAAATTTTATTTGGAAGCCTTGTTGCAAATTCTTTTGCCTGCTCTGATTTTTTATATTCCATGCAATAGAATGTCTGTGCACTGTGCATATCCCACATACTGCTGTTGTTTATCATTGGGGACTGTGAGTGCAGAGCTGGATTTGTGGGAAACATTTCAAAAATGTATTGGACAACTGTTGGAGAGAGCTGACAAAGGCATCTTTGTGAGCAAAATACAACGTGCCGTAACAAAGTGTTGCAGGAGTAGGACTGAATTATATTTAGTAAACAAACAGAAGCAGCACCTCTGCGTTCTGCAAGCCTGCATTTCTCACAGCTCAGCTCTTCCTCTCCTTTCTTAGAAATGATTTTAGAATAAATATTGTTATGAAAGTACAGAGAATCTATTTATGCTCCAAAGATCCCAGCTGGGATTGTGATGCATAAACCAAAAAGAGCAAGCTCAGATAAGGGGATGGGAACCTTCCTCTAGTGGAAGCTATCCCTGCCCATGGCAGAGGGCTGGAACAAGATGATCCCTTGCAACCCACCCCATCCTGGGATCCTCCTGTAAAGGCAGCTCAGCAGTCGCAAAGGCCAGAGTGCCGCATTGCAGCGTACCTGGCGGTCTGGCGTGGGGACACCAAAGGTGGCTGCCTCGTCCCAGCTGTCATGGCA
Source organism: Coloeus monedula (assembly GCF_965178545.1). NCBI lineage: Eukaryota > Metazoa > Chordata > Aves > Passeriformes > Corvidae > Coloeus > Coloeus monedula. The sequence continues at coordinate 302,380 of NC_138821.1, read as the reverse complement.
AACCAGAGACTGACTGCCTGAACTCTGGCTAAAACACTGCTCTGGCAACACTTCCTTTCTATCAAAGTGGAAGCACGATTGGGTGAACATGTGCCATGCACATGATGGCTTTCATACAGACTCCATGGAAGTGGTTAAAAAATTCATTTGAAGAATGTGGAACTCAGTGGAATTAAGGTACTGCATGTGCTGCTCCCAGGCTCTGCCACTCCCAAGGGCTGTGACATCCCTGGACAAGCCTTGCTTGACTTGAGATGTGCCAGTGGTGGTCAGAGGTCATTTTTATCACCCAGAGCAGAGCCAGCTGCTGTTAACAAAGCTGTGTAGGGGAAAAGCTGTGTTTGCTGGAGTCCTTCTCTGACAATTACATGACTGCAATGGAGATGAGGAAAAACATTTACTCTTTTTCAGAGTCATATCATAATGTATTCTGTTCACAGTGGATTTTGACAGTTTATTTTTCTAGAGGGGATGGATGCTTTCTTAGTCCTTTCATTCCACTCCCCATTTTTGTTGGTTTCAATGACACCCCTTCAGCACAAAAAGGTTGCTGGTAACTTCTTTGTGCCTATGTGACATCCTGTGGTTTGGAAAAGACTTCTACCAGGGCAAAACGTTGGAAAGAATAGATAGCAATTCATGCAGAAAATCACTACTACAAGGCAAGTTTAAAACCTGGAACCATCCTCTTTTCTATCTCACTGTGAGACCTGTGAGTGGAATCAGTTTATTCATATTGAGGTTTGTCTATTTGTGAGTTTGACCTAAGAGAAAGTAGGTCAGTGGGTTTTGCTGATGGACTTAGAGGAGCTGCTGGGGACTGTTTTCTGGTGTCCAGTGTAGTATGTTATGAACATAGTATAGCTAATGTTAAGTCATGAATATCTAAAATAGACATGTTTCTGCCCTGTCCAGGATTAGAAATGTCTAAAGAACTCAGCACTTCTGTAGACTTTCTTGCACAGGGAAAGCTTCCTGCAGGATTTCTGCCTTGGTTGGACTGTGGTTGACATCAGCTCTACAGGGAGCTCTGTTCAGGAGTGCGTACAGATTCTTCCTGCAGAATAGGCTGTCTAGCTGGCCCATCAGCTGTGGATGTAGTGAGGAACTGTCAGGAAAGGGATGTGATTGTGATGTACTATATCACATATTATCAAATGAAAGGGAAAACATGCCTAATAACTCACCCTATACATTGGTGTTTACTGTTAGCCTGATTTGGGTCAAAAGCTTTTGACGTGCTATGCTCCCAGATATTCATAGTTTATGATATGGAAGCCTTGGGGACAGCATTCTCTGTCCTTATCCATGTGTTTCCAATTTCTTGTCTTTCTTGGATCCAGTGGGTTGGAAAAGAAGAATTCCGTAGCAAGCAGTTCCACCCCATGGCTCATCCAGCTGGAGTGATGAGGCAGCACATGGCTGTGCTGGCCCTGTGCTCAGACGTCATTTTTAAAGCGCTGCCTCTGGGGACAATTGAAAGGGCAGCGCAGTAACAACAAATCAAGTTTTTCACCAGTGTCATTTGCAAAGTAAGAGAGATATTTTGGTTGGTATGAAATTCAGTTCCAGGTTAATATTCTGTTTTTCTACTTTAGTACATAAAGTGAACAGTGTGATTAAAAATAAATGTCTATGTTTCAGAGTAAGCTCTGGCTCTTTCCTGAGTTGTTACAAGACACCAAATGCTTTGTGTTTTGCTGATCAGCACAAGGAAAACTGATGGGAATCTTCATTGATTCAATAAAACAAAAAGGGATTTTCACCCCTTCAAATCACCATGACCAGTGGTGACTGTTATTTGGTGGTTAATGCAGTTTAGGGAGGGATCTTGGTTTTCTCCTCTAGTGTTGCCCTTCTTGCCTGTGCCACTCCCGTGGTCAGTCACCAGCAGTGTTCAGCTCTTCATTTAAATCATTCATCTCCTGATGTCCAGAGACGCTGGTCCCCTGCCGGTATGCTTTTAGGAGTTGAGTTGGTGTGGGTTCGTGTACGGTTCCTGAACCCCAAATCTAAATGTCTGCCAAGTCCAAGGAATAAATAGACAAAAATGGGACAAATCCTATTCCTAAGGAACTTGTATCTAGCTGCTTATCTGCCTGGCCTGTTTCCCTGTGGATGATACTGGAAGCAGCAGTTACTCCATTAGGATCTGACATGCGGAGTGAAAGCAAACTGGTCTTTGGAGACTTGCTCAGAATCAGGGTGGTTTGGGTTGGAAGGAACTTTAAAGTTCATCCTGCCACAGGCAGGGACACCTTCCACTGTCCCAGGCTTCTCCAAGCCCTGTCCAACCTGGCCTTGCACACTTCCAGGGATCCAGGGGCAGCCACAGCTTCTCTGGGCACCCTGTGCCAGTCTCACCACCCACTTGAGCAGAAAATTTCTGCCTAGTATCTGATCTAAATCTCTCCCCTTTTAGTTTAAAATGATCCCCCCCCTTGCCCTGTCACTGTGTGCCTCTGTAAAAAGTTGCTCTCCCACCTTTTTGTAGGCCCTCTTTAGGCACTGGAAAGGGCTCTGAGGCCTCCCTGGAGCCTTCTCTTCTCCAGGTGAGCACCCCCAGCTCTCCCAGCCTGGCTCCAGAGCAGAGGGGCTCCAGCCCTTGGGGCATCTCCATGGCCTCCTCTGGACCCACTCCAACAGGTGCACATCTTTCTTTCACTGAGAACCCTAATCTGTATGCAGTACTCCAGGTCTTCCTTCTGTCAGTGTGTCCCTTCCAGGCCAGCTGGATTGGTACAGCTCACCTGCGCTCTGACATTCTTGGGAGGCAGGTGTGTGGCAGGTGCTGGGCACCATCCAGGGGCTGCTTTCTCCTCAGAGCTGCACAGGACTGAAGCAGCTCAAGGGCTTTTCCTTCTGGATTGCACATATCTGAGCTTGCAGTCCTACTTCAAGGGTTGGTGCCTGGATTCTAACAGGCATTTCTAGAAAATAATTCATGTGGCCTTAGCTGGAGGTTTAAATGGTTTAAATGAATAGTGCTGTGAATTTCCTGGCTCTCCACTTGCTCTGCAAGGAGGGCAGATCACCATCTGGAGAGCCTCTGCTCTCTGTGGATAAGGACTTTGTTGACAGCTGCAGATAGAGGATGATGAATTCCATCCCTTGGGTCTCTTTAGCTTTTCTGTTAAGGACAAAATCAGTTCTTCTCTCCTCAATGAGGAATCACATGCTCCTCTTCTTAATTCTAGTGTCCATCAACTTGCAGATCTGTTCTGAACCATTCTGGCTGTTGGGGAGGGGGCAGGTGGGCATGCTCAAACCCAGGCAGAGCAGGAGGTGGTTTTCAAGATGGGAAGTACCAAGGACCTGAATAAATTTTGGTGGTTTTTTTCATCTCCTATGAGCAGAGGACAAATAATTCATGGCAGGTAGTGTAAATTAGCTTGCAGAATCAAGAAACTCATCTGTAATTTTAGTAAGGTTTCGGAGAGTCAAGAATTTGCAGTGCTGTCTTTTTACCTCATCCCTCCACATTCCCAGAGCTCCCTGGAAAACTGTTCTGAATTTTGTGTCAAGCATTTTTCTTTTTCTCCCTGAAAACTGTATCTATTGATATTTCTCTGTGAAGAAACCAGGATGAAACTTTGAGCAGCAGAGATGGAAAAAGTATCACTTTTTAAAATAGCAGTAATAAACTCTTTGCTCCTGCATGGAAAAACTGTATGTGAGTTTGGGTACCCAGCAATCTCTAAAGTGGGGAATTTATAATGGAAATGCTGACACGGGTTTAACGCTGCAGGTGCCAGCCAGAGCTGCCTTGGTGCAGATCTAGCCACAGAAAATTACAGATAAGAAACCAGACAGAGAATCTTGATTGCTTTTTGTGCTGTTCAGCTGGTTTTCTATTTGAGAAAAGCTGTCAAGTAATGATGAGTTTGGGAATATGCATGTTTTGTACACATAAACAGAACAGAAGTTGTGCACGTGAACCGAAGTTTCTATTTCAGCATCTATTCCAAAGCTTAATCTACCCTGTGTAGTTAGTTTCCAGATTAAATCTCATTGTAAAATTTATTAACTGCATCTCTTCATCTGAAGTCCCATGCTTTTATCCATCTTTTCATCTACCGGAAAGGCACTGGGAGCTCCCAAAAGTCAGCAGTTATGTACAGAAAAATAAATTAATTAAACCAGCATGATGACCAGGAGGGTTTTTGTCTCCAAAAGGAATGATAAAATTAAAAGGGTGTGTGTGGAAGAAGCTAGTTCCAGAGCTGAAGGCAAAGGAGTGAGATGAGTTGCTCAAATAAAATAAAAACTGCACCGTGTTCTGTGGTGTGAGTCCAGAGCTGTCGGTGCTCTGGTGGAAAGCTGCAGCTTCCCTTTCAGCCTGGGTTGGAAATAGCAACTTCCAGGCTGTATTTTATGGATTCTAGAGAAGAATTTTTACAACTTTGTTGTGAGAGTTTTATCTTCAGTAAGAGAGAGCTTCAGCTCTGGATGTCCATGGCCTGACGTATCTGTCAGCTTTGTCTCGAGTGTTGTCGTTCATCCCTGTGGACAAAGGGGAAAGGAAGATCCAAACCCCTCTGAGCTGTAAACTGAGCTTTGACCATGCCTGTGTGGGAAAGAGTGTTGTGCAGGAGTGCTGCCAAAGGAAGGGAATGTGCTCAGGACGGTTGTGCATCTGGAAGAACAGTCTGTGCTCCCAAAAGGTTGCTTCTATTTGCATGGCAGCCATCAGGGAAGGAAAACCTGCAAATCCATCTGCGTTTTCTTGGTGTTCCTGGGGCTGATACCCCTATGCAAAGACAGGCTTTGCTGGTTCTGTGGCAGTGAGTTGGCTATGTACTGAATATTTGCTTACTCTATTGAATTACATTTGGAAGTATGTTGAAGATTTTCTCCTGATTCCAGGATGAACAGTACTGTGAGATTGTTGTTCAGCAAGCACCTCGAAGATGTTTTATTTAAAGACTAATCTTCTGATCATGAATTTTAGAAAACAAATCTGATGCCAACTCTGTGGTTGCTTCTGTCTCTTACCGTGTGTCCATCGAATAGTCAGTGTCTCTCCTTGTTTCTGCCGTTTTTGCTCACCAGTCAGTGATGTGCAGTCACAGCTACAGCATTAAAAAAGAACAGGTAAAATGAGAAATATTAGGAATTGCACATCAAGTAGGTTAAAACGTAATTAATTATTAGCTTGGATGTTATCCAGGGCCTAAATATACTTTTGTGAGTCAGCTCTGTGCATAAAAATTGCATAATGAAATAAATGATATCTCCCTTTTTGAGCGGTTGCCTTGTCTCTGATGTAAGGATACCAGCAATTTCTGAAAGGGTTTAGTAACACATGAAGAACGCAAAAGAGGTTTTCAGAAATCACTTAATTTGTAGTGACATTATTTGAGATCTACTACATGTTTTTAATTTACTGTGTAAAAATATCTGATCTTAACGGAGCAAGTGAAATACAATTTTTTTGTTGTTTGCAAATGTGGCTGAGTAGGGAAAACCTTCCAGGAACCATTTCACTGTGGGAACTGGTTTTAATAGATTTGTTTTGGTCTGATGTCACCATTCTTTAATATCTTTTTGGCCTTGCAACAGCGCCCTAATGCAAATGTCTTAAAGGAAGCAAACCTTACCTGCTTAATATTTAGTGAGAGAGCTGAAATCAGTCTACTCTTGCTCTTGCCATCCCCCCAGTTAACCTCGCAGTGTTTTTTCTTCGGGAATTAATGTTGCATTGTGTTGGGGTTTGGGTGTTTTGTTGTCCCTTAACCAAGGTTAAATTAAAAAGAGGAGGGGGAGAAGGGTTTCTGTAGGGGCTTTGGTTGCCCCCCCCCCCCCCCCCCCCGTCTAAGCTTGTAAATCCTAAGAATTCAGTGCAATTAACCAACTGCCCAACTTTTGCCAGCCTATACATAAAAATGTAAGATACTTTCATTTCCCATTGAATTGATGCATCTTTGTCCCACTGAAGGACCTGATCTCTTTGAAATGTCTCAGTCATGCCTGTTTTTCCTGACAGTTCCCTGCCACTGCTCAAGAAGGCCTGGGAGGGGATGGCAGCCGAAGCAGGTGGGACGGTTCCTCGTGCCCCCAGGTGCCGAGCTGGCTGTGCTGGGCAGTGTTTGTGTCTCCAGCAGTTCCAGAGGGCCAGATTGGGCAGCTGACATCACTTGGGTTCCTTGTGCCAGGTGCAGCCAAAACAGATGCGGGAAGAGGAGGGAGGAAAGAATGCGGAGCCGCCAGTTGTCAGCGCCGGCTCCATTCTCCACGGAGCTGATGTGGGAGTTGGCACCGTGTGTTCCCTGCCCAGCACAGGCAGGCTCCTGCAGAGGGTTCCTGAGAGCTTGGAGCTGAACAGAGCTCTTCCTTGCCTTTTGTTCTGCTCCTGAATTTGATGGGGATTAGCAGTTCTGACCAGACATTTGCAGCAGATAGTCCTGGAGTTCTGGCTTTTCTGGTTTTGGCTCTAATCAAATCATTGTGCAGAATTCCAGAATACAAACAGATTTAAAAAAAAAAAAAAATGTGTGTAACAAACTTTTCAAACTTTTTCCTGTGTTCTTTATTTTTCACCCAGAGAGTTTATATTACCAGTTACCCACTGGATTTTTAAATGACTGCAATTTAAATTACCCACCATAAAAAATCTGGCAGCAAATATTAGTGACTGATCCACATGAAATAGTCAATGTAATCTTGGCTCTCCTTTCTGTTACAAACAAATGTGTTGTTTCTAACCTTGAAGATTGAGCAGGTGTGAGGGTTCTTGGTCTCAGCAAAGAAAAAGAGCTTGAACATGTTTAGGTGTAAACGATGATTAATTTTCAGATATTAGGACTAGTTAATGTCCACTAATTAGCATGTCGGTGGCCTAAGCGTGAAGTACCTTACTGTTCTGGTCAGGGCACAGCCACGTTTCCCCTCAAGATCCTGATTATTACCCAGCAGAACGCAGTCTCGTGTCACAGAAGTGGCCTTTAGAATTCTTAGAGTGGATCTTGTTTTTTTCCATAACATTAGGAAAATCATTAAAGCAAAAATAGGATGTCACATATTGCCAGGCCTAATGCCTTCTTGAGTATAAGTGCTGCTGGGATCAGCCAGTTGAAAGAACGTACTTAGTACCTTTAGAAAATTCAGGCTGAATAAATGTCAGCATGCCTTCCCCGATTCCATTCCAGCAGTCTCATTTCCCTGCCTGCAGAGCCTTTCACGACTTTGATTTCCCTACCACCACTTCTCTGTTGTTTAACCTCAGCCCACATACCTAAAGCACTGCATCATGATCCAGAAAAGTGTGGTGATGCTCCTGATGTAACAGAGCTGGACACTTGGCAAAGGTGCTGGCTGGGGCTGCTGCTCCCGGTCATCCCTGGCAATTTATAGGGCACTTGCATGCTGTTGGGGGAGTAGAGTTTTTACAGCACTGCTGCAGTTTTAGGATGTCATTTTTAAACAAAGGCCTAGTCCTACATTATTACTGAGGTTGACTTAAACTGCAGTTTTCTGGACTGTTGCTAATAAAGATGTGCACCCTCAGCTTCCCCAGACACGTGTTCAGCTCAGCACACAGGGAGCTCACTTTGTGAGCTGGACACAATCACCACACCAGCATGGGAATCACAGCTTGTATAAATGTGAGCTGTTGTTGGTGTGCCCCTAAGGGTTTTATTGGGGGTTCATGAGGGGCCAGATAAACATTTGGTTCCAAACTGTCCCTGGTCCTGTGAGCTTGGGGTGTCATGCTCAGGTTACAGTGGGGATTACTGCGGGTGTTTGAGGCTGTTCTGAACTGTTGGGAGTGGCTGATGCCCCAGTGCGTGGTGTGGATAAGGAGAGGGTGGAATGGCAGAAATTAGTGTCTCTGCTGAATGGAAAACTGAGGACTTTTATTTTGCCATGAGTCATTTTATATTATTTTAGTGCTGCTGTGCAATAAGCAGTGTACATATCAAGGAGAGCAAATTCAGGAATAGTGCTCAGTAATAAAGGATGTTACGTCAGTGTGATGGGTGTGATGGATGACTAAAATTTCATTGTTCTTCAGGAGCAGTTCTTTTCTGCAGAGTTCTTGACATGAGAATTATTCTAATTTGTATGAAGAATGCCAGTAAATTTGACTAGAATCATGGAAGAGCTGCAGAGAGAAGAATCAGTACTTAGAAAATTTCCAAAGTGCATGGTTTTGCTTACTCAGTGTGTCTGTGCAGAATTTATACACGTTATGCCTCTGGAAGTGATGCACCACTGATCCCTCTATTTTTCAAGCTGTTTATTAAAAACAGCAGTTCCATTTTTGACTAATTTTAAGAGAGAAATTATGGATTTCTTCAGTTTTGTCTCTGTTCAATTCCCACAGAAGTCGCAGTCTGAACATTTTTCTTCTTTCTCAGCTGCCTTCTTCAAGAAGCAAGAGGAGGTGAAAGTGTTCCCAAAGAAGGTGATGACCATTTTTAACCTTCCTGTTAAAACCAGCTATCCTGCTGCTCATCTTCCAGCACACTTGCAAGAGCTGCATATATTCTGCATCTCAAGTCCTTCAGATCTCAGTTGCTGTAGTTCTCTGGGATATATTAGAAGCAGTGGAATAACTTTAGGGGGAATACAAATCCCCCTAGCACACTGGAGCACTTCTAGTCTTACAGTACTTGGCTTTTCTGAGGGTTGTATTTATTAATTGCTTTCTGCCAAGAAAGCACTTACACAGAAAAAGTGGTCATGACAGATGTATAGTGGAATCCAAAAGTCTGAATATATCCAAAAATCTGAACTGCTGTTGATGAGAAAAAGAAGCAGAGAAAGTAGGGCATTTCTTCGAGCAGAAGGAAAAGGTAGGATTAGATTAGTGCAGAGGAGAGAGGAAGAAATGGTAGTGGAGACAATAAGAGGTCTGTTTGAATAGTTCGTGGTGTCTGCAGCAAGACAACATTAATGGGCAATTTGCCAGCTAATTATACTCCTTTTGTTCTGCTCAGTGCTGCACAGCATAGCAGAGCTTCCCCAGCCTCTGTCACCTGCTTGCCAGGATCTGCAGGAGCAGGTCCTAGCTCCAGGTGCCCTTCCCTCTGGGAATGCTTTTTGGGAGTCCTTGGGTTTCAGGGGCGCTGTGGGGCAGCCGCATTTGCTCTGCAGGAGCACGTAGTGCTGCAGTGTGCTCTGGGCACCCCCCCAGGCAGGAGCAATGCCAAGGATGAGGCTGAGCAAATGAAGAATTTGGGGACCTCTGTGCAGGTTCCAAGTAGTAAAATGCAGCTGTTTGTGCTTTGGAGAGCCACCAGCCCCCCTTCCTTGGAACAATCCTCCTGCTGTAAACCTGCCTTCATTTTGCTTGCTGGCTTTACCAAGCTGGCCTCACATCTACAGTTTCTCATCTTGGAATGCCATGTTTTTTGAAATTCTGTACCTTTTAACTCCTCAGCTGTCAAGAAGTATGCAGGTGTTTGTGTTACACACCACGTGCTGCAGCTCTGCACGTACTCGATGTACTTTGCTGCTGCTTCATAAAACACGTTTCTTCGCTCTTTTGAAGAGCAGCATTTCCCAAACTTGATATGAGTCTGTTACTTTCTTCCATTATGTTCTGTCTCTGTAACTCAGGTAAGGAAGGTGGCTCGAGGGCTCTGAGCAGAGAGTCTCAGCCAGAGTTCTTTGGAAAACTGTTCTTGGAGCGGTGCCCTTCTCCTGCCGTGACAGAAAGTGCATGGAGTGGGCAGGGGAAGGTTGGCCTCTGCTGTTGCAGAGCTCTGCGCATGAACTGCCACACGTTTACGTGTGGGTTCAGAGACATGAGCTTCTCTGGCCATGTCAGCAGTGTCCTGAGGTCTGTGCTCCTGCCCGTGCTGCAGCTCTGGGACTGTTATGGGGGTGCTGTGTGGGTATCACAGGCTGCACTTACATGGATTGGAGACGGCAGGGGTTTCTGTTACTCCGCAAAGCAGATTATTGTGCAGAATGTTTAGAACTTAGTGGTGCTTACTGACTATTGTATTGGGAATCTGAGCCCATTCCATTGTGCCTCAATATTCTTTCTTGTGAAGTTACAATGAAACTTCATAAGAAGATCGTTTAATTTTTGTTCTGAGAGGTTTTTTTCAATAACTCCTTAATTTCTTACAGAACATGGGATAGAAGCTGTCCTAACACATTTACTTTGTTCTACACTTTCTAGCTGTTCTTTCACTTCTGTACATTGAGTCTGTTCCTATTTTCCACATACTCTCACAGCTCAGGTCTGTCTTAAGTATCTTGGGCATCAACTCCTTCTTCCTGCCATGGCTACTCCTTCTTCCGTATTTGGTCTGTTCAGTGTCTAAGGAGGAATGGATTCCCATCTTTCCAGAGGCTGTTGGTAATGTGGCAATGGTAATAATAGTAGATATTTGCTCTGTCTGTCACAGACAGGGAGGCTTTGATAACTGAGAGCGAGGAGCAGCCTCCTATTTGCAGCCCTCCTGTGTCTCGCACCTTCAATTACAATGGGCAGCTCTCAGTAGGAAGCCATTTTCCTGTAGTGAGCAGAATAAGGCTGAACTGGTTGCTTTTCCCCTGACATTGTCCAGAGTTTTTTTGGCTGTTACTGTGTTTCAGGAGTATATCAGATCTTGGCGTAGGTGCTGGGTGGTTTTCGTTATGTTTAAATAAGCAGTGGCAATGCAAGAGAAATAATTCAGAATTTGAATAATTGATGCTTATGTCTTGCAATTTGCTTAATCCGTTTAAGAACTGATCCAGTTGTGGTTGTCCATGTGTGCGAGGAAGGAGACATTTCTCCCTCAGCTGTGATGATTTTGGAGCACCACTGCCTCATCTGGGAAGTTGCAGCTGAGGACATAATTCATAAATCTCAGTTCTGGTTTGGCTCCCGGGGCTGCCTGCGTGTTCCCTGGTTCTGTGGTGTCCCAGGCTGGAGAGCCAGGGGTGTGTGCGACACTGGGAGCCTCCTGCAGTGCCTCGTCCTTCCCTGTGCTCAGTGCGTGGCACTGACACCCCGGTGGGCAGTAATTGGGTCGTAAAATGAAAGTTGAGAGGGAAGGCATCAGGGAAACTGTAATCTGACACTGTTGTATTAAGCTGCCTGGAGGAAAAGCCAGCGTTTGTTTACTCCGGTAGGAAGGAATAACAGGAGATGGTTTTTTAGGAAATAACCCACCTGTGTAGTTTGTTCTACCTGCGCTTAGAGGTTTGGAATAGGCAAACCACCCCTACACACACATCAGTTAGGGTTTTTTCCATGGTTACAGTGCAGTATTTTTGATTAAGAAAATATCAGTAAAAATATCATAGCCGCGTTGCAGAGATCCACTGCAAAAGTATAGTAAGTTGCCATTATTAGCAAATGAAAAATGGAATTTTAGTTATGCTTGGGAAATGCTGCTGAAAATATTTTGCTTAAGAAGGAAGCAGTGATAGTGGCAAGTGGCAGAATTTCTGAAAGTTTATATAAATGAAAAGAGTTTTATTGCAGTTCAGTTAGTAAGAAGAAAAATTACTGAAACTTGCCAGCTAAAAATTTTAGTATTCATTTCATCAAATGATAGAGGAATATCATAAAAGTATTGTTGTAGCTTTATTCATGAGAATGAGATCTGGGAGTTGATAAGCCTTAAATGTAGAGAGATATCTGTGATGGCTAATTAATACTTTAACATTTTAGTCAACAGCAGTTAAATTTGCTTTGTTTCAATTAACAAAGCTGTGTTTTGCTGCTAGTTTTTTGGGGTTTTTTTAAATAATTAACAATACTTATGTGAACAGAAATCCTCTTTGGTTTTTTGGGGTCCTTTTCACTTTTAAAGCCTTTGGTAAAGGTACAGTTCAGAAGAGTTTTCTCTCCAGGTGAGATGTGTGATTTCCTGTAGCTCTCTGGGAAGGCAGCAGTGTTTTCTGCTCTTATATTTTTCCTGTTGATGTGTGCAGCTCTGTTGTATTTGTGCTGGGAAACGTGGTGCTGTCTGAGCCAGACAGTCTGGACTGCTCCTGGAGCAGTTTTCCAGGACTTGGCAGTGATGGCACATCACATCTCAAGTGCAGGGTTTAAGTACTATATCAGGAAAATTGGCTTAATTTGTGCTTAATTTTTCACTTTCATTCTACCAGGGTGGCTGCTGAGTGCTCAGTGGAGGTGGGGATGCCCTCTTGACAGCCTGGGATTTGGCTTTGCCAGGTGGGTTTATCCCACTTTGCACAGTGCCGTTGGCCTTTGGCTGTCAGGATCAGCAGGTTAAAGGCAGCTGCCATGTCCCCAAGGGCTGGCTGGGTTCCCTGTCCCCCTCTCCTGTCTCCCACCAAACCACTGCTGGCACACATACCACGTGGTGTACCCATGAGCATCCTTCACAGCTGCTCTCATCACATTCAGTGTTACCCACCAGGACTGCAGTGATTTGAAAAGTTTGGGAATAACATGGCTGTAATATATTTAGAATAAATGTGAAGAGAAGATGGACTCTGAACCTCAGCAGGCTGTTTCCACCTGGATAATAATTTAGGCACATAGTTGTGTACTGAAGCATGGCACAGGGTGGTTGTGGTCTGAGAAAGGTGCAAACTCTGGTTTACTTTAAGGCATTAAAAAACCAGTTAGATTTACTGTAGGGATCATGTCTGCCTGCTCTGAAATTAAGCAATATCTGGGTTGGAATGCGACATCTGTTTAAACAGTGCCCAGAAATAGTACGCAACAATTTTCAGGTCAGGAAGCTGGGAACATCCTGATCATCTCAAAATGCCAAGGGAACTGTAGGTGGGTGGAGTGTTATTACCAGCCTGGTATCTGGACAGGGGATCAAAGCACCTCTGAGAGCGCTGTACCCACAGTGCTCCGGACTCAGCTCCACATCCCTGGGGTGTCAGCTGGCAGCAACACAGGTTCTGGGGGACCTTTTAGCCTGTTCTTCTTTTCAGTTCTTGTCCCTGTCTCTGTCCAGTGCTTCAGTTTGGATGGGCCATGGCTCTGTGGTTTGCAGGTGTTGCTGGTTCCCAGGCCGAGGTGATGACGTTTTCACACAGGGACGTTCCATGGGAGCCCCTTTGGGATCATTCCCAACCTCCCACTCCTGCTTTGGCTCCTGCTGCTGTGCTGTGCCACCATCCTTCTCAGTTATGCCAGTGGCACTGTTCATGGAGTCAGTCTGGAGGACAGCAGGCAGTTAATGTTCTGGATTCAAACCCAGCTGCATTTCTTGGTGTAGGTGACGCAAGAGCGAGGGAAGGTGCAAGGTGCTGCGGTGCCAGGGAGGACACCGGCAGAAGGCCTGGGATCAGGAATCAGGGATGATCCTGCTTCTGTCACTGCATGCTAACTGCAGTGATATAAATGGGGATTTCCTTGCATGGACTGGAACTGGCATCTCAGTCAGGCCTGTATCTAAATGATTTTCTTGTGTTTACTCAGTAAATGACTGGATGCAGCTGTTTATACACTATTTGCAGTTTCTTGTGAACACCTGAGTCACACAGTTCTACAGTCACCTGCCTGCACCAGTCCCATAACAGCCCCTTGGTGCTGGAGGTACTGCACGCCAGGGGAGAGCTCCTAAAGCACTCACAGTACCCTGGCTGGTGCCTCTACCAGTCTGTGTCACTGATGTGAATCCACTGGCATGGAAGAACAGCCTTCAGATTCGCAAGAGTCCGTTGTGCGGCTGGCAGAATTAAGTGTATATTTATCAAGTGTTGCTGCAGCGAAAATTCTTTTTTTTTTTACTGCTGTTTGGACATTATGAAATTTTCAGGCACTTTCAGGAGTTTGTTCTGCACTGTTGGTGATCAGTTGTAACAACATGGTGTGTTGGTCCAGGTTTGGAAACAGGCAGGAAGAGTCCAGGACCAGGGCTGCTGGGAGAGCTGTCCTGATGTTGGTCTTAGGAACCACCAGACAAGCACAGGATTGCAGCTTAGCCTGGTACTGCATGGCAGCAGTAGAGCCTTTCCTTGGGAGAACTGCATATGTTGGAGGTGTCAGCTTGTGTACACGTTTGGGGGGGCTTAATAGTATTTTACACGTAGCTAAATGTTTTAATCTCGGTGAGACCTGCCCACTCCTGCAGATCCTTCACGTTGTTTGTGTGACCTTTTAGTCAAAGTCCTGACCGACCTGTTGTAGCTCTGCTGTTTTCTAACTTCTGATTTCTATTCAGGCTGGAATAAAGCTAAGTGGACTTCAGTTGCCTGTTGTAATTGCTCGTGTGCTCAGCTATTGCCTAACTGTAATGTCTGTTTTACCTTATGGTGAATAGTACATTTCACCACTCTTAGAGGTCAGGTTAAATAAAGGGTGCGCATCTGAGGTAATATTTACCTTTTATTCCAGAGCTGAAATGAGCAAGCCACTAACAGATGAGCTGTTAACTATTGGCACTTTCCCTTCTGGAAAACAACAAGCTTCAGTGTTTGAAATGAACATCAATACAACAGTTTATTCGTACTTTTCTTCTAAATGTGACTCCCATTTTGTGTCATCCCAAGTAAAGCTGAGGTGCATGTATACAATCCTGAGGCTCAGCTAAGTGTACTGCTTTGTACCGAAGTGTCAAGGGATGTTTTTCCTTTCTCTGCTGTTTTGGAGACTAAGGGCTTTTAGGGTGCTGCAACTTTATCCCAGACTTTTCTTCCTGGCTTGCAGCTTGGATAGGTGCCAAATTGCAGCCTAATTTTTACATGGATTTGGCTTGGGAGTGTCACCTTGTCACCTAAATCTCCTATGCTGAGCAGTTATTTCACATTCTGAGGTGTTTGGCACAAGTTAGAATTTCCAAGTAGTTCTGTTGGATTTTAAAGCTTTTTCAGTCGCTGTCTACTGATTACACTTAATGAAGTGTTTCCTTGTCCCATTGCCCTTAGTGATGGCTGTCTTCTAATCTTGATCTTTAATGAGATCATCAGTAAAATACATACAAACTCTACTACAAAGGGATATTAAACATGTATTACTTGGTCCAAAATCTATTTTAAGCTAGTATCTTTTTTCTTCCAGCAGTTATTACTTATGCTACTTGTCCTTATCTCCCTCCATGGCACACAGATGCTTTTCGGTATTATCTGTGTATCTAGAAAGAAAGTCAGGTGCCTGAACCCTGCCACTCCTGCTGCTCCCAGGAATGGTCCCTAATCCTGATACCTGCTTCATTCACAGATTGATCTGGAACATTTAAACATCAGATTATATTTTAATGTAAGATTGACTTATTTGAGTATTCAAGTTGGACTGTCTCACTTTATTTTTCTTTACGTTGGACATGGCATAAAATACATGTATTGTGTTGGATGTGTCCCCTGGACCTCACCTTTTTTCCATTGTCTTTCACTGGACAGCTGAGGTGCTCGGCTGTTCTTGGGATTCAGTGATGACCATGTTTCATTGCAGTGTCTCTGCAGGTGTGAGGGGTCCCTCACACACTCGGGAAAATTCAGCACACTGAACACCCGCCGTGCCTGGTGTGTGTGAGCCTGATGCTGCTTTCCCACAGGATCAGTGCATGAATGAGCGAGGTGGTTGGACAGATTTGGGTTTCCTGAACTGACAGGGGGTATTTATGTCTCTGCAAAAACACTGAAGTGATGACCTTCCATTTCAAGAGAGCTCCTTGGGAAATAGGACAGTGTCTGACTTTCTCCTCTTCTACAGTAAATGTACGAAACCAACCCAACAGGTGCAACAGGGGATGCTGAAACTTTGTAAAATTGCTCTGGAGTGTTAAAGGCTAATTAGGAAATTTTGGGATGGCTTTTATTATACTTGGGCTTTGCAGCAAGACTATAACAAAGCATCCGAGCCCTGCCCTACCCCTGCCTGCGTGTGCTTGTCCTGCTACCCACACAGAGGCCACGTTCCAGGTGGCACAGGAGCAAAACTTAGGGAGCAATAGCATTTGAGGGGTCACTCATTCTGGTTGGGAAAGTCCAATTCAAGCTATAGCTCAGTGAGCATCTGCATCCTGTGCCTTTGTTGTGGAGAATGGATTACTCACTGTCTAGGGGGGATCAGACTGGAGCAGGAGTTAGCGGTGTGATACTGTGAAACACAGCGGAGCAGGCTGGTGCCTTGGGTGGCTCTCTGGATTTTAGTGACAGAGAGGTTCTCGAAACACACATTGTTATAATGAGAAATTGGAAAAAGAAGGCAATGGAAAAAGTTCCTGTGGCTCATGAGATGCCTTTGCTGGAAGCAGGAAGCCCCAAAATGAGAATGCCTAAATATTAGGGCAGTGGAGGCTTGCAAGAGAAAATTCTTTTCACAGAACAAAAATACTGAATACTAATATTAATATACTAGCCTCCCCCCCGTTTCTTACAGATGTATATGTACAGTCAAGTGTTACATAAAGAGTGAGTTTTATAAGAGCCCTAGTTCTGGTAAGGGTGACCATATCGATGCAGAAGTAGATGAGGAAGTAATTCCACTTACAGAGATGGCTGGGACTGAGGGGTTTCCAGTTCCACTGTAAGCTACAAACATATTTTGTTGGTTCAGCGTCTTTGGCTGTTTCTAACCTACCTGAACATTTCCTGTATCCATGAGTTGTGTTTTTCTTGAGCTAAATGCTGCAAGAAGAGATGTAGCAATAGGTATATTTTCTTCAGAGTAGTTATTGGAGTGACTGTATTGAAGCAGGGGTGGCAGGTACTTGGGTGATACTTGGCAAGTACAGGTGCCAGTATTAAGGGGAAAATATGTTAATTCCCTAAAAACGGGGCATGCTACCAGGTTTTTGTAGTATTTGCTAGGAAGAAGATTAATAGTCAAAGTTCTGTAATGAAAAATCTACTCACTGTTTTTACTTAAAATTGGAAGAACTACGGTCTCCTTGGTGCAGATGTGCTTTCTGTGTTGTTCCATAGCATCCAGCACAGCAGAATGTGTCCATTCTGTGGGGATCATGAAATGTCATCCTATCTTTGTAGTAGAAACAGAATTCTTATGATGTTATCATATAAAAGGTGAATTTTAATATTAAACTTAATGCTCTGCTATGAGAAATATGTAAACTTGGCTCTGCAGCAGCAGCATGTACTTCCTGGAATTCCGTGCATAGCATGGTTATAAATAGGCAGCAGGTTATTTGGGAATCACTGGGGCTGGTATCTGGTGTCGCAAACAGTATCTGGGAGAAACTGTGTTCCCTGGTAGACGGTTGGGTTTGGAAGAGTGCAACTGCTTGATCTTGAAAATTCCTGTCTGAGTGAATCCCAAGTGTCCCTCAAGCACAGGGCCCGGGTCCCACAGCAAACACCCATCTGCCACTGGCGTCCTTTGGCCTCAGCTGCTGCCAACATTTCCATGCTTTGCCTGTTGTGAGTAACATTCGCTAGACCCAAATGCTGGAATTCATCCTGTTTGGGTGAGCTGCTCCCACAACAGGTAAGTGTAGGACTGTCAGTCCATGAAGGGTGGCTTGGATCTGTCCCCCTTCAACAGGAAACCACCTGGGGCTCCTCAGTGCTTTGGAGGGGTTCTGGGTTGGTTGGGGTGATTTCCCCCCAGGCAGAATTGTGTCAGCACCACCACACGTGCCTTGGGCTCAGGAGCCTGTTTGGAGTGTCACAGGAAATCATGTGCTGAGATAAATGAATTAGAGCAACAAGTCATGGGCAACAATAAGAGGGTAGAAACCGGTGATTCCTAAAATAATGGTACTCAACCATTGTGACTAGGTTGATGTTTATAATTTTTTGCTTTTCTGATGTAAGTTTACTTTCTGTATGACAGACCAGAGACGACTTCCTGGGCCAGGTGGATGTGCCACTCAGTCACCTCCCGGTAAGCACCAGATCTCTGAAAACCCCTGGGGCTATGTACAGTTGATTGCACACTCCACTTACATTCTCCTAAAGCAAGTGCTCCCAGCGGAGCTTAAAGGAAACTGTTATGGACAACCAAGCCTCACCTGCACAGGGACAGGGAGATGCATCAGCTGTGCATGGAAGGGATGCACTTTCTGTGCAAAAAAAGCTTTGGGATAGCAAATTTGCTTCAGCAAATGCATGGAGAACCAAAAGGCTGCCAGAACTATGTCATCTGTTCATTATTTTAGCTGAAATCGAATTCTTTGCCAGCAGTAAGAGTTCAATAGCAATCAATTGAAAGTAATTAACACAGGGTTTGAATCATTTTATTGTCTGTTGAGGTGTTTGGTTTGAGGGTGGTAATGTTTGTTTCTGTTTCTTAATTAATGGAGGAATTCAGCGTAAAGCTGGTTCTGTAACTCTGTAAAGCTCCAGTTGTCTGGTTTCCCCCCAGCAGCCAGGATTCTGCATGGACTGCAAAATTAGAGGCTAAATTGAGTGCAATTCCTATTTATAGATTTATAACTAGGAATCAACAAACGTGTACATATATGCAGTGATTGCTTTAGCCTTGGTACAAACATTTCTGTTATTATATACTGTTTTGGATGACTAACATTGACTGAATGTAGTTAATATTTTTTAAATGTTGTGCACGTTAATCTTAACATCTGTGACCTTGCAGGGCTTTTTATGTGTGAACGGGTGAAGTTATTGCAGTGTTTACATCAAAATAAGGTGTCAGTTAAGCATAACTGGCTTTTTGTGTCTGGTTTTGACTTGTTGCTATTGATGTATGCTATTGTGGGAGGAAAATGGCTTTGTAATGACTTGCACAGTGATGCTTGTTTAGAAGTATCTTTTATGGTTGATCTCCAGTCAGCACATGGTGTGTGGGGTTATAAACTTGTAACAGTGGAAAGCTACAAGGGAAGGATCACGAGCACCTTGTGGTTACAAATGCATCGTTCCCTTCTCATGGGAGCTTGTGTCATCCCAGCTGTGTTGTGCAGGATTGCTTGGTCTGTGCTTGTGTGGATATCTCCATTTGGTATCCTTATGCACAGACATGACCTAAATAGCCCTGATAGTAAATAATAGGAACAGTGGAAAGAGTCATTTTCCCCTCAGATATTTTCCCTGCCGAAGCTGCTGTGTCTCGGAGCAGTCCTTTCTTCAGTAGCTGTGGCCTTGTGGGACCTCCCACGTGCTTCTCCACCTGCTCCTGCCCTGCTCCAGGGAGAGAGTTACCTGTTGGGAAGATGTGTGTGCACACCGGCTCAGGGAAGCACGCTGTACATCTTCAGTCATCCTTCCAGGACCTTAATAGGAGCCATTGGGGTGTATTTATTAACAAATTCATAATCAGCTTTCTAATTCTGCTGATTTGTTTTGTCAAAGTCCTTTTTTTCCAATACCAGCTAATTACTATTGACAGAATTTGGGTAAAACATACAGCTCCTCACTGGGAACACGTCCCTTCCAGCTGGGCACTAAACAGCAGTGCTGAATCATGCATGCCTTGGTGCTGGTGAGCTGGTTAAAATCTGCCATCTCTGAGCAAAATGGGCAGCGTGTCTCTCCCAGAGAAAGTGGACACTGGCAGGGGCAGAGTTCAGGCCGGGAAAGGAGAGGCTGTGTGGGATTTGGCTGCCACGTATAACATAGTTCATGCTTCCAGTTTAGAATAAAGTTCCCCAGACAATCAACAGAAGTGTGCATATGGATTCATCATCTTTTTCCCTTGGCATCTGAAATTCCTACTTCTGTACCTACAGCAGCTGTGTGTTCACACATGTGAAGGATATGACTTACTTGGTAAGAAAGCTGAAATTCTCATGGAATAGGAAGTTTCCAAGGTTCCAGGCTTTAGGTAACTTAGGATTCAGTGGACATCAGAGATATAATCTGTCAGCCTGATGTGTGAATGTTTTTTATGTGGCTGGACTTGTGGGGAAGCCCTTTAATTTGCCATTTTCTCCACTGCTTACAGACTGAAGACCCAACCATGGAGAGGCCGTATACATTTAAGGATTTCCTCCTCAGACCAAGAAGGTGAGGGGAAGGACCTTTAAAACATTTGAGGACTTTCAAACATTTCTTACTTCATGATTTTTTGATTTGCAATTATTTAAAAATGAGTTATTAAATGCAATGTACCTCCTTGTCTTGTAGCCACAAATCTCGCGTGAAGGGTTTTTTGAGACTGAAAATGGCGTATATGCCTAAAAATGGTGGCCAAGAGGAAGAAAACAGCGATCAGAGGGATGACTCTGAGGTAAGGCTGGGTCCTCAGGGAAGGATTCAAGAAAAATTGTAGAGTCAGCTGTATTTGAAGGATAAAGCCCTGAAAACAGAGTTAGCAGTTGGTTCTCTTTGGCACTCAGCCACCAGGAGAATACCCAGCCACCTTTGGGAATCCCTCTTTAACAGATTGCTGGGGATTTAGCTCTTTTCTCATTGCAATGAGGTGCACACTGTAACCACAGAGGTCTTTCTCCTTCATTCCTAAGCATGGCTGGGATGTGGTGGATTCCAGCGATGCCGCATCTCAACGTCAGGAGGAGTTGCCACCTCCTCCGCTGCCTCCTGGGTGGGAAGAGAAGGTGGACAACCTGGGGCGGACTTACTACGTGAATCACAACAACAGGACCACCCAGTGGCACCGACCCAGCCTCGTGTAAGCGGCCGTGGGCTGGGGGCTGTGTGGGATGGAGAACCAGGCTGGAGCTCGAGTCAGAAAGGAAACCACGCTTTATGCCTGAAAGAGACTTCCTCGCCCCCAGCAAATCACAGAGACACAGAGTACTCTGAGAAATTCCAGGAAGTCTGAGATGGGAGGGAAGGCAGTACGTTAACAATGCACCTTAGAATATTAGGAGACAGATAAGGAATTTTTCAGTAAGTAATTTAACAGGAATAAATTACTTTGCTTATAGAGACTGTTGAAGAGGTAAGGAAAAAAGTCAATTCTATTAAGCTTTAATGAAGTTGAACAGATTAGCTTTGAGGAGATCCTGGTTATTATTCTGTGAATAGGCTTCATTCCCTGGATGTGCTATCAGAGAAGTCTGCAAGCCGTGGGAATATATTCTCCAGATTAGATTTAGAAAGCTGTGGCAAGCTTACATTTTACAGAGTGTGAATAACTGACAGTGTCAAGAGTTACACTAAAATCACGTATTTAACCCAGCACTGCCAAGGCCACCACTAAACCATGTCCAAGGAAGTGCTGGATTCCCCAGCACTGGACCCGTTCAAGGTTGGGCTCCACAGAGTGCTGGGCCATCTTGTCTAGGCCATGGTTTCCCTGCCATGAGAGGTTGAACCAGATGATCCCTGAGGTCCTTCCCAACCTGGTGTTCTGTGACATTTGTGAAGTGCTTCCAGTTTTACTTTCTTTCGACTGAGGGATTAAACAATCTCCTAATTATGAAGCTGGATATATGCATGAATAATGATTTTTATAATCAAAAGCATTACCAAGGTTTTGAAGGCAATGGACAAAGTGGGGGCTTAGCTTAACTTGGGTTATTTTCTTGTTCTTTTCTCCTTCCCATGCTGTGTTCCCCCCTCTGCAGCGACGTGGGATCCGAGTCAGATAACAATATCAGACAGATAAACCAAGAGGCAGCTCACAGGCGGTTCCGCTCTCGGCGCCACATCAGTGAGGATTTGGAACCAGAGCCTGTGGAGAGCGGAGACATTCCTGAGGTATGCCCAAGCCTTGGGCCTAAGGAGCTGACTAAACTTCGAGCTGCCATGTTTCTCACACGTGAGCCAATTACTGTGCAACACAGAGAGTCGTGGTTTTACACAGCATTTGTGGAAATTACATTGGGAAAATGCCAGCAGCACAATGACAGCACAGCCAGAGCCACTCTGCCAAGGTCCTGTGCAGCTGCAGCTGCCTGGCGGCCCGTGGACAAAGCTGAGTCCTAAGTAAATGCTGGGAGAAACATTTATCATTCCAAATTGCTTGTCATATGTACATTGATAGAAACACTTTCATATTCTGCTCTGAACAACAATGTAGTAACTTACAAAAAGAAGGGAAGTGGACTGGCTGTAACTGCCCTGTGCTTCAGTTTTCTGTAGTGCCTTGATTTAGGGGGAAGAGAAGCTGTTGTTTGTGTTGGGCACAGTGAGATGATCACACAGAAGGCAAAGGGAAAGAAGATTCAGTCTGTATAAAACCTGAACTTAGTTTCTTCTCTTTCATTAGCCTTGGGAAACCATTTCAGAGGAGGCAAGTGCCAGTGGGGATTCCTTAAGCTTGTCACTGCCACCTCCTCCAGCATCTCCAGTATCCCGGACCAGTCCTCAGGAGCTATCTGAGGAGCTGAGCAGAAGACTCCAGGTCACTCCTGATTCCAATGGGGAACAACTCAGCTCTTTGATTGTACGTAATGTGTAATCTGTAAACCTCTAGTGCAGAAATGTGCTCTTATTTGGCATAACCTGAATCACTTCATGCATGGGGAGCGATTGCTGGTCTCAGGAAAACCTGAGCATGCAGTTAAAATTCCCTTCCAAGAAATGCATCACAGTTTCACCATCGAGCAAACTGCCTCGGACAACAGAATTCCTCAGTTCAGATTTTAAGTGTTCCTCTGTGTGAGTTTCACTTCAGATTCTGCTACTCTTAGACCTTTAGTGAAACAAACTATATGAGAGTAGACCTAGGAATTTTCAAAGGAAAGGGAAAAACAGAAAAATGGTCTCTGCACTATCCATTAGTCAGAATGGGGATACCATAAAAAATCAGGATAATGTATGTACAAGTGGGGGAATGTTTTCTGTCTCTTTGATTACAAAAATAATTGTAAATATTAAACAGAACATCGTGCTCTGATTTATTTATTTTATATTCTTAGTATGATGCTATCAAGGTACCTCTGCAGTTCAAGAGATAAGAAATCATATTTACTCTTGTTCTCATCAAACAGAATCTCGATTAGGTGCATTTTTCCCAAAGAGCCAGTGCAGTTGGTCTCTGACTGATGGGAATGTCACCTAGAGGTTGGTCAGCAAGTGACAGCTCTGATGCTCTGCTGGATCTGCATGCAGAGGCGCTTGGGCTTGTGTTGAGAACTGCAATTTTAGTAGCCCTCCACTGGTTTTACTGCAGCAGTCAGTGCTGTATTTTCCTGAACACTGCTCAGCCCTGGAGTGCCCAGCTGGACTGGCAGGGAGGAGCTACATTGTAGTGTCAATCAGACATGATGCGTATCTGCTTTTTGAGGGAGGTGTTATTTCTAGTTCACAGTCATGAAGGATGTGTCTTGGGAAAAGACACAACTAATTCAGAAGTTAGAAGGCAAAGAGGAAAATCAAAACTGATTTTTTTTTTTTTTTAAATACCATGAATTTTTAAGTAAATGAATTTTTAAAAAAGACTTTGAGCTCTCATCCATAATATTTGATTTTGGATTTATTTCTTAATGCCTTATTTTTTCAATAATTCATGAGTTTATTCATGTTGACATTTCTCCTTTAGAAAAATGAATGGGCCCTTTTTTTTGTAGTGTATAGGAAGCAGAGAAATGGGATATACCACTCTGTGGTAAAGCAGAAGTAGATAATTGTTTACAGGAGATTTGCTACAAAGAGGTTAGTACCTGTAGTTACTGAATTTTCTGAATAACCATCATGTTTTCATGTTTTAAGACACCCTAACTTGGATACTTTTTTTTTTTTTTTTTTTTTT
This sequence comes from Coloeus monedula, assembly GCF_965178545.1. Taxonomy (NCBI): domain Eukaryota; kingdom Metazoa; phylum Chordata; class Aves; order Passeriformes; family Corvidae; genus Coloeus; species Coloeus monedula. The sequence goes on along the minus strand of NC_138821.1, from coordinate 278,919 downwards.
TTTTTTCAGCAAAGAGACCCTTCTTCACGGCTGAGGTCCTGCAGTGTAACAGACACCGTCGCTGAACAGTCCCAGTTATCCCTGGTAAGCCAGAGGTCCCTTCTATTTCTTCCTTTTTGGGTGGACATTCTCTGATTCTGAATAACACCTTGCCTTGGGTCAGCTCTAATCAGACACGGATCAGTGACCAGGGTGGGCATCTGATTGTCCCAAACAGCAACAGAGACCAAATTCATGTGAGCTAAAAAAGGAGGACATTCCTGAGAGAAGTAAACATTTGGAGACTGAGCAAGTCCCACTCTCCTCAGTTGTTGAACATGGAAATTTAGGTTACCGCACTCCTATGTGCAGTCAGTGGAGAGAGAAACTCCTCCAAGGGGTGTTCCCAGCTGGGGGAGGAGAGGGCAAGAGAACCAGCTCTACCTGGAACTGGAGCAGCCGCAGGACTCTCACAGCAGGTGTATTCCTGTGACCCATAAGTTGATTTTACTTGCAATATATAAATCTGTCTAAAATCCCAAAGGATTGGTGTTTTGCCTGGTTGTAGTGAAAATGAGGCTTTTGGTGATAGTCTGGTATGACATACCTGGGTAGAATTGCAGTTCTTTAATCTGAGGGTCTTAGGGAAGCAACTTCTGCAGGTTTATTTAAGGAGATTGTTCAAACAGGAGAAAATACAAAGATGTTTTGTCAACAAAGCTCTTCTCTCCCTTCAGAACCATGCACACCTCTGCTCCAGCTGACAGAAAGTGGTGCCTGTCCTACAGCCCACATGCAAGAGTTGCAGAGGTGGCAGGTTTGTTCTCTCTGCCACCTCTCAGCAGTAGGTACAGAGACCACTTAAAATAGGAGCGTGCAAGGTGTGCTTTTGAGTAAAACTAGTCAGATTGCAAAAGAATATTTTAAAAAATTATATTTTTCTTCATCAAGAGTTTTGTCTTCATTTTTTTTATTATGAATGTGTCCCATGTGAATCTGCAAATAGAAAACCTGTGCATACCAAGAAGTTTGTTACTGAAGCTGCTTGTCTGTGCATTGCTTGTTCTCTCTGCTGCTGCTCTTGGGCAAACACTTCCAGAAACCATGGAGGTTTTCTCTTGGCTGGATTTTTCCTGTGCTGTAGCAGTTATTTAGTGTAGCTGAAGCATGTCCCTGGCTCTGGGGGTGAGCAGTGGGATGGGTCCCAGTGCAGTCGTGCCTCAGCTATTGCTCTCTGTGCCTGACTGTAGGGGGAACAAGGGCTGCTGTGCTGCTTTATTGCTGTGTTTAGCACTGCTGGAGCCGGGGGCTGTACATGGGCTGGCAGGTGGGGCTGGGGAGAGGCCTTTCTCCTGCTTCTTGAGGGACACTCATTTCCTGAGCACATGTTCAAATAAGTAGCACTGAGAGCATTGCTCTAAAACATCATCTTACCTGATCTTAACCACATTTCATCCTTCCTGAGCTAATGATCATTTCTCTTCTGGCAGCTAAGTACATGTTCTTCCTTAATCCAGCGCTCCTCTGGGATTCTGGCTTGGTTACTAGTGATTGATGACTTTCAGATTTGCTATTATCCATCTAACTGCTCTCTCAGTAAATATGTCTGATGCCTTGCTCCTAAAGATGTGACAGTAACTTGTGACGTTCTTCAGTAAATATGTGTAACATTAATTATCATTCAACAGCAGAGTGGTCCCTCTAGGAGAGCTCGTTCTTCAACTGTCACAGGTGGAGAGGAGCCAACGGTAATAAAACCCTTTATCAAGCACTATCTCTAAACAAAATGGGGGGACATTTAGGTCTTGTACAATGAGGAAGTTTTGGGTTTTTTTTTTTCCACAAAGCAAGCATTCATGTATTGAATGAAATACAGCCATTGAATGTTACATTTTTTTGTCCCAGATTTTCTCAAAATTTCTCAAAACACTGCTTGCACTCACATACTGGCATGGTTTAGGGACATGGATGCAACATTGAGTTATGACGAAGCTGTGCACTAGGGAGATGCTATGGGCTCCTGAAAAATGAAAGCTACAACAGCTAATTCTTTAAAAAGGAATACTGGAAGCAGCAGGGATTAGAGACATCAAATCATTGTACGTGTAGCTGTGTTTGCATCTTGCATCTGTCTTTCCTTCCTCTCCATTAGACTAATTAATTTTAATTCTTAAAGTTGGTCTTAATTTGAGAGCCGTGGGGGTACAGTGATATACCACAGAGCTCTTAATGGTCTTACTGAATGCCAGTTTCATTTTCCAGCAGTTCCTCAGCAGTCCAAGACTGTAGTTTGATCATACAATAAAATTCTTGACGTGCTTTGCTGAAAGTGTAATGCAAGGAAAGGGGGTTTAATCTATATTGAACTTTGTCCAAAAAATCCCATTCTTTAACCTAATTAACTGTTAGTCTGAAGTGAGTTATTTCATGGAAGTCATTTACAGTAACCTATCATAAAGGGCTTTTATTAATTTATGCCCTCCTAGAGAATTTGTTTCAGAGAAAGAAATTTAATTTATACTTGGTAGGTTTGCTGTTTACATCTGGGAAATAAATAAATCTTACTTTGGGTGTTGATGCATTGTTCTGTAATACTGTCTATATTCACTGGTTTTTTTTAGTTTTAGAACCAGAGGAGCACACTTGCAAATAGCAAAGTCTAAATAAAATACCTGACTCATTAGTGGTTAGTTAATTGTGCTAGATGAACCTGCAGTGCAGTGGTACTCTCTTGGCAGAGCATCTTGTCTTGGTTAGACTTTTTAGAGCAAAATATTAATATTTTCCTGCAAAAAGCTGAGTTCAAATATCGGTGACTCATCATTAGTGCAGCTGTACCAAGATGTTTTACCTCACCATGCTGCAGTCACTAATCCCCTCTTGTCTTTGTTCAGCATTTACACCCAGATCCCAGATCTGTGGAGGAATTGGGACTTACACAGGATTCATGGTCTAAATCCTTTGTCTTCAGAGGTTCCATACTCTTGGGTCTTTGGGCGCCTGAGGCTTGCAGACGAACAACCTGTCAGCAGTAAAAGTCTCTGGTCACCTTGGTTTTGCTTTCAGAATCCCTACAGACCCCCTCCTTGGAATGGGACCCACAGGCTCAGGCCCAGAAGCAGTATCCTTCTCCCAGTATCTGAGTTGTAACTGAGACACTGTGGAGTGATTGCAGCTCTTACTGTGGCCTTCCTGACCCCTGACTGATGGATTGGCAGCCGCTGGCACAGCCTGGGCAAGGTGCTCTCCTCACTGCCTGCCAGCTCTGTGAAAACCATAGGGAAAATAGCCCTTGGCTTTTCAGGAGAGAAAGAAATGAGTCTGATAGTCTGTACTTGGATTCTTCATCTGTTTCCCTCTGTTTTCTATTCCCTGCTGGAGTATGTCAGTTTTCTGACCCATCCATTATCTTTTCTCCTTTCCTTTCTTGATTATCCCTGCAGTTCTCCAGTTCTTTGTGTCAACTGTGTTCTGCTCTTAAACAGCACCTGCACTGCCTTCGGCAGGAGCTTTGGGAAAGGTTTCACAGAGATGAAGCAAGAACAAGAATTAAGTTCATTATCTTGCTGGAGCAAGGAATATAGAGGATAGGAAGAGAGTGTTCTGGATTTCAGTGGGAGCCTTCAGAGGCCTTTACTGTTTCATGGCAAAACCCCAGAGCTTGTAGTGCATCAGCCTCTGAATTATGCAGGTCCTTCATCCCACTCGGTTCCAGTTCCTGGCTTGTGTGTATGAACTTGTGCTTGGGTATTTTGCGGACAGGAAGGGCACAAAAGAACATCAGCCACACACAGGAACATAGTTCCTGTGGGCAATAGGACGTGACTCCTCTGCTACCTGTATGCTTCTCTTAGAACAGGGTCTGACTTGTGGAGCTTTTAGTAGAAGTTCTTGTCATGCTGAAGTCAAGGCTCTAGTTTGGGGTTATCTCGTGTCGTCGGGACATGGAGCCCTGAGTGCAGCATTTGTGACAGAGCAAAATGGTTAAAATTAACTTTCTAAACCCACAGTAGTTTCTGGCAACTGATTCAAGACACCCTTGGGTAAAGAAGAAAACAGGACTTGGGAGATCTGAACTGCATGGTTATTTAACTCTTACTTATCCATTCTGATGAAAGGAACAAACCCCAGCTTTCTAAGGAAAACTCATTAAAACATAGACTTCATTTTTATCATTATGTGTAACGAAATAGAATGTTTGAGGGCGTATAAGCTTGTTTGCTGGATCTGTGTTAAACTGACCCAAAAGATTTCTTGGGAGAAAAAAGTTATTTGATTCAAAGGCACATGACAAAGAGCTTGAATTAAATTAAATCAGAAACTGGATTTTTCCGTATGGTTTTTGTGATTAAGAAGAGTGTAAGTTAACAAGTTGCTTTTTTTTACAAACAACAGTTTGAAATGTTTTTTAGCTATTATAAAATAAGAATTCAGTGATTTCTTGCCTGAGCAGCCTTCTGTGGCCTATGTGCACACCACGCCTGGCTTACCTTCGGGCTGGGAGGAGCGCAAGGACGCCAAGGGTCGGACCTACTACGTCAACCACAACAACCGGACCACAACGTGGACACGGCCCATCATGCAGGTACCCTGCTGCATCCAGGGAGCGAACACTTAGCTTGGCTGAGGGTCATTTCAGTTGAAGCAGCTTCCAGAAATCTGAAATTTAAAGGAAAAATCCTAAGCAATACAGATGAATCATAAAAAGCTGCAACAATTTGGGATAGTTTTGGTTACTTATTTTAACTGTCAAGGCACAGGTTAAGCTGATTGCTGCAAGGGAAGGAATTTCCAGAGGTTCAGAAGAACTCTTAAAAGGAGGCAAATGTGTTCTTAGGCTTGAATTTGAAAGTTGGCTCAAGTCATTAATAGAACCATATGTTCTTGGTCCTTCCAATGGAATTACATTAATTACTTGGCCTTTAGGGAAATAAGTTTAAGAAGAATAGTAGTGATGATAACAATGACATCAGTTTTAACATGTCCTACGTGTGGGCGGTGTTTGTGACCTGGCTTTGCTCTGGCGCAGCTCGCCGAGGACGGGATGGTGGGGCCGGGCGCGACCAGCAGCAACCACCTGAGCGAGCCGCAGATCCGGCGGCCCCGCAGCCTCAGCTCCCCCACTGTCACCCTGTCAGCACCGCTCGAGGTGAGCCCCTCCCGACTGTTCCCGACTGTTCCCGACAGCCTCTCCTCAATCCTTGTCCTTCAAATGGGGGCTGCATTTCTTTTAAGTCTCTCTCTAAGTAATTCCAAGTGCTGTGGACTGATGTTCACTGTGACATGGCTACAGAATAGCTGAAGTGGCTCCTTACATAATCAAAGCCTCTGTGTGTTTGACTTCTGACGGTGTGATTCAAACTCTTGCTTCAGCTACTCCTGGCTGTGCTGAAGAGAGCCAATTCTTCAGATTTCCTCTTTACACCTAAGAGTTTGAAGAGCTGTGGCTCACACAGCCTTGCACTAAAAGGCTTTCTTGTAAATGAGATACATTGCCCCTGAAGCACAAAACACTGCTTTTGTCTTTTCCTTATAAAATGAAATATGGACACATCCAGGGTAGGTGCAGGGGAAGGTACAATCAGGTGTAAATACTGGGGACACTGTCATTGCAGAGGAAGGCACAGAACACCTTGTCCTTCACAGCAAAAGACTGGGTGTGTTAGAAGGCACAGATAGAGCTAATTAAGTTCTAGTAAATCAGTCCCAGCACTTAATTCTAGTATTAATTACATCTGGAATGAAAAGCTATTTGCTGTGAAGCTGAGTTGGATTGGTTTTGCAGCCCCAAGTACCATGTGAGCAATGGTGCTGTTTCCTGCTCCGCAGGGCATGAAGGACTCTCCGGTGCGCAGGGCGGTGAAGGACACCCTCTCCAACCCTCAGTCCCCACAGCCGTCCCCCTACAACTCCCCCAAGCCCCAGCACAAGGGGGCCCAGAGCTTCCTGCCCCCGGGCTGGGAGATGCGCATCGCCCCGAACGGCCGCCCCTTCTTCATCGACCACAACACCAAGACCACCACCTGGGTAAGGGCACTCTAGCCAAGGCACCGGGGGCCATGGTCCCATCTCTGTCTTCCTGCCTGCATGCCCCCATTTTGGCATGGCACTTTGTGTTCTTAAGAGCCAAAAATGTGCATGTGGTTCTGAAAGCCCTTGTGGAGTGCAGGCATCCTAAGAACAGGGCTGTGGTTTTTGAAGAATATCCCTGGACATAGCACACTTAGTGGAGTCAGGTCTTACATCATCCTAACTCACTCAGCACTGGAAAATTCATTGCCCTGTAGGAATCCTAATAAGGCATGTTTTGTTTTATTTTCTGAAAATAAAAGAGTAACTGTAACATAGGAAGATTTCCAGATAAGTCTGTGCTTGACTTAGTTTGTAGATCTACCTTGATCTGTTGGATTTACAGTTGCATACCTGTGTTTCAGGAGGATCCACGGCTGAAGTTTCCAGTGCATTTGAGATCCAAAGCATCACTGAACCCCAATGACTTGGGCCCTCTTCCTGTAAGTGATGCTGTGCCTGTGTTCTAACCTACACTTGCTGTCGCAGGGCTCTGCTCTGTTCCTGGGCACAGGCTGCTGCAGCCCTTCTCCAGAGGCTCTGGAGCCCTGCTGTGAGCTGGGGCTTGCTCGGGCTCTAACTCTTGGCCTTTGTCTGTGCTAATGAAGTGTTGAGCTTTGCACACACTTACCTGGGCTGTGTCTCTGACTGTGCTTTTAAATAATCATTTACTGCTTAAGAAAAGCAGAGCAGATTGTGGCAAGCAAGCTCTTATCAGTACACCAGCATATTTTAGCATTTAGAAATCTGAATAAATTTTGATTTTTTCAATGAAACCTCCATGTTTTGCAGAGCAAATAATCAATTTCGTGTCAGAAGTTTTTGTCATACTTGTAACCAAAGAATAATGGGGATTTACAGACATGTCAAATGCAGAACATTGCTTTGTTTTTAAAATACTCCCAGACCTTAAAGGCAGAAAGTAATGTGTGAAAGCTGACACATTCCTGGTCACAGCAGCAGGAATGCTCTTTTGCTTTAGGAAGCAGCTGTGCTTTTGCAGTTGTCCAGGTACGTGGGGCGTGTGTTAACCTTGGGGGCACTGAATTTGTTCTTTTAACTGCGAGGGGTGAGACATGCAGTGAAACCAGGGTAGCCTGACTTGTCACTGGCAACAGATCATTAGTAACAGATTTCACCTCAGTTAAAGCCCCTGGTTTGGAGTGAGGTTGGGCTGACTACAGAATTTAACACAAGTTTCTCCAACAAGATTAAAGTGAAATGATTTCTGCTCTGTATCTTCTGGCAGTCTAGGCTGGCCAGCATTGCCTGTCCCTACAGCCTGCCGTCCTCTCTCCTTTCTGCACTGCAGGCGCTTGGGACATGAGAAAAAGGAATGGATGAGAAAGGAAGCACTGAGGACTAGGTTAGAACATTCTTGTCCCACTGTACAGGGAGCCTGGGTTACACATTTACAGTAAATAACCCACATAGCTTTCAGAAGTAGGAGCAGAAACTTTAAAACTAAGCCATGATGGACCATCTGTTCTCTGTGATTATTTGCTCACAGCAGGAAATGGGTGGGAATCCTGAGGGAAGAGATTTCCACTTCCAAGCTTTAAAAATACTCCCTGCACGGGATGCAGTCACCTATATAAGATCTAGGTCTGAGTTTGCCTGGATTTCTGACGTTGCCATTATGCATCTGGTCGCTTGGGGTTTCCTACCTCGTAAGCATTTTTGAGACAAGTCCAGTAGGTGTGGGCAATGCACTGCTTCAGGCTGTGTGAGACTGGTACTATTTCACTTACTCTCTCTTTTGTTTGTTTTTATTTCCCATTTCCAGCCTGGCTGGGAGGAAAGAATACATCTGGATGGAAGAACGTTTTATATAGACCATAGTAAGTAAGCACTCAGGTACTAGAGCAAATAGACAAAGGGAGGTACTAAGTATTGAAGTGAAAGCTTTGTGATTTTACTCTTCATTTAGGAAGCCAGGTGTTGATATGTGGAGACATTGATACCAGAGACTTAGTGCCCTCCTACGGTACTGTACATTCACTGGAAGCTTGCTTTAATTGGCTCATCAAGCTTTGTCCCTCTCTGACTTGTGAAGCATTAACATTTCCTCTCTGTGGTTTCTTTTGTTCTTGTTGATATTTTGGATTTGTTGTTGTTGTTGTTGATGATCCCATGGCTTACTTGCACTTAATAAATTAAAATATACACTAGGAATAGAAAATAAGATGAGAAAAGATCGTGTAGCCACAGCTCCACATATAGGCAGTGGAGCAGTTAGCACTGAGAAGTACTCTCCTTTGCTTTCAGGTCTGTGGCAGTGCTGATTCTGATCTTATTTCCTATTTAGAGCATGTGAAACTGCACCAGCCCATTAATATTCTCCAGTTCTGTTAGTGGAGTTCTAGTGTAAGTGATGTTTCATTGTAGATTTGTCTTCCTAGAGCATCTCAGAACTGCTGTGTGAGTTTTGTTGGTGTTTGGAAACAAAGCAGCCCACAAAGGCTGGGCTGAGTCTTCTTACTTTTTTTTGGTTGTTTTTTTTTTTCAAGATTTTAAGACTTATAATGAGACATTTCTTCACAGCCATAGCTAACTCTCATAACCATCAGAGGAGGGTGCACAGAGTTTAGGTTTTAACTTACCCATGTTTGACAGAATTAGGTTTGTCCCTCAGTATCACTGGCTCCCATGCTTGTCCACAGAGGTGACAGTATTAAGTCATTATTAAAAGACTGCCTCTAAAGTAATTCCAGTTTTAAAATGGTATAAATACTTTTAACTAAACATTAGAAATAATACTCAGCTAGCACCCAATGAACCTCTTCCAAACTTCACTACAGAGTTACTATCCTTTATCCCTTCTGTAGTTGTTTTTCCCAACAGAGATCTGGAAATGTAACTATGGTCAATGATTCTAAACTGCTGCCACTAAGGAGTCACAGGATAAAACTGTCCCATTTAAAACAACTGTGTAACTGCTGAGCCTCCCAACCTCTCTTAAAAAGCTTTAATTTTTCAGTCTCCTAAAGCTATTTGAGCATGTGTTAGTCCCTAAAATGGAATGTTAAAGTCATACATTAATTAGAATTCCTCAAAGAATTTGTAACTGTAAGGAAGCAAAATTTATTTGCATCTGAATTTTCCCTCTAGTCTTTTGATCTGAGTGGATTTAGCTTCTTATATAGCAGTTTTCACAAAAGTTTAGGGAAGCTTTTGGTAATGCTGCCTGTTTCCAGCAAATGTCCCTTTGGTCCCAGCCTGGTGCCCGAGCACTGCTGTGGTGGGTGGGCTGGGGGGTCTGGAGGGCAGGGGGCTCCTGAACAGTGCCACTGCCAGGACACAAAACCAGCAGGACAAGTCTGACAGAGTCAGCTGCTGGTCATGTCCTGCTTCCCTGCTACGTTTTGTAACTCTGCTGCATAATTCTCCAATGCTGTTTGTCCTATTTTTGAAATGTTTTTCTCATCCTTGGGAGAGACTGCAAGAGTCTCCTGCAGCCAGCACAGCCCCTCTGCTGTTACACTGGCACCAGAAACACTGAGTACTGGTGCAGCACACAGGGATTATTGGTACTAGAGGCTGTGTGTGACAGTGAACCCCTTTCCCTGGCTCTCTGGGCCCTCAGCTGCCCCAGTCACCTTACCTTCCATGGAGACACTGGTGTTCCCTGTTCCCTGCAGCACGCACACACTGCTGCCATCCCTGGGAGCCTCCCAGACACGTACTATCTACCTGTTGGAAGGGATCAGGAGGGAAAACAACCATTCTGCAACCATTTTCTGAACAGTTACCAGTGATTCGTGGACAAGGATACACTGAATGGGTTCCCCTCAAAGTCTGTCCACATCCACCAGTACATGGTGATACTCACAATATGCATCAGTGATTTACACAAGGAATTCAGGAGACCCACTCCTTAGTTCAGCAGGAAGCAGCAGGGCAGGAGAGGGGAGGGGCTCATTGGAATGGGATGGGAAGTCAGAGTGAGTCTAACAAATGGCCACTGCAGTGTGCAGGAAGAGGCTGCAGGAAGACGAGAATTGCAAAGTGTTTCTCAGAATGGGAATAATTAGTGGAATTTTGGTTGAAAGGGGCATGAAAAACACCATCACCTGGTCATGAGTTATCTCACCCTGTCATGTATTGACAGGAGTGCCTAAGTCCAACCTGGTGTAACCCTCCTGATGCCATCAGCACTGGGAATGTCTGGCTGTGAGGGTTCTATATCTGGCAGGGGGTCCCAAACTTCAGGGAAATAGTGGGCCCCTTGGAAAGGAAGGGAAAAGAGGAAATCATCAAAGGCCTGAGAGCCTGATTTATGACAGAGAATTGTATTAATGGGAAGACTCAAATTTTTGAAATTTTTGAAAATGTAGAGACTTTGGAAAATGTTCTGCAGAAGGATTGAGTTTGTTATCCATGTCCACTCGGGATAAGACAGAGAATCCTGAGCTACCGTTCCAGGTGGAGTGGTTCATGCCAGACCCTTGTAGCCCTGGAGGACCATTTTTAATATGAAGTCCCTGTAAGATTCTGAAAATAAAGACTGAGATTCGTTGGTGGCATTGCACACTCTGAAGTACAGAGAGCAAAGAGCTGACACACTGTCAGTCATTTCCAGTTGACCTCCGATTTCACAGAAAACTGGCACTGTGATGTGTGGCTGTTGGTGTCAAAAAGGTGAACAGAGAACTTTGTAGAAGGGAATTCCAGTGAAGGGGTTGAAGATGGAAAGGGCTGGGCTGGGTGTCCTGCCTTGACGGCAGCTCTGCTCTGTGCATCTCTGGGGTCTCTGGAGCTCAGGCTGGCAGCCCTCCAGCATTCCCGTAAGTGATAAATAGCCTTAAAGTGTGGAGATAAATAAAATAGTATTTTACTATTAAATTAACTGATAGATCAAATGTCTTGAAATGTGCTTGCAATCCTTTAGAATTTTCTCCAGTTAACATTTGCTGAATGACCCTTTTCAGATCCCAGTCTCTCTTAAACCAGGTTGGGATGCTCAAAACTTACAGGGCTTTTCCAGTTCTAGCAACATGGAAAAATGCAATCTTGACTCCTGATACCCAGTTCCTAACCCAGAACAGTAACAAACAGAGAGAGGGCAGGCCATGGCACCTCACCATTGCAGGTGGCACCTGGGATGGGGTTTGGAGCATTGTCTTATTGTTGCAACACCATTGTTTTGTTGTGATTCCGTCGTGTTCAGAATCTTGGGAGGAGCAGCTGTCTGGAGGCAGGGAAGGGGAGTCCCACCATGGTCCTGTAGAACCTTTCCTGTCATCCTCCTGGTGCTCTTCAAAGCTGTAGATGGAAAGAACTGGGCTGTGTTGCGCCACTGCCAGCATCTCCGTTGGTCATAACTGGGTGATCTCTTGCGCTAAAACAGGACAGTTCTGCCTCCCTTTACCTTCTCATTAAATCAGAGTATAGGAAAAATGTTATTCCCTCCAAATTTAAAAGTATGATACTTTAGCAGTCTGTGCAAAATTTCCGAACAGTAACTTACAGTGTCATTGCCAAAGTTTTGGGTTCCTTTACCTGCCAGGCCATGTATCTCCAATCCCAGCCCATGTTCAAATGAACATGTTCACTCACTCCTGCAGACATTGCCATCAAAGCAGTGCAAATTCCCTGGGTTCTGGGATAGTTCTGTGTTTTTGAGTGAATGTTTTCAACTAAACAGTGTGTTGGGGCTGGGGAGGATGAGGGGACACAAGCCTTTGCTAACCCTGACAGAGCTGTGCAGTGCTAGGGAGAAAAAACCAACAGAAATTCATAGTGTGGTACCAGACAAGCCATGGGATCATTTCTTTTGTTATTTGCAGATAATAAAATTACCCAGTGGGAAGACCCCAGGCTGCAGAACCCAGCCATCACGGGCCCAGTAAGTACTGCTGTGGCATTTTCCATTAAATGCCCTGACTCGGGTACAGCTGGAACCACAGCAGGCCCTGCCTGCTCCCCGGATCAGGGATGGGCAGCCTGGGAAGCAGAAGCTCTGCTGGTCCACATCCTAAGTCAGAAGAAGTTGGGAATGTTGCACCACGTTCTGGGGAGCCTCCCAGATTGTTAAGGGTTTGGGGATGCCTATGGAGAAGTGCTCCTATTTACCCACTACCTGGGTCATTACTAACAGTAGGATTTTACTGAGCTGACACATCGTTCTATTCATTTTGGGATCTCTGGGCAATAAAAAGCTGTTGCCACTTGGGAGGAGAGAGGTGGGCCTATGTGGATTCAAAGTGTGAAAAAAAAAAAGACAAAAAGTGGATCTGTCAGTTTAAGAGACGTAAAACTTCTTGCAGGTAAACAGAGATTTCAGAATATCAGCCTTAGAAAAAAATACACACCATTTTACTTCAGTATCAGATTTTAAAAACATCAAAGAGTGACTCTGACATTCTAATGCTGGTTTTGTGCTGAGTTATGCCCGTTTATGCCATTTTATGGTATTCTGACTGATTAGACTTCCAATCCCAAGATGTTTCCTGGTGCCAAGAGGATATTTTTATTCTGGGTAAATCCTCGGGACCTTTAAGAGTTTCAGGACACAGCAGATGAGCCTGCTGCGCGGTGTAATTCCAATTGCTTATTAATAATATCAGTAATAGTCACTTGTTTGACCATGGTTGCTTTTGGAGGGATTTACCCATTTGTCAGGCATTTAAAACTGGAGATCCTCACAAACGGCACTGTGCAAAGTGTTAATAGGTCTCTCCCCAGAAATGCTGAGCATAAATGGGAGAGACTATTTGAGAAAGTTTGTTTGAAGGAAATGAGATGGTCATGGTCCCCTTGAGTGACTGACAGTGGTTTGTTTGTTGGTTTTTAAGGGAAAGCAGGAGCTAATCCATTTCACAGAAGCACTAAGGATTCATCTGAATGCTTTCAATAATAATATTTCTGGTGCCATGACAAACAGAATTACTTAAATAGCATTTCATGTTGTGTTTAAATAAAGGAAACATGTAAAAAGATTATTTAATGGCTGTAGTAAAGTTATATTATCATCAGAGTAAAATGATGTCATTTTGTGGGATTTTTAAATCTCTCCTGGCTGCTCTCCATCATGGGTGGGTTTAAGGGAGCCCATGGCACAACGTGTGGGTAGCAGGGCTGTACGTTCCTTTTAAATACTGTGGGGTGTCAAACTGCTGAGTAGCTGGAATGATGTGTTCTCCTGCTGCTCCCAACAGGCAGTGCCGTACTCCAGGGAGTTCAAGCAGAAATACGACTATTTCCGCAAGAAGTTAAAGAAACCTGTGAGTAGAACCAGCACGGGGGGGCTGCAGGACACACCTGTCAGGTTACTCCATTGTGCTGCTCCTGAAGGGCTCAAGAAGGAGCCAAAAACACAAAGCAAAGTTTGAATTTGATGGATTTCTCAACAAAAAGCTTTTCTAAGTCTTTAAGACTCACATTTTTCTAGATGAATGCAAATGCCCTTAAAGCAGAGCACACTCAATCTTTATCCCTTTTTTTTTGTTTGTTTGTTTGTTACTTTTCTTGTTGTTTTCATCAAATATTTACCATGGAAGTCTGCAGCACTGTTCTGGAAGTGGCCCAGTTCCCCCCATGCTCTCAACCTGTGGACTGAGAGAGCTCTGGGAAATAAAAACATGGGGAACGGGAACACCAGGTGTCTGATCTGTCATTGAGCTGTTACCAGTCAGCAGTTCGCCCAAAGACTTATTTCTTGAGACTAACAAGGATAATCTAATCTTCTTTGACACAGGCTGACATACCCAACAGATTTGAGATGAAATTACACAGAAATAACATTTTTGAGGAGTCCTACAGAAGAATCATGTCTGTGAAGAGACCTGATGTACTAAAAGCCAGGCTCTGGATTGAATTTGAGTCAGAAAAAGGACTTGACTATGGAGGTGTGGCCAGAGAGTGGTTTTTTCTCTTGTCCAAGGAGATGTTTAACCCTTACTATGGTCTCTTTGAATACTCAGCAACGTAAGTGTCCATTAAATATTTCTATTCTCAAGGGATATACATTACATTTCGCATGAGAGGCAAAGTTGCTCTGGGCAGAGGTAGCTCCTCCTTCCCAGGGTGCCCTGGGCAGCACCACTGCCCTGTTCCTTCTGCCCTTCAGAGAGCCTTTGGAATGGTCCTTGAGAGCCTAGAAAACATTTCCATTGCTCAGACAATATCCAGGGCAGCAAAACTGCAGTTTTTGAGGTCAGTAATGGTGAAGGGACCAGTGTCATAGAAAAGCCTCTTTCCTCTGCTGCCCAGAGTTCCAGCGCTGCTGTAGAGCAAGCTCGAATGCAGCTGCTTGTTCACACTGCAGGAGTTCCCTAGCAGTGGCCTCCCAGAACTTTAAACTGGGGGCTGCCCACCTTTAAAATCTTGGAGCAATCCGTTAGTGCAAGGGAAAGAGGGTGTCTCTTGCTCACAGTGGGTTTGGTTTCCTGCTGCGTCAGCCCTCAGTGGCTCTGTGGTGGGAGCACCAGGCTTAGGCCCCTCTGGGGGGTGTGGGACAGACTGGAAAGAACTTGGACACAGCCCCATGACACTATTGAAGGGAAATGCCCCAAAGCTCAAGTTACTTACTAACATATCTGAGTATCTGCTTATTTAAAGACTTGGTTCTTTAGCTATTTTTTTTCTTTCCCCAAAAAAGGGACAACTATACACTTCAGATTAATCCTAATTCAGGTCTCTGTAACGAAGACCATCTGTCGTACTTCACGTTCATTGGCCGGGTGGCCGGCCTGGCTGTGTACCACGGGAAGCTGCTGGACGGTGAGTCCTGCTCCTGCCCTGCTGCTGCCACTGGGCTTTGGGGAGGGAAATGCACCTGCTTTAGAGCCCCAGGTTCTGGGGACAGTCTGGGACTGGACCTGTTGGGAATTGAATGGTGATTCTTGAAATGGGATAGTGTCCTGAGCTCAGTTCCCCATCTTTTGGCTCTCTCTGCCATTGTTAGGGTGGTCAGTGGAATGTGGTAGTTAGTGGATAACTGTTGAAAGTGAAAAATGGGACTTTCTGTAGCTAAATAAACCTGAGCTGCTGTGATGCTGTTGCAGTTGCAGGGCTGTTACAGTCAGGAGTTAACAGGAAATGCCAGGGGTGGTGCCCTCGAGCAGTTGTGCAGGTGCAGGGCAAGGCAGGTAATGTTTTCCTCTCCCTCACAGGCTTCTTCATCAGACCTTTCTACAAGATGATGCTGGGGAAGCCCATAACTCTCAAAGACATGGAGTCAGTGGTAAGACCCCATTTAACCCATGCCAGTGCTTGCAGGCCCTTGGGTTTCTAGAACTCTGCACTAATTGCCCCTTTTCAAACTGCCTAATTGTGCTCTACCCTAGGATAGCGAATACTACAACTCTTTGAAGTGGATCCTGGAAAACGACCCTACGGAGCTGGATCTCATGTTTTGCATAGATGAGGAAAACTTTGGACAGGTATGTAAAGGTTATTTACATCTTAGGACTGCTTGTTGCCAACAAATACCTCAGTACTGAGCAGTCTCGTGGTGGTGAATGTCACTGATCAGCCTTCACCTCTCTGTGTTTTCAGCTGGGACTGGGGGTGTCACATTGCTGTCAGGGAGCTGTGACATCTCTGGGACAAGCTGGATGTGCAGCTGAGTAAAATACTTGCAATGAGGAGGAATAAAGGTGTCCCACAGTCCAGCTGGAAGATGGTCAGAGCCCAGGGACTGTTTGGGTTTCTGAGGTTGCAGGGAGGTGCTCTCTGCAGTGCCTGTCGCAGAGGCAGCTGGTACGACAGGGGGAAGCGGTCAGGTTTAAAAGGGTCACAGTCTATGGGTATCTTTCTCCATTACAACTGAAAATGTTGTAGACATTAAATTAAATTAACTTGCTTAGAGGCTTTTATGGTCTTTTTTAGCATTTTCCCTTTGTTTACTTCTGAGATTTGTTTACTAGATCCTGGCTCCAGGTACAACTGGACCTGGGGATTACAGGGCCTTTCATAAAAACTGACTCAAACGTTTCAAACCATGCACTCAATGTCCTGTCAAAAACATTCTGATCCACTTTCCAGTGCTTACTGCCTTTTTCCTGAAGCAACATAAGGTTTATGGATTACATGGAGAACTAGGGAGAGTATTGAAGCCACAGGATGGAGAGGTTTTGTAATACACTGGTTGGGTTTTGGGCAATTTCAATATGTGATTTAACTTATTATAAATAATAACTATTATAATTTTGTATATATAATGTACATATTTTTATAAATATATAACATATATAAAAATAATAATTATAATAAAATTATTAGTAAATAGCCAGCCTCTCTGCCAGTTTTCCCTTCTGTCAGTGCCACTTTGTTCAAAAGGGTAAATCAATTTACTAATGATTTTCTGATACTGCTTGCAAAACGCTGCTCAGGGAGAGTGGGTTCTGGGAGAAAGATGTCCTCAAATAACAGGTTTTTTGGTCTTCCAAAATACAGACATATCAAGTGGACCTGAAGCCCAATGGGTCTGAAATCATGGTAACGAATGAAAACAAGCGGGAATACATTGAGTAAGTATCATTGTGAAATATGCATGGGAGTAAGGAAGAGCAGTTGTACTTACAATTGACCCTGCTGCAATTCCTGTAGTGTGTACTGCACAAGAGCATCAGGGATCGTTGGAAAAAAAAATCTTACTGTTAACATTGTTTATATCCAGTCAGATACAAGAACAAAGAGTAAATTAAATTACATGCTTGATTTTCCTGAAATTCCCCCCATGGAAATGTGCTTCTCCAACAAATGGCTCAAGCTCAGATGAGCCAGAAGGTGCTCTCCAGCCTGGCCTTCATCCCATTGTCCTCCTCTGCCAGTCACAGACCAGAGCCAGGATTCCAGTGCCAGTGTTCCTACCAAAAATTGGCCAAATCTGAAATTAGGCTTAATTTTCAGCTTTCTCAGTTTTTCTGCCTACCAGGATGTAAAATGCATAATTCAATTATACCTGCTGGCGTTTTTCATCAGAGCCTTTTCCAAGATGAAAGGCATTAAAATTGCTACATTCGTGTAAATTGAGAATTCATTTCCAATGCCTGGACCTGGACCAATTCGATTTTTTATGCCTGCACCTGTGAGGTGTTTGTGCTGTGGGTGGCTGGTACTGAAAGCAAGGTGTCCCTTTGATGCTGCAGTTTATTTCTTTATTTAGATACGAGGTGCTGTGTCCTGACAGCTCTGCTCAGAGCTTGTAGACTTTTCTGGGAATTGTTAATTACTCAGTGTTCTGGGAAGAATAAAATGTCTGGTCACTTAGGTACCTACAGGAGTGAAAATATTCCCACTGTGATTCGGTCATAGTCACTGGGGTTTTTGGTTATTTCTTCAAATTTCCATCAGTCACCAGCCAATAAATTGGAACACTGGCAAAAGCTGCTCAGTTTCCTGAACTTGCTGAAGTTGCAAATGACAAACTGAAAGCACTGGGATTGCTGAAACCTCAGAACACTTGGCTGAGACCTGCTAATGAGTTTGTGTTTCTGATGGGGTTTTGTTTCTCTTTGCAGCCTGGTCATCCAGTGGCGGTTTGTAAACAGAGTGCAGAAGCAAATGAATGCCTTTCTGGAGGTGAGACTCTTTAGCTTCTTTCTTTCACAAAAATAGGGATTTTTTTTCTACTACAGGTTTCTTACCCACTGATGTCTGTGTGAAGGGAGCAGGGAGCTTGGCAGGGAATGCAAATGGAATACTTACGTTTTATGATTTTACAGTTTTATCTTGTGTAAGAATGTATCATCTTTCCCTTATGAGAATAAGGTCATTCTCTTTCATGTTTAATTATTTGAGCTTGAAGTAATTTGGTCATGGATGTTTTTAATTAGGATTTATGTGGGATGAGAGTTTTAACTTGCTGTTCTTCTTTGCAGGGATTCACAGAACTGCTTCCTATTGATCTGATTAAAATTTTTGATGAAAATGAACTGGAGGTGAGTCAATTTGGTGCCCCAAGCTGACAATTCCCTGACAGATGTGCCATGTTCTGGGGTCTTCAATCATCCATCCCTCTCCCTGAGAGAATGTGCAGACAGAGCTGCCTTGCTCAGAGTTGGAAATTAGATGTTTCTTCCTAATTAATAAATCTATTCATGACATGCAAAGAACTGCACTTACTCAGGGAGGTGGTTGGGGGTGTACCTGTGAAAGCTCCGACTCTCCACTGTGTGTGCATAAATGACTGAAGGTCAGAGCCCTAAGGAGCAGTGACACCTTGTTACCCTGAGAGTGCAGGGAATCACACCCTCATTAACATCTCGCTGTTCTGTTTCCCTGCAGTTACTGATGTGTGGCCTTGGTGACGTCGATGTCAATGATTGGAGACAACACACCATCTATAAAAATGGTTACTGCCCAAATCATCCTGTTATCCAGTGGTTCTGGAAGGTAAGACTGGGCACCACCTCTGACTGAGGTGTTGCCCTGTTTTGCAATAATTTTTTTTCATGAAAACTTCTAAGAATGGGGGGGGGTTGTGCTGGGGGGCAGGACTTGTTCCCACCTCACTCAGGCAAGGGCAGGTGTAGCTCCTGCCAGAGCAGCCCACAAATGGGACCTGGAGCAGAGAGAATCCATTGTGTCCTGAGGGTTGGCTCATACAAAAGGTGATTCATGTTGGCTTTGGGCTGCTCTTTAGTCCTGCCCATCCAGGCCAGGGCAGGAGGATGAGGCTGATGGTGTCCGTTTTCCAACAGGCTGTTCTGCTGATGGATGCTGAGAAACGGATCCGGCTCCTGCAGTTTGTGACCGGGACGTCACGTGTGCCTATGAACGGATTTGCTGAACTTTATGGTGAGCTGCCTGTGGCACAATGGGAAATCCAGCCAACCTCTGACCCCCACGTAGCACTGAGTTTTAAATGCTGATGTCTGAGCTCACTTCCTTGGCATTACACAAGCTCTGAAACCAACTCACTGGGCTTGGAAAGAAAGAACCATGTTCCTGTTGCTTTAATGTATCTGTAACAGGTGAAAAATCCAGCCACAATTGATGCCAACATTTCATGTTAAAAATAATGTTTAGGCAGTGTCCAGCAATTTCTGTTTCATACGCTTTTCATTTTCACACAGGTTCAAATGGTCCTCAGCTGTTTACAATAGAGCAGTGGGGAAGTCCTGATAAGCTGCCCCGAGCTCACACCTGGTAAGTCACCAAGGCATAAATTCCAGAGCTACTCCTGCCAGAAGGGCCATGCTGCTGACCATGCTCAGCTCTGCATCAAACAGCATTTGATCCTGTAGGTCCCCAGTGCCTTCACAAACTGAGAAACTGAAGGATATTGTTTTATTCCCCACATCCTAGTAAGTGGATGTAATGAACTACAGCAAGTCAGACATCATCAAACAGCCATAGAAAGCCCATAAATCATTGGAGAATTCAAATCAAATGTAAGGTTATAAGATAATTTAACCCTGGATTATAGATTTTTGCAAACATTGAAAGCATTCAGTACAAATCTGTCTTGCTCTGTTACATTTCAGGAATGTGGCTTTTTAAAGAAAAACTGTGCTGAGTTGGAAAACTATTTTGTTGACTATCAGTACAGACTGGTGATCTTTCTCTGTGAAACTAATCATTCTATAGAGTAATGAGCTTTAATAAAAAAACCAAACCTGAAAACAAAAGCACAAAGCCCCCCACCAAACACAAACACAACAACACTACCCTGAACACACTCCAGAATCAACCCATCCTCTTTGGGTTCCAATTCTCTGCTAGCTTTTACCTTTGGAAGACTTTCTCTTGGATGTTTAATCTTCTTTCCCCGCAGAGAGCAAAGCGTCTGTTCACTAAATCCAGAATATCTTTGCTGAGCCTCAAGAAATCAGTCTTTTGACAAAGATTGTTTTCCATCATCTAACACAGTGAGGGGCTTTCTGTTGGCTTTTTTCCTGTCCTAAGTGATTTTTACCAAATTCCTGCTTCCACCTTTGCAAAGGAAGGCAACACAGTTACTGGAGAGCTCACCTTGGGCAGGTGTGAGGTGTGCGGGGAACACTGTGGACCACAAGCTGCATTCTTAATCAAGACCCCAATTATTTAACCTTTTCTAGTCCTTTAAAACTCTGTTTTTCCATGGATTATTAAGTGACTCTTTCCTTGTCCTTTCTAGCTTTAACCGCCTAGACTTACCTCTGTATGAATCTTTCGAGGATCTGCGGGAGAAGCTCCTCATGGCCGTGGAGAATGCCCAGGGGTTTGAAGGGGTGGATTAACTTTGCGGCACCCGTTCCCTCTCCAAGCACATTCTGCTGGCTTTGGCACCTGCCTGAGGGACTCCAAGGGACTGTGGCAGAGCAGTTGCCCGGCGCTGGGCTCTGGAGCAGACCCTGGCAGCGCAGAGGCGGAGCCCCGAGGCCAGGACTGTCACCTGGGGTGGCCTTGCTGATGTTCCCACAGCAGCTGAGAACTGATCACATTTCAGCAGGACTTACTCTATTTATGTTGTGCCTCTAGGCAAAACCCTTAATAAATATTTTACACAATTTCTAATGACAATGAATGGAATTAATCATTTTACAGGTGTAGTATTACAACTCATGTTTACTTCTTAATTGATTTAGACATTTTCAGATTTTATTTCATTACAATTAAATATCATATACTTGGAAAAATGAGCATTTTTCTGAATTTAATACCAGACTTTTTTTTCAAAGCACGTTGAGCCTTGTTTTCCTAAGCCATTAGGAGAGTAGGAAAAAGCTCTGTTGGAAGCTTTCTCTCCACAAGCTGTCTCTCAAAAGCAACTCTCTTCATTAAGCACATCACTATTGTTCTGTATCCAGAAATATGGGCTGGATGTTGCATTTTTGTATAAGTACTAGAAGAATGTCAAGGCACAGGAGAGCCCTGACACAGCATGTCCAGATCTCTGTTCTACCGAAACTGCCTCATTACTGCCAAGCTGTACATGTGCTACAAAGCATCTGGGCTGGGGCTGGCATTAAGCCTTTTAGGAGAACATGCTGAACCCTGTCATTCTCTCTGTACAGTGATTTGTTTTCCATCCTTTCCTCATTCCTGTTTGCAATGGAGGCGTTCTGAATGAAATCTGGCACTCTGGAACACAGCTCTGTTCTGGCTCCTGTTTGTGTGCACTTGCTAATGAACCTAATTAACACTGGGGTTGTTCATTTCTAACTGCACCAACTCTAAAGGCGCTTTCTGTACCACCAGGAAGGTAGACCTGGTTTGAGCATAAACATTAATGGGATTTTACTCCTTCCCACTGCACATGTCCTTCTGGTGCAAGATCTGTCCCCTGGTGAATTTGGCTTCTGCTGTGTAAAAGAAAACCCAACCAGCTCTAGACCTGAGCCTGCAGACATGTTCCTCAGCAATTTATTTCTGTGATTTCTTTTTTACTAGCTCACAAAGATTTATTTAAAATACACTGCTATCTAATCCATTTTGTTACCTATGACATGTTGCATGCCTAAACTATAATGTCTGAGTTGCGTCTGTTTTGTGGCGGATTAAAGGTGACAGATTTGTGCTTGCCCCAGTGCAGTGACATGGTGACAGCACTGCTGGAGCAGGGCTGGTTCCACTGACCCGCAGCTCTGCCCTGGCCTGTTCCCCAGCATCCACACAAAGTGACAGCACTTGCCAAAACAAACTTGCATCTCACTGCCAACAGTTTTTGAGCCCTGCCCTTACCTTTGCGTCCAGCCCGTGTCCAGCCATACTGCAGAGTCTTGGGTACAGGAACACCCAGCTGGGAAGAAGCCTTACTGCCAGTAACATTCAGCAGTTATGGTCCCAGGTGTCTGAGGAAGATTAGGATAGTACTTCAATGCAGTTCAAGATTCCTTTTCTATTAGATATGTTTCCTGACATTCCTGCCTGACCTTTTCCATCTGAAGAGAAAGCTGCAACGCAAGACAGTGGCTGGCATCAGAGTAGACAGGGAATGCTGGACTGACTGCTTGGCTCTGGGGAGAGAATAGATAAATCCAGGTATTCCCACTGACCTGTACACTAAGCACAGCTGATTCTAACATGGAATGCCTTGAGAGAAGTGTCATACTCCAAAATTTGTTTTATCTTCTCCGGGAGGATTTTTGGTGAAGTCTGATGCCACTCATCAGAACATAGGGACTGCTGGGCCTGTTCTGGCTGAGAACCGCCCCAGCCCAGCCCCGACCTCCCCCGGGAACCCCCCAGTGTGATGTGGGGAAAGCCGGAGCCCCGGCGGTGTCGGGCGGTGCTTGTGAACTGCATGGGGGGACCCGCCGAGCGGGTCCGGCCCCGTGGGGACGCATCCAGGGAGGGGGCGCCGCGCTCCGGCCCTCTGGGCTTTATTCTCCGGCGCCCCGAAGCCCCGCGGCTGCGGGGGAAAGAAGGAGAGTGGGGATGGAGGACGGGAATAGCGGGGCAGAGGGGCGGGTCGGAGTGTGCAGGGGAGAGGGGGCAGGTGGAGGTGTTGCGGGGGAGGAAGGAAGGGTGAAGGAAGGAGGGGGAGGATTGAAGGCAAGTGGGGGGGAACGGGGGGGAAAAGGGGGAAGGTGGCGGGGAAGGGGAGCAGGGAGAGGGGGCAGGAAAGGTGGAGAGGGAGAATTAAGGGCAAATGGAGCAGAAGGTCAGGGTGCGAATGGAAGCAGGGAGAGGTTGGGTGGGGGGGAAGGAAGGGTGGAAGGAGGAGGGGGAGGATTGAAGGCAGGTGCGGGGAAATAGGCGGGGGGAGAAGGGGAGAAGGGAGAGGGGGCAAGGGGGCACCAGGCCGGGGGGGGAAGGAGGGCAAGGGAGGGGGGATTGCAGGAGGAGGGTGCGGAAAAGGAGGAAGGAAGGGGAGAAAGGAGAGGTACAGCGGAAGAGAAGTACAGAAGAAAAGACGTACAGAAGAAGAGAAGTATAGAAGAAAAGGGATATCGAGGAAGAGAGATCTCAAGCCCGGCCCGGCCCGGCCCGGCCCGGCCCGGCCGCAGCCGCCCCCACCGGGCGCCCTGGGGCAAATGGCACCGGGGGCCAATTCCCGGGGCTTAAATCCCCTCGGCCCCGCCCCGCGCAGCCGCTCTGGGGCCCCGCGCACCTGTGCAGGTCCCGCCCGTCACACCTGTGCCGGCCCCGCCCCGCCCAGAAATCCCGCCGGATCCGCGCTCGCTCCGCTTTGTGCGGTGGATGCTTATCTCGGGATGCGGCTGGACCGTCGCAGCCGGAGCAGGAGGGGTAGCGCCGGGCTCGGCCCATCCCCGTCCCCATCCCTCCTCGGTTCTGCGCGCCCGGGGCGGGGGTCGGGGTGGGGCCGGGACTCTGGGGCGGGGTCCCGGAGGGTCCCGGGGGCGGGTCCCGGGGCTACACGGGGCGGGGTCCCGGCTGGTACCGGGGCGGGTCCTGAGCGGTACCGGGGCGGGTCCCGGAGAGTCCCAGGAGGCAGGTCCCGGCCGATACCGGGGGCGGGGCCGGCCGATACCGGGGACGGCCCGGAGGGGCCGGGGGCGCGGCTTCAGGGGCGGGGCCCGGGACCGGCTTCAGGTGCGCGGGGCGGGCCCGGCTCAGGTGCGCGGGGCCCCAGGGCGGCTGCGCGGGGCGGGGCCGAGGTGATTTAATCCCCGGTAAGCGCCTCACCGGCCATTTGCTCACTCCGGGCACGGTGAGGGCAGGAGCTCGCTGTGCGAGCTCCGCAGGTGAGACGCGGGGGCTTCGGCCTCCCCTCCTGTCCCGTCCCCCCCCCCCCTTCCTCCTCCGCCCCGTATTCCCCTTCTTTCTCCCCCTTTCCCCTCTCCTCTCCTGTCCCAAACCCGACCGCCCCACACTCCTTCCTCTCCTGTCCCTACCCCGCTACCCCGTTCTATTCCCCCTCTCCCCCTCCTCTGTCCACCCTCCCTCTACCCCCCCCCCGGCCTTCCCTTCCCCTCCCGCTTCCCTCCGCACTCCGACCCCCCCTCCCTACCCCTTCTCATTCCCCCCCTTCCCCCCCCAACTCTTCTCTCTCCCCGTCTTCCCCTCCCCTTCTTTCTCCCGCAGCCGCGGGGCTTCGGGGCGCCGGAGAATAAAGCCCAGAGGGCCGGAGCGCGGCGCCCCCTCCCTGGATGCGCCCCCACGGGGCCGGACCCGCTCGGCGGGTCCCCCCATGCAGTTCACAAGCACCGCCCGACACCGCCGGGGCTCCGGCTTTCCCCACATCACACTGGGGGGTTCCCGGGGGAGGTCGGGGCTGGGCTGGGGGGGTTGGGGGGGGGGTGGGTTAGGGAGGGCCCCCTCCGGAGGAGGGGGTCCCTGGGGGGGGGGGGGTCAGGGCGGACCCTCTCCGGAGGGGGGGGTCCGGGGGAGGGGAGGGGTGGAGGGGGGGGACCTCCCCCCTCCAGTCCCTGCCCCCTCCTCCGGACCCCCTCCTCCGGACGGGGTCCGCCCCCGGCCCCCTCCCCGGGACCCCCTCCTCCGGACCGGGGCCCCCCGCGGGGGGGGGGAGGGGGGGGGAGGGGACGTGCGTTTGGTCATTTCTGTGTTCGCGCTGCTGAGTGACGTGACCCCCTCTGCTTCCCACCCCACCCGCCCCCCCCCCCCCCCCCCCCCCCCCCCCCCCCGGGGGCCCCGGTCCGGAGGAGGGGGTCCCGGGGAGGGGGCCGGGGCGGACCCTCTCCGGAGGAGGGGGTCCGGAGGAGGGGGCGGGGACTGGAGGGGGGAGGTCCCCCCTCCACCCCTCCCCTCCCCCGGACCCCCTCCTCCGGAGAGGGTCCGCCCCGGACCCCCCCCCAGGGACCCCCTCCTCCGGAGGGGGCCCTCCCTAACCCACCCACCCCCAACCCCTCCAGCCCAGCCCCGACCTCCCCCGGGAACCCCCCAGTGTGATGTGGGGAAAGCCGGAGCCCCGGCGGTGTCGGGCGGTGCTTGTGAACTGCATGGGGGGACCCGCCGAGCGGGTCCGGCCCCGTGGGGACGCATCCAGGGAGGGGGCGCCGCGCTCCGGCCCTCTGGGCTTTATTCTCCGGCGCCCCGAAGCCCCGCGGCTGCGGGGGAAAGAAGGAGAGTGGGGATGGAGGACGGGAATAGCGGGGCAGAGGGGCGGGTCGGAGTGTGCAGGGGAGAGGGGGCAGGTGGAAGTGTTGCGGGGGAGGAAGGAAGGGTGAAGGAAGGAGGGGGAGGATTGAAGGCAAGTGGGGGGGAACGGGGGGGGAAAGGGGGAAGGTGGCGGGGAAGGGGAGCAGGGAGAGGGGGCAGGAAAGGTGGAGAGGGAGAATTAAGGGCAAATGGAGCAGAAGGTCAGGGTGAGAATGGAAGCAAGGAGAGGTTGGGTGGGGGGGAAGGAAGGGTGGAAGGAGGAGGGGGAGGATTGAAGGCAGGTGCGGGGAAATAGGCGGGGGGAGAAGGGGAGAAGGGAGAGGGGGCAAGGGGGCACCAGGCCGGGGGGGGAAGGAGGGCAAGGGAGGGGGGGGTTGCAGGAGGAGGGTGCGGAAGAGGAGGAAGGAAGGGGAGAAAGGAGAGGTACAGCGGAAGAGAAGTACAGAAGAAAAGACGTACAGAAGAAGAGAAGTATAGAAGAAAAGGGATATCGAGGAAGAGAGATCTCAAGCCCGGCCCGGCCCTGCCGCAGCCGCCCCCACCGAGCGCCCTGAGGCAAATGGCGCCGGGGGCCAATTCCCGGGGCTTAAATCCCCTCGGCCCCGCCCCGCGCAGCCGCTCTGGGGCCCCGCGCACCTGTGCAGGTCCCGCCCGTCACACCTGTGCCGGCCCCGCCCCGCCCCGCCCAGCCCAGAAATCCCGCCGGATCCGCGCTCGCTCCGCTTTGTGCGGTGGATGCTTATCTCGGGATGCGGCGGGACCGTCGCAGCCGGAGGTTCCCCGCAGCAGGCGCTGGATCGCGGCTGGAAGCGGGCGAGGCGTGGGGAGCGCCCGTGGCAGCCCCGGGACCCCCGGCGCCGCCGCTCCCTCAGCGCCGCCCTCCCCGGTGCGCGCCCCCTGGCGGACACGGACGGGCGGCGCGAGCGTGCGGCGGGCCCGGCAGCCCCCGCTGCGCTGCCCCGTGCCGGCCCCGCCCGCGGGGATGCGGAGCACCCCCAACCTCGGCACCTCCGAGGCCACCGCAGCCCCCGGCAGAGCAGCGCCCGTGGCCGCACCCCTGGGGAACGCTGCGGAACGAGCGGGGGTTCATCGGCGCGGGCGGGAGGAGCTGCTCCGTCTCTGCCACTCCTGCTCCGAACGCGCCCGGGCTGGGACCGGGGCCTTGTTCGGGCCGCTCATCCGACACCTGCCGGATGAGGGCTGACGCTCTCCTTCCTCTGCCTCCCTTTCTCTGCGGCTCGCGCTCTCCATCGGAAAAACCTCTGAGTTTAAAACGCCAGGGAAAACTGTTTCCTCTTTATTTCCAGAGCACAGGATATTCTGAGTTCGAAAGACCCCCGAGGATCATCAAATCAAATAATGAGAAGTGATTGGTCCATCTGGGGACTGAACTCAAAATCTTGGCATTCTCATCACCTGAGCCAATTTTGGGATCACGGGAAAGGGCTGGGATGGGAACGGCTGCTCCTTTTTTGCTAATGCTGCTTAACACACCAGCCTCTGGAATGGTTCTAGGGCAGAACTGTCTGGCACCTGATATGACAGCACAGAACTCCTCCAATAACCCTGAATTCCTGCCTTTTCCAGGATTTCCCCAATGGCTTGGAAGGTGCAATGTCGTTTTCCAGGGAGAAATAAGCAAAACAAGTCCTGAGGGTTCACTTGGTCCATGGCCATAATCCCAACAGAGAAATGCACTGCTATTGTCAGATCTGTTAAAAATTCCATGACGACACTGGGATGGGATTCCTAGGAACCTTCTTAATGCTCTTGTCTCCATTTTTATTGATTTTTAGTCCCTCAACTGGCAGCTTGTAGAATTTATCCTGGGATTTAGAGGTGAAGCAGGGTTGGCTTTGGATTGACCTTCACCTCTGGCCCCAGTTTCCGTCAAAAACATTCCCTATTATTCCATGTAGATTAAGTCTTTACCTCCAAAATTTCCCTACCTGTCCACTACCAGTGATCCCATTCTTCCCCTCAAAATATTCATTCTCCATCCTGAAGAAAACATCCATTTTTACCCCCAAAATTTTCACTCCATGTCCCCAGCTGATGACTTCACCTCAGGATGTTCATTCCTGAATCTCTGGGGATTATTTCACTTCCCCCTCTCAAATTTTCCCTGTCTGTCCACTTCTGATTTCCTCATTTTTACAAGACAATATCAATACTCTACTCTGAGATTATCTCCAGTTTTACACCCCAAATTTTCCTTACTGTCCACAATTTATTACCTTATTTTTACCCAAAACTACTTATTCTCAGTTCTTAGATTTTTTTCAAGTTTTATCCCCCAAAATTCCCCTACTTTTCCACCACCAATTCCCTCATTTTTACTTCAAAATATTTATTTAATAACATGGAACTTTTCTCAAGATTTATCCCCACAATTTTCCCTACTTGTCCACTACTCATGGCCTCATTTTCCCCATTTTTCATTCTCTTCTCCAGAGAAGAATGGACTCTCTGTCCTCAGAGGGAAACACAACCTGATGGGACACAGGCACCACATTTCCTCTTGTTCCTGCTGTCCTGGAAAGGCCCAGGTAAATCCAGTCCCTCAGACCTTGCATCCCTGAACACCAGGAGAGCCGGTGTTTTACCCAGATCCCAGTGCCCTGCACGGCTGCGCTGACACGAGCGCAGGCCGATCGCTCCGCCCAGCACCATCCCTCATTCTCCTCCCACGGCTCCCCAGGCGTCCCCAAAGCACCCCAGCGTGTCTGTGCCGGGGCCAGGGCCTGCCCCGAGCCCGACCAGAGGCTGTCACCCAGCCCTGCACCAGCTCCCACCCCTGGGGGAGAGCTGGGAATGCACCAAGAGGCTTTGCAGTACCCCACCAAAGATGGTGGCTTGACCAGAAGTGGCTTCTGTCAGAATCCAAGATGGCAAGAAAGGCAAAAGTTCCAGACTCCACACCAAAGACGGCGGCTCCGGCACCCAGATTAGCATGTCCTTCCAAAGATGGTGGCATG
Organism: Coloeus monedula; assembly: GCF_965178545.1. Classification (NCBI taxonomy): domain Eukaryota; kingdom Metazoa; phylum Chordata; class Aves; order Passeriformes; family Corvidae; genus Coloeus; species Coloeus monedula. The sequence goes on along the minus strand of NC_138821.1, from coordinate 250,936 downwards.
TGTTTTGGGTTGGGATGAAAAAGGGAGTGGCAGAAGGCCCTGCTCCTCAGAAAGGCACCTATTCGGCTGCCTGACCCCAACCCCAATCCCGACCCCAACCCCTCGTTTTCAGCAAGATTTCCTGTGGCACTATGGGTCAGAGAGAGAGAAGGGAAATGACTTTTTACGGGGTTGAAATTTCTCCAGGCAGGAGTGGGACGTCGTCTTGCCCCTCCCCAGAGCCCTGCAGGCGCATGGGAGTAGCTCAGTGCCGGCGCAGCTCTCTGAGCAATAACAACGCTTGGGAGGTTCGGGTGTTGATAACAGCTCTCCTGTCTCCTGGGGCCAAAGGTTCGGTCTCATGGTCCCGGACCGGTGAGGGAGAGAAAGAACTTGTGCTATTCCTGGAAAAGCTTCTGTTATTCCTTGTGCAGCCTTTTAATTCCATGTTCTAATTGACTGTCCTCTATCTTTCTAACAGGACTTGTCAGAGATTCAGATTTAGGAATTGAATTTGGGTCCGTTCACTACAGAATCTTGCCTAGCCTGAAGGCCTGGGTGATGACTGCTCTCAGCGAGGGCTCTTTATGAATCCTCTGTCAGATTTCCCTCAGTGCTGGGCAGGAAAGGCAAGGGTTTGGATTAGGAATTCTGCAAGCAGGGCCTGTGTGACCATTGGCTTCCTGTGTGTGTGTGCGTGTCAGTGAGCCAGGGCTGGGACAAGGACTCATGCTGTAGCTGTTGCCCTTTGGAGCTGTCAGGAAAACATTTTAAAGGTATGATCCTAGAACATTTTGGAGGCTGTTTCCAGAGCTCCAGAGCTTCCAGAGCTGGATCTCCAAGTGCAGCAGGCCAGGTGAGGGTTCTGACCTCTCCAGACCTGTGCTCAGCAAGGCTGCAGCAGTCGCTGGCACAGACTAGGGCTGAGGCAGGTTTTCCAGGGAACTGGAGATCAATAAGGACTGGTGCTCTGGAAAGACGGGACCTGCAGGGATTGGCTTTTGCAAAGCTGAGATGAAGTTAGTAAAAGTAGCCCAAAATTCGAATTCCTGTGGGTTTTGTGGAGGATGTGAGATCAGAACAGGTTTTTGTGGTAAGAGGGTCTGAGGAGCTGCATCCCTACATTTGGCACGATCTGTGTGATTAAAATGAAGTCCCAGCCCCAGAGGCTGATGGTTTCTGCTCATTCCTGTCCCCAGTTGTCCCCAGCATGTTGCTGATCTAGAGGGATCTGCTCTGGTTTCAGGCTGTCTGTGCCCTGGTCACTACAGTCCCCAGCGCCTGAGACACAGAGAGAGCCCTGGCCAAAGTGGCCAGTGTCACTTAAATGGAAATGAAATGTGCCAAATTTGCTGTGGGCAGGAACTACTCTGTGCTTAAGTTTTAAAATTGTGAGTGAATTTTTGATGCATAATCACTTAATTCTGCCTCTAGGGAGAGGGATTTTCTTCACCCCTATTTACAGATTGTTATATGCACACACACATAACTTTATTAAGAAAACAGGAGGTAAAAACCAACACCCTCTGTTACATTTGAGTATTTTTTTCCTGTGGCCATTTATTTTGTGGTAAACCTGCTTTTCTCAGTGTGCTTTGGGGTTTCAGATATTTGGGAATCATTTCAGACGACTCTTTGCAATGAAAATATGAAGGTGGGGATGAGTGACCAGTATCCTGGGAAGGGCTGTGGGTGTGCCTGGGTTGGGAGCAAATGGATAGGGCTTATCTTCTCCTGGTTTGAGGCTACGTCTGGCAACACTACAACATTCCAAAGCAGACTAATTACTTCCTCCACTTTGTCACTTGTCCAGGCTCTCTGCATACTGCCATGTATGTGGATATACCTCTATGCCATAGGGGCTTTCTGTATGGGCTTCAAGGCTTTCCTCCAAGTAGTGGTAAACTCAGTTTTCATTTTACAGACCTCTATTGCTGCTGGATTAGTTAAAGGACATGACCTCTCTGTGAAATCAGTTTTTAAACAAAAGGTAAACTTTGAACCTTGAACTAAGTCTAAAAGATAACAGAGATGCACACTAGATCAATACTTGGCAAATATTAGTCATATGCCATGGGCAGGTATCTCTCTGCTGTACCTCTACATGTTTTAGTGTGCTGGTGCAGCACAGATCTGTAGTTTTAAGGGGTTCTTTACAGAACACAACCATTAAACCCCTAGCTGCTTCAAAGTGGGGTAACATAGTGTAAAAGTCTAGTAATTTCCTTCCTCGGCAGCCCACCTAGAGTTCAGGGAACTGAGGGCCATCCCTTCGCACAAGTGACAGCATTTTCCCTACCATCCCAGTAACTCCCTTTGCCCCAGTGCTTTACTTCTGTGAACAGCAGCTTTTAAGAAAATTGTCAAGTTTGAAACAGTTCCTCTTCCTCACCAAGCACGCTGCTGGTTCACAGTCTCCAATTATCTAATAATAATGTAAGTACAAATTGTGCTTCCATGTAATATCAATGGCTGGGCATGACACAGACATTTTGGACTCAGCATTTCCTGATTGTACCTATAGGCTAAAAAAAAAAAAAAAAAATAGGAGCACACAATTCAATTTTTTTCCCATTTTATAAAGGACTTTGCTATTTGATAGTGAGACAGGAAACATCTTCCTGTTGCTCCTTTCTGCCTTCGGTTTGTAACAACAGCGCTGAGCCCAACGCAAGAGTTTGCACATCAGCCAATATTCCGGGAGTACGAATCCCCAGGACAAAGGGAGGTGGTGTTACATGCCAGGGAAGCAGCCCAAGACAAATCAGTGTTCCTCAGGAACAACCCAGATGTGACAGATGCTCCTGCCCTACACGTGGGCAGCAGCTCAGTGCCAGGAGCACCCAGAGCGCAGCAGTTTGTGTGCAGTGCAAGGGTCCTGGTAACAGCTCCAGCTTGGCAGCCTCCTGGCACAGGAAAGCACTGGCAAGAACAGCAGTCCAGTAAGAAAATGCAGCTACCTTGAGATTGCTTTGGATTCTGAATTCACAGAGCAACAGAGCTGCTGATGTCCTGTTTGGCAAGGACACCTCTGATGGTGAGCTGTCAGCAGCACTGTCATTCCTTCAGCAGCTTTTAGAACCCAGAGAAGTTAATCAGGACTTCAGTGCAGAGACAAACACTAGACAGAGGCAGAATTGCTGCTTCTAAGCACAAGTTTGGACTACAATTTGAATCTCCACCAACGTGCATTCCTGGAAGCAAGTTTTTACTTCATCTCTCACTTAGATTAAAAAAAAAAACACCCAAACTGCCCCTGCTTCCCTAGGAGACCACGTTTCCTAAGGATTTTGTGCTTTTCTGTCTAGTGTCTTTCAGGGCTTGAATGCAGGAGCCAGGAAACTCAGCTCAGAGCCAGTTCCTGAATCGCTGGCCTCTGATGCTTTCACCTGAAGCATGGTTTGGGTAACACATACCCACTATATAGTGAGAAATTTATTGTAAATAAATATAGATTTGTGGAGTACACAAATCATCTCAATTCACCTTATTCTTACTACCAAGTCATCATTTGTCACGTGGCAAACAGAGTCTTCTATCAGCATCAGCACAAGTGCCCAGTTTGGAATTTTTCTTTCTGATGATAAACTCCTATTTCCTCCACAGGCAGCCACTTGGAGCAGTGCGCAGCCAGGCCTGCCTCTGACAATACAGACAAAACATTCCTTCCAAGTCTGCTTAATATTGCCTTTCAGAGCTTTCACCTGGCACCACGAGAGAAAGAAAGGCACTGAGAAAGTGCCACATCCACTCCTGAACTGATTTCAGCTCAGCAGTATGGAGTCTGCTCATATCAGCAGGGAAAGGGACTGCTGGGGAAACGGCATAGGAGAGGCACAAGGCAACGCGAGGCCTTCTACACCTCCTCATACACAGAGGGGGCTACCCCAAAGAAGCCAGGACATGTTCTCAATTTACTAGCACGGCTGAGGAAACTTTTCTGTCAATAAAGTATAGTTTCAGACATAGCACAGCACCAAAATAATGATTAATCTGGTACTGAAAAGAAAACAGTGCCTTCAGAAAGTGCTGGAAAAAAAAGAAGGACTTAATCCAGCACCCATTACTTTACTAGGTGCTGGATCAGCAAACTCACATGAGCAATACATAGTAACCCTCACTCAGTTTCCTCCTGTTCTTGTGCTTGAACCATACTATCTAAAGCTGACTTTAAAAAAAACCCCAACCACAAAACCCCCAAGACTTCATGCAAATAAAACCATAACTTTAAATGACACTTAAAAAGCAACGTTAATTCAAACTGCAATACGCATGCCAGCCTTCAGGAGTTAAATAAAAATGCGGTTACAAAATAAAGAGAAGCTTTTTTAGGCGCAAAATTTTCAGCTGAGTTGAAACATTTTGTCAAATTATGCATTTCAGGAAAATTTCATTTGATGAAAAATTCCCTATTTGGGGTAAAGGTGAGTCAGCCAGTTTTCACAAACCTGTGGCTGCCACTGCCTGACTTCAAGAGAACTCCATCCCATGCTCCCAGCAGGTACAGTCATTAATCTTAATGCTTTTCAGTAAAATCCTTTAATTCATAAAATAACTGCTGCATTAGTACATACTGGGTGAAATTCAGGCCCTGTAGAAACCACCAGGAATTATCCTGCCAGCAGTGCTGCTGTTCCTGTTAGATTTCCTGCCACTGATGATTGCCCCATGTTCTACCTATCTAGATCCCTCTGCAAGGCCTCTCGTCCCTTGAGCCCACAGCACCTCCCACTTCAGCATTCTCATCAAACTCACTCCTGGTGCATTCCACTCCTGCACCCAGATCCTGGAAAACAGTGTTGAACAGCACGAGCCTTTGGATTGAGCCCCAAGCACCCTGCTGGCAAACCACAGCTCTCCTCTTCCTGTGACAGCTGGCCTGGCTTCCAGAGAGCCAACAGCAGTGTGCCCTGTTCAGCCAAGGTGGCAATCTACCCCACCTGCCTGGCTTCGGCCTGAATGGCATTGCCTCTCCTGCACATGCATCATTAAAACCTGACCAGCACTCGGGGCCCCCTGAGGCAGCTCCTCAGGGGACACGGCCAACTGCTCCCTGGCAAGCTGAAAGTTTGCTCTCTTGAAATCCAGGGTGACAACTCTGCTTTTTGTAACAACACCAAAAAATTTAAACCCAACCATTTCATGACCACTCCGAGCAGGACCATCACTCCTGCCATGAGTCCTCTATTCCTCTATATCCGTGGCAGAGCACCTTTCTTAGCTGGCTCGCTGAGCACTTGTGATGAGAAATTATCCTCAACAAACTTCAGGAATTTCTGAGACTGCTTGTCACAGCAGTATGCCACTCATGTCTGGTTAAGTTACTTCCTGATCCTAAATTAAAACTGGACTTTACGTTCCACTAGCACTCAGGAATGTTCTACTAGCACTTAAGAATTGTGAAACATGGGGAGTCTTGCCACACTGACCACTTAACTTCAAATGTGGCCCCAGAGTGTTGTTCATTGACCTGGGTAAAACAGAGCCCTGGCCCACACCCATAGAGGCCTGAGAGGAATGATTAATGTCTAACATGCTACAGCTCACCAATGTGAAATACCTCCGACATGCCAGCCATGGGCAGATGGTACCTTAATTCACCACACACACTGGGAACACACCAGCTGTGCCACCAGCAGGCATGTTTCACCACACCCACACATGGCCCTGCCCACATCTGTGTCCCTGCCACCCTGGAGCGAGCACAGCCTGGCTTGGCCCGTGGTCAGACCCCACAGTCACAGCCCCTCTCAGCCAGGCCCCAAAGATCTTCATCCGTGTGTCCCAAACAGCTCCGGGATGCTCCTGTGCCAGGCGCTGCACCCGCCACAGGTGGTCCATCCCAGGGCACTGCCTTGCCCGGTGCCACCTGGGACAGCCCATCCCAGGGCACAGAACAGCCCAGGTGCCATCCCTGGGAACACCACCCACGGCACGGCCAGAGCTGGGGCAGTCTCCTGGGATCATTCCCAGAGCCCAGCTCCAGGAACAGTCCATTCAGCCCTGCAGCCACATGTGCAGCTGGAGGCTCCACCAGGGACCAGGGCCACCCCATCCCACACCAAAGGCAGCTCCATGGTCTGGGCAGTGGGAGCAAGCTCTCACGTAAGTTGGAGAAACACCAGCTGATATCTGGAGGAAATAACTCACTTTCCACTGGGGATAAAGATTCAGATTTGTGTATGTGGTGTTTTGTTTTTCCCAGTCAGAATAAACTTCTGAGGAAGAAAACCAAGTTTTCAGGAGTATTCTAGGAACAGCAGGTGAGTTCTAAACTTCAGTTCATACAGAATTAATCCTGCAAACATTAATTAAAAGTTGGGGTTTTTTCTTGGTAAGCAGAGAGAATAATCTCTGAATCCCTGAATAAGCCTTGGAAGCAAATAGGTTGAAATGACTGCAAATTGCATTGTTTAAGGGTCTTCATTTGGACATGAGATTAAGTAACTGTTTCTTCATCTTTAAATGGACACAAGCCTATCTCCTATTTAATAAAAATAAAAATTAATTCACCGAGATCACTAAAACAAGAATTGCATATGTTGAATTGTTTTCCAATATAACAGAAAAATTCCAAGAGGCTGGAAAGTGTTTTGTTTTAGAGCCTGTAGAAAGTTTTAGCTTTTAAAATAAAACACTCCCAAATACAGCAAGCTGATACCAATGATTCAGCAAAAGGGAGGTCCCATGCAGCATTGAAGGGCTCTACAGTGGCTGTGAGATACAACCCCTGGAGGGACTAACATAGACTGATAGAGCAGGTATCTTTGGTCCAAAAAAAAAAAAAAGACAGAAACATCTCATCTCCAAATAAGAATATCAATATATAGATATTTAAAGTGGCCATTTGTTGGATATCAAACAGAATTTTCCTCCCTTCTCCCTCATTTTGTGTTTCATTAAAAAAAGAAAAAGGTTACTTTTCACTGTTGAGTCTCATTTCTCCATTAAAAAAAAAAAGAAAAAAGAAGAAAATTCATTTAACCAGCAAACTAGCTCCTCTCTCAAACACTAATACTACTAACACTGTGAGACAGTAAGAAATGAAACACAAAAAAGGAATTCTGAAAATAATTTTTCTTTTAACTGTATTCTGAGGACAACATTGTGTAACTGGGAAACCTTTATGAGGTTATGGCAATAGATTTCAAGCTCTGGTGAGCTGAACTAGTATGTGATTACACAGGCAGGTTGTGCATGCAGTTCCTAGTGGTTAAAGACAGCCAGATGTTTCCTTACAGAGCTGGGCACTCCTCCCCTCCCACCCAACAAGAACCTGTGTCGTTTTAAGCCCAGCTCAGCCCTGGCCAGCCCCGTTTGCCCAGTGACATCTCCACGGTGTGCGGGACAAAGGCGGACACGGAACACCAGGTTAGTGACTGTGTCTGTTTTCACAGCGAGGGAGAGGAGAGGCTGTTCTTTATTCTCTAAAGCCAGCAAATGCATGCTCTGAAGCTTTATGGACAGCCCTTTACCCACAGGAGCATTCACTGCCCAGGGGACAGAGCCAGCAGCCTGCGAGGTCACCCTGGCCCCATTAACCAGGCAAGTGCCACAATCCCCAGGGCAGCACAATGTTCCACACGGGCCCTGCCCTCGTGCTGCTCTGCCTCAGCCCCCTGAGCACCCTGAAACCACCTGGAAACACAGCATGGCCTGCAAGGGCTCCCAGCCCTCCCTCAGCTTCACAGCACACCCTGAGTGGGTGCCTGGTGACACCTGGCACTCTGCAGCCATCCTTCAAACCTGCAGTTACAAAGCTCCTGCCAAGGACTCCCGAAGCGGGGAGAAGGCGATCTCTTGTCCCAGTTACTGGGACTCCAGTGTCCACACTGGTCCTGTTTCTCATACACTGAAGCTGTAGATGCTGGTACAAACATCACATGAGGGTTCTGAAGTGTGGGGACATGAATACCTTAACCTAGTCCATAACACAGTACTTGGGATTACACTTCAGCTAAATACTTTTGGGGGCTCTGTGCCACGCTGCTGAGTGAGTACAGGGCAAACCCACTGATTTCCAAGAGCTGATCTTGAAAAAGCCCTGGAGCACAAAACAGGCAGAAGTGTCCGGGATCCAGACAACATCACCCTTGATCATCCAGAGGCTGAAACATGAGGCCATCTCTGATTCACTAACCACTCCCTTTTTCATTTCTGTTTTTCTGTTTCTAAGCTATCCTCAGAGAGCAAAAAGATGCTGGCAGGCAAGGGAAAAGTTTTCTGGCAATTTCTTTCTGATCAAGCACATTTCCCACAGATAATCATTCTATAAAGTTCACCAAATCTAATACATGCCAAGGAACACCACCACCTATTTTAATTGCCAAGTACAGGAACCTCAGAGTCATCCTATTCCAACCACAAATTAGAAATCCACTTACTTGTCAGTTTTAAGTTTCTCCAGCTGAGTCAGTTTAGAAGAGCAGTCTCGGGAACTCCAGAGCTATTGTTACCCAGTAAATTTAATATCCAGTGCAACGGGTAAGCTTCTCCAGCTTGACAAAACCAATTCCAAACCCCTCACCACACTGAGAATCACTTTAGACTAAAAAACCGTTACAAGGTCCCTGCGCCACCCTCACACCTGATCTTAATTAAGACTAATTAACTTCCAGCATGCCTGAACATCTGTGTAGCTCTCACACCTGTTTCTACAACCTGTACAGTTGATTAATAATTCTTTTTTCCATGTTTTTGATATGTAATGTTGCAATTCCCAGCGCTAGGTCAGGAATTGCCAATGCTCACTTTATTTCGAGCTCAAGATCCATATTTCAGCCCCCTGCTGCTTCTGCTTGCAGGGTCCCTGCAACACAGCAGCCTTGCAGCACATAAGGGGCTCACAGGAGGGCTAGGGAGGGACTTGGGACAAGGGCCTGGACTCACAGGACACAGGCAAACAGCTTCCAATTCCAGAGGGCAGGTTTAGATGGGATATTGAGAAGAAATTCTCAGCTGTGAGGGTGGGCAGGCCCTGGCACTGGGTGCCAAGAGAAGCTGTGGCTGCCCCTGGATCCCTAGTAGTGTCCAAGGCCAGGTTGGACAGAGCTTGGAGCAACCTGTGAGAGTGGAAGGCATCCCTGCCCATGAGGGTGGCATGAGAGGGTCTTTAAGGTCCCCTCCAACCCAAACCATTCTGGGATTCCCTAGTTTTGACACAGAAACTTCCCAGTTATCCCTGGCCAGTTAACAAGTGCTCAGGCTGCCACTGACAACCAGCCTCTGCCCACTGGAAGCAAATCCTTTCTGGAGCATTCTCTAGTTACCAATGTTATAAATAAACTTTCCTTGTGGAAAGAGAGCACTTCAACTCTCACAAAAGCTGCTGCCTCACTTTCCTCCCCTCTTTAGTCCTTCTTTTCACTCAGAACTATCTTTGAATGCCTAACGATGCCTGATGCTCAGCACCTGCAGCAACCTAAGTAATTACAGAGCAGCTGCACCTGAGAAGCCGCAGCCTGCCCCATCCAAAACTCCTGGTTTGCATTACCCACAATGACAGACTGGGAAAAAATATCAGCTTCTTTGTCTCTGAGGTCTTGAAATCAGGATTTCGTGAAAAATGCTTTGGTTCAGCAGAGCCACGGCAAACAAGACTGGAATAGCCATGGGAAATGCAATTTCATGCTACATAGGGTGGTAAACAAGTTGGTAAAACAGATTAGACTACATATGAAATCTGTGTGAAGTTTCTGTTTAGCAAGGAAAGTGCCTGCAATGTCACATAAAACACTCGATGGCTCATTCTTTGTTACTTTGTCACCACTGTCTCCAGAACATTGCCATCACAGCTGCACTGTTTTTCTGTGTAATTGGGGAATTAGGAGCAGATGAATATAGAAGAGGAAAGCCAAGTCCAGCCTGTGCCAATCTGGGTTTAACTGGCCTTATCTTGGCTACTTCTGGGCCCTGACTTTAAGCCCTTCTGGTGGCCAGGCTAGCTGTGGGGAGCTCCTCCAGTCACCACTGGGCCGGGGCACGTAGAACACCAGCATGCAGTTATAAAAACACTATAAAAACTTTGTCTTCACGATTTTTCAAGGGGCCAAACTGATTTTTTTCTTTTCTCAAATGAGCAAAACTAGCACCTGTGTGAGATGCTGGCAGGCATCTCCCAAGGCACGGGAGCCATGCTGGGACTGCTCCCTGCTGCACTGCAGCGCTGCAATTAAAAAAAGTAACTGTTAATTACAGCTGGCTGCAGCAGGCCAAGGGCACCAAGTACCCTGTCCACCCCGCCCAAACTGCCTCAGACCTCCCGCAGGCCTTGGTGCTGGGGCTGGGCTTACGGAGGGACAGGGACAGGGCACAGGGCCCCTCAGCAGAGCCACCCTCAGCCCCGAGCACAGACTGCACTAGGGACTGACAGAGTTCAGGTCTCCAAAGTCTCTTCAAGTTCCAAGAAGTGGATTTAAGCAGGGTTTTTACTTACAGAGCCAAAAAATCAATACAGTTGCTTATCCTCATGTGCATCCGAGCCCCACACTGTGCCCTGTCTGATGGTCCAGGTGTGGCTCAAGGGACACTAACAGAGCTGGAAGTGCTCCCTCAAACCCACCCCAGGGCATCCCTCACATTCTGGTGTGCCCAGCACACCTGTCTGCAGAGCCAGCAGGTCTCCTGGGGGGAGTTGCCCTGAGGGACTGGTAAATAAAAGTTTTATGTGCTAGCCTTCCACTTACAGCAAAATTGCTTAAATTCTGCCCACAACTATTTTGCTGGGGAAACAGCAATGTCATGGAGGATTGTCAGCCAGACTTTACTCTCCTAATCTGAAGATAATCCCCAACCCAGATTCTCTCTGTCACTGAGAATGGTTACAGGAAATGCCAGGGCAATCCAGAACTGATGTAATGAGTTTGATGATTGGGAAACTCAAATCAATTTCGTTTACTGAGCCCCAGCATAAATCAGAAGAGATCATGGCTTCCAGGTTAAAGACCTTTGCTCAACTTTCTGCTGCTCTGAGTTAATCTTTCTCTACCCAGCAGTCGGAGTGACCAGCACAGGTAATCTTTAACCAGTGGCCATTGACTGACAAGGATCACAGCATTTCTCCTCGGGGATCTGAGCTGTCCCAGCACTCGCAGCCCTTACCTCTGTCCATGAAATCGTGGTAAACGCGCCCCTTGAATGTTGCAGTACTCTGGGATAAGTTGATAAACACCACCTTTGTCTACTCTGAGCCTAAGAATCCCTGTAGCAATGTCCTCTCAAAAATTACACAGCCATATCCAAAAGCAATGTGAGTCAGCATAGAGTCACTGACATTAAGAAAGCAAAGGGATAAATTCAGTTCCACTGTTGGATAAGTGTCATTCTTCTCCATAGAAGATTCCGGCTTAAATCTCTGACCCAGCTTTGTCTGGAAGTTTAAGCCAAGGGAGCCATGCCCATGGCTGGTGGGACCATAACAGGATTTTTCCATGGATGAAATAGCCAGCCCCAAATCAGTTGAAGAGTATTGATTATGTGCTGGAGTAAAGCCACAAAGATACAGCTCAGTTTATTAACCCTGCAGCTATTCCTTCAGTTTTGAAGCTGTTCTCCCACTGTTTCCACACAGAAAAGACACCATCCCTGTGATTTTCATTTCCCTAACATATCCTCCACATTGTATATAAGAAAAATGTGAGGAAAGAACTTTTGTATGGATCAAATCATGTCCTTTGTCTAGTGACACCTTACTCACCAGGAGCACTGCTTATAAAATGGAAGCACAGAATAATTTAGGCTGGAAGGGACTTTTTGGGATCACAGGACTCAGTCCTCTGCTCCGAGCAGTGTCAGCCTCAAAGTTAGACTGCATTTCAAAGTTAGGTGATTTTGCTTGGGGTCATAGCTACATATTTCCACGGGAAGAATCTGGCCCTCAGGTGCATGTGCAACATATGTTGCATTATCTGTCCCTGTGTCACCTTTAGTAACATTTAAACAAACCAGTTCCTTTTCTTTTTCCAGGAATTTCCCAATACTTTGGCATTTCATTTCAGAGAACTGGACCTCAACCAGCCTGCAGCAGTACTGGATGTTGCAATGCAGTTCCAGACTTTCCTCAGGCTCCCTGTGGAGTGACCAGTGCTTCACCTACAGTTGCAGAGCCTCATTTTGAGGGAAACTGCTTTTTTTTTCCCCCAGAAACACAACCCACAAAATATCAAGTAAGTGGTGTTTCCACCGTGATTAAAAGTAGCACATTTTAGTTTCTCTCTGCTAATTTTGGACAACGTGGCTTTTCAGTTTTGGGTTGGTTGGGTTTTTTTTAATCTGAGGACTTTTGTCCTCTTTTTCTGATTAAGCAAATTGTCAGATACCTTCTGTAGACTTCGAATGCACATCCATACTTTGAGTAGCATAAGGAGTTTGCACATGGGATGCAGATATAATTGTACAGCTCATTTCTAGATACCTACTTTCCCCAAACCTTGTTCTACTACTAGGGCAGACTCTGAACTACTACTATTACTAGTAGTACTAGTAGTAATAGTAGTATTTCTGTCATCTTTACACTGTGTGCATGCACCAGTCCCAAATGAGGAATTACTGTTTGTATAACAGGACCGGGATTAGAAATCAGCATTTTAGGAAACAGCAGATTATTCTTGCCATGACACATTTGCAGTCCAAGACAGCCTTAAGCAAAAATGACGTGTCATCAACTGGCAACAAAGAGGTGTCAGGAGGAGAGGGCGAGACATAGAATGTTTTCTAGATTTGATTTCATGGTGGTTTTCTGCTGCTGGATGGACACATCCAGCCAAAATCAGTAAAGTGACCTGGTTCCTCACTTTTCTGAAGTATTTATATCAAAAACTTTGGTTTCTAAACCCCCAAACTACTACTTCAGACTGTTCCAAAATGTTCTAATGGAACAGAAGTATGGTAATGGAAGTAAGTGATGAAACACCTTTTAGTTAACTAGCAAAGGTTCTCATACCCAAGATGTGACTTTATTTTATGTTCAGAGAAGATCTCAGGTTCAAACCCTATTTTAGCCTTCCCCCAAAAAAGTGAAATTCATCAGGCCCTAAATGTGGAGGTTTATGCAACGGTCTTGTTGGATGAGGACCTGGGAGGTGTGTGCCGTTCCTGAGTTTGCCAGCAGTGTTCAGACAGGCTCAACTGAAGCCAGGCTTTCCCCCCACCTCCTAGGTGTGCTGGAAAGTGCAGTCTGAAAATTCCCACACAGAGCAGACAGTACACTAAAATTTAAGACAGAAAAACGATTGACAAGCCCCAGCAGTGAACATGAGATGAGCGCTGTGACCTGAGGAAGAGATGAAATCAGTCTCAGTGGCAGAAGTAAGCAATTAATATGCAGCCAGAATAAACAATCCATCTCAGGGTTCAGCAAAATAAGGAGCTGAAACCCCTTATATTTTGCATTTTTCCCTCCCCACATGTGCTCTCTCTGAAGGAACAGAGAAAATTGAGGTCTCAGGGCTTTTTTTCCATTCTTTAGTCTGACTAAAGGTGACTCCAGCTCAGTGCAGCGAGGGTCATCTCCCTCCCCCAGATCAATATTTTAATATGACTTATCAGAGCAAGAATGAATTGTTTACTTTAAAACCTCAGGATCCCATAAAGGGAGAGGGAAAGGTGTCCACTGGAAGCAGAGGTTGCAGCAGCTGCCCACTGCTGGGAACTCAGAAAAGAAACCAGGACTCCAAAGATTCGAGTACAGACAGTCAGCAAAATGTCCTGCGAGAGAATCCTGGTTCTGCCAAGCCCTAACAACACACCAGAGGACCCTTTGGCTGTTGTCTCTGATGGTAAGTGTCTTCCTGTGCTCAATTCATGTGAGGAAAAGGAAATGCTAAAATATATTAACAAATATAGTGCAGGTGGATTTCCAACACTAAGCACTTCAGCATACCAAAATATCCACACATGCTCGGGGCTCAGCTGTGTAGTATAACAGGATTTAATGTCTTGGACCTAGGGATCTCTACCTGCACTTGGAAAGAGATTAGGCTTTTGTTAGGGCAGTGCAAACCACCCTGAACGTTTACTGTTTTTAAAAAATGGGGTGATGGGGGAGCTGACGGACTTCCTGGTGTGAACAGGAATGCTTCCAAGTCTGGCCATACGGGAAGGACAGGTTCTGCGACCCATCTTGAAAAACCCTCTTGAAAACCCTCTTGTTCTTCACAATGCTCCTCTGCATTGGAACATCCCAATAATGTTCTTCAAACATGTCCAGCAGAAGAGAAGCAAAAAGGGGATTTTTCTCTGATGATTATGCTTTGCTTTCTCCTTGTAACTGTCCCATTGTTTTGGGTTTTTTTCCCTTGCAGTACTAAAAACTAGTGGCCATTTCTCTTTCTTTCATTATCTTTTGACTTGGAAATATTCCTGTTTATTTGCTGGAAGTTTCCACGCAGCTGTGGGACTATAAAGTGCCTGTTTGCAGTGGCATCAGCTGCCTTGCTTTCTCCTTACATGTTCTGCAGTGAAGTCGAGTCCTTCTGCCAGTATTGCTGGGCTTTCCTGCTCTGCACAGGATTGCCAGGCTTTTCCTCATTAATAGGATCTTGCCTGATCATTCCCCTCTGCTGCACAGAGAAAGCTGAGTAAAACGTGTATGAGGAAAGGTAAGGGAAGACACCAACATAGGTGAATTAGAAATCCAGGTACAGCACCTCTGTCCCTGTGGCATTAATTTCTCACTCTCATCAGCTGCAGGATAGGCACACTTACCAAAACCAGCCCCGTGGACCTCAGGGCTACAGCTGCATCCTGCCTGACAGAATGTTCTAGCATGACTGGGTCTTTGCCATCATTAATTCCAAAGACTCAGTACCATGTGATGCTCAGGTTGTGTTGCAGCTCCTCTCCTTCTTTCATGTCTCCTTCATAGCTGGGATTGCACAAAAGCCTGACCTGTGGATCTGCACATCTGCCTGTTTTGTGTGTGTGCTCAAATGCCCAGCTCTGTCCCACTGCAGCACTACAGACTCAAAACACAGTGGAACATGAAAATCCCTTGGGTGTCAGCCATGCACAAGCATTTCTAGGCTTGCTTTTGTGGCAGGGATGGGAATGCTAGATTATTACTGTTGTGATCATCACGCTGGAGAAATGAAACAGCCTGATCTGGTAACCAGACAGTGAAGGTCCATTTCTCTGCTGTTCTGTCCACCAGCCAAGGGCACTCAGAACCCAGCTTCTACTGCCAGCTCGTGGCACTGAGTTATCACAAACTCTCCCCTGAGGTTTGACTAGATGTAAATCAGCAATTAAAATGATCCAGAGCCCTACTAAGTCTGCCCTGACCTATCAACACTGGTTGAACTATATTACAATTGGGAAAGATCCAGATAAGATAAAAAGTTAGATCATGGGGTGAGGATTGGTGAGGAGATCCCTGTTACATTGTGAAGAACAGGCTGGTGGTTCAGGTGTGTCATTACAGGTGGGCAGCAGCTCATCTGGGTGCCTTAGTGTCACCTTTCTGTGGGCACTTCGACGTTTGATGCTGTAGAATTGAGTGGGCTAATTTGTGAGCCCTGTGCTCCGTGCACAAAAAGGGATTGATGAAAAGGCTAAGCCCAGGGAGGAGTTCTCAGAGGATGAGCCTTTTGAGGGCTTTAACTTCCTTAACACTCTGTTGCTAAAGCAGAACCAGATCCAGAAGACTATTGGAGAGTCTGGGTTTACTACACATGGGCAGCAAATTCTCCCCAGTATGTAAAATGGGAATGCCTTTCTGAGTTTAAAAATAAATGAGAGGGTAGTTGAAAAGCACTACAGCAAGACATCCCATTCTCACCTCTTGGCACAAAAAGACAACTGCATCCCCTCACAAGGGGCTTCTAACCAGTCCACAGAGGAGTCTCTTTTGAGACAGAAAGTTCAATTTTCAGTAGCTACAAAAAAAAAAGGTTACTGCTGTTCACCCTAGCCCTGGTTTCTAGCCTCCTCCGTTCCATGTGCTCCTCCTTCTCTGTTTTCTCTGCCTCTCTGCAGCATTCAGATGTGATGATGGCATATAACTGAATTTCCATGGATTACAAATCCCTGTGCAGCATGTTTGTGTGCTCTTAATCCACTCCTTAGTCCACGTGATCTTTTATGGGATGTTTTCTACTCACTGAGTATGCAGAAATGTTATTTGGCTAGCAGGCTAAACACACAGAGAAACACTCTGAAACACCCAGCCTGTGCAGAGATGACCACCACAGCTATGGATCCTAGAGCTTAATTCCCTGATGCACAGGTGCTGATGTGTCCCAGAAGAACAAGCATGGAATAGCACAGGGGCAGTGGGACCAGGAGTACAGACCAACTTGGCTGTCTTGTATGTGGGCTACTCAAAAATGCTGCTAAAAACAAGTATATGAAAATCAAATATAATCTCCAGCATTGTGATTCCTCAGGTCTGACATAGCTATAAAAGTCTGGTGCTGATTCTGGGCTGTCTCCACCAATTAGAGGAAGACACAGGCCCTTGCAGGAATGACTCATCCCTGTCCTCAGGAATTTGTCTCTAGAATAGTACAGTTTACTTTCTCCAGGTGCTGTCCATCTCCCTTGTCTGCAAAGGCACTCAGAGCCACTTAGCTTTTACATTCCCACGGCTAGCTGAGACACAATATTCACCTCAAAGCAATTCAGGATCCTGTGTCCCACCTCCTTGTGAGAATCCCGATGTGCCACATATAAATATGCACAACCCAGTCTTGTCTCTGTTTTGCAGGTCTTTGAAACCCCCTCTGCTGAAGTCTGCAGTGTGCATCCATGACTCCTTCCATGGGCTAAGGACCTGCTCCCAGAGCTGTGGAGTGTGACAATGGTGTTTGTGTCCAGTCTATCAAACGCCATTATCACACTAAATAGTTCCTGGCAGACAAAGCATCACGTCAGGAAGGTTTGGGACCTCTGGCAGTACATCTTCCCACTGTGCTGAGGAATAAACAACCATGGTACATGTACAGCAGGATGACTCTGCTCCTTCTTTTAGAGGCAAAAGCACCAGAATATGTGAGAAATCCATACTCTGACACAAGCGCTTCCAGATCCCCATTGTAAAGCACACCAGACATCTTAAGGAATCATCACTATACTGTCATCACTAGGAAAGTGGATTTCCTTGGCATTAATAGGGCTGCGTTTACCTCTGAGAGGTCAGCTTGTGATTTTCTTTTTCCCATTGAACTGACTAGGACAATAAAACTGATGGCAATTAGGCAGTGGGGTGAAACTCCATCTCTGACTTTGGCACCAAACTACAACATACATTTGGAATATTAATTGGCTGAGATGCTCACAACATTTTTCAAACAGAACACTTCCCAAAATTCTGATAAAAATCTATTGCCTCTAACTTGAAACACCATTTATCCAATGCTTTTAGCTTTGCTCGCGTCCCACCATGCCCAAGCCGCTTGCCTTATGTTCTAAACCTCCTGTTTTGGGAACGGTCACAATTTCCTCACAGAAATTCTTCTGAACACTATTGTAAACAGTAGGCATCATCCATAGGAACTTTCAAAGGCCTAATGAAAGCCAGGTACCAGCAGTGCACTGAGGAGCCTAAATCCCACGGAAGAGTCCAAGATTTAGGCTCACAGGATGTTGTGCTCTAATTTGCAATGGAAGCAGTAACTTTAATATTCATCAGTGTGTTCCAAACTTCACCTTTCCTGACTTCTAGTTCTAAGTAACCCAGCATACACATGGAACGGGAAGCTTCCTATGGCTGTGAGGTGCAGAGTCCTGCTGGAAGAAAGCCTCGAGGAGTACGTGATATTTATCATTTACGGATTAAACTGTTTCCATGTGCAACCAATTTTATTACACAGGGTTTCCCAACCGAACATCTTCAACGAGTTACTTATTTTTCTTCCCTAAACCTTCTTTTCTTCCATGACTTATTGCCATGGAACAGTCATTAGCAATGTGTACTGCAGGAAAAACTACAGTGTTGTATATTAAAACTCAGTTCCAGTCTAGATGTTTTTAAAAGAATTCTCAGCTCTCACCACCTGATCCCAGGTGTCCCTGTCACAACACCAAATGCCTTCTCACTGCATATCTGAAGAACAGGAAAATTGGTCAGTGCCAAGCTTTTAGCTCTGTAAAAACAGAAAAAGGCTGCAGGTCCTTAGTGAAAAGGTGCAAAGGGAGAGTTTTGGGCTGGGCTGACCCACAGCATAAGGTCAGACCCAGTCCGTTGTCTGCAGGGAGCAGAAAAATGAATTGGAAAGATTGATGTAGTGGGCCAGATCCAAACCCTCTGGCACAGACTGGGCACCTGTAACGCCACGAGGTATCAACACTATCCAGTGACACTGCTCTGCCACGGCTGCAAAACAAGCAACCTCAGGATCCCAAAGCCAACACTCTCCTGCTGTCCAAGACTTTTCCATGCCTTTGCAGGAGGAAAACAGAAGTGGGGTGTCTGCAAGGCCCTGTGTATCATGTTTTCACGGCAGTGACTTTTCTCCTTAGCCTTGGGCTGAGAAGGCAAGGAAGGCTCTCTCATCCTTCCCCATGCAGCAGTGCTCTCTGGGGAGCCTGTACAAATGTTTTGATTTGAAAAACATCTACTGTTTCTCCCCCTCAGCAAGCCTTGTGTGTTCCTTGCCTGAGCACAGTATCCATATCACATGAACAGAAAGAGTGGAGATTAGGGCTGGCATTTTGGACTAGCTCTATGATTTGCAATGTCATCACAGCCTATTCTACATCACTGACTCCTACTGAGATGCAGAACGTGAATCCCCCACTGCTGGGGCTCCATTATGGAATGCCTGTGCAGGCTTGCCAGCTTCTGTTTGTGATGTTATTAAAGGAAACCCATTTTAAAAATTCAGTCAAATATCCATGTGGGCACACCGTTCCCAAACTTCCCTGGTGCTCTGTGGCAGGAGAGCATTGCAGATTAATTCTCCCTTTTACTGTGCTCAAAAATAAGAAGCTTTGTACTGAGGCTTTTATTGTAGAGCAACATGACCTTCCCAAGACACACACAAGAATTACATATACTAAAGTTTTCTGAGCGTAAGAAAAAAGAAACGGCACGATGGATCTGCACCCCTGCAGCTCACTGGTAGGTTATCTGAGGTCAAGCTGCAGGAGTTACATTGAAAGCTCCTCCAGTAACAACTGCATACAAACTTCTCCTGCTATGTCACAGAAGGAAAGGATTGGGAATCATACCACCTGTTTTTTCATGGGGTCCTCCCTCCACCTTATACCTCCTTCCAGTGATAACTATTCAAGGCACAGCATTCAAATACATCAGCTGCCTCCTGAAGCTGCTTCCTGCGGAGCCCTGGGGTCATACATGTATGCACAATGACTGGGGAATGGGGATCATGGAGTGGCAATAGTCTGTTCAGCCAAGACCAGGCACAGAATCACACCCTGACACTTGCAGTCTGGCTTTTCCCTTTGGAAATGTGAAGAATAACCAAACTTCCATGACAAAGGTCTATCCTTCTGCAAAGGTTGAAACCACTGCAGATGTTCTGGTTACAAGTTTTCCAATTTTCCAGTTTTAGAGAAAATTCTTCTGCATTCCAGACTCATATTTCAGGCCCAGGCTGACTGTTTTCCATACCCATTGACTTTCTCAGTAAGTGAGGTGGTTATTTAAGCTCTGAAGCTGGACCCAGAGTCCACAGTGACTTCCTGCACTGTCCACTGGATTTCAAACTGTCCCCTTGAGTCCATGGAGGACCAATGGACTCTGATTCACCCACTGCTACCACGAAGACTGCTTGAACACTCAGGTGACATTTCCAAATGGATCCAAGGTTCTACTTCAGAAGGGACTGAGGAGCCCAGTTTCCACCGAGCAAGAAAGTTCTAAGAAACATAGACATCTTTTGGAAAAAAAAGATCAACTTAAGAGTTACGTGTCTAATATTTTGTGGATATGGACATAGACACTGAAATGCCTCAGGCATTTTAGAAAAACATCACCACTGCAGCTCAATGGTTTTTAAAGCACTAAAAACTGTGAAAGAACAGGTAAAATGATCCATTTCTACCATCTGAAAAACTTCACATCAACACTTAGTTCTGCAGTAGTTGGTTTCCTGCACATCAGTTAGCAGAGAACTACTAAAATCTCAAATGCTTTGGAACTACTCCAGAGAACTTCATTCCATGTCACAGCAGGAATTTAAACTGCAGATGTCTGTCTGACCCTGCCTCCTTTGCCCTCAATGGACACACACAGACCCTTTTTGGCACAGTTAATCCAACCTATTTCAAATGTTTGGTTTTCAGCTGACCTGCACTTTGCTCTCAATTCCATTTGGAAGTCCTCCCTTAACGGCGCAGGGAGCCCAGCATGCCCAGCCTGGATGTGATACCAACATTGCAGCTAGGAGGGTTTCTGTCACTGCACTTACTCATCTGAAACTGCTCCCAGGTGCTGAAATCTCCTCTGGATGGAATGGGTTATTGCAGAGGGAGCTGTTTGGCCACATGCAGACCCCAAACCTGTCCTTCAACAGGATCAGTGCACGCACAGCAGTACTATCACATAGGGTTGTAGGCCCAATGAAGGTTGCATGGAAAGCAAGGAATTTTATGGAGAATCATACAAGTTGACCATCTTTAGGCTGATGGCATCATTTTGTGAAGACCATAAAGATGTTGATTTGGGAGCGGATTGGAAGACATGTATGTCCAATCATGAATGGCTTTGTCTTTTAATACAAGGCATGTAAGTGGGAGAAAAAAATTATAAGAGTAGGATTATAGTAGGATTACAATATGCAAAAATCTAGGAAAGAAAACAATTTTTCTATAGCAGCCTGAGCAACAGTACTGTGCAATACTTGTACTTATAAGTGGCATCTTAAATATATTGATGTTTCCATAGCAGCTGAACCCACAGGGCCATGGATGTAGACACAGAGAAGATGTTCTTCTCCAATACCAATCCACAGAAGGGTTGTAAGAAAATCCAGGAGATGGATTAGTCTCAGGCACCAAGAGCACAGGATCAGCTCCTTCCTTTGTTGCTGGCATCAGCATCAGGATGATTCCAAAACAATGTCAAAAGGCAAAAGACTAAAGTTATCACCTCAGGCCACTGGTGCCTGTCACTGCTCCATGTCCTCAAGAGTAGTTTCACAAGATGGAATAGTGAGACTCAGTGCTCTGAAGAAATGAAGTCTCTATGTTCTCTCGCCTTCTTGGGCACCATTTTCTTTACCGTTGATGAGTTTGGCAGATTTTTGCTTTTAGTGGACGTTGCTTTCCTCTGTTTTTGATGAGTGGTTCGGAGAGATTTCAGCCCCAGCATATCACAGTACTCATTGCACTGGTGGAGGGCTCTGAACTGCTCAATGAAGGAAAAGGAGCAGTTGCCTTTAAATCCCTTGTATCTGTAGTAACAAAGAAAAAAAAAGCTAAATGGGAATTAAAGATTCATTTTCTGCACAGGGAGGGAGAGTATGACTGCTGACTCATAAGCAACTTGAAAATATTAAGCCAGTCTCTTCTACCCATGCTGGCTTGAGAAGCACTGACTGTCACAGAAACGCAGACTGGGTCATTGGGACATGAGGGAAACCAGGTAACAAGTGGTGACAGAAGCAGGGAAAGCATTAGAGGCAAAGCTCTGTGGGCTGGGTCCTGGCACTGTCTTTCACAGCATTTAGTTGGGAATAAAATTGTCTGCTGGCTCCCTTTCTAAGTAACACACAAATGAAGTCCATGCTACAGCATTCTCTGTGAACAGTTCTGTTGGCCACCATGAAGAGACAAGGTTGTTGCACAAGGTGTTGTCAGAACCAGAAGCTGTTTCCATCTGTACATCATTTCCATGCTATGCTGCTCCCCTCCCCTGGCTGCCTACAGGATCTCAAGGAGCCAAGCCCCTTGGGGAAGGAAGAAAGGAATGTTCCTGAGGAAGGCAGTTTCATCCAGCCTCCACAGTTCCTAAGCCGCCACTGTACCTCGCACCGTGAGAGGTACAGGGCACGTGTACCTCTCTTCTCCTCACCCTGCCTCTGGTTGCTGACAGTCCGCCCAGGGCCTGCTTTTTAAGCTGCATCAGCTTATTTTAAAAGGTGCACCTGCTCTTCAGAGGAGTAATTTTGGTTAAATTCTCAGGATAGAGAAGGGAGAAGAAAGGACAGGGTGCTCCTCTCCTTTTTTAACCTAATCATTGCCTGTTCTACCCTCTTCTCTTCGTTTGCTGGACATCCAGTGTCCTCAGAGGTGAACTATGAGTTGTCACTACACAGAACCAACCAAACAAGATTTGGTACTGAAATAAACAGAGGATGCTCATTCCCAGCATCCAGAAAACCTCCTTCCTCAGGCAAACTGCAGAGTGCTAAAGAGAATACTGTTGCTCTGGGAAGGTCGGGCTCCTGCTGACAGACAAGCCTTGCTCTGGAGACACCACTCAGCTGGCTCTGAACAGCAGGTGAACCTCAAAGGGATTTTTCTCTCCTCTCCAAGTAAGCTGTGTGTTTGTTTAACCAAAGGACGTTGAAGAGGAGTATCATTGTTACCTCAAGACTATATCCTGGAGTCCAGCAGGATCATCAGCGGTTCTCTTGCTCCCCTGGAGAAATCAGAGACTTCAGACTTTACTGAGCTGCTCGCAAGAGCTCACAGGTATGTGTTGTGTTGGCGGATGCGCCAGACACACACACAGAACAGGAGTTCCACAGGCAAACACACCTGCCCTTAGCAAGAGAATCTCTTCTATCCAGCACCAAATCAAACCAAACCAAACCTAATCTTCCTTAAATCTGAAGGGGAAATGTTGGATTTGTCCTCAGGCCTAAACTCCCCAACGCCCCTTGTTACCATGTGGAGTAAAGCTAAACTTGTCAGTGCCCTGGAACCAGGCAGACTTTCAGATACAGACTTGGCAACCAGCACTCCTGTTAATGACCACAACCATGGGTTACCGTGCTCCTGATTCCTTCCTTTGTGTGCACCATTCCTGGGTAAATCCCTGGGCCCTTGTGCACAGCCCTACTCTGCCCACTGCGTGCACAGAGCCACACACCGCGCTGCGTTATTTTTGTTTCCATTCACCAGAGAAGCTACAGAGTAGCTGATTTAAAGGCTTGTTTGCCTGGCTCTGGTGCGGCGCTGTGGCCACATTAAAAATGCTTCCCAGGCGTTCCTGTTCCTAGGTCGGCTTCGCCCTCTCCTGACAGAACTGCACTGCAGCTCCTGCAGCACACTGCCTTGGGCCACACCACTCTGCTTTGGGCTCCTCTGCTTCTCAGTTCCCTGACAAAACACACAGACCAAGGACAAAAGATCAAAATTCCTTCCTCCACTCATTGCGGACTCTGCTCAGGAGTACAAAAGAGATCCGCTCTGTGTCCTCTCTGCCAGCACAGTTCAAGCCACACCAATCCCACTCTGCATTTCTGGCTCAGTAGGACCATGTGTCCTCCCTTCATGGGACCAGGCTACCTCTCAGCAGCACGGCTGAACACAGCCCAAAGCAGCAAGACCCCGCAACACACAGGAGCCCTGGGCACTTAGTTGTTTTTCCCCACCTATGTTCATAGAATTATAAATCCAACTGCAGACATTAATACAGAGGTCTTCTTTCCATGAAGGAGCATGAAAACAAAATACAGGTCCAGGAAAAATCTGTCATCTTGCAGAAATATCATTAGCTAAATAATAAACAAAATGACACTCAACATTTTCAGAGGTTGCTCATTTAGGGAAAGTATTTTCCTTTCTATATGCCTGAGGTGATCCTTACTACAGCTTGCACTGTACGTTCACTTCCTCACTTCTCCTTCCTCCTCCCCAATGTGTGTTTTTATAGGAGTAATTTCCCACAGTGAGCTGGACAACATCCACTAAAGCATTTTTATAAATCTTCTGATTCCTGAGAACAGTGTTGCCTAAATAAAATATTTATGACTTTGGTTTGTAACAGGATGATGTACATTCACTTCAACCGCTTTTACTTTGGATCCACAGCTGAAAGAGTAAATCAGTCTAACTGAACTGATGCCAGCCTGCAAATGTTCAGGATTTACGCAGAATAGTCTAGAATCACATTTTTATTAATTGTGAGGTTTCTTCTTGAATCCCAGGTATACAGACAAGGTCCAATTTAGAATGAAGGCTGAATATATGATCAGATCTTCTTTCTCCTGCCAGATTCTCAAAGGAGAATTTGAAATTAAAGCACTTACCCCCATCCCCTTTCCCTGTCCAGCAGCCACTGCCTACTCCTATCCACAGCTGTGCTGGCCTGTGGTATAACTAGAAGCCTTAATTAACTTAAAAGAAGTGGACTAAAGTTAGAATATTACAGGCCTACATCTTTACACATATGCTTAAGTCTCCCCAAAAGAGCTGAAGCCTTTGCAACACCACTAGAAAACAGGCTCCAGAAATGCCCTGAACAATCTTTTGTTAAGGCTCAGAATTTCTGTTTTTGAGAGAGAAGGGGAGAGAGACCGTCAAATCCCTTCACAATTGTCCTTGTTTATCAGGGAAGTGGCCAATACACAGAGAAGAGTCTTTACAAAAGCTTGTGTCACAAATACATATCCCAAAGCTTTGGCACTTTTGCTGGCTACAGGAGAGATTCCAGCCTGCCTTTTACCCTGGGCTCCAGCTGATGGGCCATCAGGAGCCTTACCTGCTGTCAGCAGAACCCTTCATGTCACTTGTGAAATGCCCTTTGGACAAGCCCATTTCAAGAGAGGCATGCAGGAAAAGCAAAACTAAATCTACAGGGTCACCCATTCTTTCAGAACAAAATAAATGTGTTTCATTTACAGGTGGGTTTCCATAATTATGAACACGAAGAAGTTTAAAGAGTTAGATGAGGACTGCTTTCTTCTAAAGTTAAAGCAAGAATGAATTTCCAGCACACCCTCCCCCATCCACATTTAACTGTGAAGAGACAGATGAGTAAAGCACAGCCATGCTGCTGAGAAATCACATTCACTCACCCTTTGGCCAGGGTTGCTATGCCAACATCTGTTAACTTCATCCCTACACCTGCAAGGCAGCAAGGAAACACAGAGCTTAGCTTACACTGGAATTTCTAGGACAATCTTCACATATGGAGGCCTTAAGTGTTATTTATTGAGTCACCTTTTACATTTTCATTATTTGTCACATTTTTTTCAAAGCATTTTAAAGCACCCCAGTTAAGAAGAGGATGTTCCCTGTGTCACCAGCAGTTTCTAGAAGTCAGGCTCATGCCACTATTTTACAGCTGTCAGGGTGATCAACAGCACAGCTTGTTTCCTGTGCTAGGATTTTGTTCTTTCTTCTCCCTTTAAATTATTTCAGGGATCTTGTTTAGATGCCTTGTTGCTAACTTTCCTGCCTTCACTTGTAAAAGAATACAGAATGTTTCCTAAGATTCCAGCTTTTTCTGTTTTTCTTCAAGAAAGGTCTGTCTTCCCCTGTCCCAAATACGTTGCAGGACTGAGGAGGAGTCATACCCATGAGAGCTGAGGCAGCACTTAGCAAACATGGGGGTGTTTCTTGACTATTCTTCTTTTTAAAGGAATATATTTCTTCAAAACTAGCCAGGACCCAAATGTGGAGCATTCCACTGCTGAGTGATTGTTGGTGAGTATTTAAATACAAGAAAAAGGGGAGGACTAGGGTGTCACTGTCACCCGAAGTCTTTCACTCAGCAGCCATTTCATTAATCTCCGGGTGGTGAGACAAAAGCCAGATTTGGCTCATACTGATTCACTAAGGTACACATGAAAGAACAACTCTTCCATTAAGAGTGTAAGATTTGGTTTTCTTTTCCAAACTGTCCTCTTACAAGAACATAAGCTAGATAAAAATTGCCCCTACTCAGACAACTCACCTTGCAGGTCAGTGACAAGCAAGTTCCCATTGGTCTTCTCATATACCCAGTGCTGAAAGGTGCAACACTTCTGGCCAGCCTCTGAGTCTCTTCTCAGGAAATTCACTTCCTTGCCATCCTTGACAGAGTATTTCACAAACTCCCCAACCAGCTCCTCCTCCACTGTGGCATAGGGGATGTTATTAGTGGGGCGATGAATAAGAAAAATCGGAATGATTCTGAAATCAATGGACAGAAGCTAATAAAATCCTGAGACCTCTTTCAGTGAGGGAGTAAGAAACAGACAAAAGTGGCCAGTGACCTCAGGGAGAGAATGAACAGCTGCCAACTCTAAACCAAGATGGAAGAGCTGTAACACTGTTCCCAGGTTTCCTCTTTAGTCCTAGCAATCAGTGGGCTGCCATGGCACAGGACAGTATATATAAGCATATACATATATAAAATATATATTTATACTCACTCTGGTACTTCTCCAAAGCCTTCCAAGGGTTCAGCTTCAGCTGCATATAACTTTGCATACTCTCTTGCAGTATTTTGGACATAGCATTCCTGTATTACAACAGACATGCCTATGGGAATATTGCTCAAAACGTTCAACAGATCATCTGTTTGAATATGAGGACAGCTTTTGCCCACAACTCTGGCTTACAAAGGCCAGGGGCAGCTCACCTGCAGTGCCAGACTGTAGTTCTTCTGTAGCAGCTCGTCCCTGCTCTTGGTGCCATAGGTGAGGGCGTTGTGCACCTTGAGCACGCAGGGGTGGCCGGGGGTGAAGGCGGGTGCCAGGCCCTGCAGGACACGGCTGCGGAAGGCTCTGCGGTGCATCCCCTCACCAAAGTGCATCCCCTCTGTCATTATTGCTCCATGCAGTGTCCCACCAAAGTAGCTGGAGCTGAGGGGATCTTCTCTGAACATCAACTGCATGAATTCGATTTCTTCCACACCTAAAACACAACAGGAATCTCTGCAGGCACAGGGAGGGGTGGGCATGGGAGAGTAGATGCATTTCTCCAGAGAGGAGGTAAAAATGCTCAGTGGAAGCACTTGTGTTACTGAGGGCTGGGACCCTGCTCCAGAGAGGCAGCTGCTTGCCTGTATGATCTAAAACCAGCATGAAGAAAGGTGGCAGATCAGGATCATAAGGAGAGAAGACAGAGTGTAGCAAACAAGTCTGTTACAGATGAAATCAAGGAATATCCTGGATTTCACCCCTTTAAATGATGACTGTAATCCAAATGGAAAAAAATTTGTAAGGGGATGTGGCATTTAAGTAAAACCTTATAAAATGAAGGCCTTGTTGCCTTTGTAAAATTATGGCTCAGGCCTGTTACTTCGGCTAGAGAAGGACTGTGAGAAAAGTCCATGAGAAGAGAAAACAATTAGTTTTTACTCATGAGAATGTAGTGTCAACAGAAGCATGAAAGTTAAACTATAGAAGGAGAAAAACAGCAACATATCCACACCTGTTATTTTTCTGATTGCTTGAATGCTTATGCTACAGATAGCCAATGGTAGCATGTTGTAGTTAGCAATAGCCAACGAGTCTACTGTGGTAGTTTAGCAGCCAGTGAATATGTAACACGCATGATAACATACAAAAGGTGTATGAAAGAGGCTGTTTTGTTTAATAAATGGCTTTTTGGCCCTTGAAAGAGGCGCTGTCTGTGTGTGTTGTGACCGCTCCAACAGAGACAAGGGGAGAAAAAGTTAAGCACTGAGAGAAACTAAAAAATTCTAACTGCACTTCAAGTGTCTCTAATCATAACATTTGAAGGACCATCAGTGAAGAAGATAAACAGAACAGAGCTACACAACAAGGAAGTCTTTCCAGCTGCCCCTGCATTTACCTCTGGTTTACGCTCTGTCCACTACCCCCCTCTCTGAAGCACAGAGGAAACATTGCATGGATAAGGCCAGAATTAGAAGACTCCTTAATTCCACCTAAAATTCTCTGATTAAAAGTTATACAGTGCTGTTACATGAAAAGTCCTGTCTTTATTTCACAAGGAAATAAATGCTTAATTTTAATTCTTCAAGGAAAAGAAAGAAAAGTCACCATGCCAACTGAAAGCCTGGATCTCTGTAGGCTGTTCAGGAATGACAACCCCACTGGCAAGGCACTATCTTTAGCTGCAGCACAGGACACATGCCAGGTGTCACTGAACACCAGTTAACACATAGGGAAAGCATTCCAAAGCTTCATGCTTGCCTTTCTCCTGGAGTACAGTTACACAGCAGGTGACCTGCAAGGACCATGTGTTTGTGCCAAAGAGCTGCCAGTGCTCTGTGTGTGTGTGTGTGTCTCTGTATGATGCCATGCAATGCTACCTCACTTTATATTTACCTTCATAACTCTGAAAACTTGAAAGACGTTCCAATACTACAAGAAAACAAAGAAATGAATTTTGTAGTAAAAAATTCTAAATGGAAACTGTCATTGTCATTATTATTAATCAAAACTGTAAACTGAGGCTTACCTGCAGCAGTCAGATGAAACTCAGCAGTCACCTTTCCATACATGTTATTCAAGCAGCAATAATACATTCCCTGGTCTTGGTAACTGGCTTCAGCTATTGCCAGAGAGACAGGAGAGTCATCCTGGGCACTGGAACAGAGCATTTTGTGCTATCATGTATTTCACTTGTTATCACTGGAAAAACTGATAAATTTGATCTCTCTGCACTGTTTATTTGTTAAAACACAGCACAATTATTCAGCAGATAATGATATGTATTGATACTACAATGGATAGAGCGATACAACAATCAAAAGCAGAAGAGTTAAAACAAGAATAATCAGAATGGAAATTTTAACCAATTCATGCAACTTTTTCTTTCCACTTAACACAACAACTAAGAAGAATCCTTCCTACAAAGTTTTTCATCTTCTCAGAAGTGTGCATTCTGATGGAAATATATTTTCTTCTTTTTTTCCCTTTGGGTAATGTTAACTTTGTATTTTTGAAACATTCCAAATGGTTTTTAAGATCAGAATGTCAGTATTGCTACAAGGAAAATAACTCATTTCATTAAAATGGAAAAACTGGATGCTGTTAATGACCTTAAGAAGCTTTTATTTCCACCCTTCTCTAGGTTAAATGAGGTTCAAACTTCTTTTGATATTTGTTTAAAATCTGGATGACACTGGCTGTGAACAGGCTGAGAGGTGATGGAACACAAACTATGACCAATATCAATGCACTGTGAGAAGATTCGCTTCCTGTGAATAGCAAAGTTACCCCGAAACTCCCAGTTCCTCAGAAACACTCCCTTACCTTCTCTGCAGCTGAGCCAGTACCTTGGAATCTTTAGTCCATGTAATGGTGGAGTCACCATGAATGTCACCAAACTGACAGCACAGCTCAATATTGCCAGAGCAGTCGGGGAACAACTCTGCTTGGATCTTCTTCAGCAGCCTGGGGGCTTGAAACAGAAGAGCCACAGTTTAGGATTTGAAGACAATTATATTGTTTTGGCATTTTAGCATTTCATGTTAAGAATATGAACACTGAAATCCCTGGTAAGTAATTATGAGTTCTTGTGTTTCAATACTCATAACTAGTAGAATTTTTTAGCTGATCACAGCCTTTGAGAGAAAGTCCCAAAAGATCCTGCCAGCCTGGATCTCTGCTAACACTTTTCACTGCCTCACAAAACACTCCAGTGTCTTTGCACGTGGGCATGGTGTGAGCAGGGAGCTTGGAAAGAAAGGGAATCGACATATACTTAGAGAAAGGTTTTGGGATCACAACACAGCCCCGCCTCAAGTGACACATCCCTGCTCAATGTAAGAGATGTAAAATGCAAAATGTTTTATTTCCTATGTCTTAATTCTGAGCTGCTGCACTCTGAATGAGATGGCATGGCACATGTCCCTCGAAGATCCCATTCCTGCAGTAATACTCCAGTAACACCCACTTGAAGGGTCAGGCACCTGCAGTTCAGTGCTATGGTTTCCCCCATTCCCAGTTCCAGGCCCCATCCAGACCAGGTTTCCCCACTGGACTGGCAGTCCCTGAGTCCTGGGCCATGTGAACCTTGCTGTATCAGGGCTAAAGTGACACAGACAGGACGTGACAGCTCTAGAAATAGAACCAATGGCTCCAGGTTCCTGCCCTGGCCACAGTCTTCCCTCCTGCAGCTGAAACAATGCAAAAGGACACTGAGTAGATACCACAGCAACCAAACCAGCCTTCCCATAATGCTGGGGAAAGGGCCACAACAATGGTCTAGAGCACAGACATACTTCAGTCAAGACTGAAGCAGAGCAGAAACAGCTGAAGAAAATTCAGTGTAATATGATGGAGCCTGAATGTTTAAAACATTTTTCAAGCATAGCCCCAAGTAATGGAAACAGGTCAGGCATTGCACAGTCACTGCAGTTCGCTTGCTGTGCTTTGAAGGAATGTGTCTCTCCTCCCACACATTTGGTTCCCTGGCAAAGGACACATCTTTGAACAGGGAAAAGTCTGGGTTTTTTCAAAATGTGATTAGAAAAGTAGAAGTCTCATGAGACTGCACTGTAATTAGAGTGTGTGAAAAGCTTCACAGTTGTGTAGCTTACCTTTAGTCACCGTTCAGTCTTGCTCTGACCTATTAAATCATTTTATGATGTGAACATGAAATGTCATGTCCAAAGGTAAAAATAAGACCTTGGTCTTTGCAAACTACCCGTAGAAACAACAAATCCCTCATGCACCCAGCTGTCGCAATCCTGCTACAGTGTTACCAACCTTCTAGAGACTCTGACAGCAACCCAGATCTCCTTTCAATTAGATGTTTCCTCTATCAGTTTAATATCGCTCATTTCATCTGTGTCATTTTTGCAGCAGGGCAAAGCAATGCAGAACCAGTCAGAAGACAGCACACAGGACCTCAAAACACTGCTTATCAGTGGTACCCTACTGCTAGCAATAATACTTTGCTAGTAATAAATCCTTTAGTAACCAAGAGGGGACAATTGCAGTTGGAAGCTGCAAGGTAGGAGCGTAACTGGGAACACAGTCCTGTGGGATACCAGAACAAGTACTGGGCTTGCAGCTGCTACGTGGTGTGTAGTTACATGGTAGCATTATGCTGTTCATCCCTGAAAAGTTACTCCAAAAGGCAAATGAGGCAGTTAACTATTTCAAACAGGTTACAAAATCCATGAATTGAATATACTTGCCAGCTGGGAAAAGGGTTCATCTCTGTGGCATGGGAACAGCACTCATTACTAAATGCACAAATCTGGAAATAAAGCTCCATGAGGGTAGGACACCTTTAGCTGACTGAGTCAGTCTGAAAGAGGCTTGCAGTGCCTTTCAAGAATCTGAATTTTGTACTGTAGCCAGAATGATGGGAAAGGACAGAAAAGAAAATCAGTTTTCTCTTACCTTTGCTATCCTTTTTCAAAATGAGTTTCCTTTGCTCTTTTCTATCCTCTTTATGAATCACGCCTGCCTCGCTCTTCACAGACTTTTTAACGCAGCTGGGACCCTTGCTCACACTTCCCCTCTCCTCCAGCCTGGGTTTCTTGGACAGACTTGCTGGTGGTAACTTCTTCTTAGCTCCAGCAGCTAAATGCCCGCTCTTTGTTGTGTCCTCTTTACATTTGATGGGCTCAGGCTCTGCAGCAGTCAGTGGTGTCTGGCAGGATTTTGACCCTTCCTGATTTCTTTGACTTTCCGTGTTGACTGGAAATGGATCAAGTGTGGTCCATGCCAAAGAGAATGACTGAGTTCTTCTGTGGGGTGGTTGCTCTTGAAAACACTGGTTGTTCCCTGAATCAACTGGTGGCAAATTAACTAAACCACTTACTACACTCTCTGATGTCCTGACTTCCTCCTTTTTATCATACTCAGTGGACTTAATTGAATTCTCAGCCTCAGTTATCTTGCTGGAACGGATCAGGTCAGGACAGGACTGCTTTGTGCTAATATTCATAATCTGTTTCAGAGCCTGGGAGCCAGTCAAAGTGTGCAAAGGAGCCTTTGTTTCAGCTTCTTCTGGGTTACATTCAGTAGCTCTTGGAATCTCATGTTCATTTTCACACAAGGCTGTTTCCCCTTTGGTTTCTCCAGGCACCCGCTGGAACAGACCCTGCCATGACTTGCAGAAAGTTTCCAGTGTAGTTAAATTTCCGTTTACTTTGACTCCAGTTTGTACGGATCCAGTTTTTCCGTCACTTCTTGTGCCAGGACGTGCCACTGTAGATTCACTGGGAAGGCCCTCTGAGTGGCTTACAGGTGTGAGGAAGGGCAGGGTTTTGTTTCCAAGCAGATGTTGGGAATGTAGCTGATCCCTGGAACCTCTGTGCTCCCCACATGCTGTGCTCTGGTGCTCACTTTGAGCCTCCCTGGGCAGCGGGGCACTGGCTGATGTTACACTTCCAGCTGCACAGATGCGATTCTTTGAAGAATCTATTTTTAACTCTTCATCAGACTTGAAGGTGCTGTCAACAAAAAATAAATGTTGTTCTGTTGTATTACAAGGGGAAGCTGCAGTCTGACTCTCTGAAACCTGACTAACTCCTGAGTCACGGGAAGTTTCAGCCCTGTGTTCCTCAGGTATGCAAATCTCTCTCTGTTCTCCTGGTTTACATGGTTCACAGCTGGGCACTTCCAGATAAAAATCTCTTAAAAATGGCTCCCCAGAAGGGGGAGTGACTGCCCCTTCTTGTTTTGCTATTTCTGTCAGTTGGTCTGTATTTTGGGGTAGATTCTTATGTGTTATGGTTTCAGGAATCTTAATTAAAGTAGGCAATTGCATTATGTAACTGTATTTCTGTGCATTAGAAACAACTTGAAAATCCTGACAGCCATTATCTTTTGAAAGATGGTAGCTGTCATTTGGTGCATTCAAGTCTGAGTGATTTCCTTTTTCTTGTAAATTCACTTCATAACTTTTATGTATGGTGTTAACAGAAGAGTGTTCTGCATATGTAAACTGACTGTTACTTTCACTGGGGAAAATGTCTTTCTCTTCAGGCAAATAAGCCAGTTCTCCTCTCACTGGATAACAGTCCTTAAAATGACAGCCTTCTCCAGGTACAGACTCATTTATCACGGATACGTTGTGTTTAGTGTGAAGTAATTGTCCAACTGTCCCACGTGAGAGATCTGATATGTCAGCTGGGTTTGCTTTGGAACATGGTAAATTACCACTCTGAGCATTTTGTAACCCTTGAGGAGAATCTGCTTCACATGTTTGGGCAGCATTATTAACAGCAAGCTTCCCTTCCCAAGCCACCGTGGATCCATTCCTGTCCGTGGCCATTGGATTTGGCTCCAAGCACTCCTGGGTATTTAAGAGGACACTGTTTGCTGAAACACAAATGGATGGCATTTCCCTCTCATTCCCAGTGCCAGAATCTAGACACACACCATCTGTTCCTACCACTTGTGCAAGACAAATGTTTCTTACGGATGCACTCTCACATGCTTCAAGTCTCTGCAGGAGGATATCAGAAACATTGCAGTCAGCTCTCTCAGTTCTGGGGTTATGAGCTGGTTCTGTGATGGGTGCCTGCTCTTCTATCAAATCCATTGGCAAAGGAGGATTGGAACAGGTCTCCTGCACAAAGTTCAGTTCTGTGACTTCGACATCTGTCAGCCTTGTACTTAAACTTGTGATGCCTCTGTTTTCAAATGGGATTTGATAGTCTGAGTCATCTTCATGAAGAAGTTTCCACAGCTTGTCATGCACTGCAGATATATCAGCATCTCCTTTGCACTCAGGTTCTCCAGATTCCAGGACTGATTTGGAATTAGCTTCAGACACAGCCTCATCAGCTGATAGGCTGCAGAGAATATCTGGGTTACTGCTATCAAGTATGTCAAGCCCAGACCTTTGCTCTCCCTCCCCTGGCTCATCACACAGCTTTGCAGAAGAGAGAACAGCACACAAGCATTCCTGTTTATCAGGAACAGAGTCCATATCCCACAGAGGAGAAGGGGAAATGCCATTCTTTGATTTTTTGCCATTACTAACAATTTCTCGTCTAGAGAAGTCCTGTCGGTGACAACCTTCTTTCTTTTCACAAGGAGCACAGTGAAGAGAAGTCTGTAAATCTGCATTCTTTACTTGCAGTGTGTTTTCAGCAGAGAGCTGGCTGGTTCCCACACTCTCACAAGCCCTGAAGACGCCTTCTTTTTCTGTTCTGGGCTGCATACAGAGGTTCTCACAATCCTGGGTAAGATTAGCACCTTGACTCTTCAAAGAAGAAAAATAGAGCAATGTAATTAAAAATTAGAACTACAGCTTAACACAGGCCTGAAGGTTTGGAATGTTGAGGTTTTTTGGTGGTTTTTTTACTTTTTAAAAAGATTTTTGTCGATAGTCAAGTTTCTGACTTGTAACTATCAACGTAATGGATTGAAATCAACCTCCTGGGTCTGAGTCTGAAAGTGTTGTTTCTTAGAGAAGGATTTATATCGAAGCTGATTAATTTTACCTCATAGATTCTCATTGTTTTTTAAGTAGAAATAGTTTAGCAAGGTAATTCTCCTCTGTAAATAAAGTCTCCATGTTACATTTATATCCCTCTGTTTGCACAAATGGAGTGTAACAAACCATCCCTAGAATACAGACAAAAAGTACGTCATTGCCTCTGGGTCTCAGCTCTCTCAAATCTGCCACATTTGGGACTGCTTTTACTTTATGCTGCTGTCCAGCAGTACTTAGTGGGTCTTTCCACTTCCCTGTTTCATGCAGTGCCACTCAAATTCCCCTTTCCTAAAATAACACCCTGCCTTAAATGGCACATCTGCCTTGGAGTAGTTGAAATACCTCAATACCTGTAGCTATTTCAACTGCTTTAGGCAGGTGAAACAAAAGACCTGAGCTTTATCCTGCCGACTGACAGGCACATCCTGCCAGCACCCTGCTTTTCCTGCTCAGAAAGAGCAGGAAAAGAGGAAGAACTATAATATTTCGAGGGATGAAAAGTGAGTTCTCTGCCAAAAACATAGAGCAACAGGCTAACCACGCACAGCTGTCAGGAGTCCATGCTCCAAAGCGGTACAGATTTTCTACGGGATTTTTTTCTTGGTGTGTCTCCCAGGTAAGACTGGAGCCAACTTAAGACATGGACAACAAAATGGGATGTTATCTGCCATTCCTATGGTAGATCCTACTGAACGAGTAGGGCTGGCATCATGACTTCGTTACTCCAACCAGGACTCCCCTGCTTGCTCTGACACAGAACTACAGCCCCTCTGGCATGGCTCAGGCCCAGACCATTCCCTAGCAATGCCAAGCTCTCATCTCAGCCAGATGCCCAACTACCCAGAACTTCTGTGTCAGTTCTGCTTCTCTCCTTTTCGGATAACAAAATTTAAAATGATCTAAAAGTGACATAAATTTGTCTTGGGAAGGTCAAACCAAGGATCTCTCAAATTTTATGTGAACAGGCTGTTCTAACATGAACAAAACCAGAATAATGGCTCTGTAACCCAGGAGTGACAGCAGCACCTTGTGCCAAGGGTGCTGAACATTGACCACTGACAGGGACCCAAGGTTGCTGACCATTGGCTGGGACAGGGTGCTGTCCAAACACTGACCACTGACAGGGACAGGGTGCTGAACACTGACCACTTAACATTGACAGGGACAGGGTGCTAGCTGACTGCTAACAGAGACCAGCTCTTCAATGAAACCCAGCAAAGCCTCCTGGCTCTCTGTACGCTATGTAATATTACACAGCTGGCACAGTTGGCGTCTTGGACCTATTATTATGAAGCTGCTTTGAATCACCAGGTAAATAAAGAATTTTACCTGTGGCTAGGCCATGAGGTCATGAGAGGAGTGAGGAGCCTCCCACCTTGACTGTCTACCGGAAGGAGAAGTCACACAGCACAGCAGGTGCTGCACAAGACGCACCGCAAAGGTTGTTCCAGTTCGAGCACTTGGCGCTAAGGGGAAGTGTAAATCCTTGGGTCATTGGTGTTGTGATCCCGTGACTGCTCTGTACCCCTCAGCACACCTGATTCCCACGAGGACAGGGAAAATACAACACCTTTCCAAAGCAGACAGCTGTGGGGTTTGCTGTGGGCCCCTCCCCTTGCTCCCGCAGAGCTGTCTCACGCTGTGCTCCAGCAAACACCCCAGGGCACTTTAACAGAAACCCATGTGCAGCAATAGATTCTTTCTTGCCTCTCTTAGATTACACAGGCAGAATTCTGAGGAATTTCTGGCTTACTATATGGGTGCTGTGAGAAGCTGTCCACATTCTTCTAGTGCTACAAAAAAAAGAACAATATTCAGGTGGGATGCTTTTGTTTAGCTCATTTTCAAGACCACGTAATTTTGAACCTACACCTGAATTTCACTGTCATACACACGTTTAAAATTGGGGGTTTGGTCTGTGTCCAGCTCTCACCCTTTTGTGTACACCAATACTCACTTTTTATCCAATGTAAAGTTTTGGCCACGGACATGAAGACATACTGGCTATGCACAACAGGAGTCTAACCAGCCACTCTGAAATTTATGCCAGGAACCTGACAGCTGCTCTTGGCTAAGAGGCTTCTGGGATTTAAATTATTGCACTGCACTTGGGAAAAAAAAAAATCAAGCAAGACCTCTGGCAAACCACAGCCATACACCCTGTCAGGAAGCTCTGAGGAGGTTAATTCCAGTGAGGGGTATTCCCCATCATAAAGACATCATGTGCTCCTCAAATGGTATTGGAATTTTATGTACTATAAAACCAGAGAAACCTATGAACATTTTTCAGGAAGAAGAATTCAGTGATTTTTGACTGCTGAAGACACCCCAGCGGTGAGACTAAAGTCACTCTACTGTGACACTAACCCAAAACTGGGAAACATTTTTGCCCAAATAATCAGATGAAGAAAAGCATGTGCAACTGGAAAAAGCTTTTGTTGTGATAAATGGGGTTTTTCTGTGCAATTAGCTACACACCTTCAAATCAGAAAAATTTGCGACAATAAGATTATTCATGATTTAATAGTATTTATGTATCTTGAGTCTTTACTATGTGAAATAAAAATGATGATTCAATTTTCCCACTTAGGAAAACTGTTAGAGCATCATACCAGTGTCTACAGCTGTAATGATTTACCCAGCTGATTTTCTACCAACAGCATAAAATATGCAAGTACATGGAGAGTACCATGGAGGTTTTATCTTTTAATTGGTTTGTACATTTCAACTGGAATATCCAACTCTTTCATTGTTTTATTTTTAAAAATCACAGAGCTCCATTCACCTCTGTAAAATGAACTCTCTGCATTGAACTCCCTTCATTGTTATAAAATCCCAGCAAACCCCTGTTGATTTGGTTTAGGTTTCCAGCACCATAAGTGGAGGACGGTTTTGTTTGTTGAATATAGATTGAAAAGAAAGTAAATCAAAGTATTCTCTGCTCACAATAGGTATTTGAGAAACTTTCTGGGTTGAAAGAAGCATTACTTTGCTAAGACCTGTGCAGTAGTCTCCGTATCAGATTTCCCTATTCAGCTGTCCAGAGGCCCATTAGTGCCTCTCACCATTATCAGGCTCACTCTATAATTAGAACAGCTTAGGCTTTACTTGGGCCTTTTATAAACCCAGATTTCCCTCCCAGCCGTAGCTGTCATTCAGAAGTACATGAATAGTATCTTTCAAAGTAATTTCGATTTTACATTATTTTGTGACAAGCAGAAATGAATTGCATTGAGATCAGCAGAGCAGCTCGTTGTGTTAAATGATAAACATGTTACTTACCCCAAGCGAGATGTTGTCATCTGGCATCTGGTTTTGCTCAGACAGGCCCCGAGTCCTTTTCCTTTCCCAGTGACTGCCTTTATCTGCCTCTTCTGTCGGACACAGACCAGCCAGCATTTGCAGGCTTTCTGTCTCCTCGGGAATTTGTGTTGAAAGGACACCTTCCTGACTGGGAGACGGAGCTGTGGATTCCCTACCCTCTGCTGCAGCCTGGAAAGACTGTCCTATAGTACTTACATATCTGCAAAGTTCTATAGGGTTTAACAGCTTGAAAAGGTTTCTCCTCAGACTTTCTGTTAAGGTACAGCCAGCATGTCGTGCATTTCCCTCTGTCACATTCCTTCTCCCCTCCTCCAGCAGCACTGAGCTTTCCCCCAGCATGTCCCCATCGGGGCCGGTTTCTGTCATTGTCCCTGAAGCCTGACCTGTGCAAGCAGCACCTATGCCATTGGCAGAGGAGTCCACCTGGGCAGGGACAGTGTCCATGGGCTTTGGTTCATCCCTTGAGGAACCTGCAGCCAGGTGGCCACTTCCATTAGTCTCTTCTTCACTTCTGGGGTGTTCATTTCCAGTGGCTGCAGAAGCAACAGGCACTTGATTCTTCTCTTTGTCTTTCAAAATGGTACTTTTATCTCGGTGGTGTCCAACAGTGAGAGTCATCTCTGTCTGCAGAGCTGACTGGCTGTACATAGAGGGGTCTCTCCTTACATTTACTCCTTTGATTTTTGACTGATGCTCACAGAAGCCAATGGGGGTATCCATAGGCGTAGTGTTATCTGACACTTGGAACACACAAGGCATTTCACTGAGGAAGTAAGCACACCCATCACAATCCTTACTCAGTTTTAGATCATCATCATCAATTTCTAATAAAAATTGTAATTTCTTTTTCCAGATTTCATCTTCATGCACAGTAAGCACATCTGAACATTCAAAGTACTCCAGGTCATCATCAGAAAAGTCATCACTTACACTTGTTACTTTCTCTGCATAGATCTCCAGAAGAGCGGCAGAATTTTCAGAGTCACCTTTTACAAAATCAGTGTGATTTCCTACAGAAGTGTCTGCCTGCTCACCAGGCAGGGAATTCGTGGTTAGAGGTCTGCCCAGCTCAGTGTTTTTACATGCCTGGACATCTGCCAGAGACTGAGGAGATCCAGAGTCTTGTGTGTTAAGGCAACAGTTGCCTGTGTGACAGGTGGTAACATCTGTGGGGTGGGAAGGCACCTGTCTGCAGCAGTATTCATCTGCTCTTCCAGCAGCGACATCAATCACAGCGTTAAAATGAAGCAGGTCATCACCATCCTCTGACAAATCCCTTAGGTGGGAAAACATTGTCTGGGATTTAATTACATTTTCAATGTCCATGTTGTCTTCTGTGTTAGGCAAGCACCTGAGGGATTTCTCAAGTGGAGACAAAATTCCTGCTTTGCTGAGCTTCTCAAGCAGTAAACAAATGATTTTTGAAGAGTCAGAACCTGGTGAAATCAACACGGGCTCACCCTCACAGGGGGAACTCTTGCATTGCACAAAATGTTTCCCATTTTGCTCATTCTACCCTGAAGTCTGCCACGAGCT
The DNA here is from genome assembly GCF_965178545.1 of Coloeus monedula. Taxonomy (NCBI): domain Eukaryota; kingdom Metazoa; phylum Chordata; class Aves; order Passeriformes; family Corvidae; genus Coloeus; species Coloeus monedula. The sequence goes on along the minus strand of NC_138821.1, from coordinate 211,864 downwards.
CATTTAGGACAACAATACATTCTGGGCAAGTTTTGTTCTTTGTATCTGGTTCTGGGTCAAGAAAAGTCATTTTAGCTGTCAATGAAGTGCAGATCTTGTTCTGCTCACCTGCAAGTAAAAGAAACACAAAGTTTAAAATAACTTCTGAAATGGGTATAGGTATTTTCTAAAAGGTGGTCAATTGACAGATACTTGCAAGCACTTTCAAAACAAGAAATCATTATTTAAAACCCCATTATTTAAATGACCCGGCTGTCTATGCAATGGCACTTAACGGCAGCACACTGCAATTGTCTGGAGTGATCTGTGCTAAGAGAACAAATCCTTGAGCACACCCACCCATCTGTGTGGCACCTCAACAGGGGCTTTAGTACACGGCCTTTCAACTTTTCTAAATGCAAACAGGAACCTGCAGACAATGTACATTTTCTCATGTACACCACTGCTACAGCTACCTGCTGTTTTGGCAGTCACACTGGCACAACAGCAGGCTATTCCTCGAATTGGTATCATAGGGACATAAATCCCGAACTCTGTTTGTAGAAATACCTGGAACAATTAGCCAGCTTATATTTTATATGGCTATTTCTGTTTAAAGCAATTCTCTCGTACTCTGGCTTGATATTTGTCAGTCCTGTGCTGAGAGAACAACAAAATGAGGCAGGTTGGCTTCAATTTCCTGCTCATATTGAGCTCTCCCCTCAAACAGCTGTGCAGCAGCACGTTAGTGTGGCAATGCTGAATTCACATAAAACCCAAGTGAAATACACAAAAAGGCTTCCACTAGCTGAATCCAAATAAATGTGGAACCATGTCTCTCTTCCTGTAACAAAGCCCTTGTTTCCTTAGCACTTCCAAATCTTAGGATTTTAGATACTTGAGATGTTTCTGTACACTGCTAGGGGCACTCTGGTTCATTGGTCACCTTAGAAAGGTGTGATATTTGTCACATTGGAAAACTACAGTACGTAGCAGTTTCAAGTAAATTTGACCTCCTGGAGGATGCCAGACAAACAGCTCCGAAAAAAAATTGACAACAATTATTCCAGAATTGGTGAAGAGCAGCAGGAAAAAACTTTCTTGCCATGTAACCCAAAGAAGCCATTTAAAGACACCTCTGTTCCTTCTCTTTTTCCTTCTCTGTGCTTCTGCTGTGGTGATGTTCCCAGCTCACGTCCCTGCCCTGGTCCAGGTCTCACAGCCCCCAGCCCCGCCCTTCCCAGCACTGTGTCACCAGCTCGGTGTCACAGGTACTGCAGGCTGACCAAAGGAGAGAGCACGGAGCTGGGCTAGAGCCTGGTGGTGAAACAGCAAGGGCTGCATGGCCGGCTGCAGTCTGCCTCTCCTTAAAGAGCACTAAGTAACCAGAGACATCTTTGTTCCCTTTGGGCAAACCTGCCACCAACACCTTTTCCACAGTCACCTGGGTGGCGAAAAGCAGGGAACAAAGGTGGTTAACAGGAAGGACACAACATTAGATGTGTGACAAATGGTTTGAGTCATTGTGCACCTATTAAAATGCCCTAGGGTATATCACTGTGTCCTGCAGCCATAGGGAGGAGGAGAGAAGATCCAGCAGGCAGGAATTGCGCAGCAACATTGATTTATTTAATTATTTTACAAACTCTTTTATAGACTTTTTTCTTCATAATCTAATTGGACGAGGATCAGCCACCCCTTGGGGGTGACTGGCTAAAATCCTAAAACATCCATTGTCAAAATATTTTTCTACTGTACTATAAACAAGACTTTTCAAGGTTGCAGGTGTTTCATTGTTTACAGAACTCTGCTACTATCTCTTTTGTGAGAGAGGAAAGTCTCTCATGGACTTAGAAAATAGCAAGAAAATTGTTGCTAGCAGCATTTTTGTGTCCCCATGCAGCAAGGAGCACAGACAAACAGCACATGGCGCAACCATACCAGCCTTTCTGATCCCACTCTGCTTTCCATTTCAACTCTAAGGAATATAAATATTTAACAGAACAAAAATGGAGCAGTAGAGATTAATCTTTTCTTCTGCATCTTATTACCGTACCATGGAATTACCCTCCAGCATTCAGCCTCTGCTCTTAAATATGCATTTGCCTAATGCTTCCTGTTGCATTCTTTCAACGCTGCTCTCATCTTTGCTTTTCAGAAGACCAGATGTCTCTTTCCTCTTTTTTGGAGGGTGTAAATTATTTTAGAAGCATGGTAATTTCCCCAGCTGAAAAGACCTTTGGCAACATGTTTTTAATGCAGATTGACTAATGAAGAGCCTTTACTAAAGCCATTGTACTAGACAGTTATCGTTGTCTCCATTTGGCTGCACTTTGACATTGAGGGGAAAAGAGCCGTCAGATTTTCCATATGAAAATTATATTGGATTGCCGTGCACTGTCAGATGCAACCACAGAAATGAAAGTAAAATAACGTTCCAGGAGGAAAACTGCAATAAACTATGGGTTTCCACCCAAGACAGATATTATTTTTTTTAAATCTGGGAAGAAAATAGAAGGTATTAAGGTTTTTTTAAAAATTCAATTACTGAATTTAGATAGCAACTGGAAAGAGAACTTTTAGTATGATACCATCTCAGCTCGTCAGGAAAACTTGTGACAGAAGATGCACAGTGAAATTCAGAGGGAAGAGGAGTGGAAGAGACTATGATAATTTACCATCAGCTGTTGACTAGTAACCTGAAAATTAACTCACTTCCTGATAAACTGGGAGTTGAACACCTGCTTGCAGAAGACATGAGAAGATTTAAACATGTCAGAGTGTTGTGGCTGCTTGTCCCAACTCCCACTCTGGAAACCAATGATATTACTTTCTGAGTCAGGTCCTGCCTCACAATAGGAGACACCGAAGTGCAACCACACAGGAGGAATTCACACACCAGGTTTGAGCAGGTCATGGAAGGAAATATGCCTGGTTTGGCTCTCTAATCTTCAGTAAACAAATTTTCCATTTCGTACTGCTCAGAACCATGGGGAAATTTTATGGTAGCCCTTGAGGCAAATGAAACACACATTTGTGCTCAGCAGGGTCTGCTGCTGCCTGAGCTCAGTGTCTGGGAACTGAGATTACGGGAGAACAAAGCTGGGAGTAGCGTGAGAACAGTAACCTGACAACTGTGCTTGGGTGTGATTGAGGAGAAATACTGAACTGATACAAGCCTGCAATAGTCAGATTAACAAGACAGCAAGAGGCAGATGCAGCTGCTTCACCAAAACCCTTTGATGGCAGGAAATTATCAGTGTTTGTGAAAAAAAATCAGTTTCAAATAATATTAAACAAAAGAATGGCTGGAAAAAACATCAAAATGGCTAAAACAATCACCCAGCGTTTCTGTAAGGCAAATATATAATAAAACAAATTCAAGGCAATTTTCAGAGAAGATTTTTCATTTAAAATTCATGCTTTGTCATAATTTCACACTGGTTGTGAAAAGCCTATTCACTATTCATAGTGACAATATTGCCTGAAATTGCAATTCTAAATATAAAATTTGACTGTTCAAAATTATTTTCCTTGAAATGACAACATTTTTCCCAATTTGAACTTTATTTTTATATATTATTAGAGATGTTCAATATTTGATCATTTATTTCAATGGAGACCAAAACAGTTTTGAAAAATTACACTTTAACATGGAAGGAAAAATACTTAAATTGTTTTATATTTAGTAGGTAGTTTTGGAGACAAGGCCACTTCTAGTGATTTCAGAAGGACCTGTGGGATTATTCCTAATGTCAGAAAAAAAAAACCTGACAAAAATATATAAACTTATGATTAAACTTTAGAAGTGGCCATTAAATTTCCTCTCTTGCATCGCATTTTTTTCCTACCTTATTAAGTTACTACCAAAACGAAAAGCTTCCTTTAAGCAATTTTATATTCACAGAAATTATTTAGACAGGAAGCTTATGCATTTTAGCAATCCAGGAGTGAATTTGTGCCTTTCTGTGAGGTTCATGTCCTCTAGAGCCAGTGGAAAAATCCCCTTTATGACCTCTCTGAAACATTTTTCTCTTACTTATGATCTATTCATGGAGTAATCTCTGTTTTCAGGCCCTCCTCAGCCTGCACCCTTTTCAGCTGGATTCCTTCCTATCTTTCAGCAGCACTTGCTCGTCCCTGACCTTCCTAGAGCTGTCCATCCACCCAGGAATAGCCTCCCGTTATCTCTGTGGCCCCAGCCCTGTGGCTCAGGGCCCGTCCCACACATTCCCATGGCACAATGGAACCTGATCGATGCCCACCCCTCGAGGGAGTGAAGCTGTGACCCCCCAAAGCTGCCACTCGGAGCAGGTCCTGCCAAGGACCTGCCTCACGCCCACCCAGTCCAAAGTAGTGGGAAGGGAGAGGCTGAGTGAGCCCACACAGGAGATATCTCATCAGAACACAGGGGGAATGACACTGATAATGCCACAGTGGTTCACATTAGGAAATAGCCTTTTGTCAACCAACACTGTGGGTTCTTTACACCAAGCTGACAGCGGTTCTGGGATACCTGAAACACGAGAGAGAGCTCCAGAAACACTATGTGCCTCCGAGCACATGGACCCTGGCCACACCAATTCTGGCAGAGCCCTTTGACTTAAGTGATCAAGGACTAACTTCCACCAAAGTTGTACACACAAAAAGGTCAGCCTTTCTCCGTTCTACATAGGTGCACATGAGAAGGATGTGAGCAACATGCAGTCTGCTCACCTGTTCTTTGAACACCTCTCCAGCAGTCAGATCCTGTTTAGAGAGTCAGTGCTTGTGTGCTTTGCTTTTTAATCTGAGTTTGGTCAGAGACAACTCCCCAACTGCCAGCTGAGTTTCCTACTATGGCCTCCACTCCACAGGCTGAACTTTGGGATCTGGAGTTATTCTTTTGCAACACAATTACATCCTATCCTATCCTATCCTATCCTATCCTATCCTACTAATGGTTTTAGCAAAAGCTCCTTCTCCACCTGCCTGAGCCTACTATATACATAACCATACATCCCTTTAAGAGATGTTCTACTGGCAGGTAGCTAAACCACAGAGCAAGCTGGTCAATATAATTAGACTTCATTTAAGATGAACATGAAGTATCTCCAAACCAATAACCACAGAACCTGTCTTGATGACGAACATAAATGGTCATATATTACACAGATCCAACCAGAAAGCTTGCTGGTATGAACAGCAGGATGTAAGAAATATTGATTAAAGGAACAGAAAGCAGCAAAAGTGGAACAGAAACAATAAAAAAAGCAGAAAGGAATCTCCCCTAACCGCAGGATCCCAAGATTGACCAACTAGAGCACCGCATGTATAACACAAATCCTGTCACCTGTGAAATCTGAGTGTCCTGCTTAAATGCTGCTATGTTGCAAGGTTAATGCTAATTCCCTTGCCATTCCCCCTGGAAGTATTTCTCAAATATGTCTTAACTTTCCTACAGAGGTTTGCATATGTTTTGTTTAGCTCCTCTAAGAAGTCAACAGCTATAATTCCACCCAATCCCCATTCCCACCCTGCTGACTGTTTTGTATCTGCGAATATACACATTTTTTTACTCCTCATGCAGGGTACCTCTCAACAGAGATATTTTGAAGTTTAACATTTTTCTTCTTCCAAAGCAAAACAAAACATAAGACTTTTCAGTTATACAATAAATACATACCAATTTACATTTCTTAAATGAGGTATTATATGCCCTGTATGGAAATAGATACAACAGATTTATGATCTGAAACATATAACTTTATCTTTCCAAAAAGGTTGCCATGAATGTTTTGCTATGTTTAAATGCTTTTTCTGATGTTCTCTGTTTAAGCTTTTCCTTTAACAGAAATCAAAGATTTCAAAAGATTTTGGTTAAAAGTTTCATCAGCGTTGGCATTGTGAATCTTCTAAGCTCAGTGCATACACAAGTACTAGTGGAATCAAGTTCCACATGAAACTTCTGATCCACCATTCCTGGTCTATACAACTTGGAACACCATAAAAACATTTTCCAAATCTGTCGTGATCATGGTTACATTCTTAAACTGTTACCTTGTAAAAGTTACAATCCTCAAGAGAACAGAAACCAGAATTCCAGAATTCACTGTGACTTTGTGAACTCAGCTCACCACAGGGCTATAGTAAGGATTTCTACAGCAGTGAGCCTACTACAGAGTGAAACATTTGATGGGGTAGTAATGAGAACCCACATGTGCACAGATTTACAATGATGCGTTTTCTACTTGTTTCTTCCCCTCACAGGAGTTCTGCCTGGTTCAGTTCTGTCTGGAATACAAACAACGACTATAACCACATTATTCTTCTCTAAGTCCTTCGAGATACCACAACCAAACGGAACATTTCGAGCAGCATACTTGTCAAAGAGTGCACAATGTCAGAAACCGAACCACAGAAACACTGTGTTATCTAAACCAGTTATCACGCTATCTATTGTATTAACAAGGTCTAGATAAGAAAAACATCAGTGAAGTTGTGGCTGTTCAAAAAGCAGATGTCTGGAAAATATGCCCTTGCCAAAAATTCTGTGATATATTGCAGTTCTTCAACTGCCAACATCCAAGGCTTTTTGACAACTTTTTGTTTAGTGCAGTACCCACTGTAAACAGCACTACGGTATAAAAACACCTCAGCCATAATTCATCAGCTAAATGGAATAATAAATGACTGGCTCTGCACATGTCTAACAAACACCTTAATATAGAGTAATTAAAATAAGCAATCACAGCACAACTCTTAACACTGATCTGTTTTAATCTATTTTTAACATCTGTCAAGCATCTGACCCTGTCAGACTGAGCAATTCATGAAGCCTGGGAATCATCTATTGCTACCAAGTGACCAGATTTTTTTCTCAAGAATGGAGAAACTTTTTACCTAATGAGTATTAGACCATGCAATAAATATTTAGAGTGGATAAATGTGTTTTCAGGATACCTGGTATCACTTACACATTCTTTGGAGAAGGAAGCTTGCTTTCGTACAATTTTTGCAGTTTTGTCTTACTGAGACTTGGTGGAAATAGTACCAGAGTGTAGTTTCAGAAACAGTAAGCAGAATCCTAAAGGCAATACGTTAAAAAAAAAAAAAAAAAATCTATCAGGATAAGCAAAAATGGCTCCTCTTTAGCAGAAGGAAATAATAAATCCCATTTCCTGGTCAATAGCAGTATAAATCACTATATCCATGTAGTGCATTAGTAATAAAGTAACTTGCTCTTCTTCCTTTGTCTTTTATGATACACATTCTATTTGCTCACAGGAGAAAAAGCAGACAAGTCATTTTCAAAGTCCAAACACCCCGACCCCTCACTTACCCTCGAGCTCTTTATGGACGTTCTGGCACAGGCTGGGCCTGGGCTGGGCCTCCCTGCTGGAGACAAAGGAGGCTGAATTTGTGCGTGTTGCTGGGAGCTGCAAGCCAGCCGACGGCTTCGGTGGTGTTTTGGAGTGTGACCTCAGGATAGGGAGTCTGATCACTGAACAGTTTGACTTTTAAGAGAGACGATTTCATTACATGCAGCAGATGGCCCTTCCTGGGAAAACCTCTGCCAGACAGGCAGTTGGCAGTGAGGAGAGGGCACATCCTACTTCCATAGAAGTCCATAGGAATTTCCTAATGGCCTTGAGATAGAGGAAGTGTTGGCCTTAGCTTTTCATAACAAAGCACTGGGCTGTTTTTCGAAGCACGTGCCTAACTGCTCTCCTAGGCACGTTGGGAACCTCTTACTTGCTGAAGTTAAGCACACAAAAGTTCTGCTGAGCATGAGAAAATCCACAGTGTCTAACAAGCAGGCTGAGGAAATCAAAGGTGGACAGTGGACTTTTCGCAATCACTACATGGAAATTCACCTAATGATTCTCATCCCTCGAAGGCAAATAAGTGAATCCTGAAGTAAGAAAGTATTTCCACTCTTGGTACCCAAGGAGACGAGTCTCACACAGGAGGAACTGTAATGAATTGCACAAACTGCCCTGAGCTCAAGGGACTGGAGGAGGCTGAAAAGTAACTTTTGTGCCAAGTTTTTTCTTAAGCATTTTGCAGGATGTGCAGCTAAAACCGGTTACAAGATACTACTGTGCTAAATACTTCTTGCTCCCAGTGTTATCTAGACAGATAGGAAACTGGTGTGTTTAGCAATAAATATAGCACCTCCAACCACCCTCACTCAGAAACAGCAATAAGGATATCTATGTTTTATATAAGAGCCTAAAAGTCAAAATAACCCCCAAAGAAATGAGAGGCAGCTACATTCAAATCAGAATAGTTCGGGTTGGATGGGACCTTTAAGGGCCATATAGTCCAATACCAACATGAGTAGGGACACCTTCCACCAGACCAAGTTGCTCCAAGCCCTGTCCAATCTGACCTTGAACACTTCCAGGGATGGGGCATCTACCACCTCTCTGAGCAACCCGAATGCTTGATCATTGAGTAAAAATGTTAGTAAAATTACATTCTTGCGTACTTTCAGTCCACTTTGAACAAGTTGCAATACCAGAGAGGTGAGAATTCGCCTCAGATCATCTATCCGTTTTCAGCGATCACGATCACTCACGGGAACATCTCCTGGGGAGGCTCTTGTCGAGCAGCCCCTCCTCATCCTCCCTAAAGGACGCAAGGTGCATGACCCTTATGCTGCACGCCTGGAGAGCGGCAGCAGGCTGGGGGAAGTTATGTCAAAGAGGAGAGTCCATGGCCGTTCTGGTTGCAGCTGGATAAAGCTGTTTCTCCTCAAAGCGAGACGCCTGCCCTCAGTGTCGTCTAGGCTTCGTCTGGTTTATGCCCCAGCTCCCGGTTCGAAAGCCACGTTCGTCCTTCTCAGCGTCAGTCGGGGACGCTGCAGGAGATCTCGCCCTCGCAGTCGGATACACAACACTCCCATTTCAACACGGGTACAACCACACCCGGTCCGTTTCCTCACGGTGTCCGCAGGGCCGGCCGAGGGGGCGCCACGGCGCGCTCCCCTCAGGGCGCGGGGACCACGCTCCCCTCAGGCGGATCCCGCCCGGCCGCCCCGTCCCGCGCTGCCCTGCGCTTCCTTCCGGGCGGCGGCACCGCCCCGGCGGGGAGCGATGGAGCGCGGCGCGGCGGGGCCGCTGCCCCTCAGCCGCCTGGCCGAGCCGCTGCTCCGCAGGCTCAGCGAGCTGCTGGACCGCGCGGCGCCCGGCAAGGGCTGGCGGGAGCTGGCGCAGCGAGCGGGGAGCCGCGGCACGGTTCAGCTGAGGTGAGCGCGGGCAGCGGCGGGGCGCGGGCAGCGGCGGCACCGCGCGGGCCAGCGGCCGGGGTTTATCTCTCTCTCTAATCTCCTAAAACTCTGAAATTCCACTTGATAAGTGAAGGTATCACCACATACTGAAGGTATCTCGCCCCCAGGTTTGCGTGGCACTGTAATTTAATGAAAGAAACGTTGATGAATCTTCTTTGTGCGAATATGTAACCTTGTATTCCCTTTAGGTAGCTGTCATCATTTTCTTATTTGTGTTGATTGAATTCGCTGTGATTGAAAATGCGTTAAGACAACACCAAAGTTGAAACTCTGAAGTTCAGACGCAGTTAACTGACGGTGGGTTAGGCTGGGCTCCAGCAGTCAGTTGTTTTAACAACAACTTTAAAATCAGTCTTCCTGTACTTTGAAGTTGAGAGTCTGACTCACTCTCTACGGCTTCTGAACTAGGCACATGGAAATGAAAGGTGCTGTACTACTTTTTCTGCTGAAACTTTGAAAGTGAAAATTAGAATATTTCTTAATACATTTGCTGAAAATTGTGAGGTATATGCATCTCTTGCAGCATCCAACTCACTAATACCAGTTTCTGTCTGTGGAGGTACCACTGAATAACCTCTGAACTCCTGAAGGAAATGCTGCAAATATGTTCAAATCAGCTAGGAGTTCCCCATCTCCATTTTTAAAAATCTTTTTATTTATCTACAAGTGATTGTTAACCCAGGTCCTTTCTGAGAAAAAGGAATTAAGAAGGTCTATGCCGTGTCTTTCTCGCATTATTCCATAGCCCTCTGGATTTGGAGCAGTGTTCCCTCCAGGTGCTGGAGCCAGAAGGCAGTCCCAGCTGGAGTCTCCTGAAGCTGCTGGGGGATCGGGGCTGCACTGTGGTGGAGCTGGCAGAGTCCTTGCAGGCCCTGGAGCACACAGAGGCTCTCCGATGTCTCAGCCATTCAGGTCAGTTCTGGGCTGTGCTTTCACTGCAGCTCTGGATTTTACACTGGAAACACTCAAGTAACTAATTTTCTACAGTAACTAAAAACATCTTTAGTGCTTGAATTCTGGTAGTTGGGATCCAGATGATTACCAAGGTAATTGGCTCATCTGATTCTGAGGTTAAAAGTAAGCCAAGCCTTCATGCAGCATTGTTGCAGACTTGGACTTGGCTGCATGGATATGCTGGCTGTTGCCATTCCATCTGCTGACTGGGGTTTGGTGTCAGCCTGTGCCTCTGGGAGATGCTTATAGACCTGAGATGGACAGACAGGTAGTGCAGCCGGCACTTGGGTCTGGAAGTGTCAGTAACTTATCCCAAGTGAAGGGGAAGGATCCAGTTAGGGCAGTTCTGGTACATGCTGGATTTCGTCCAGCTTGCTAACTGGACAGATAAACTTAGTTTAGAACTAGATTTTTTTCTGCTAACACATGGACTTGATGATCCCTGTGGATCCCTTGCAGCTCAGCAAATTCTATGATTCAGTGTGGTTGTTCACAAAGTCTAGGAAGTGGGGCAGCACAAGGAGATGATACACAAGTAGGACCATGGGGATCATGTGCTACTTGCTGTAGTACAAAACCAGAGCCGTCTCTTAGGTCCTTCTTCTTCAGGATGGGGTGAAATTCAAACTCCTAGGAAATGAAAAAAGCTTCTCTGAATGGGAAGTGGAAATGAGACCGGCAAGCTCCTTGCCATGCTGATGGCTGTCCTGTTCTTTGGACAGTGTGTGAGAAGAAGCCATGGGCTGAGAACCATTGTTAGGACAATCTTGGGATTTTTAAATTCCACGATACGTACAGGAAGTGACTGTGTAGTGCTGAATAAACTACAGGAAAAGAAATGAAACTGTGAAGAAATTATGGATCAGATTTCTTAGAACTTGTTTAGAATGCTTCTGAGGAGTGCAAAATACTTATCAGGAGAATTTTCTTTTTTTAAAAAAAGTGAAAGTTTTGGAAAGAGCAAGTCTTCTTAATTTTTCTGTCCTTTAAATTGAAATAGTATAATTGCTGTTTGTATTGGTTGTTAGAGGATTGTGATGCTCAAAAACTACTTAACACACTCAGTTTAACTGTGGAAAGCAGCAGAGGAAGTGTTGAATGAGGAACTGAGGTAGTGATCTCCAGTGCTAGGTGTAGAAGGAAGTGATTTTGGAGTATAGAAGGCAGGGAATTTTGAAGTGTTGCAGCTATTTTGGAGTAGCTGCTGGTGTGTTCCACTCCTTCAGAGTAATCCTGTGTGTGGAGATAGCTGATAGAGCCCACTGCCCTGCCAGGCAAGGTTATGTGATTTCCAAATGCCATGTGGTCTCTGTTTCAGGCTGTTGCCTACATGGGTTCTGGTCTAGTTGTACCATCCAGAGCAAAGAATGCTTCAAATAATGATTTTTAAACTTTCTGTTCTGCCGTTGACTTCCCCCCCTTCTTCTGATGACCTTGGCTACATCAGTGGATCTGTTTTTGGGATCATGCTGTAACAAGATCTGGAATGGTTTAGGTTAAGAAAATAACTGCATCATGTCATAGTTAGTTGCTCTCCTGGCAGTTAAGATTTGAAGTGGAAAATTTTACCTTGCAGAAAACCCCCACCCTGTGTTCTGGAGGAGTTAGAGGCATAAAGCTGAAACCAAGGATTCAGCTCATAAGAGTCCATAAGGAATAGCAGGAAAACACACTCTGTTGGACTTAAACTCTTGACTGCTTTGACTTCCTCAGGCTGGGCCTAATCTTAATCTGAACAGCTCAAAGAAATTGTTGGGAGTAAGCAAATGCTTAAAACTGGAAATATCTTTCTAAAAAGGGATCTGTGATACCATAAGATGTATTATTTCCTTTAAAATTAAAATATCTGAATGATCTACTTTAAATCTTTTATGAGCTCCATCGAGTACTGATTGATTTGAGCATGGATTTTGTGTAGTGGAAGACAATTTTGAATGTCTTTAAGTAATATAACTAATTGGAACTGTGCATATACATAGTACAAACAAACCATTTGCAAGTATATTTAATGACAGAAATGTTCTTTGCTCCAAGGGCAATTTAAATGCAAATGTAAATTATGGACTTGTATTTTTTCATAACTTTCCTATGTGTAAATTCTGTCTTAAAGGTATAAAGATCATTGTACAGCCAGACTCTCAAGCAGTGCTCTCTGGTCAGATTGTCAAGCTGTGCTGCTGGGCAACAGGACACCCATTTGTGCACTACCAGTGGTTCAAGCAGGAAAAAGAGGTAAGAGTTCGTAAAGAATGTAGGGTTTTTAAATAGTGAAAATAACACATAATGATTTTGGATTACCCTTTTTTTAAAGACTCTTAACTTACAATGAGAGAAGATTGTTGTATATACTCATAAAACCAAAATTTTAAGAAATGCTGGATAATGATCCTATGAGTGTGCTAAAACAAAACAGTGATTCCTTATATTCGCACCACATTGCTCCTGGGGGCTGTGTATGTGGAATGGGGCAGAAAGGAAGCTGTAAGTTCAGTTGTCTCTCAGCCTACCAGTAAGTTTCAAGTAAGTGAAGGAGTTGAGGATGGTGTTATGGACTTGGAAATAAATATTATAATGCTTGATCCTGGTTTAGATTAGCCAATTGAAATGGAAGTATTTTTGGTTCACCTGTGATGCAGGTTCCCCATGGTAATTCTCCAGAACTGGTTTTGAGTCCAGTGAGTGTAAAGGATTCCGGCTTTTACATCTGCCGAGTGAACAGTGAATCTTCTTTCATGTTCAGTCGATGGGCACGCCTTGAAGTTTGTGAGCTTCAGGACACGGCTCATGGTAAGTGGCAAAAACCCCTTCTGAAAGTGCCTTCCTGCTTCCTCGAGGCACTTGGGTCCCTGTTGCTGTGCTTAGGTTGTCTGACACTTCCTTTTCTTTTTACTTGCTTTTTATTTTTTTAAGGGAGCTTAATGGGTTTGCCTGAAAACAAGTTGTGCATTTGTATTCAGCCTCAGCCACAAAACCTGACAGTGGGGGATGCTTTGGTACTAGAATGTGGAGCTGTTGGAAACCCAATTCCTCATTACCAATGGTTCAGAAATGGATTTCCTTTGGCAAATGGGAGCAAAAATGTCTACACAGTAAGTTACGGCAGTGGGCCAGCCTTGGGAGCTAATGTGTAACCACCTTGAGCTTACTAGAGAAAGTTCCCTTGAAGAAAATAATTTCTCCAGAACCTTGATAACTTCTGACAAAGTGCTCACTTGAAGTGCTGTTTTTCGTTTTTTTTACTCTTTCTTGCCTGTGGGCTTAGATGCAAGGATTAAATACTTGAGGCAGGTATTTTTTGGAGGTCTGTTGGGATGATTGTGATGATGCTTGCATAGGTAACTTACGTGGATGTGGAACATCAAGGAACATATTGGTGTCATGTATTCAATGACCAGGAGGACGAAGACAGCAAGAAGGTAGAAGTCATTATAGGTAAGGAGTTTTTCTGTTTCATAGAGGTCAGCTCCTTTGTCCATTTCTTCCACATCATTAGAATTTATTTTTGAAGCCTTCAGTATTAAGCCAAGCACATGCCTTCTATATTTTAAGTTTATCAATTTGTTAAGACACCTGTGCCTGCTTCCAGCAAATGGAATTTTACGGCTTTGGGTTTTTATGGTAACCAGCACAGAAGTGCTATCCCTTTTTTGCATTGCCAGCATGTATGTGGCTTGTTAGCAGATGCAAGATGATTTATGCTTTCTGGCAACTAAAAGCCACTTTAGCCCTTGCTGGGGACATGAACTCTGTTACATGGAGTCCTTCAGCAATCGGGACAGGTGAGATTGTTCATTTCAAGTCGAATGAATGAATAGAACACGTTTCAGTGCATGTGTATTTGCAGTGAACTGAAGAGGAGCAGATCTGTTTGTATAGCTTCCAGATCTATTTGGCAATACTGTTGTGTAATTTCCTTACCTCAGTAGTTTAGTACTCCTCAGTTTCAGGAATAGTTACTGTACAGTGTTATGGTCAATGCAGATTTACTCTGCTGTAAAGTGAGCCAGATTGCAGAGCAGCTTGACAGTGCCCTTTGTCTTCCACTTTGTGTGCTAACTCTCATAACTGAGAGCTCTTGTCTTCCATTTTTTCCCCCTCCTTAAAACACAAGGAAGGAAAGCTATGGCAGTGGAGTGCACAGAAGGTAAAGTAAACCTCTAGTTGTGAAGCAGTTTTCAAAATCAGTGATGGGGATGACAGGCTGTTGAATGTGTTGCTGAAAAGCATGTGTGGGTTAAGAGCTTGGGTTTAAAATGATGGATAATGCAACAGTCTTTCTGCACGTGCTTCTCTCTTCTGTTCTTCTAGACACCATGATCTAGAGCACACAGGAGAAAAACCAGGCTACTTTCTTCTTTTGTGGTATTCAAATAAATGTAAAGATCTGGAGATTTCTTTGGTGGGGCTCAGGAGGCAACATCCTAGCAAGAAAATCTGGAGATGTTCAGGAACCTGGGTGATCTTAGAGAGCTGGCTAGAGCTAGTTCCAGTGTCAGCTCCATGTCTGCAGAAGTGTTTCTAGCAACTTTCTTAGGATGATTTCCATTCTCCTTTGCATTGTTGCAATGGGGAGGAAGAAGTGTGTGTATTGTGACATTTAATGTTGGTACCATCCCTTGACTACTGAGCATCTCAGAGTCTGCAATATTCACAGCACAGGGGATTGTGTACAACAGCGTGTGGCTGCTCCGAGAGACCACTGGTGCTTCAGATATGTTAGTTTTCTTTTCCCTGCTTTCCAGTGTTCTCAGAATAAAGAGATGAAACCCCTGGTAACTTAGAATGTTTGAAAACTGTGTCTGAAATCTTACTGAATACAGGTAGCTTACCAAAATCAGATTTTTTGCTCAGGATGTTGCTTTTTCAGCAGCCCTTCAAACATCTGTTCTTCAGTTGGATGATTCTGATGCCTTGTTCCTTGTTCCTTCAAGCTTCTTGCATGCCTGTGGGATTGAGGTGTAGTAACTGTTTCCCCCCTTTATTTTTACATCTACTGTACTGCAATACTGTGTCTAGCACAGCTTAATGTATTGCTATAGGATTTTCTCTTCTCTGTGTGGAATAAGCACAAAAGGTTTGATTTGCAGAAATGCAAAGCCAAAAGTATTTTAGAAAAGTAGTTTGTTTTCTGTGTTTGGCTGTGTTTAATAATGGCATGGCACTTACATTTTTATTAATAAAATGGGGTTTCTGCTTCTTGTTTAAACCATGATTTTATTGGTGTTTTTCTTCACAGAAGATTTAAGTGATCTTCAGGAATCAGGTAAGTGGTAAGTTTTGAAAAACTTTAATTTTGCATCTTCATTTTAAGTTACAAGTCACTGAAGCCTCACTGGGTTGCAGTATAAACTTTACAGTATTTGGATGTATCTGTAACTGAGAATTGAATAGGAGCTGATACCACCTTAAGAGCAGCACCGCTTTCTAGTTCCAAGAGATTTAACTGGAAGCATATAGAGAATCATAGGGGTGCTGTTCATAAAATCACGCAAGGCTGCACATGAACTTACACAGATACAAAGGGAATTACCTTTCTTGTCTGTGGTTTCTTGGGACTCTCAGTTTTAGCACATTGCTGCTTTCTCAGATAATTAAGGTGAAAAAGATGTGAGGTGTCTGGCTGACACTCGTAATATGTTGAATGGCATATTTCTTGCAGTCATGTTGGAGTCAGCCAATGTGATTTGAAGCCTGTTAGGTGTTTATTGTAGAAGTGTAGATCCATAATGTTGCTCCAGAAGGCATTATCCCCAATACAGTTTTCCCAAAATCTCAACTCCCAAAGATAGTGCCCTGGGTTAGACATCAAATACGTTTATGTTTGCCCAGCCTCAGTTTCAATCACTGAAGGGCTTCTGTCATACTGTGTGATGTTATCCAGGTGTACCACTTTGGCACACTGCTTACTGTTCTTGGCACAGCATTGGCTCTGCCACCCCTCTGTGAAGTACAAAATAAAAGAATTTTCACATCCAGATGGTACTCCCTGCTAAGCATCCTTCACCTTGCATGTCTGCATTTCGTTTGGAGAGGATGAACTGTTCAGATGTCAGTGAAAATGCCAATGTGCAGTTTGTGAGATTCAGCATCTATTCTTTCTTAATCTATATAACTAGCTATTCACATCCTGTCAGGCTGTGTGCTGGAAAGGGTGAAGGAAATCAGCTAAAGAACAACAGCAATATCAACAAAACACCCCCAAACCCTGCCAAAAAAAAAAAAAAAAAAAAAAAAAAAGAGGGCTTTTTCTTGCATTAAACTAGTAAAGTGTTAGACAAAGCAGTGCCACTAGACTGTGGCTGTGGGAAATATGCAGTTCATTTTCTGTAGTCACTGACACGCTGTTCTTTTCTTCTATTTCAAGCAGACCCACAAGAAGAGTCAAGTCACAGACCTGTGGGTAAGTAGTTTTGTGCTGGAATGGCTGTATGTATTTGACACCCAGGTATTGCTTCTACTGACACAGTGCAAGACCTGTGGGGCAAATAGAGAGCTGCAGGGAGGGAAAGCTGTCGATGTTTGTGTAGTCCATTTACAATGCTTGCTTGCCCTTTCAGGAGTAAACTGTGCTGAGGGCACCAGTATTTTTAGTGACCCTGTGAAGCATCTGCAGCTTCTCATCTGTTTCAGTTTACTGCTTCAGATTCCTGTGGCCAGTGTGTGACTCCATTCCTTTGAACACTGGGAGGCAGTGGTATTGGGATGATGTGATAGAAAGGATTGCTATCCTGTCTGCTGAGGAAATGCTGTCCTTGCAAGCTCAGCTCTCCCTGTTCCATCATGTGGATGCTTTGATGCTGAGCTGAAGCTCATAGAGAGATGGATCGCACATGTGCTATGATGAATAGTTGCTAGGATTTTTAATCTCATTCTTAAATTTGCACTGTAGACTTGAGTGGTCAGGTATGTTGTCCTGTTGATACTGAACCAGGTGGAAAGGCTGCTGGCCACCGTCAAAAATTTATGCCTCTTCCAGGTTCATCAGTGTTAGGGGGAGTGTAAGTGCTCCCCTCTCATGTGGATAAGTTTTTGTCTTCAGGCTGAAAAGAGAGTTGAGCTGTATTGTTGATGTGGGATGACTTGTAAAATCAGATAAAATATTGTGCCTGAAGTGAGATGGGATACTCTTTTCACTTTGGAAAACCTTCAATTTAAAGGTGTTGAATCCATGGAATATATAAATGTGACATGTTTTTTTCTCTGTGTGTTTTGGCAGCCACAGACAAGGTGGCTCTGTTAATAGGAAACATGAGCTACTGGAATCATCCCCAGCTCAAGGCTCCAATGGTAGATGTCTATGAATTGACCAGTTTGCTAAGGCAGCTGGATTTCAAAGTTGTTTCTTTGCTGGATCTTACTGAGTCTGAGATGCGAAATGCAGTGGATGAATTTTTACTTCTCCTAGATGAAGGAGTTTATGGTAAGAACACGTAAAATCCCTTCTGAAGTAGGTCAGTTTTGTATGTATCAAGTAGCAAACATCTGGTATTTGCCTCTCCTAAACAAACTTCAGGGTAAATATGATGCATGTAGAATGGGAAGAATAAGTTAAAGGCACCCACCAGCATATCCTCTGATATCCTTTGGTTAAAATGTTATTGTTCCTTTGCTTTTAGAGCAGACCAAATGTTTGAACTTTTTTCTTTAACCACACCTAAAACTGCAATGCAGGCTTTTGTTTTCTTTGATAGTACTGATAGTACTTTGCCTAGATTTGATTTTGGGGGACAAAGCACAAGACAGAAGTGGGGGAGAGCATGATGGAATTGATGCATGGAGCAAAAGCCTTCATGTCTTGCATGGAAAAGGCCAAGAATGACCTGGTTTGGAGTGTAAGAAAAGTTCTTACATTTTCCACTGACTGCCACTATTTTTTCATTTTTCTAAATTCTAAGATTGTATAAAAAAACTCCAGGAATTATTTAGGACAGAGAGCAAAAAGTTTTGCCAGGTCCCCTATTTAACAGATTGCAGAATTCCTGTAGTAAAAGGCCATCTGAGAAAACATTATTTGATCCCTTTTTGGAACACACGGTCAGCTTATTTCTTAGTATGACTTTTTTTACGGGTGTGTTACCTGATGCTCTGTCTGTGCAGAACTGGCTGCTCTGACATTTGGGCATTTATATGTGAGCCAAAACCTGCCTGACATGAAGCCTCAGTCTGGCAGCAACATGAGGCTTTTGAGAGCTGTTTGCTCTTTCTATTCCCTGGGAAATAGATGGGCTTATCTATTTGGGTGAGCTTTAAGGTTTTTACACCTTCTCAATTTTTCTCTATAACTGTGGACATTTTTGCAGTTGTACTTTTTCAGCTAGTTGATTTAAAAGGTAAACAGAACAGTTTTTCAGTGGTGTTTGGCAATAACTATTTCAGTTTAAATCATCATTTTGTTCTTTCTTCATGGTGGCTATTAATGGCTTAAAGCCTGTAAAAGATGCTGTCAATGCACAAATAGGTAATGATTTATTGCCTTTCTAGTGGGCATAGCTTCAAATAGAAGAGGCATAGTGACTACTGCTGTTTAGTCCGTGCTACATATAAACCTGATGCCTACTAGGTTGTGTAATTCTGGCTTACTGCCAGGAAAGTGGCATTTCAGATGCTGGTCCTTAAGGGCAGGAGTAGTAAACAAAGTGATGATGATTGTCTCCTCTGATGTCTTAGTCTGTGCTGTTCTAAATGTAGGCTGCAATTAACATTGTATTCCACACAGGGTAAAAGCATAGACCCATATGTTTGAAAGGCTAAAAGTATTTAGGCTGCTTAGTTTTTAAATGAGAGGGACTGAGGGAGGGAGAGAGGCGGATATCACTTAAATGCTGACGTCTCTGAGGAACTTGAGCCTACTTAAAATTGTTGTGTGTGAGTCTCTGTTGAGGCCCTCCAAACATGTTTACTCCACTTACCCCAGGTATGTGCAGATTTATTTCTGATGTTGAGCTCAACATATTAACCGTTGCAGGTACTTGGCACATAGCACAGTCATCTGCCGAGGACAGAAAAGGAATGTAGTCAGTCAGTCCCATTACTTACAGAATACATGCTCAGATACATATAATCTCAAATATAACCCTGATTTAGGTCCAGATCCAAACTCTGGAAATCACATTAAGACTTCCCTTTTAACTTAGGGCCTGACACAAGGTCATGCAGTTGCACTTCATACCTTATTTAGCTCTCTTGAAGCTTGCCTCTCTTGAGGCTCAGGTAGCCCTCATATTTTCATTTCTTGTAGCTATGTGTAATGAAAAGGTGAAAACATTTAGCGTGCCCACCTCCACAAGCTAAATTAACAGTAGATCATCTTGGTATATTAGGGTGAGGCTTATTTTGGGTTTTCTCTGAATGTGCCAGAGCTGTAGGTGACTTAAATTTCTCAGCAAATTTTAGTAAGAATAACAACATAAGAATATTGTATCTCCAGACAGCATAAATTGTCAGATTTCTGTTGACTTTTATTCAGCTGAGCACTAAATACTAATTGCAGATCTGACCCATAGACTGCTTTGGCTAGATAAATAAAAATTCTTTTTAAAAGATGGAATTCGCATCATTAAGGAAAACCAGCACTGGGAATAGGCAATAGGAAAATTCAATTAAATCTCACAAGCCTCTGGTAACTGCATTTTATGGCAGTAGAGATTATTGATTCTAAGGTCATCTAATCTTCATGCAAATTTATATGACTTTAATATTGGACATTTTTATTCATATAAGGAAAATCTAAGCCCTAGCTTGCAGTTCCCTTTCTCAGGGTTGAGAAAAAATTTTATTCCATGATCGGGTTGGTTTTGTTCTACAAAAATATTGCATGTTTTATTGAAGATTTTAAATCTTAAAATGTTGTAGACTGTTGTGTAGTGACACATGAGGGACATGATGGCAGGATAATCATTTCTGGCTAGGTAAGCATCAAAGACTTTGTTTGTTTAGTAGACCCAGAAGAGTCATGAGTCTGTAACTAGGAGATATAGCTGCAATCAACTGAACATGAGCCGTTGGTAGTTTGGTAATGGGGATGTGCTCTGGAGTCCTACCAAACTCTTCAGCATTTTTTTTTCTGTCTATGAACTGCAGACTTACTGCTGCTCAGAGCTTTGTAACTGCACATGTGGAGAGGATGTTTTACAGTTGGCACAATTCCTTGTTCCTATCTGTGAGTTACACACATACATAACAAACTGTTTCTATTAGAGGTCATGACTACTTAGAGCATTTTAAGAGTATTTAACTTGGTACATTTGAGCAAATATCTAACTGATTCTATTGCATGTGTGATTTTTGTGCTTCTTTTAATTTATTGTGTTTGTGTAATGCGGAGTTGATGTTGATGTGGCTTGGAGGGGCTTCAGTGAACTTCCTGGCCCACAGTCAGAGCTGTGCATGACGGTTTTGACCTGCTAAAATGGACAGAAGTCTCTGATGCACTGCTCACTGTCACACGTGTTTTGAACTCAGGTTTGTTATACTATGCTGGCCATGGCTATGAAAACTATGGGAACAGTTTTATGGTTCCTATTGATGCCCCGAATCCCTACCGCTCAGCAAACTGCCTGTGTGTGCAGAATATCCTGCGGCTGATGCAGGAGAAGCAAACGGGACTCAACGTGTTCCTGCTGGATATGTGTCGCAAAAGGTATCCCCTGCATTCCAAGGTGGTGAGAGCTGACCTCAGCTCTTTGGGATCTTAACAGAAAGCTAGGTCTCCTGCTGACGAGAAGTCTTTAGGCTGAGAATTTCCTGTACTGCAAAGTTCATGGTTCTGAGAATTCACAGCCTGCACCTGAGTGCTTTTAGCATCAGTAGGATTCATCCACAGACTTCTGCCTGTGGCCTTGGATAGAGAGGTGAACCTGGTGGTTAGAATTTGTCCCCATGGGTACATACCTGCCTCCTGATTTCAATGATATTTATTTCTTTTTTGTTGTTGTTTGTTTTTTACAAGTTATAAACAGACTGATCAGATAAAAGTGAAATTGGGCATCTTAAAGAAGAAACGAGAGCCTTTCCCCTGGCATCATTATCTATCTTCTTCATTACAAGGAGGAAGGAGAATCACTGTGATCAAAGGAACGTTAACTTAGCAGAAGGGCTCAAATGAAGTGCTTATTTTAGAACTCTTCAGAGCCATGGATTTTGCTTCTGTACTGAGGATGTTGTGTCTTTATTTAGAGGTTAAAAACCAACTGATTGATGGGATTTTTCTACACAAAGTACTGTGTTCTTTCCATGTTGAGAAACTACTATGCTCAATTAAACTTGCACTTGAAATCAGCTCTTCAGTCAGCACTTCTGGCAGTTGGTCTCTGAGGAATTTTCATAACAGAAAATTGCTGGTGCTTTAGTATCTGTGAAGCCTCTAAACTTCTCTGCCAATGAAATGCCCATGACCCAATTCAGCTTCACAATCTGCTGTCCAAATAGAAAATCCATTGATGTAAGCCTCGTACTAACAACACCATGGTTGGGGAGGGGGGTGGATTTTAAAAATCATGCCATTTTTGAAATAATCTGAAATGGGTGGATATCAGAATTGTGTTTTGCAGAGATTGCAGCCAAACTCTGCTGGTTACTACATCGTGCCCTTCTCTGGATAATGCATGGTGCCTCTGT
This sequence comes from Coloeus monedula, assembly GCF_965178545.1. NCBI lineage: Eukaryota > Metazoa > Chordata > Aves > Passeriformes > Corvidae > Coloeus > Coloeus monedula. The sequence goes on along the minus strand of NC_138821.1, from coordinate 190,041 downwards.
CTTTACACTGCCCTCAGGCAGAGTGTTGATGGTGCTGACTTTTGTCTTTTAGCAGTCAGGATTCATTTCAGACTTGTAGGAGTGAAAAAAATTACTGGTTCTGAACTTTGCTTTTTTTGTATTTTGAATTTGTTGCCATTATTAGTTCTCAAATTATTATTTTACTTCCTTGTGTTTCCATTCATTACAGAAATGAATATGATGACACAATTCTCATCTTGGATGCTCTGAAGGTTACAGCCAACATTGTTTTTGGATATGCAACGTAAGGAGGTTTTTCTTCTTCTGTGCCACAGAAATGACTGAGATTGTATAGCTAATCTTTTCCAGAACTGTGCTGTGGGTCAGTAACCTTGGTCACTTTTCAAGCACAAAAACTGCTGAATAGAAGAAGTCAGGAGCTTTACTAAAGTTGTCTGTAATAAATGTAAGCTCCTCATATGAGCAGTTTGATGAACAGGTCTGGTCTGTGATGTCATTGTAAGAGAAAGTTCCATCAGCTGCTTGCAAGGGAACACGAAGAGCAGATTGGCCTTGAACACAACTGGTTTTCAAATTACAGGGTTTCTTTCCCTCATTCCCAACATAAATTTACTGTTAACCATGCAGGTTTTTCAGTGTTTTTTCCTTGTCCAATGCTGATGATCTCACAGGTGCCAAGGAGCAGAAGCTTTTGAAATTCAGCAGTTGGGGTTAGCCAATGGAATCTTCATGAAGTTCCTTAAGGACCGTTTGTTAGAAGACAAGAAGATCACTGTTCTGCTTGATGAGGTTGCAGAAGGTGAACTCCAGCTTACTGCACTAACAGTCTCCTCAGCCTGCATTACTAGAAACAACTTTGCTTCCATGTCCTTCCTCTCATGGTGTATGTGGTACACTACTTAAAGCTCTTGTTGCATTTTGTTCAAATAGCAGGTGTTACTGGGCAGCATATTAACAACATTCCTGATGCTGAGCTTCTTTAATAGTGTTCAATTTTATACTTTCCTCTTCAGTGAACCTTATTTGTTCTGGGTATCTTTCTGCATGGAGCTTTGAATTGTCCATCTACAAAACTGCTCTTCTGTCCTGTGGTGCCAGCTGTCTTGTGGTAGTCCAGTTGTTTGCATGTTCATTTAAACAATTAACAGAATCCCACTTGCCTAAGAGTGCTATAGCAATGATAACAATTTGTTCTCTGAGTGCAGTAAAAAGGGCAATGCACTGTGTTAATTTGCCTGTTTCAGTGATGGTATTTTTGAGTTGATGGGAGAAGCACTAAAGTGAAAAGTGTGGAGGGAAGTGTACTGCTTCTGTGAAAACATCTGCTCCAAGCACAGAAGAACGGTGTCATACTGGTAGTGTAGGTGCATCAGCCCAGCTCTGCCCTGGGTTCAGCAGCCTGGGGCAGCTGCAGGTTGCAGAGCTTTGTCTTCTGTTCAAGAGTGCAGGGAAAGATTGGCTTGTCAGGCAGCGTGACAAGCACTGCTGTGAGTATTCCCAGGTGCTGAGTGTCGGGCAGTATGTGAGAGCTGTGCAGACTATGCCAGAGAAATGTTCCCATTGTCCCATGGAAACAGCGCCTGTGGAGAAGGCTGCAGCATGCTGGCACTGTGGTTCCTGCTGTGCCTTTGCCACAAGAGTGCAGTGCTCACTCATGGTCAGTTTGGTGACCACCAGGTCCCCAAGGTCCTTCCCTGTAGAGCTGCGTCTCAGTGAGTCAGGCCCTTTGTGGACCTGTGCAAGGGATTATTCCTGCCTGGGAGCAGAACTTGATGTTCCCTGTTACTGGACTGCATGACATTCCTCTCTGCCTAGTTCCACAGCTTGTCCAGGACCCTCTAAAGAGCAGTACAGTCTTGTGGGGTATCAGCCATTCGTCTCAGTTTTTAGTCATCTGCAAACTTGCCAAGCTGTGTACTCTGTCCTGACACGTGGGTCATTAGTGATGCTGTTAAATAACCAATACTGGGCCCTTGTATCTAAACTTAAAATACCCCCCTTGCCCCCAGTTCCTTATAATAATCTCCTCCAATGGAATTACTCACGTTCTTGAAATTAGTCACTCTGATTAGGACCTTACCCAGCCAGAGCTGTGATGCTGCTTGGACTGGCTCTGAGGAACACGGGAGGATGCTGGCCAGGCCACGTGCAACCCCTCGGGGCTCTGCAGAGCTGCTTTGGCCTTCAGGGAAGGAAGGGCTGAGCAAGGAATACTTGTAAAACTGCAACTTTTGATGGATATGCTGGCTCTGGCATAACCACAGCAACCACACAACATTGCAGGGAGATACTTAAGTCAGTTGGAATTGCAGCAGTATTGATTTTGAAAGAAGCTCTCTGCATCTTGTTTTTAGATATGGGCAAGTGTCCCCTTACCAAAGGCAAGCAAGCCCTGGAGATCCGCAGCAGCTTGTCACAGAAAAGGGCATTAACTGATCCTGTTCAACAAAGCACATCTTCTGCAGAGTCCCTGGCACGAAACCTGCAGTGGGCCAAAGCTCATGGTACGGTACAGTTTGCTTTTAGATGGTCCTACTGCCATGATGGGAGAAGGGAGAGCATGTACTATTGAATGGAAATGGAAGAAATTCAAGGTTATAGCTGCATTTTCATTACTGTGTTCAGTTGGAAGGTTTTGTGTTGGGATTTACCCCTACATGAGATAGTAATGAACAAGGTGACAAGTAGAATTCATGTATATTCAGTATATTTAAGACCACTCGGACAGTGGAGGAGAGACTTTTGGGTTGTCTACCTTCTGGGACTGTCTCCCAGTACTGTGTGTCTAACAGTGACATTTGTAAGATGGCATTGATCTCATTCTAAAGTCATCACCTAAAACAGCCATGTGAACTGTATGGTAAATGTGCATGATGAAAAGAAGTTTTCAATGTAGACAACTAAGAAAAATAAAATAAGACTGAGATGAGTTCCAGGCTTCCTGCTGGAGTGCATCTTCAAATTTCTTTGACAGTTGGCACAGAGGGTCAAGGATGGCATTTCTAAGACCACTCGTCATATAGGAAGACTCTTTCAGAGATGCAGATGTTTATTTGTGATACCAAGCGCTTAATTCTTGTTTGTTAAATGGTTGAAAAAGAAAAATGCATATGCTAAGTTTATATTTAGACTGTAACAATGTGTTATTTATTGGCAGAGCTTCCAGAAAGTATGTCCCTTGAATTCCAGTGTGGTGTTCAGATTCAGTTGGGGTTTGCAGCCGAGTTCTCCAATGTCATGATAATCTATACACGGATAGTAAAGAAGCCCCCTGAAATCACAGCTTGCAGAGCCCACATTACAGACTTCCCACTCGTAAGTGCTTCCTGCTGCTGTCTCGTGATCTTGCTCCACTGAAGTTGAAAATTTTCTGTTCCACCCATATCAAGCTGCAACTTGTATAATAAAATGGGTCTAAAGTGCTGCAACTTCTCAAACTGAAAGAAGTACTATTTTATGATCTACAAATTCTATACCGTCAATTAAGTTCTCTTTTTTTTTTTTCTTGCAACAGGACTTGGATGTAGATCCTAAAGAGGCCAATAAAGGAACTCCTGAGGAAACTGGAAGCTATTTAGTATCAAAGGACCTTCCCAAACACTGCCTCTACACCAGGCTGAGTTCACTGCAAAAACTAAGGGTTAGTATCCACTAGTCATTACAAGTTTGCCCAGATAATTGACACTAATTACGTTGCTTTGCAGTTCTGTTGAGGCAGCTGTGTATTGTTAGTGTACTAAGTTCTTTGGAGGGAAAGAATGGACAATAACACAGTTCAGTGACTTTAATTTCACAGCTGAAAAGTAAAAGGCAGGGAATTGATGCATATATGCAATCCTGAAACCGGTGTGCAAGGCCCTTTGTATTTGCCTGGCCCATGCTGAACTTGGCCAAGATGGGTATTTTTGTGCAGATCACCTCTTGCATGCTCTGAGGGTGTTCCTATGCCTTTTAGGAAGAACCTGACCTGAAGCAGAGCTGCCTCTTACAAAGTCATTAGTAGGTGATGAAAGTGTTGTGTATGATCAGCCTGTGCTCCTGGGCACACAGTTTTTGGAAGGTTCTCCCTTCAGCAGACTGGGGCACTGCTAAGTGTCTCTGTATCTTTGTGTCATAAACATCTGTGCCAGACACAGCCTGCTATCTCTTCTTCAGTGCTTTTGGCAGTTGAGGTAACACAAGTGCTTCTGGAAATACAGACTGTTCAGTAAACAAGTAGTGAACAAAAGAGGACCTCAGGAAACAAGGCTTGCCCAGTGTGTGTCTCCAGCTCCTAAAATGGTCACTCTGCTTCTCCAGGAGACTGGAGCCTCTCTAAGGGTTTCCTGTAGTGCTTATTTGGAGAGGAAGTATAACTTTTTCTCTCCCCCTCTTTCCTCTTTTATAGGAACACTTGATCTTCACTGTTTGCTTGCACTATGAGTATTCAGGAATAGAAGATACAATGGATGAAAGAAAGGAAGTTAATGTTGGGAAGCCCCTTATTGCTAAATTAGGCCTTCACCATGGATTCAAAACCAAGAACTGTCCCCAGACCTGTTGCATGCCTGGTTATCCTTTTCATAATCCAGTAGAGTTGAGTCCAGAGGCAGCTGAATACTACGTCCCTAGTCATTGCCAACCCAATTCCTGTCCAGGTGTTTACCATCCAAACTGTGCTTGCTCAGCCAGCATCACACAACCAGAGACATGTTCCTGCAATGGGACTTCCAGGATATTGGCTTCAAGACATGAAGTACAGCATTATTCACCCATTGTGGGAAAGAGTAATGTACCAGTAGAGACCACTGATGATACTGTTGAACTGGAATTCTTCCTCTCTGACAGCCTCAGCTTCTCTGAACAGCAATAGCTGGGATGTCTTTGGGATAGACCAGAGTGGCATCCTTGAATAGAGGGGTCTCCACACTGCCTCTCCATCTTTTGGAGTTAGGAGACTTCAGGACAAGGCCCTGGAGAGTCTAGAGCAGAAGCTGGGAATGAGGTTGTGATGAAAATTTTTCATATCCTAAGAGACCAAACTGGACCAATAGATTTTTTTCTTTTTTTCTTTTCATTTACTCTTTGTTGTTTGATACAGGGAAAAATCTGAACTGCTCAGAGTTTCCTATTCTGTTCTTTGGCCACTGTGTGTTAGGATCAGTCACTGATGTTCCAGTGCCTTGGATGTAGTCAATAAGCAGCTCTGACTGCATTCTCCTCTCTGATGGTCAGATGTCCAGTGTCTGGCAGCATCTGAGGTGGATTAAGATCTGTGCAAGGAACCCAAAACCTAAAGAGCCAGCAAACTGACATCACTTTTGTTTTTAAGAGAACTACAGATTATCAGAGGGAGCAAAGTCACAGAATCCTACTGTGGTGGATTGTTCTTCTTATGATTTTTTTTTGTTTTACATAACACTCTTAAGATTTTTGCTGATCTGATACCTGTTTTTTCATGTTCTGGAAGAACACTAACTGGAAAGATGAGGGCAAGTGCCTGCTTATAGCAAGCAGGGTATTGTATGGTCAGTCTCACAGGCATGCTGAGGGCTAAAAGTGAATGGGCAAGAGGAGTGAAAGAAGAAAAGGAAAAAAAAAAGCTCACAAGAAAAGTGAGCTTTTATTAGGTCTTTGAAAGTCTTGATGCTTTGAAAATGCAAAAATATTGGGGTGTGAGGAAACTAAAATCAAAGGAAGTTTTCAGACGGGGGAGTAGCCTCTCCTGCACCGGTAATATTGATAAGTAGTATTGCTTAAATTAAGATCCCCATCATAAAAATAAAATAAGTGAATGTTACTGAGGCAGACAGGCCAGTTTCCATCTCCAGTGGAGAGTGCTGTGATCTGGTGGCCTGGCAACATGCTGGATGGGCACTGAGGGATGTGCTGGTGTGGCCATAAAACTTTTGAGATGGGGATGTTAATGCATCTTTAACTAGATCTGGTGATCTTCAGGTTGCTCTATGCTGAAAGGTGGATATATGTACATGGATATAGCTATTTCCAGGATGACAGCCATGCTTGAAGTAATCTGTACATGAGCTTGAATTTCTGGTTTTCCTCCTGCAGGGTGTTAAATAGTGCCATACCTATTAATGAATGGGATGTACCTGCATTAACTATTCTGTGCAGTTGACTTGTAAATCAGATTATAGCTTGAAACATGGTCTAGGAGTGTGATATTTAGCTAATACGTTGTCAGTTTCCTAATTTCTATAAAAGCTTATTCTTTTTTCTTACTGTGTAATAAACTGTTGTCCATAAAATTATGTATGTGTGCATATGTAGTTGCTATATTCTTCTACACCTTCCAGCCTTAAAAAGCCCAAAGCTTTATTGAAACAAAACATGTAATAAAAGAATTTCCGTAGCAGAAAAGAAGGGGAAATCTGATTCATGAGCTTCAGCTCAAGATACACAGATCTGGACCTGGGCTGATACCCCTGCTTCTCGAAGCTCTTGCCTCTTGAGAGGTGCAAAGGCATTTGATGAATTCACTGAACTCTGTATTTGATGAATACACTGAAATCTTTAATAGGTAGGACATATTTGTATATGCATGTATATGTATATGTATATGTATGTACTTCTGTGTGTGTGAATTGATTTAAATCCCCTATGGGAAGTATAGTATGGATATTGCCATCTTAGATCTAGAATTAAATTCCTGCTGTGCGTATAGGAATTGAATCATTTCACAAATGTTAAATTAGTCAGCAATTAGGTGCTGCTAAATCCTTCAGGTGTAAACCCCTGTCCAAGTCTGAACCCTGTGACTCAGCAGCAGGGCCTCCCTTAGCCTTTGGCATCCATGGTGCCCGTGTAAATCGTTCTACATTGATTCTAGACAGAATTTCCTCTGTGTGCATCATCCATGTAGCAGTTACCACAGTGAACCCTGCCATTGAACCTCATTACCCTTTTGCACATTTACATTAAACCTGCTTTTGCTAATACCTTTAACAGAGGTTCTTTAAGTGACCTAAACCACTCAGACTTGTCCAAATCATCTGACAAAAGTCTGCCTGTGGCAGTAGTGTGTGTGGTGGAAAACTTTTATCTGTCCGAGCCCTCTTTAAAAAGAGAATAGTGATGGAAAGGCATTTTCTCACTGCAGCAATGTCTTTAGGAACTGCTCTAACTGTTTTAATCATTAGTGTTCAGAATTAAATACTCTGGTTCTTCAGGGCAAGCTGCAAGCAGCACCCATTTCCTTTGGCCCAGGTCCAGGAAAGCACTTTAAAAGTTCAACAGGCATAAATTAATTTAACATTTCAATCTCAGTGAAATTGGTGGGATTAAAAGACATGCGTAAACCTAGGAAGTTGTTAAAGCTCTCTTTGGCTTGTGGTGTCCTTTCTGAATTGAAGCCTCAGGGTTTGGTTTTTTCCTGCAGTGCAATTATTTGGAGATAATTATTTTTTGCCAAAGTATCTGGTACACCAAATTAGTTTGCCCTCTTCTTTAGCATTGCTGTATGGTTTTGTATAACTCAAGTGTTTGTCACCTGGGTTTGGACGTTCAGTAGGTTTAGAAGAAAGGTTTAAGGTAATCCTTAAATAAACTCAGGCTTCTCTGGCAAAAGAAGGGTTCATATGCTTCAGAAAGGCCAAGACAATTCTTGCATTGTCCCTCCCCACACTGCAGTAAGGTGGGAGTGCATTTACCTTCTGTACCTCCATAGAGCTCTGCAGGCTGACTCCTCTTGTTTATCCTGAGAGTTCTGAAACTGACTCTGGCTCCAGAAGACCCATCTGCACCATGGAATTCTTCAGTAGGAGATACCAGGGCTAGTCTTGCTGTCTCTCTAGTTACTGCCTTGGTTCATGCATCAACTACTTTTCCTCCTTCTCTCAGCTAATTAGTAACTTTGGCAGCTCTCACATGCAGTAAGCTCCTGGGCTACGTTCACCTTGAGATAAATTCCTCACTGCTGTAATGCGGATATGTTTCAGTATTACTTCTTCCTTGTATAGAATTTTAATTCAGGCACAGTAAGATCTGCACACTTTTTAGAGTGCAGCATTTTGAGCTCCAGGGTTTTTGCTGGGAATTGGAGATAGGTTTAAAGTATCAGGCGGAGGAGGACAGGTTGGGAATTTCAGGGAGTTTGGTTTGTTGGGGTTTTTTTAAAGATTGATCCTTTAGCAATAGTCTAGGAATGCAGTGAGGACACCTCCATGTTGTGTCAATTAGGCAGTTACTAATTTCTAAGGTATTGCTGCAGCAATTTAGTCATACCACGCTTATTTTAAGAGCTAATGAGAAGAAATGCTGTCTCCCATCCTTGTTGTTGGCACTCAGTGAGCAGGAGCCCCGGATCCCTGTGGGGGTGTGTTACCACAGCGACCAGCCTCTGCATCTGCAGCGGATGTGGGAGGAAGCGGGCAGGCCTTCCCCATCTGCCCTTCAGACAGAATCTGCTGGCACCCTGCTTTCAGCTTTCAAAGTCACTTGCAATTAGGATGAAAAGTCTTCAACCTGTTACGCAAATTACTTCACTACACATAAGATCAAGCAGCTCTCAGACGCTTCCTGGGCTCTCTGATGACTTAACATGGTGGTTATGATTTATTTCATCTCTCTAAACATGAGCCAGCTCTGCTTCCTGACATCCTGTATGAAGAGGGATGTTGACTGTGCATGGCAGGACAGCACAAGTCACAGAATCACCAACTATGCTGAGCTGGAAGGGACCCACAAGGATCATGGAGTCCAACTCCTTGCCCTGCACAAGGCCATCCCCAAGAGTCACACCCTGTGAGAGCGTTGTCCAAACACTCCTGGAGCTCTGGCAGCCTTGGGGCTGTGACCATTCTCTGAGAAGCCTGTTCAGTGTCCTACCACCCTCTGGGGGAAGAACCCTTTTCTAATATCTAACCTAAACCTCCCCTGCCACAACTTCAGGCCATTCCCTCAGGTCCTCTCAGTGGTCACCACAGAGAAAAGATCAATGCCTACAGAGGTAGGGCATTGATCTGTGATTCTGTGGGTTATCATCAGGCAGCATGTTAGAAACTGCTTGGATTATTCCCCTCTGAATGGGCTGTTTGCCAGAGCTGTAGGTGTTTAAAGCAGTCCCAGGAGTCTTCTCTGTTCACATCCTGTCTTCTTTGTGCCTGTCAGCTCTTTTCCTCTCTCCTTCTACTGAATGCCAGTAGTATGCATGAGACCTGCCTTGCAGGACCAGGATTGGTCCAGACATTTTTCAGGACTGCTTTGAGATGTTCGCAACAAACTAAATCCATTTTTTTTTTGGTCTGTAAGAAGCCTAACAGTCTTTTAAGAAGGTATGGAGTCGCTATAAAATACTGGTTTGCTGATTCTCAAAGCTTTGTAGGCTTTGTTTCACACCTGCCTTAGGGATATGCAGAAAACTGCTGCAGATTCTGGTTCAGTGTTGCAGCTGCAAGACAACACGATTTTGAAACACCCATTGGATTACCAGCTCTTATTTTAGTGGAAATAGTGGGGAATCAGAAAATAGCTGTGCTTCATGACAAGCCATTTACCCATGCTGGCAGGTAGAGAACTGCAGCTGTTTGCACCTCACTCCATCCAGCACATAAATCAGAGGTGGGACTCATTACCACTGCAGAGCCTCCTTGCTAGTTTCTCTCTTGCTGTCTGCACTGGAATAATCCAGGTTTTAACATGGGTACAACATGCCTTCCTGTGGTGAGATATGCAGGAGCAAGCCGCTTGCCAGCTGGAGTGAGTTTTACTTGGAATGAGGTGTTTTACCCTCCACTCTGGTGTTGCCTTGCCATCAGCATCTTTTTTCCTTTTCTAATCTGCTGAGGAGAGCCACGTGCCCAGTGGGCCCTTACGACCTTGCATGTGCTGGGATACCTTTACACCTCCCATCATCCTGTTCTATAAAACAATCCATGGGAACTCCTCGTCTCTGCTGCTGGCAATCCAATAATCCCTCCTTTTCTTTATAAACTCTGATAAACAAAAACCTTTTCTTGTTATTGTTTTGTAGAGACTGTAAGTTTCCACAAATGGAAAAGCTCTGTCTGATGTCACGCAATAACTCTTAACAGAATATGACAGCAAAGAAGGATTAAACCCAGGTTTGTTACGTAAAGGTTTCCAAGAGAAATAGCTGCCCTTTCTCAACTAATTTTGTTTACAGTTATTTTCCTTTTAGACTTACTAGTTACAGTATTTTCTTATTGCTATAGTCTTGATGCTAGTCAATAGTTACAATACAGTTAATATATAATATATAGTTAATAATAGGGCTGTCTTGAGAATGGTATTAGTAATGTTTTTCCTTATACAAGTGATCCTGAGTCATTGATGACAGCAGCTTCTCAAACTGGCAGATGGTGGCTCTGTAAGAAAACATGTTTTCTTGCCTTGCCCATCAGTTCATTCCCAGACTGAGCAAAGAGAACTCGGTAGTAGCATCTGTTGATGGGATAGTTCCTGTTAAACTCCATCTGCCTGCCAGCCCTAGGATGTTCAAACTGTGGTGTATATATAAGGTACAAAAGGTATAATTAGAATTCTGATGCATTGCAAACTAGAGTGGGTTTAATTATGTAAGACAGACATTTGTGGACGGCTCTAAGAAGTAGTCAAAAATCTCATAAGTAGAGAGATGATGCTCAGCAGTTGCCTTTTAAGCCTGCATTACTGTTTGCACCCATGCAGTGCAAGATGGAGATTTTTGGCTGATCTGAAGCCAAGCCAGTTCTTGCATGGTGGCTGCATGGGAGCCTAACTTCTGAGGCAGAAGTTTCAGAGGTGAAGGGACAAAAAGAAAAGATCCCTGGGGCTGGAAGGGAGGATGAGCCTCCCCCAGACAATGTGAGCCTATAATTTGGCCAAGCAGGTGCAGGCAGGCCCCAGCACTGTCACTAGTAACAGCAGCGGGTGCCTTGCCACTGGCTCACGGTGGCCACTGCATTGCATTGGAAATCCACGCTCAATTTTTGGGGTAACAGGGCGGAGCAGCTGGGGGAACGTGTGCCCCCACACCTTGTGCCCCACAGGGAGCCGTGCTCTGTCACCGGGGAACCCTTCCAGGCAGGTAACTCTGCTGTACCTGTTCTTTCACATGAAACAAGCCAAGAGCCTGCCCACCTGCCCTTTTGTACTGCAGAGGGCAAAGCCATCCGAGACCGCTAATGCGGCTGATGGAACTAAGCATGGGCTGCTGCTGAACAGTGAAACCCTCAGGGCTGGGGCTGGATGCTGCCTTGGTGCCTCTCCCCTCCTCTGTACCCAGGAGATCATCCTGGTCTCCTGCCTCCCTTTGTGAATGGGACAGGGTTGTCCCTAGTGCTGGCACATCCGAGGAGCAGTGTGGCATGCCACAGGGTGGTGTGGTATGCCAGCACAAGTCTTTTCCTGACTCAGGTGTACTCTACAATATTTTTGGTGGTGTAGGTTGTTGGGTACTTTTAACACTTGTGTGGGGTAGCAGAGCACTCAGCAGGTGGGGACGCAGCAGCTTGCCTCCCTCTCGCCGTGCTAACACAGGCAAAGTCACCCTTGGAGCGTGGGTAATGCCAAAGCCCAGTAAGGATCTAGTGAACTGGCAAGGACAGGACATATACCTTGGGCTAGGGGACTGCCTGCAGTAGACCTTGGGGGTCAGGTTGGCAGGAGAGAGAAGCTGCCAACAAGCTGTTGTTTGATCTGCAGCCAATAGCCAGCTGTTATTAAATTCTGTCTTGTGGGAGAATCAGTGCAGAGGCAGCAGTATTTGCAATTTGAAAGAAATTAAAATGGTGAAAACAACCCCAGTCTGTCCTAGGGACAAAAAACCAGGACACACCAGCCCCAGCTGGGGGCATCTCTTGCTGATCACTGTGTGTTCAGGGATTTGTTCAGTAGACTTTTATGGCAGCAGACAGGAAAGTTTGCAACACGGGAAGTAGTGTTGTTACACAAACTAAATGGAATTTGTATAATCCTGACTCATCTTCAGTAGGTGGGGATGAATCAGATGTCCTTTCTCCAGCAGGGGATGCCAAGGACCAGCAAGGAAGGTATGAGTGCTTGAAAGACTCCCTGGCCATGCTGGCCACAAACCAGCAAGGCGCCTTGATTTTAACTGCTTCCATTGTAGGAAGATCATCACAGGCAGCTTGGAATCAGCAACCACAGCCAGGCTGAGCTGCTGCTGCCACCCTCATCTGTGAGGACAGTGTTTCCTGAAGGAAACAGAGGAAAAGTGGCAGAAAAATCACTCTTGGATTCCTCCTTCTTTTATTACGTGCTTATTCCATTTTCCAGGGTAGGCTCTGGAAAGGTAGAAATGCAAGCACACCTGCTGCTGGTCCTGAGTGCCCGTTCCTGACTAGAGGCAGCACCCCTTGTGTCACACGGCATCACCCCCAGCGCTCCTCTCCCCAGCTGTCCAGGTGCCAGCCCCAAGTGACCAGCAGGAACCCTGCCAAGCTGTGTGATTTGGGATGGATTTCTCAAGCTCATTGACACCCAGAACTATGCAGTGTCTCTCACTTCCTAAGACCCTCCCAAAGCAAGGGTGCACCTGTGCCTGTTGTGTCTGTTCTCCACCCACTTGGGTTCTGGAATACAGTGTCTCCTCTCACTTCTTGGTCTCCTCTTCTGAGAAAGAAGTGCCTGGAGCACACAGATGGTGTCTGCCCCTGCTCACGCCCATAAGTCATGGCAGCACATGCCATGACTTATGTTAGTTGTCACACCTTGCAAGACCACGTATACGTAAACTGCTGGCAGTTTCTGTCCTTTACTTCACTGCTTGAAGTGATGTATTGAGTAGTTTGGAAGGATATATGCTCAGCTACACCAAGATTTTCGGAGAAAATTGTATTAGATAACACCTAGAACAAAATGTAAGTTTTGCAGCAACACTTGCTCTGCTTGTGTGGTTTGCAGGATCACTGCATGGGTATTACTCATCTCCCACCCTGTGTTCAGGTTCAGCGCTCTCCTTTTGCTGGCTAAATGCAGGGAACACACAGCACAGGAGCTGTTGATGGCACCATCTGCAAAAGCCTAATGGCTCATTCATTAAGCAGTGGGAACCGGCACCGCCACAGTCTAATCAGATACTGTATGATGAATAATTCAGAAATAATCCTCGTATACTTGAATAAATATCAGGAGGAGGAAGGAGAAAGCCCCATACATATGGCACGTTAAGGGAACAAAACAGGCATTCTTCAGTGTGCCAGGCTGCTGAGCTCTGTGGTACTGATGTTAATCATGCAGGTGGCTAATTCCTAATGAGGAACTGACTGAGGGGTTCTGGCCCAGCACTCAGAAGGTGTTCATAAGTGGAAAAGAGCACAGTGCTCACGGAAAATTCAAAAATCCATCAGCCTTGCATTCTGCAATATGCCTGTGGTTGTGTTGTATTAGCAGCTGGGGACTGAGTTTGGGAAAAACTGAGTTGGCTGGGAAAATGCAGGTCCAGGTCTGGCCTGGGGCTGTGGTCCTTGTGCTGCTGGGCAGATGGCTGTGATCAGGTGTGCGCTGTCCCTCAGCAGCTCCTGCCTGCACACCCTGAGCTGCTGACCTGGTTAAAATACTGGTGTGGTGCACTCATAGCGCTGAGTGACCGGTGCTCAGGGGAGCCTCAGGGTGGTAGATGCTCTATAAACGGTGTATATAGACATAAAGTGTCAGGGTACATATTTTTTCACCAGAGCCTGTAGTGACAGGAGAAGGGATGACAGTTTTAAACTGACAGAGGGCAGGATTAGATAGGAAATAAGGAAGAAATTCTTCCCTGTGAGGAGAGTAAAGGCACTGGCACAGATTGCCCAGAGGAGATGTGGCTGCCCTGCCTCTGGGAGTATTCAATTTCTCCAAAAATGGTACTCCTGTGCATTAGAAATGCCTTTCCAGCTTTTCACAATCAAGTCATACAAGTTTTTCGATTTCATTTTTCCTATTTCATATCCAGAAATGCTTGGGCTTGAAGGCATGCTTTTGCCAACAGATTTAACCCTGTGACAGTGCCTCCAGCTGTCTGCCATGAACACCAGTGTCACCACTTGGCAGCCTGAGGATGAGCCAGCAAGTGCTGCAGGCATATGGCCTGTGTACCAGGCCTGTAGCATGTGCAACACTGAGTCTCATATATGGGCAGATTTTGAGAAAAGCCCTTTTTTCCCACTGGAACGACACTTCATACTATAGTGCATATGTAGGTGAGTGCCTGAGGTGTGTGTACTCTGCTCTTGCCTGTTGAAAGGAGCCATGGCCTCTTCAGCATGGCACAGCACCGTGTTACCTCATACCTCTCAGTACATGTGGAAAAACTGAGGTATTGACTGTAACTCCTCACAGAGCAGTTTTAAGCCCATGATCCTCACTAACCAACTGATTTCTTTGGATAATGCTTAGTTTGCTCTGGTTTGTTAACAGCCAGAAAAAAAAATATAATTAAGCCCTGACAAATCCTCCTGGCTTTGTATTATATCTAAATCAGCATCTCTTTTACAAATGATTAAAAATGGGAGTCTCTTGTCATTCAAGACACTGCAGTATTTGGGCTTTTACAGCATTTAACATCCTGAGAGTCGTTAGGGTTTCTCACTCTTCATGCACCTTGGGCATTGCAAATGTTCACTCTGTAGTTAAAGATTCTCTCCTGCAGATGGATTACATGAATTGCCAATTTCTGTGAACACGTTCTTTAAATCTGGGGGAAACTGCCTGTTGTGGAGATGTTCCACAGCTCTGGGCAGTGTTTGTAGCTTTCTCCCTACCAAAGTCCTTCATCTTATCTCCTATGAGATCACCTTCTTTTAATAAATCTCATCTTTTTAAAAGAGATCCCGGAGGTTTTAGTCCAAAATGTAACAGGAGACATATTTTAATAACCAGAAAAGGAAAACTATTTTTTTTTCCCAATAAAATACCTGGAGATTAGTGATAGGAACATCTGAAAAGGGGAAGTTTAATTGCAAGCTGGTTTTTAAATATTGAATGTTTAAATATACGTGGTTAAAGGAAAGCACTACTGCATTCTAAATAGTGGTAAGAAGAAAAATATAAGTATTCTAAAACAAGAAATGCAAGCTTCTGCTCTGCTCTTGTTGATCATATGTTACAAGAAATTTCATGATGAAAAAAGCAATGGAATTAACAGACACTGTTAAGCACCTGCCAGAAGTTGTAAAGCTATTACTCTGAAAACAAATTTAGGATTGGAAATATGGAATCTGTATTTTACCCTTCTTGCTTAAGTTAAGCATGTTTTGCTAGCCAGAAAGGAAATGGTTTGTTATTGTCTTCCCCAAAAGTAGGAAGGACAAAAAAGGCAGTATTTATTCTGACATTAAAAAAAATTAAGTGTAAGTGTAAATTGACTTTAGTTTTTATTGTGTCAATCCACCAGCAAAATCCTCTTTGGCCCCAGCACATCTTTAATGCGCAGAAACTCTGTAGCTCTGTTTGATGCAGTTGATGCCTGTACAGAAGGCATGAGACGAACACACCACTGTTTAGAGTCCTGAATTTCACGAGCCTTAAAATCCTTATTAGTTAAATAATTAAAAAGTTATTATTGTGCACAAGTTCAGCATTCACTGCAGCATCAAAGTGTTCTGAATTGGCAGGACTCCTTGCTAACTGCTCAGAAAGAGCAGCAGGCTGCACTGGAGGCATTTCTTCAGGAAAAGAAAAGGATGGGCTCAAGATTTACCTGGTTCCCAGAGAAAGAAGTATGAGCTATGGGACTCTGCAGGTGTCAGCACAGGTGACCAGGAGATCCTGTCTCACACCTGGAGTCCAGCTGGAAGGATCCACTGGTGATGGTTTCATTGTCGGGACAGAGGTTGTCCACGCAAGGACACTGGGGTTGGGGACTTTGATCCTGGCTGCTGCAAAGCCAAGGGATAAAACAGGATAACCTAAACAAGGAGAACTGCTTCCACAACAGGTTCTAAGGATTATGTGGCACAGTGTCTGAGGGACTGAACAGGACCTCTGGTCTAAGACTTCAGAGTTAAGACATAAGGTCAATATGCCAAAAACTCCTCCCAATGCAGAAGTGACACTGCAGGGGACACCTGTTACTTTGTGTGCTTGAATTTAAAAAATACTGGAGAAGTGCTATCAGCCTGGCATGGCTTGTAAAATATACTTAAAATTCTCTTCATTTTATATTTTCTAAGTCAAATACGTAGGGTGACAGACTTTTTCTCCCATGGAGACGTCAAGGACACCTGTCTAGAAGGAAAACAAGTAGAGTTGTGTGAAAGGCAGCACGCACAAGGACCTTTGTGCCATGTGTAAACTGTGAAATCGATTAACATTTCAGATATTAATACCACAGTAGTAGTAGCAGCTGCCATCTTCTTTATGCTATTATGCAAGCTGACCACAGAAATGCAATGTAAGGAAAGAGAGTGTAATTTTCACTTCTTTAATCAAATTGGTTTACTGGTCAATTGGGAAGAAATAGGGTGTTGTAATTATCATGGACTAATTCTACAAGTCACTTGCAGCATGATCCCTAGGCTTGTGCAAAATGAACTGCATGGCCCTTCTTGAATAGTAAAACTAGTGCACAAATCCACTTTTATATAAATCCTTAAATCGATTTATTATATTCAAATTCTATAAACTTGTCAGACTCACTGATTGCCACAGCTGACAATCAGTAGAACCTGTGTTCTGCTGCTGTTTTAGTTAATTGGAATAAGTTAGAATTTTTACCCGGAGGCTGGATTGGAGCAGCCAGGGCATGGCCCGATGGATAATTTCCTGCCCGACCGACACCTGTGGGCACAGCTTCTGGGGCAGCTTCCCAGAAGGAGCTGTGCTTGTGCAGAAGGCCTTTGGGACTCTGCTGCCTCCCTAACAGGCATTAATACACCAGCCTAATTTTATCTAGAATATGTATAATACTGTGTGCTCATAGCATAAACTTGAGACGGATGTATAGAAAGCCATTAGTATGATTCAATAAAGCGATTCGCGTGCAAAACTTTACATTCTGAAAATGCTGCTGCACGGTGGTAAGAGAGAGAGGGAGGGATCTCGTCCTGCCGTTCCTAGCAATGGCGATGCCGCCAGGATGCTGCGCAGCCAACAAAGGCAGCTGGTCAGAGGAAGCGCACGGGCCGCAGGCGCTGTGCAGGCAGGCCCGAGAGTGCCCGGGTACCGGGGTGTGGAAAGAAAGACAGCATCGCTCCGGGACACGGTTCCCGGCCGCGCCCCGGGACCTGGGGGGGGGTGGGGGGGTGACCCCGGCCGGGCCCGGCGGCCGCAGCGCCGGCAGAGGGGCTGAACCGCCAGAGCTGGCAGCGTGTGGCTCCTCCCGTCCTTTGTTGGCCTGGAACCGGAGCAGCGGCCGCGAGCTCTCCCCCTGGCTGCCCTTCGAGGCCTGAGGCACTCGGGCAGGGGCAGCGCCCGGACGGTCCCGGGCAGCGTCTCCCACGGCACCCGGGAGGCGCCGGCCTCGGCGCTGCGGAGATCGGCCCCGGCAGCCGGCGTGGTTCTTCCCTCCGGCACCGGTCGGAAACCCCCCCGACCTGCCCGGGCTGCGGGAGACCGCGACCCGGCCCCGGCCCCGGCCCCGCGGCGCTCGGCGGCCCCGCAGCCTCCCCGCCCCCGGCACTCTCCAGGGAGCCGTTCCACACGGAATCACACGGGAGCGTCTCCCCATCTGTGCCGCCGAGCACCCCCACCCCCACCGCCCAGCCCCGCAGCCTCCTGCCATTATGTTCCTCCGTCGCGGGGCCGGGCCGCGCCGCGGGCCGTAGCCCTGCCCGAGCCCGCCGGCTCCGGCCGCAGCAGGTGTGTCGCATGGGGACCGGAGGTTGCATGCTATGGGGTCGCTTCCTCCCGGCCCGCCGGCGGCCGGAGCCTCGCGGACACCCGTGCAGAAACTGCTCGGGCCGCCGGCTCGGGGCCGGCCGGGCGGGGGCGGATCGTTCTCCCCGCCGCTGAAGGGGCCACGGCCTCCCCTCCCCGGCCGTCCCCAGGGCTCGCAAGGCCCGGTCGTACAGGGCCCACTCGGGCCGGGAGCGCGCAGACCCGCAGGGAGGTGCCCAGGGCCGCCGCAGCCCGGAGGAGGGAGCGGCCCCCCGGACCGAGGGGCCGAGGGAGGGCTGGCCGCGGTTGCGGCCGCAGCAGCCTGTGTGGGGAAGACGGGCCGAGGCAGCGGAAGAACATGGTGGTTCTCCCCAGAACGGGGTGGGGATGAGGGATGCGAAGAAGGTGTCTCCGCAGGGAGGGGTGCAGGGTTGTGCCCGAGACCTCTGTTCAGTTGCAGGTGCAGCCAGGGGCAGAGGGGCTTGCCGGGGTCGCCCACCCGCCCGGAGGGAGCCCTGCTGAGCAGCATCTCCCGCAGCCCCCGAGAGGAGGGGGTTTCAGCGCGTAGGCGGAGGTGGTTACTGGTGTTCCCAGAGCAAGGGTGAGTAGCCAAGAGGAGCGGGGTGGCTGCTGTCTCGGTCTGGGTGCCTTTCAGCCATGCAGGAGGAAGGCCCTGCGCGGCCGAGGTGAAGGGGAGCGGGCAGGAGCAGAGCGGCCACGGGTGCAGGTGGGTGCGGACCCCTAGAGCGGCGTGGGCACCGCAGGGGGCCGAGACCCTGGGCAGGCATCCCCTGAGAGGTGCAGGGCCGGGCAGGCGGTCGGTCCGCACAATCTCTGCGGGGTGGGAGCTGCGCAGAGCCTGACTGGGCCTCCCCGGCCGGCGGGTGCCAGCCGGGGGGGCTGCGCAGCCGTGGGGCTGCAGCTCGCTGCTTCTCAAGGCCTCTAGCATAGTCGAAGAGCAAAACGGAAAAAAAAAAAAAAAATCAAAAAATCAGTGCAGCAGCCAAGCCGGTGCTGCGAGGAGGGGGCAAAGGAACTATTTTGCAGGCATCTTGCTGCTGCGGAAATGGATTTCTTGAGGGGAGGGAGGCGCGTTTGTGGGTACTCTGTAGTGTAATGCTTCTCAGAGCACAGAAAATGCCACTCGGGCGGCCCCAGATGGAACGAGGAGTCGGGAGGGCGGATGGGAGAAGCCCTTGATCGGGCACCCCGTGGCCGTGGGCATGAGGGGGCAGATGTGACGTGTGTGAACAGCCACCCCTCATCTGTGGGAGCAGAGGGGGAGCAGCCCGGGTTAGCAGCCTGTCTCCCAGGGCTGTGGCCGAGCCTGCCTGGTGCTGCAAGAGAGATCCTATGAGGATTTTTATTGCGGTCTCTTTGTTAGCTACAGACAGGCACGCATACACAGCTCTCAGCCAGGTTGTGGGAGGTAAGTGGGGGAGGCGAGCAAGGGAGCGTTCGGGGGGCTCTGGGGAGCAGGGGCTGCGTGGGCCGGGCACGAGGGGAGCCGGGGCACAGGGCTGTGCCGGCCCCACGCCACACAAAAACCAGCCCCTGCGATTTTCAGGGACTTGTTGGCAACTCAGCGAGGGTTGCCATAGCTTTTTATGTAGGGTGACCAGAACCGGCTGGAACTGGTTTGAGGCAGATCAGCTCCTGAACACAATGCAGTCACTGAGCTACTACACTGGGATAGCTTCCTCCCTTCATGGCAGCCAAAAGCAGAGGAGCTTGCAGAAAGATACCATCCCAAAACAGTATGTGAATGCACACTTTAGACACACAGCACTGGTATGTGGCTAACGTAGTCATAAAGGGTTCTGTATGTAAATGTACATATTTGCAGTAACTGAGATTACTTTGGCTTTTTGTGCCTTTTTATGCTTAAGGAATGGGCAAGAGCTGAGATTTATGACCCTTATTAAAATATTTTTGCTTTGCAAGGGTGGGACACTGGTTATGCAGTCTATTTTAAAACTAAACTAAATAAAATGGATTGAATGATTTGTAATTGTAGTTATGCTTGTGAGTGAGGATGCTTTGCATGCTGTTTTATTTACAGGGTGCTGTCTTGTGGTTTGCTTCTTTAGGAGACATTAAGGGGGGGGTTGCTGTGCCTTTCTCTAAGGCCAAAAGGAAACAATATTGTTGTAGAATTGTGCATAAAAGCATTGAAAAGATGCTGTAAGGCATACTCGTTTTCCCTTTTTTTTTTTTTCCTTGTAGGCCTATTGATTGGGGCTGCCTTTAACCCTTTGGTGTTTGCAGAGGTAATGTGGCTGTGGCAGTAACTGAGCACTGGCTAAAAAAATCTCTCAAAGGTCAAGGTTCACAAGGTGAGATGGGTGGTTTGGGCTGAATATCACAATAGCGTGGACGTACATCCTGATTGCACACTTGGCACATTAGGAAGGAGACAATTGTTTAAGTGTTACTGAAGAAATGCTATTAAGGTCCTCCAGTTCTAATAGGATTAAAGCTCTTATTTGTAAAGACTTACTGATATCTTGGCTAAATACAGTATTTTCATTGAAATATATCCAGATATACGGTTTTTTTCCACAATGTAGTGATACGGAATAGGCCTCTGAATGACAATCATGAATTGTGGACCAGTTGTGGCAGGGAGCTGTTCTGTGCTGTATTAGACTCACACATGCAGAATTTGCTGTCTGATTATTTACACATTATTTTTTGACCACATCCCAGTGACCCAGTACTTGGTTTTGAATTAAGGTCTTTGGTGTTAAACATGTACTTAATATTGCCTGCAGAGAAAAAAACCTGTGCAAAAGAAATAGTGTGGATGGCTTTTCTTAAACTGTTGTAACCTGGGGAGGATTTTGCAGCAGCCAGGTGGAAAGATGCATTTTGGGGGGCTGGATGGAGCTCCTGTGCATTATCAGTGGCATGAATTATAATATTGTGCAGTAATGAAATCAGCATAGGAAACCGGATGGGCAGTGCAGCAGCTGCAGAGGGGTGACTGCTTTTAACTCAAAGCGATGGATAATGGACAGAATTTTTAGTTTTTCTTTCTCAGCTAGAAAATACAAAATGTGTACTTAGATTTGAGCTGGTGTTTTTATCTTATAGTGAAACCTGAAGGATTCAGAGAGAGTGAGAGAGGCAGAGAGAAGGAAGCAGTAATGAATCTAGCAAAGGGAAGAACAAAGGCTGTTAGAGCTTATACAGTGGATCACTAAACATTTTGCCTGGGGGATTCTTTGCTAGAACTGTTACTTCCTATAACAGGAAATCGCAACTCTTAGAATCCTAACCAGTGTGATTTTTAAAAAATCTTCCCAGTCCTGGCTGTGTTAGCTGGTTTGGTAATCTACAATCAAGATAATATGGAGGCAGAACATTGGAAATATTCTGTTGTGGTGTGAAATGAGGATCCTTTCCTCTGTGCTCAGCAGAATAGACAGTCCTAAAAGCCTTGAGAGGTTGTGGATACTGGGTAAGTTGTGTGCTGGCTGCTGAGGCAGGGTGACAATACAAGGGAACCTTTTTGTTTCTGACTGCAGTAGATTACGTAAGGCATTGAGCTATTAATTGTAGAAAAGTGAAAATAGCATGCTAACATTTGGCCTGAAATTCTGGGTTTGTGGGCTTTACTGCAGCTGTGATGTGTTGTTTTGCAGGTTTGATAGAGCAGTGAATAGCTTGTGGTGGAGCAAAATGCCTGACAGATCACTGTGTTGATTTCTGCTCCTGTTCTTCAGCATTGGGATGCAGAGGGTCTATATTTGACTATAGGCGTCTGTAGCAGAATGATGCTTGCAAACAGGAGTTCTGCTGCATGATAGGAATAGGATCTCTTCCTGATGAGGATGCATGTTCTTTTCCAAGTGTCAGCTAAAATTCGTATATTACACAAGGGCACCTTTTGGGTTTTTTTTTCCTTCTGCCAGAATAGTAAGCAGCTTTAAAATTGTAAGTTCTTGGATTGTGACAAAATTCCTTGTATCCATTTTTTTTTTTGGCTTTTTGAATGCTATCTGTGTTACGAATTTTTATTTTTAGCAAAGGAGATTTTGAATTTGCAGGGATTTTTGTTGGCTGTAAGATGAGAGACCTGCATAGATGGAGTCTGCAGTGTTCTTGGTGAGTTGTCTTTTTTCAGTCTAGTAATATCTGTAAATGCTCTTCATCAGGAGATTGGATCGTGCACGCGGGCCAGCTTTCCAGCAGCAAATGCTAGTGCTGGAGGGCTGCTCTTCTGTACCAGCACCCAGGATCTCATTTTGCATTGATCTCAATTATTTGATCTCTAGAATGAGGGTAAGGATTTATCACATTCCAAGTCCCTTTGGAATGAATTGCCTAACTTTTGTTTTCTTCGCCATATGCTTATGTGTTAAAATACAAATGTGCAGCAGAGTACCAGGAATAGATTTTTCAGAAAAACCCGAATTTGACCCTAAGGTTCTCGGGCCTGCTTGTTGCCCTGATGGGCCCTGCCTGGCTGGGAGAGCTCTCTAGGAGGCTGCAGCTGCTCACGCTGTGCTTGGACCACGATTGCCATCCACTTCAGAAAAAGTACCTTAAAGGAAAGAGGTGGGAAGCTTGTGCCATTTAGAATGTAATTTGAGTCTGCATTAGTTTGGGAATCTCAAAATTCTCTTCATTATTGTTGTGCATCTGAATTAGTCGCGTGTTACTGCCCCAGCCTATTTCACATATAGAAGTACAAAATTAAGCCATGTTTGTAATTAATTTTTTAAGTAGACTGCAAAAAGAATGATATGTAGATTTCCCTGCTTTTCAGGAATTCATCTTTCTTTTAGGAGGGATTTAGGAACCCTGGCCTGAATCTCTGGATAAGTACAGGTGGTTTTCATGTGGCCATCTGTAGCTGAGGATGGCCTGTTCAGCTCCATGTTTTGCATAAGGAGATTCCTTGCTCTTGTTGAAACATCCCTATTCTTTTTGCCAGCCAAAGGCTGATTGTCCTGAACTTTGAACCAGCTGCATGTGGTTCTTTTCAAGCTGTGCTAGAAGTGGTTTAGACTCCAGAAGATTCATTCCCCTTCTCCTTCCCTTCTTGTTTTCTCCTACCCAAAGAGAACCTGAGATACCCAGTTCAAAAATTGATGTGTTGGACTACAGGATGAGGCTCCTAAGGAGTTGTAAACTACAAGTAACACTATTTTAGCTGTCAGAATGGTAGATTAAGTCTTTTACTCATTGAGTCTTGTGCATGGAAATAAATTGGATTTTCCCCTTTTTTGAAGGTGGATAAATATGGTGTATAATATAGAAAAAGTAGGTTGCTTGGGACAAATTTTAACTGTGAAACACCCCATGCTTCACAAAGATTGTTTACATTAGGACTGCCATGACCTTACTGATGCTGTGGATGCTAAATAAGACCTTTATCCTGAGAAATCAAATTTCTTAGGATAAGAATTACTTTGCATATTATGAAAGGAATTTCTGTGATTTGTGGAAGCAGCTGTTTGTCTGGGTTTTGCAACAGTAGCAAGTCATGGGCCCTTTGATTGCGAAAATGAGCCTATATTTTATGTATATGAGCATGAGAGCCATTGCTGACTGTGGTTGAAGTGGCCTCTTGCACATCCTACTCGCCTGCTGAGTGTGTCAAGCCAGGCGAGGCTGTGATTGGAGATGCGGTTCCCATTTCCTGAAGAAGGTTTTGTGGTTAGATTAGCATATTGCTTTGTCTGTCTTTACAATGCTAGACTTTCAGAGTAAATGACTGGAAGTGTAAGTCAGTCATAATTACTAATGACCAATGAACTACTCGTAATTGGTCTGTTAGGATGAAGTTTGCCTAATGTTAGGATATATGTTACTGTAATTCTGATCGAATCCCTTAAGTCTTCTCTGCCTGATGAAATTTCTTATCACAACAACACAGAAACCAAAACCCAAAAAAGTATGTTTTTATGCTGGTTAGGCTGGTATTGCTCCCTGTGTAGGCATTTTCTTCCAGAATGAGCTTGATGTTATTTAGGCACTATTACTCATGTTTGGAAGTAGAGTAATTATTCCAGACTACTGGAATTTTGCTCTGGAGTAGTGTGTCTGCCTGGGAATCAAAAGAAGTAACAGACTAATTTCTGTGTGTGGCTATACCAGAACCAAAACACTGCCATGTGCCATACCCTGAAAAGGTGTGTCTCCGTGTTCTGATTTCACAAAACTGGAAAGAATGCTGGTGTTATTGGAAGGATGTGCAAAAGAAAAGGTCTCCATCCTAAAGGGTGCACAGTCCACAAATGTATGTAGTACAAACAGAGGTAAAAAAAAGAGTTTAAGGCAGGTAAAGGAATGTAGTCATGAGAACATGAATGCCATAGGTAGGTGAAGAATAAATTTGGGGGTTTATGTCCTTTGATAACAAATGGACTTGCTGCTGAGGGAAGCTGAAGTTGAGTAATTGTCTGAACAAAAGCAAGGAGTTAGATATTTAAGTATAGACAGTTACATGGGATTTGAAGGCAAAGGGTAGACATTCAGTAAGGCAGAAAAGATGGTCTGGTCCAGTTAAAGCACTTGCATAAAGTTGTTAGACTTGTGGTTTAGCTATTTGGAAGATCTGGATGAATAAGAAGGTGAGTGTCAAGGAGGAAAAGTTGGTTGGTTCTTCAAAGGTTAAGGATTAAATCAAAGTGTAAAAATTGAGCATGTAAGACCATGCTTATGATGCAGAAATGATAGAAGCCTTCATGCATAGGGAATATTAATTGGAAAAGTATTGAGAAAGGAGGATGGTTATTTGCCATTTCTGGAAAGCTTGAAGCTGTTCTTGTACCTGATAGACAAAAATTAGGGGTTTGAGCAGTTTGGAGATAGGACCTGGCTGGGAGCTGCCATGTTATTCTATTTTCTTGACTTCATTAAGCTGTTGAACTTCCCTAGAATGATTCTGATTTGAGTGTTTACAATTGCTTGGCTTTACCCCAAAAAATTACCTTTTAATCTCAGCAACAGCTTCTAGACAGCTTAGTCTTTCTGTGGAGAATGCTGGGCCCAATCTGCAGGTGTCCTGAAGCCAGAGCTACAAGATAAATCAGACTTAGAAAGTAAGAAAAAATGTGTGTGTTTCTCTGGTGTGTCCCCCACAGAGAACATGAAAGGGTAGGTTTGTTTTTCCTCTTATGGCTAGAGTCTTTCTAGCTGGAACAGGTACAGATAGAGGGGTTGAGGAGGAGTTGTAACAATTCCATGCAGTGAAACAAAAAGTCAGTTCTTCAGAAGCAGCAGTTTACTTCTAAGTCCTGCTTGTCCTGCTTGCTTCTTCTACTGTCAGAAGAGAGTTCTCATGGTCTGGTTCTTGTTTTGACATAAATCCCCAAGTGAGTGCTTCACTGGAATGTGGTATCAGATAAACTGGAGTAAAAAGGCTGACTTTTGGGAGAAACAAGGCAGTGGAACAGACAAGGAGTGCCTTGCTTTGGCTAAAATCTGTGCCATGTTCTTCATGTTGTTCATAGAAAACACTTGAGGAGATGTGTTTCCAAAGAAACAACAACGTAGGAAGTCATGCACACGTGCTTTGAGAAAGCATGAACACAAATAAACCACTCCTGGTTCACCTCCAGAACGTAGTTTCAGTGAGATATTGACGCACAGATACAGGGGTGGGTGTTGTCACTAAAGAGATTCAGGGAAACCATTTAATTAGGGTATATTCAGAATCTGTTACTTAAAGTTTTTAAGACTCATTATCTTCCCAGAAGTTCCCTCAACCACCATCAGAAAAGCAGAATGCAGAAGCATTTCACCTCACTGCTTTGCTAGGCTCCCTAGTTGTGTAATTCCTATTGGCCATATCCAGATTTTTTCCTTGTTACTTTTATCATTGAATGATTAGTAAGCAGAGTAATGCATGGATTTTTAAATAAACTGGTTTTCTGTATAACTTTTCTCAAACATTCTCAGAGCACTTTTCAAAGAAATTCCAGTTCCTGGAAAATCATGATTTCCTAGGGAACCAGGAGCTTGCCTTACTTCCTCTTCTGAAGTATTTTACAGGCATGATGTTGGCCCGGAGAAGGAATAGACTCACAGCTTGTATGGCAGCCAAGGTGCCAGTTGATTTTGATCTTGGATAAAAAGCAGAGTTTTATCCTTAAGGGAAAGAGTTACTGAAAGGTTTGTGGAGGGGGAAAAAAAGCGGGAGGAATATGGCTGCAGAGTCCTGGCAGTTGTGGTGGAAACATAGTTTTTACACTGAATCTTAGTATGGGTGCCCTAGAATAGCGAGGAAGAGATGAATAAAATGGCCAGGTTAGAACTTCTCTTCCTTGTGTATCACAACTGACCGTGTTTGTCTCCCTTTTTGTTTAACTTTGATTGCTTGAAAAGTCTGAAGAATGAGAGAAGTTCTTGATAAGGGCAGCAGCAGTTGTCAGTAAAGGACAGCTGTGTTTCCTCTGCTGGGCAGTTGTGATCTTAAACATACTTGGAGGAAATAGCATGTAAGCAGGCCTTAATTCACTGCTATTGGTAAATGTTAATTAAACTCCAGGATATGTAATTAGAGGACGTTTCAGACTAGGGAGACTATCTAGCTCTTTTTGAGTGTATGCAACAACTGTAAAAAGACACCTATAGACAGATGTACTACCAGAATGCAACTAATTAGTATCCCTGATTAATGAGAAACTCTGTCAAAGCTTTCTGTGGTTTTACATGGATTTGATATGCTCCGGTACCTGCAATCTTTTCCATTTAATCCTCATAGAAACTTGCTTTGTGATTTTGATACTATGTGTGCATCTGTTTTCGTATTAAGGACTTCATCAGTTAGACAAAGGGCCCAAAACCATTAAGTGAACTGCGTAAACAATTTGCAAAACTCTTCTATATTTATTTGAAGCTGTTGCGTGAAATGTGTGTGTCTATTCCAGTATCCTTGAAAAATTTTCCTCAGTTGCCTTCTCATAGTCCACAGTGACTTCCATGTAGCCAGTGTTGATGAATACTTAAGTCTTACAGATGTTTATTACTTTATACTTTATTATTTTCAAGAAGACTCCTCAGATTAATAGTGCAACTGTTAAGGAAAGTCAAGACTTAGGAGAAATTACAGGTGTCTCATGTTATTTTCATGAATGTCCATTTTGCAGTCTGTGTGGATAGGAGGGAATGTAGGAGAGGGAACAGGAAGAAAGTCACTGCAGTTTGGGCCCAGAATGAAATTGCCAGGTTACCATCTGTGGAGTATATGAATTACTATAGTTCTTGGTGTAATAATTAAACTGTACACTTGGACTGGAACACTGTTCTGTAATGTATAATCTCTGAAAATATTGATTCAGAAGTGAAATAACACCTTTTTGCATGGCAGATATGAACAAACACTTGTTTTGTATAAGACTGTGCTACTAGAGCTTAAAGTGATGACTTTCTGCTTATTTTACAGATTTGCTTACAATCAAATACGTGGCCATGGGGGATATGAAGACCCCAGATTTCGATGACCTTCTTGCAGCCTTTGACATACCAGACATGGTAGATCCCAAAGCAGCTATTGAATCTGGACATGATGACCACGAAAGCCACATAAAACAAAATGCTCATGCAGATGAAGATTCCCATGTCCCATCATCATCTGATGTTGGGGTGAGCGTCATCGTGAAAAATGTGCGTACTATTGATTCTTCCGAAGGTGTGGATAAGGATGGCCACCATTCCGCAGGCAACAGCTTGCACAATGGCTTCCTAACGTCAGCAGCTCTTGAGAGTTACAGTAAAGATGAAGGGAAATCACTTAAAGATGATGGGTCAGCTTCTGAGGCTACACTGAAGGATTCAGCTTTCAACCAGTTCAGCCCAATATCAAGTGCAGAAGAATTTGATGATGATGAGAGAATAGAGGTAGATGACCCCCCGGATAAAGAGGAGATGCGTGCAAATTTCAGAGCAAATGTCTTGGCAGGATCTCTATCTCAGCAGGAATATGACAAACTAAAGGCACTTGGAGGGGAGAACTTAATTAAATCTGGAATCACTGTTTCAAGTAGTATAGATAAAAATAAAGCTGCTAAACGAGAGACAGAGACAAACGCCATGAATTTAGGTGTCTATGAGCCTTTTAAAACTCGAAAAACAGAGGACAAGTTACAAAAAGACAGTTCTGAGAAGCTTCTTGAAAACAGGGTACTCGATGGAAAACTGAGTACTGAAAAAAGTGACACAAATCTTGCCAGCATTTCCCAGTCCAAAGCGAAGTCATCAGCAAAGCTTTCTTCCTGCATCGCTGCAATCGCAGCACTGAGTGCTAAAAAGGCAGCTACAGATAGCAGTAAAGATTTACAGTCTAATTCAGGAGAGTCTTCTCCATTACCAAAAGACATAAGTGAAAGTCCCCGGGCTGTTGAAAAATCTCCTGAGTCTCAGAGTCTCATTGATGGTGCTAAGAAGCCGTCTGTCAAACCACCCGACAGTCCCAGAAGTGTCTCAAGTGAGAACAGTAGCAAAGGGTCTCCATCTTCTCCCGCAGGGTCGACACCAGCCATCCCTAAGGTTCGCATAAAAACCATCAAGACTTCTTCTGGGGAGATCAAGAGAACTGTTACTAGAGTGTTGCCAGAAGTTGATGTGGACTCTGGTAAAAAGCCAGAGCAGAGTGCTTCCATGGTAACCTCCATGACATCTCTCCTGGCCTCACCAACTTCCGCTGCTGTTCTCTCCTCTCCTCCCAGAGCTCCTCTGCAGTCCTCAGTTGTCACCAATGCAGTTGGATCTGCAGAACTTGCCCCTAAACAGGTCACTATCAAACCCGTGGCTACTGCCTTCCTGCCTGTTTCAGCAGTGAAAACAGCAGGTTCTCAAGTGATCAATCTGAAGCTGGCTAACAACACCACAGTGAAAGCCACTGTCATCTCTGCTGCATCCGTGCAGAGTGCCAGCAGTGCCATTATCAAAGCTGCCAATGCCATCCAGCAGCAGACGGTTGTGGTGCCAGCATCGAGCCTTGCCAGTGCCAAACTTGTGCCAAAGACAGTCCATCTTGCCAACCTTAACCTTTTGCCTCAGGGTGCTCAAACCACCTCTGAACTGCGCCAAGTGCTAACAAAACCCCAGCAGCAAATCAAGCAGGCAATAATTTCTGCAGCAGCCTCCCAGCCTTCGAAAAAAGTGTCTCGAGTGCAGGTGGTGTCATCTCTACAGAGCTCTGTAGTGGAAGCGTTCAATAAGGTGCTGAGCAGCGTCAATCCTGTGCCAGTTTACATCCCAAACCTTAGCCCCCCAGCCAATGCCGGAATCACGCTACCAACGCGAGGTTACAAGTGTTTGGAGTGTGGCGACTCATTTGCTCTCGAGAAGAGCCTGACCCAGCATTATGACAGGAGAAGTGTGCGAATTGAAGTGACTTGTAATCATTGTACAAAGAATTTAGTTTTCTACAATAAATGCAGTCTCCTGTCCCATGCTCGTGGGCACAAGGAGAAAGGCGTCGTGATGCAGTGTTCCCACCTGATCCTAAAACCAGTCCCAGCAGATCAAATGATAGCATCTCCTTCCAGCAATACTGCTGCGGCCGTGCTCCAGAGCCCAGGCGGAGCTGGCACGCACTCTGTAACAAAGATCCAGTCTGGCTTAACTGGGACAGTGATCTCGGCCCCCACGAGCTCTCCTGTCATTCCAGCTATGCCACTAGACGAAGATCCATCGAAACTCTGTAGACATAGTCTAAAGTGTTTGGAGTGCAATGAAGTTTTCCAAGATGAGACAACTCTTGCAACTCATTTCCAGCAGGCCGCAGACACAAGTGGACAAGTAGAGTATCCTATGTTTACATTCCAATGTTTCATCTATAAGCCTAGGAGACTTTGGATATGTTTTTACTTCCATTTAGCTGTTAATTATCTGAACCTCTGTGATTAAAATGATAAACGAAAACCACAAAAAGTCTTGCAAGCATAGTGAATGTCAACATATGCAGCATAAATAAGACTTTTCTTAGAATCTTTTTAGGCCGTGAAGTCTGAAATTGACACTGTATAGTTTTGCTAAAATTTAGCATTAGCTTTCTTACAGCTGAACATTATAATACAGAAAATAATAATGGGTTTTACTAATAATATTTTAATGCTTCTTTCTGTGCTTTGGAATTTGACTAGCCTGTGGAATCCACTTAATTGGCACCCTCATTAACAGCCCGTCTATTCAACCTGAATGATAGCTTCAAGTGATTCATTCTCGATTGGTCTTCAGGTTTTAGAGTTTTCATCAAGTGTCCTAAGTGATTGAGGCATTCCCCTCATGTGCAGGGAGGGACTCAGGCAGTGACAAATGGCACACTGACTACTGACAGGAATGCCTGCTGTTTGCCTCAGCTCTTCCTCAGAAAGTGCAAAGTGCTGTTCTCACTGGCACACCTTCCTTTCTGTGTGACCATTGGTTTAGTTGGTTGGGTTTCTTTTCCTCTTACAAGTGCTAATGAGTTCAACTTAAAAACCATTTGAAAATTCTTTACTAATGTATGTGGCCTGACCTGAAAGAAACACGTCATTCAATAAAACTTAATATTAATCAGTGTGCGATGTATTTTATAATCCTGGAAGAGTGAAGGTGGTTAATTAAATGATATGGTTGGATCTCTGTTGGGGTGTGCCAATTAAAAGGGATTCTGGTGTGTTTCAAAGCATTCAGGTGAGCTTGGTGCTCCAGCTTCCTGCTGCGGGGGGAAGCTGAAAACTTGCAAGCATGCTCAAGACAGGAGTGCCCCGGGAATATTCCTGGGAATCAGACAACAGTGAACAGGCTAAAGATTTTTAAGTCCTGCGGTTAGGAAAAAATGCACTAGTCCTAGGAGCACAGGCAGGTTCCTGTCAGGATCTATTCACTACACACAGGACCTATTCTGTACCACGAAGCAGCTCCACTGCACCTACCACTACAGGTAGTAATGTAAAGAGATTTGCACGTGGAAATAACCTTGATTGTGTGGCTCTGCCTTAGCTCCTCCCTTTAACTGGCTAGCAGTTAGGCTGAAATAGCCTGGATTCCCCATGGAATACCATGCAAGTGAATTTTTCTTTGTAAGATACTACAGGTGTGCTTACCTAAGGGAGTTTCCTTCAGCAGAACATGTTCATCCATAGATGTTGCTGCAGTTCTGAACAGGGTCTAATGGCTGACCATGAGTATATTCTGCACCAGATTGAGCTACTTAGGGTTTTTAGCTGATTTGCTGGTGCATAATAAGCCCATTAGGTAACATTCCATCTAAGATGCAGTAGTCCTTGCAAAAACTTGTGGTTTTGGTACTGGAAAATCAAGCAAGTAAGAAGGCCCCAAGACAAGGCAATTGGATGAGAGACAAAGGATAGGTTGGGGAGGATGAGCTAAAATACAAATGGAAAGAGAACAAAGATAAAGTGATGTTCTCACTTTTGGGGTGGAGGGATTTTTGTCTTTATGGCCAGGTAAACTAAACCTTTTGCCCTTCCCTTTCTCCCTCTGTCTGGTGCTTTTTCCCTGTTGCTGCTGAATTTGCTCTCCATACATGTCCTGTTAGGTACTGTTTATCCTGGTGATTTCACTAAAGAAAAGCAATTGTGATGTTCACAGAATGTCAAAAGGGAGCTGCAGGGAGGTGGAGAGAGAAGTGTGGGTTCCCAGGTACTGCTGTTCAAGGAGGAAAGCCCCTGGAGTTGCAGGAGCAGCTGGCATTGCCTGCTGCCTGTCAGGGTATTTGTGTCTCTCGTGGAAACTTGCTCTGCTATAAGAGCTGCAGATTTAAAAAAAAACAGTGCAAAGCACTGGAGGAAAAGAAGCTATTTTCATGTTCTTCCATTTGAAAAGAACACTCTTAATAAATATAGTTTTAAATGTTCTTTGTTGAAATATCCTTTTAAATATTAATTAATCACTTTTTGTAGTCCTTTTCATATGTCAAGCAGCAGCTGGCTTTTTACAGGGTGTTTGGTTGTGTCCTGTAGGGGTAGTATTTCCTGGAGAAAGAACTATGTATAGGCATTTATTACTAAGTATTTTGCTACTTTTTCTTTAGATGTTACCTTTTGAGAAGCTTGGATGAGACTTGTTTTCCTTCTTAGTGCTTGGCACTGGCTTTTTGCTGTACAACTGCCATTACTGTAGGGGGAAGAGGACAAGGAAGTTAGATGAGATTGGTATTTTTTCCTTTGGAAGGAAGGAAGGAAGAATGAAAGTAAACAGAGTTTGCAAACAAGTAATAGGAAAAAAGGTTATTTGCAGCTTACTCTTCTTTCTAGTGCCCATGTAATTGCTCCTGAAATGGAAAATGTATAGTTTTGTGTTTTCAGTGAGTAAGTAGCTGCTCTTATACTCCTGTTATGGAAGTAGAATGTTTTGTTTAAAATAAACAATGGTAGAACAATCCTAGCAATGAAAATACATTCCCTATAAAGTTGTTACCTTTCTATAATGTTTTATTGCCATTAATATTCCTGTAAAAGGAATATTAACCTAAAGGAATATTAACTCTGACTCACTGACAGGTTTTCTGGCTGAACAAAACCCTCGTCTACTTGCTGGGGGGATAAGGCAGCAAATCTGGGCTAATGAATGTTAATATTTCTCTTTAGTTACAGAAAGGAGTATGTTGCTCCCATGGAAACTACATAGCTCATTTCCCTTCATACTCAGCGTTCTTGTGTATCTTTATTTTCCACCTCCACCATTTTTCCTTCTAACCCTTTTTTTTTTTTCTGAAACTTTGACTTTAAATGCAGGCAGGTGATGATTTTCACAAACTGTGTTTTATTTTGGTGTGGGTTGGAATGAGAGAACTGGAAGTTAATGCCACCTTAAGCCCAAAATAAAATGGTAAGCAAACATGCTGAATGTCAGAATTTCGCAGTAGATGCTTCTTGTTCTACTGTAATCAGTTACAATTAAACATCTTCTGTACTCATTGAAATAGCAGAGCAGGGGCCTTAACTAAGAGCATTATTGGCATGTTGGGTCAGTACATGAGTCTGGCAGCTTGCTGCAAAATCAGGACAATCACTGAGCTGGGGCTAGAATGTTGTGTGGCTCTTTTGTGTTACCACATCCCGGTTTCCTTCAGAAGTCCTACAAGCCAAAGGACTGTGAAACCTCCAAATGTTTCTGTTACTGGAATAAGAAGTTCTGGTTTGCTGTTTTCTTACATAATCAAATAATGTTCCAGATTCTCCAGTATTGTATTGCAGCCTGTTAATACAGGAACAGCCAAACAGAGATTTGGGGAATGGTATTGAGCCCAGTAAATGTGCCACTTATGGCTGGTCAGAGGGTTTTGCCTTTAAGCTGAACTTAAGACAAAGTTAACACCCCAAAACAGTTCTGGTCAGCCTGAGGCTGTGAGTCCCTCACTTCTGGCCACTGTTTGGTCAGTTAAGGCCAAGTGTTTGGCATTTCAAAGCGAGTATTTCTGTGTGTCTGAATACAGCCTTACCATGTCCCAAAGGCTCTGAGCAGGTGCCAGTTTGAAATCCCTGTAGTTAGCTGAACTCAGGCAGAGCCTTGCAGTAGAGCAGTAAATGTATCCATGCTGAACACTATTGTAGTGGGCTGGCAGGAGTGCCAGTGGAATCTGGATTGCAGTGATGGCAGGTTTTCTTTGCTTAACATGCTGTATATTTAATGGTTTGCATTTTGCCATCTTACTGCGTCAGGACATTGGAGAACTCTGTACGGAGACTGTGTTCAAACACACCGAGCCACAGTGCTCCCAGAGCATTTATTTCAGGATTTCTTCGGGTATATGTTAGTAAATAATGCAGCTCTGGAGATCATTTTTTGGTCAGTATTTTTGCAGAGTGTACACATCACTACATACGCCAGACTCTTAGAGAGATCATTCCTAAAAATATGCAAATACATGTTCAAAAAATACCGACGTCATGAAGGAGTCTTGGGTTTGATTTTAAGTCTTTGCGAGTCACTGGTGAGATTCACAAGTTCCAAGCCATAAGAGACAATAGTAATAATTTGATTCTGGAGTTGTACGTAGGCCCCTTGCACTATCAAGGTAGTCTGGGAAGGCGCCTGAGTAATATTTCTATAAACCCATGTGCATCTCCCATGGTCAGTGGTGTATGAAGGAGCTTTGTGGCCCAGAATGCCAGTCAGTCTGGCTTCCAGCACCTGCCAGCTCTGTCAGCAGGGCTTGTGTTTGTATTTGGCTACTGCTTTGGGTCCCATCCCAGTTATGACATTTAACCTTTATTTGCTATATTGCAGTGTTTGACACAAGACGTTACGTAGAGCTGAACCAAACCTTTTGTCTCATCTATTCTGGTTTATCATTTAGAAGACATGCAATATCTGCCAGATGCTGCTTCCTAACCAGTGCAGTTTTGCATCACACCAGAGAATTCATCAGCATAAATCTCCATACACGTGTCCTGAATGTGGAGCAATCTGCAGATCTGTCCACTTCCAGACCCATGTCACTAAGAACTGCCTGCATTATACCCGAAGAGTTGGGTTTCGGTCAGTATAATGATTCTTTTTGTTGTCAATTTATGTATAATTTATGGTTTTAAAAGTGATTTTCCATTTTCATAAGCATTATTTGGACCAGCTTCATGGGTTTAAGGTTGTCATGGAAACAGTACTATTAGTACTAAAATTTTGGAATAAATACATCAAGATTCTGCTTTGTTTTGGGCATCCACTTTCGTACATGATTAAATCAGAATATTAGCTAGTGTCACACAGATTCAGGACTTCACGGTTTATAAGGTCTAGAAAATTCAGATGCATTGTCTTAATTTCAGTTTTTTAAAAAACTTCCTGAGTTTTTTCAAAACATTGAATTTTAGATTGTCTCTCTGGTAGAACAGTCATTTTCAGTACTTCCAGAATGTATGATTGAGATGTTGATGGGCATACTGCACCTGTCTGGTTGTTCTTTTCTGTGGGAAGTCGATTCCTTGGCTTTACATGACTTGTAAATTACCTTTCTAAAACAGCCTTGTCTTTTGGTTCTCCTTTGTTACTCTTCAGTTTCCCTTTGACTTTTATGTTTCCCTGTAATGGCAACTCACTGAGAAAATGGGGAGCAGAGGCATTTCATAGAAATGTTTAGTTTTGAAAGACTTGAAAAAATGTTTTCTGTTAGAATTTTCCTTGCACTGAATGGCAGGCAGCACAGCAAGAGATCAGAAGAGCTGCCCATACCCTGAGCGTTGCTCAGCACTCCTAAAACACGTCCACTTCACCCTGTCTGCCTGGAAAAAAGGCCATTCTAAATCTTAGGGCAGGTAGCTCCTTCCACCCTTAAGGTGCCACAGTTCATTTTCCAGGATGGCTGTGCAATCTTCCCGTAAGGGAAGAAAGCATTTTTACTGCATCAAGCCTATGTTTTCAGCTTGAATCCATGGCCTGACATAACTCCAAGCTCTTTTCATTTCTTTGGGTTCTTTTCTTTTACCCTTACCTCTCAAGCAGTAGTCTGTCTTGTCCTGCATTTCCTCTATCTGCTTCCTGCACTCCACTGCCCTTCCCTCTAATCTGTGTCTCTTGGGTTTGTACACAGAATCACCTCTAGGGACTCCTGGCCTGCCCCAGTAACACCAGCGGAATCCCAAATCCTGCACTGGGAATCTAAGTCACTAAACTTTTCAACATGTCTCATAAACATCTCATTTAACACTGAGTCAGAATTTCTTGATCTGGTGAGACTAAACCAAAGTCACCCAGGCAAGCAAAAGCAGTCTCTGGGAATGTTACTGTCTCCCTCCTTAGACTCCTCAGCCTCTTCTTAGAACTGCGGTGCTTTTGCCTGAAGAGCAGCATGCACCATCCTGCTTTTCCAAAGGGTCTCTGCCACGAAGTTCCCTTTGATTCCAGTGATTTAGGCTAGTTGTCTGCACTGAATCAGCTGAAAACTTCAGCCTGACGTTTCACTGCATCCTGCCAAGGTGAAAGCAAGAAGCTGTTAGAACAGTCCCTGAGAGGGCTTGGTCCTTAGGAACTGTGTAATATACAATGGTGGATGCTGAGGATCAGCTGTTATGTGGCATCACTAGAGAATGAAGTCAAGCCGGGGCATGGGGAGGTAAAAATGCCACCTGGCTCTCTGGGGGGACACTGAGGAGTAGATGTGTTATTGAGAGCATCACGCTGTGTATGGCTGTGAAGAAGTGCTCAGCTCTGTATGAGCACAGAAGATCTTAACAGAGCCAAAAAAGACCGGAATGATCTGCTTTAGAGAATGCCTTGGGTAGCAGAGACTAGATGGGTATAAACTCAATGAATAGTATTAAGACTATAAATTAAATGCTCAGAAAAAGAAAGGATGATATTTCATAAAATTCAAGGGTGATAAATATTAAAAGGAAAATGGGATCCTCAGATGCAATGTAGAACTATTTCCTGCTTTATTGCTATCATCAGGGCACTAAAACTATTGAAAAAGTGACATTTATGTGACAACAATCGTACTGCCATGATAGATGCTAAAGTTAAAGTTCTGGAGGGGTGAAGACCTTCTACATTTGAAGAGTTTGTAAAAGTCTTACTTCAAGATACTGATTAATAAGAAATGGTTTCATTTGACAGGTAATTGCTGATTGCACTATGTTCTTGGGACTGATTTGGGAGCATTTGGTACTGGAGATGTAGGACATTAAAGGGGGCCATTGTGTATAAAAATTCTTATGTTCTAATATTAATTCAAATTTTTAATCATTTCATTTTAGAATAGATGCGGAAAGGTCACAGATTTTCGACACAGTAGAAGTATGTTTTTGAAATTCCAATATGATATATTGATCTGATAGTAAGGATTTGGTTTAGTTTTCCTGAGTTTCAATCCAAGTGCTGATTTGATTACATGTGCAGAAAATCATTACCAGTATATCTTCAGTAAATCTAAACAAGCGAAATGGTGAAAATGTTTTCCTTACTGGTTTTCCATTTGGTGGTAGTTTCTAAATTGCTTTGGTGTACTTTATAAACAATACCCTGCATGTGATAAAAAATGTGTTCTGGAAAATCTCTTTCCAAATTTGCAGAGGACTTAAGCGTTCTTTCTGCAATCAATAGAGTATTTGTCTGTTGACCCTTCTGTTTTATTGTAATAACATAAAAACATGTTCTGACCTTGTATCTCTTAGATTTTCAAATGAAAATGTGTGAAATTTCTTTCCCCTTACTTTGTGATCCACAAATTGCTGGTTATGTTGATTCTTACGGGGTTGTTTAAATTGACAGAGTAATATCGTTTTATCCAGTTTTTATCCATATGTGTTTCTCTCTTCCCTTTGCTTGGAAATCTGTGTTGATTATGTCCAGCGCTGCTCAGGGCAGGGCTGCACTGACTCTCCTTCGCTCTCTCCGCAGCTGCGTGCACTGCAATGTTGTGTACTCTGATGTGGCGGCACTCAAGTCTCATATTCAAGGTTGTCACTGTGAAGTCTTTTACAAGTGTCCTATCTGTCCCATGGCATTTAAATCTGCTCCCAGCACACACTCCCATGCCTATACACAACACCCCGGTATCAAGATAGGCGAACCAAAGTAAGCAAAATTCATCTTCTACTGCACTTGCCTGCATTTGAATAAGCTGTGAAATTGCATTCTGTCCTGTGCTTGCAGTCGTAACAGTCACCTCTCACAGCCACCACTTTGTCAGACTGCTGGTGATGGGGATTTGTATAGTGCTTTCATGAATTTTCAGCTGGCGGTTCACTGGGCAAAGGTGACATTTCTCTGAATGTACTAGCAGGTCTTTAAGCACTGCATGCTACAAGAGAGTGATTGCAAAATGTAATTACACAAATTATTTGGACAGGTGGCCAGAGTGTTGCTTGTTCTGATGTTTTAATCTGCTTAGCTCATCTGCATTTTTACTGTGAATTAAAATAATGTGATTCCAAAAAGAGCTGCTAAGACTCATCAGTGCTTATGTGGTGATTTTCATAACGTGGTTGAAAAGTTGAGAAAAAGCGATTTTATCTGTTTATATAAGCTTTTTTCCAATAGGTAATATCTTTCTGGCTTAAAGCAGAAGTGGTTCTGTTTTGTAGCTAGGAAAGTTGGCCATAAAGGTGGTATTTTGCTGAAGGTGGTGACACAGGGCACAAGTGGGACTCGGCTTCAGGGTCTTTTTTTAAAGCTGTTGGACACTGGCGGGCTCTGCTGAAGGCAGCAGGTGCTGCTGTGTGTGCAAACCCCTCCAGCCCTCAGGTCTGAGCCTCTCTGAGTACCCCTTCTCCTCCATCTGCTGCTTCCTCACTGCTACAAGTGCACTGTTCAGAGCAAACAGTCAGGGATTGAGCTTCATGTTTTCTCTGGGGCATGCACAGAGCACCAGCACGGTAACAACTTGCAGGCTCAAGAACACAAAAAGTATCATGTGATATAATAACCAGTGTTCCTAAGAGTTCTGTTTCTCACTGTTTCTTCTAACATATTAACAGGAGTTTTTTTTTCTTTATTTACACCTTCATCAAAGCAAAATGGCAACAAACTTGCCATGTCTGATACCAAATGAAGGCATTTCTGCCTAGTGGGAAATGATACCTTGTTTTAATTCAGGATGGTATCATCAGTCAGAAGCTGTGAGATACCAACATTTAAAACTTTTTTCAGGTTCTCATAGTTCTCATTAGAGAAGTCCAAAAGATTAAGATCACTATTTCTGTAAGATGCTACACATACGAAGAGTGAACTGTGCTTGGATCTGCCAAACTGTTTCTGATCAGGTTCATGAATTAAGTATTTTTCATTTGTTTTCTTTCCATATAGATGCACTTATAATTGTATTTCTTTACTAATTTATTTTGAGTATAAAAAATGAAATGAAATTTTATTAAGTACTACTCTAATAAGTCACAGAATCCATAGTTGAGCGCTTCTCTTAAGAAGTGGTGTTTCCTTTAAATTTGCCAGTTTTCATCAAGATGGTGCCTTAAATGCATGCAGAGTGACTGGTAGGATTTTTCCAGCCCTTGCAGTGCTCAGAGTTCTTGGCCTGCCTAGTGCTGAGCAGGACTGACAGGTTGTATTGGAGGCAATATGTTCACATTTGGGTTGTCTGTGCTGCATCACGGAGCACCCGGGCTGCATGACTGGCACCCATTGCAAGCCTGCCAGCCTCATTCCTGACCCCAGGTGTGTGGCACAGTCCAGGGACACTGGCCATGGCTTCAGCAGTGCCAGGACCCCATGGTTTCTGAGGGACTCTGTAGTAGGTCACACTCCTGTGTTTACAGGAATTGAGCTCCTGGGGAATCTTGCTGCCTGCCTCTGGCATTTACTTGGAACTGTGTGATTTACAATTACATTACAAACAGTTGCTTCAGAACAGATGCACTAAACTATTGGTGTATGAAAAATTACTTTTATATGCAGGGTTTGTCAGTGGGATGAAATGAGATTATTTTAATATAGGGAAATGGATGGCTGTCTCGTCTTTCAACTCTGGGAAGCTCTCTCCTGTAACATACTCTAAGCTTTGGTTTCCCAGAAAACCACAGAGATGATCTTCTTTTTTTCAGTAAACAGTGTCTAGGTATGGCAGTAAGATATTTTTCATGGCTAATCTCTTTTTCAATACTGCAGAAATTCTTGTTTATCAAGCCGAATTATGGATATTTACTGTACTATTGGTAAAAGTGTATTATCCCACAAGTTCCTTTTTTTAGAGAAAAAAATTTGGGAAGGAGAAATACTATCTTCTGGTGCAGAAGCTTTCCAAATGCTAAATGTTTTTTATGTGATTGAAAGTATTTTCCTTTCACATGTATTTATTCCAAGATACTACGTGAATTTGCTAAACAGATTTTTGGGAAGTGAAAAGGCCACGCGCCTGCTTTGGTGTATACTGTGGGGCCTGAGCAGTGCTGAGTAACCAGCCTGAGGATGGGATGGGATGGGATGGGATGGGATGGGATGGGATGGGATGGGATGGGATGGGATGGGATGGGATGAACTGCCTGACTTGCTCCAGCATCCCTGTAAATGTCATCCTGTGGAAGCACAACTGCCTTTAAGCTTTGAACAGCATTTTAGGCAGTTGCATGTTAAACGCTGACTACTTGAATTAAATTTTAAAAAACCAAAACCAGCATACATAGTTGCATGTATTTTGTTAAGGATTAAAAATCATGCTTTTGCTGTGTCTGAAGGAAATAGTCCAGGTGTGTATAGTCATAACTTATACTGCGAGATGTTTTGGTATGGATTTAAGTGAGTACAGTCATTGCCCAGAGACTTGTTGAAATTTGGATCTTTACCAGATAGTCCTGCTTCTGTGAAAGCAGAGTAAAGTATTTTAGCTGCCACAGAAAATACATAGATTCAGCTCTTGGTGTTTTTAGAGAGTTACAATTTTTATATGCAATAAATTCAGAAAGACATCAAATTTTTTTGGTAGCAGATTCACTACAGATCTGCAGTGAAGGGTTCACCACAGAAAGCAGGACAGTAGTACACTGATAATCAGAGGTTGCTGTGTAAATAATACATTTGTCTTAGCATATGTGGGAAACTGGGACCACTTGATACCACAAAAATAAAGTCTTTCCCAGTTAATACGAAGAAGTGTACTGTTTTTCATTTGGAATTACAGGACAGCTTGGACATGGAAGCGATGCTCTTCTTCTTGTCACCTCAAAACACAGTGCAGAGTGATCCCTAGAACTCTGGAACAATGCACTCTCAGTGATAATTACTTAGAGGGATATGGAAAGGACTGGGAACATTTATGTGGCTAAATGAGAAGATTTAGCACTTTAGCAGGCAGGGGGGTTTGTGGGTTGGTGGTTTTTTTAGGACAGGGGAAGCACCTCTTGCTGTACTGAGCACCTGTGGCTGGGATTCTTTTATTTTAGCTAAACTTTCTCTGCAGCACTACAGATTAGATGGCTTAGATTTCTCACTCATCTGATGACCTCTGGTTAGAAAACTGCTGTCAGAACAGGAGGCTGAGGGACCTAAGTTCAAAAGTCACACGTGCTCCAAGAGAGGAAGAGTTTGGTGGTGTCTCTACATTTCTATGACAGATTCATCAAGGCTTGGAATGGCAGATCAGGGAAATCCCATCCTGCACTGTTGGAGCTTCAGGGCGTTGACAGAGTCTAGGCTTGGCATTCAGGAGCCTCAAAGGCATGAACATTGCCAAAATTATATTTATCTTGAAGTATGTTACTAACTACTATTGAATGAATCACTCCCTTAAAACATACTGCTTTTTTAACCTGGAGCAGAGATATTATCCTTCAGCTATGTTGTGAGTTCAGAAACTGAAGATGTTGAACTGTCAGAGTATCCTGAGCAGATGTTGTTGTATATGTAACTGGCACATGCTGTTGTTTTCTGATTTCTTGTTTGCAGTTTCTAAATTATTTTTTTCTATTTTTCTGTTTCTTCTACTGCTCCCATATTTTGAAATTAAAGGATGTTTTGAATTAGTTTAACTTTTTTCAGGCAGTGTGAAACGATTGCTTAAACATGTCAGATCTTATCTGTGATGAGAAAAAAAGTTAACATCATGATTCTTGCAAATAGATCCTCAACATGACTGACATTGTTTATTGTACTTCTGTTTTTAGAATAATATATAAATGCTCTATGTGTGACACTGTGTTTACTCTACAACCTTTGCTCTATCGCCACTTTGATCAGCACATTGAAAACCAGAAGGTGTCTGTTTTCAAGTGTCCAGACTGTTCTCTTCTATATGCACAGAAACAGCTTATGATGGATCATATCAAGGTGTGTAGGCATCTTCTCTTGTTTCCTTCATAGATACCATTTGTCATGCAATATATGCTGTGAGAACATACTGTGAAAAGGCACAGAATAACAAGAAGACTGCTGAGAAAGATGTTAGTAATTCTGAGAGGG
This sequence comes from Coloeus monedula, assembly GCF_965178545.1. Taxonomy (NCBI): domain Eukaryota; kingdom Metazoa; phylum Chordata; class Aves; order Passeriformes; family Corvidae; genus Coloeus; species Coloeus monedula. Next base: position 148,485 of record NC_138821.1, on the reverse strand, counting down.
TAATCTGTGAATATTGTTCTCAAATGTTAAAATGTTATATTTTGTCTTGTTTTCAGCATATTTGTGATCCCTCAGTCGGTTTTTCTGTAAGAATGTTGATTTTGGTATACTGGGAATATCTCAGCTAGTCCGATCCTAACAAATATTGAGCTTTATTTACAGTGTTCTAAGTATTATTCCAATTGTTAGGAGCTGAGAATGTTGAGTGCATCACAAAATCAAACCTTTGATGTTCAGAAATCACCGGGAAGCAGTATGTTGCTAGATGTAGAGGTTATCTGTGTGTATTCACATAGGAACATGAACATGTGTGCTTTAAAAAAACTCTTAAGTGGATTTCCTCATAAACACCGTTAACAACTAAAGATTCACTGTGATCCTTGTAAGTCCTGGTTTTAAGGATCAGCAGTCCCCTGGCTATCCTTTGTTAACTGTGTGTTTGACACAGACTGTTACCTTCTATCATACGGACCAAAGCTAAGTTTTTTATGCCTTATTAACCCTTGGTCCCTGAACACGGCCCTAAAGTTCAGAATGGCACCATGGAGCTCGCTGCGTTTCTCTGGCAGTGACAAAATTTCTGAGTACAATTTCTCTAGAGCAAAGTGAAAAACCAGACATGTTTTTTGGCTGCTGAAACCATCATTTTACATTTTAGTCCCGACTATGGCACTTGTAACCATAGAATTCTCCAAAGTTGTGCTGAAAATAAGATCACAAGTCTTGAAAAAAACAGGTGGTTTTAAAGCCAGTCTTCAGCTTGAGGAGGAAATGAGGGAAGGGCTGAGCCAAGATGTTCAGAAATACAAGGACTGGATATTGTCTTTGTTTCAGAACTAGTAGCACTAGTTCTTGCATGTTTACTGCAAGGTATCTTAGATGGTCCTCTCAGGCAGCAATGCAAAGCTCTGTTTTCTATTTCCTTTGATCTACTCAGATGGTTGGGGGTTTTTTCACTAAATAGGCAAATTCTGTGTATTGCAGTGTATGTCTTGTTTCTGTAATTAGTTTTTCCTGACTCAGGTATTACTGGAAAAGTATTGTTATACCTGTACATAAGTACTTCTGTAAGACCTGAAGACAACACTTTTAGGAGCTCAGTCTGACTGCAATTAGGGCTAGAAGCTGTCTTTACAGAAGTCCCGCTGCTCAGCATCTCACATTTTAAAGATACGCTCAGCTACTTGGGCACTACTTAACTTCTTTGGCTTTAGTGTTCCGTGCTAGTACTTGAACTTTCAACCAGTGGGGTTTTAGCATGATTCACTATAAATGATTCAGACATTTTTTGGGACTAAAATTAGGGGATTAGAGAATACATGTGCAGTAGCAGTATTTCTGGTTTTGCATTTAGGTTGTGTGTATAGTAGTAGGGACTGAAGCAAAGCAGTGTAAATTGGAGTTCAGTTAAGGGGAACTGAAGAAACAGTAACAGGTTATAAATAAAAGCAGAAAAGGATTTGGGGAGAGGATAAAAGCACAAAAAGGACTCAGGGAGAGTATGAGTGCCAGACAGAGGCAGAGCTTAGCTGCACAGACAGTAATGGTTTGGTATGGCTAGACATAAGCCATCAAGGCAGAGACAGACCTGGGTGAAAGTAGGACTGAAAGGGACAGAAGGAAGCTCAGGAGGAGGTTATTTAAAACTGCAGAAAATAACCCAGAGTAATTCCTGCAGATGTCAATATTTCTTGATGGCAAAATGTATATCTCATTTTCCTGTAATAACTCGCTACAAGAAACTTTCCAGCAGCCAGTGAGAGCAGGTGGTGAAGGACTGCTCCGGGCTGGCCTGGAGGTGTAATTCTCCCTGTTTGGCCAGCACTGGGACTCCATACTATGCTTTAATGCTCTTGGTGTAGTTCCAAATAAGAAACGAAATTTCAAGCATTGTATTTAAAAGACATTTGGAAAGTTGAGCACTAACATTTTACATGCTGACAGGTTAGGCTGGAATGGAATCTCCAGGTCAGCTTCAGTTGCGTGAGAGTACAGGAACCTCGTTTCCTCCTCCCCTGTTGCAGTGAGATGCTAAAGCCAGCCTACTCCTTTACTACACACCTGCACTTTGCTCTTAGTTGCTGGTCCTGTGCACTTTGCTTTTTACTAACAGTTATGGGGGGTTAATTACTGGCTTTTCTTCTATTTAAAAGCTGTTGAACAAAGAACATGTACTACTGATGAGGTTGATACTTGCTCTAGAGCCAGTGGGTAGCCCCAAGAGCCAAAGTATTTACGAAAGTACTTGTATCAGATTGATACTCCTGTATTCCCAGAATCAAGAATGTATTGAATGGGTTTTATGTGAAGGAAAAAGAATTCTGTTTGGGCTGGTTAAATGTATCCTCCAAAAGGGTTATAGTAAGTGTCAGTAGGTGAGAGGATCAGAACACTGTCACGGTAAAGGACAAGCCTTTTAGATGTGAGACCTCAACTGTGGGTCCCTGTTCAGCAGTGGATTAGCTCTGGACTGCAGTCATCCCTGCTGGCCCACAACCATCCTCATTCCTGCTGTGTCCATATCCACGTGTGGAACTCAGACACACAGCTGAAGCCCCCCAGCCCTTCCTGAACAAGTCACTTTGTTGGAAGGCTCAGGTGTCACACCAGCACACTACACTGGTTTGGAAATGGGGGAAGGAGGATTCTTCCCTTCTTACTGACCATTGACTTAAAGTGCAGACATAAGTCCCTGAGGAGAGCTTCCCACCCAGGAGCTTCAGGGGCTGGAGAACAGCTGGTCAGACCCCTCTGATCTGCTCTGGGGCCCTGTCAGCCCCGCACACCTTGGCTTCTAACGACTTCTAATGGCAAGGTAGCCCTAAATGAGTGTGCTCATTACCTGACTGGGGAGTAAGGCAGGGCTTAACCTCAGCCTCAACTTAAAATGTTAATATATCCTAAATTACATAGCTGTGTGATGTTTCCAGAGTTGCCTTGTCCTTCTTACCAATATGCCAAGTCAACATTTGGTCAGTAAAAAAGCCTTTCCTTCTTGGAAAACTCCAGTCACATAGTCTGGAATGAGGATGCTCAACTAATATATCAGGTTAAGTAAAGCAGGAAATGAGCATAAAGTACTTCTTGAGCCCTTTTTCGCCCCTGTTAAACCGCAACTTAAACTTAACCTACAAAGTAAGTCTCTTTATTTTTTTGTGAAAATACCTGCATATGGTGCCTGTTATTGTTAGCTCATGCTAGGTCTTGCCTTTACTTAACGCTGTTTCTTTAAGAATGTGATCTGATGATAATAGTATGCCAAAGAAGTAACTGAAGGTTTTTGGTTGAGTACAACAGTGTGTGTCTATGTTATTTTTATACCTTTTTATTTTCTCTCCTTTGTTGTAGTCTATGCATGGAACTTTGAAAAGTGTTGAGGGGCCACCAAACCTGGGGATAAATCTGCCTCTCAGTACTAAACCCACAACTCAGAACTCATCCAGTCACAACAAGGAGGACACAAAATCTGTCAACGGAACAGAAAAGCTGGAGAAGAAATCTCCTTCTCCCATAAAGAAAGCAGAGCCTAAAAAAGTTGCTAGTCCTGGCTGGACATGTTGGGAGTGTGACAGGCTCTTCACTCAGAGAGATGTTTACATCTCCCACATGAGGAAAGAACATGGAAAGGTAAAGGAATATATTCAAATACAAAAAAGTGAATTAAACCTGAAAGGTGAAGTATTTGTTTCTAAATTCTGTTCGTGTTTTTGCAAATAATTCCTTTAAGTCCCAGCATTATTATTCTCTGTTCTTATATCTATTTCATCTTTTTTTCTTTGGCTGCTTAGTTTTTTTCAGTTTCTACATCATTCTACGGAGAAAATCAATTAGGCTTGTTCATTCAGTACCAAAATTTTTTCAAGATGGAAAGAGTGAGAGATACTGCTGTATTTCATCCAAGCCATCTAATCTGATCCAGATTCTTATTTCTTCATTGTGCCTTCTCAGTTCCCTCTCTTTAAGGTGGTGTGGTGAATGTGGCAGTGCCGGGATAACGGTTGGACCCAATCTTAAAGATCTTTTCCAACTTAAACAATTTGATTCTATTCTGTTCTGAAGCTCAGTGTCTGTTAGCCTCAGGGAGTGGAGACTCAGTCTTGTTTTACTGGTCCAGTGAGTGCCAACTGGTGTTTATCATTTAAAGGCAGACACATTCTACAGTTGAGCTGTTGCTCTAGTCTTACACTTGAAAGTTCAGCTGAGTTAACAAGTCGAATTTTGTATTTAAAGCAGGTGGACTTGAGATACCTTACTTAAAATGGATTGAAAGTGAAATATGGGAATGTTGCATCCTCAAGTCAGCAGAGAGACTGTTTGATGTTCTTCCTGAGTTCAATAGCATTTCCAGTTACATAGCTGTGTGATGTTTCCAGAGTTGCCTTGTCCTTGTCCTTGAAATTAAAAAGACTGGCAGGCAGGAAGGCGATAGTGACCCTGCTTAGCTGTGGCAGGCTCCAGCCCCTTGCGGACATGTGGCAGCCACCTGCCAAGCCAGTCTTCACCTTCACCTTTGCTGTGTGCTGGTGGCAATGCTCTGGCTCTTTCCTCAGCTGGGAACCAGGGAGTTAAACTGATGTACTGTGCTGCACTGCAGCAAAAGACCAGGACTGGGAGGGATAATAGGCTTATTTTGTCTAAGTGGAGGAGAAACACCCCGAGTGAAAATCCGTAGTTTGCAGGATGCTAATGTGCTGTAATAAATGATTGCATATTTCCAGAGGTTTGTATTATAGTTATTATCTCTAAAGCTGTTCTGCAAATGATTTTATTCTGTTTATAAACATTTTATGGAAAAGCTGAAAATGCTGGACTACTGAGTGTCATCTTCAATTTTCTTAGGACAACTTCAAGCAAATAGCACCCCATCATCCTTGCCTCCAGTAACTCCCACCCCATTCCTTCAGCTTCCTGCTGCCCAAATATTAACTCAGCGGAGCTTTTACTGGCAATCAGAAATGAGTTTAAGACTGAATGCATTGTACATTTATGCAATTCTTAAAAACAAAACAGCACAACCTCCCAATGAAACTGTCACTTCAGAGTGAACTAGAGAGCGATATTCAGTCTGATTCCATCCACAGCAGAGTAGCCAAAGGCATGTAAAATAAGGTTAGTAACGTATCAATAATGCTTTCTAAATATTAGCTTTAAATCTGTGTCTTTCTCTATCTGATGTTAATGTGCAGCGTTACCTCAAGAACAGCCCTTATTATGAAATACTAGATAATTGTTGCACTCAAATCCTGGCCTGAAGGCCTCTTTCATGGCTTCCATTCAGGTGCTGTTTTTTATCCCCATTCAAGCAGTTCCTTGAATAATGCAGGAGGCAGATAGATACTAAAATGAACAGGAATTCAACTCCATGTCAGATAGATATTAAAATGAACAGAGATCCAACTCCCTGTCTTTCAGAAATGGGGTATTACAGACCAGGTGCTACATTCCTTCCCAACTTGTCAAAATTTTAAGTAATTGTTAGCTGTCAAAAAGACTATGTTGAAAAGCTAAACTTTTACTATAGAGAGAATAGAAATGAGCATAAGATAACCAGGTATGTTATATGCATCTAATAAATAGAGGAACTAATTTATAGTCTGATTTTCTTAAAAATGGTAGGTGTGGGTTAAATGGTCTAAAATGGCAGGATGATTGTTTAAAACTGTAATTAAGCAATTAATGAGCTATTCACAAAATCCATTGTCATGCAAGGTATTTGAAAATACTTAGTTTCAAACTTCTAATTTCTGCTTTTGCAGGACCAGAGTGAAAGAGCTGTAACAACCCCTAGCTGATCCCAGGCTGGATTATGCAGAGGTATTCATAGGAGAGGTATTGCCATGTATATACCATTTGGACAGATCCTTGAGTTTCCAGCCCTTACTGGGAACTGTCTACACAGAAGACAGATTCAGATTTTCTGTATCCTCTCCTGAGGATCCTGGATGAAGGGAGCCAGCTGTAGGGTAGGAGATTTCGTAGCCACCTTGGTGTGACTCTCTGCCTGATCTTAAAAGTGCAGCAAAAAAAAAAAAAGCTACCAGCCCAGACAAGGGATTGTTCCAACAAGCCTGTACAACTCCTGTCTGAAACTGGATCATGTGTGTCTGCCCTCCACCAGGCAGGTATATGCTGAGCTTCCTCCGACTTGTGTGCAGGTGTGTTTCTGTGAAAAGGCAGACGTTTTATACGTAGGAATTACCAACTCCAACTTGCTCATCGATCATCCTCTTCCTGTCAAGACAAGATGCTGTGCAACAGATCTAAGCTGCACTTAATTACAGAACTAATTTTTCAATTCTTTTGGGTTTAGCTGCCATTGCAGAAGCTAATGCATCCAAAATCCTATTTAGGTCTCTATCTGGAGTCTCCCCAAGGAATTTAGAACAAGTGTGAGGTCATAGCTGGCTACCCTACATAGTGCCCCCAGGTACTGCTGAGCATTATCTTCCTCCTGCCTTTCTGACCATGGGCTTCATGCCTCTGCTCACTGCCACACAGCTACTGCTGTGTGACTGCTCCATCCTTCTTAGCTTCTTCCTTTCCTTTTTCCTTCCACTTGACCAGCTGCAACATCCACCCCACAGAATTCCCCAAACAGATGGCCATCAAGTTGGCATCAGATCATACCTCTCATTTTGTCATGACTTTCCTGAGACCTGTTAGTGTATCAGTGTCTGTGAGGTTCAGTTTTGGTCCTTCTTCTTCCATGCTCTTCACCCCTCCCTGTTTGTGGCTGAGGAGCTCCTAGTCAGCAGCTGAGGACATGGTTTGGTGATGGGAAGGGAAAGTAAATCCCTCATCCTGCTGCCTTTTACTGATCCAGAATTAGTCTCTGATCTTCCCTGTTTCTTTGGTGGAAGAAATTCTCTTCACCCACCATCCATGACACCAGTTTACAGCTGGGGACAGGTGTGTGTGTGTGTGTAGCTCATGGTGGCCACACTGCTTTGAATGAGGTCCAGCTCTGACTTGTACAATGCTGTTGAAGGGGGGGTGTACATGAAGTGCACTACCAAAAACGGGTAAGTGATGTTTCTTTCCTATTTATCCAAAGGTTCAACACATGCAGCACTTTTACTGAGCTTTTTTAATGAAAGTCTTTCTCTTCTTTTTTTTTGAAGCAAATGAAGAAGCATCCTTGTCGACAATGTGACAAATCTTTCAGTTCATCCCATAGTTTATGTCGGCACAATCGTATCAAGCACAAAGGCATTAGGAAGGTTTATACGTGCTCGTAAGTTCTGTTTTTATTTATTTAGAAAGGGAATACAAAAACCATTGTTAGTTGAACATCTTTCCTTAACTGTGTAAGAGCCAGTGTCCCATTTGTTCAGATGCTCAGGACAGGCCAGACCAATTAGCTGTCCTGTCTGCAGAAACATGTCAGGCTCCTGAGAGTGCAGTGTGTAAAGTCTACAATCGGAAACTTGGCTGGGCTGAGCGTTTGCAGTTCCACCTTGGGGAACCTGGTTTTCAGGAGACTCTCAAATACACAACCACTCTTCTACAAAAGGCACTTGTTAAGCATGACACTTGAATGTTTGTGTGTGTGTGTGTGTGTGTGTGTGTGTCTGCAGGCACTGCCCAGATTCAAGACGTACTTTTACCAAGAGGTTGATGTTGGAAAAACATATTCAGTTGATGCATGGCATTAAAGACCCTGATGTGAAAGAAATGACTGAATCTACCAATATGGAAGAAACAGAAGTAAAAGAAGACACAAAGGTAATCACTTAGAAGACTCATTCAATCACTGAGAATGGGTTTTTTTTTGTGGGTATATATTCAGCATCTTTAAATAAATACAGGTACTCTTAATGCCATAACCGTCTCATCTTCTGTGAAGTAGAGCCTCAAAAGGATTGTTTATCAGAGTTGTTGTAGAATCTGCCAAGGAAAAGGTTCTGACATTTGCAAGTCACAAATAGTTATGAAAATAATTGCATATTTATGTTTACATGATACACCATTTCCGTCTTTTTGTTAGGTTCCTAGTCCAAAGCGTAAATTGGAAGAACCTGTAATGGAGTTCAGACCTCCACGAGGTGCAATCACTCAGCCATTAAAGAAGCTGAAGATAAATGTTTTTAAAGTTCACAAGTGTGCAGTTTGTGGCTTTACAACAGAAAATCTTCTTCAGTTTCATGAACATATTCCTCAGCATAAATCTGATGGCTCTTCATACCAATGCAGGGAATGTGGACTCTGCTACACATCTCATGTGTCCCTTTCCAGACATCTCTTCATTGTACATAAGCTGAAGGAGCCTCAGCCAGTATCAAAACAGAATGGGTCTGGGGAGGATAATCAGCAAGAAAACAAACCCAATCATGAGGATGACTTGTCCGACAGCGCGGCATCGGACAGAAGATGCAAAGTGTGCGCAAAGACTTTTGAAACTGAAGCGGCCTTAAACACTCACATGAGAACACATGGCATGGCCTTCATCAAGTCCAAAAGAATGAGTTCAGCTGAAAAGTGATCAGATTGTTTGGGATGCAGAAATCTCGCTCCACATTGGAATACTAATGACATTTTTGCTACAGAAAGTTCAAGGTATAATAGTGTTAACAGTACTGTTCAGGCTGTTGCAATATATTCTGCATAAAAGTGTCCCCTTCACCTCATTGTCTATACCCTCAGAACCTTTGAAGCAGTATTTGAGTTGAAAAGAGTTTGTATATATTTAAACTAATAATTTTTATACTCTTTTGTTATGTGTTTGTATAAGTATCTAGTGGAAAAATTGGTTTTTTTCTGTTTTGTTTCTGTTCTTCTGTAGTAAGTTTCTTTAAAACAGAGTTCTGAATGCTGGGGCAGTTCCTTAGGTTCTCAAACTGTTTGGTTTTTGAAAGAAAGTTTAGCTAATGCATCAGAAGGAGGTGCTTGGAGCGGAGAGGAGAGAGGAAGCAAGCTAAGGGGAGATTTTAAATTCTGAAGAACTTGGGCTTCCAAATGTCTTAAGGAAGCTTTTAAACTTTTTCTTACAAAATATATTTAAAAAAAAAAAAAAAGTAGCATTACATGTGTAAAATGAAGTGCTGGTTTTTAGGTGGCAACACCAGAACAGGTGTACACCCCCTGGAGTGGTCAAGTACTTTTGAAGAGTATAAATGCCCAACTCTGTGTATCATGAAATGATTTTTTTAGGTCATCAGGTGCTTGTGATCAAAGCTCAAATTGTTACAAAAGGGCTGGGCTGCTCTGGATTTAAGAAATAAGATGTAATTAGAGGAATAGGTTTATAATGATGATGTTTTTTGTCATGTAATTTATTAAACATATAGAAGTGAGTACACAGCATTATGTATTTTCCTTGCTGGTTATTGAAAAGAAATAGTTAACCCTTGCTACCGGGGTTGAGATTTGCCAGCTCCACATGATCATGCCAAACGTTCTGGTGCTCTGTGTCACACGCAGCCACAACTGGGAAGGAGCCAGCCCCAGCCAGCAGTGGGACTGGGGCTTGCAGCTTTAGCACAGGCCCTGCGGAGCTCGGCCAGACATTGCAAACTCCTGTCCAGCACCACTAGTTTTGCTTGCACAAGTACAAAAAGGTACCATACTGTCCCTTTCAGATAGAGTTCTCTGTGAGAGTATATTTCTAGTTTGTTTTTGCATTTTATACCTTGTATGTAACCCTACAAAAAAATTTTTTGTACTTTTTTTTAAAACAAATTGTGTATATATAGATAGCTGCATGATAAACAGTAGTAATTGTTGGGTTCCTTAAAAGTCTTGCTGCTGTCAGATGTTACTATACACTATGTCCATTACGACTGTATTAAACACATTTCATATGTAAATAAATGTGGAGCATTTTGCCCCAAAAGTTTTGTGAGATTCTGTTATTTATCATTAAATTTTAATAGTTTTAAAATTTTAAGTGTTTAAAAAGACATGGATCCTCTCAGCCACCTCTGTAAAACTTACTTGTTCTGCCAGTTGTGTATCAGATACATTAGTTCTGCTCTCTCCATCTTCATTCCTAATTTGGCTCCTGGATAGATGCTTGTTAGCCCATTTATATTACTGGCATATCGAGTGCTTGTGAGGTACTTCATCCTACAGCACGCAGCAGGCACAGCACCTCAGCGTGTGCTGGCCACTGCTACCACTGCCCTTCCCATTTAGTGGATACCTCTGAATACTTGTTTGTTGATGTGCACTGTCAACTGTACAACAAATGAGTTATCACTATGCAGAATGGTGTTTTGTATACAGTGAACAGATAATAAAAGTTCAGTTTTCACAGCCATTACTAATACTTTTCTTTATTTTCCCTTTTCACTGTCTTACACCTGGAAGTAACCTGACAATGCAAATGGCATCGTGGTGCCAGGATGTCACGCTGCCACTCATGTCCCCAGAGGAGCTCTTGCACAGCCAGGGAGTGCAGCCCAGCTGCTTGGCAGTGAGCTCTCTTCAGGTCTAACTGGCAGATCAATTTAACTGTCCTGCCAGTAATCTCTTGAAAGGTTTAAGGGATACAGGGTCTTGAATTGCCCCATAAGCTCCAGACACATTTCTGTGTCAGAGCTGATATACCTCCTTAACAGGAGGACGATGTCCTGAAAAGCAGGATGTGAACAGAAGGTTTTAAAGCAACGTGAGATAGGGTAAAAAAGCACACATCTCAGTAGGCATGCCTAAAGGAATTATTTCCTCTTGTAAACTATAGAAAAAATGTTTAAACTTAGTTTTGTCTTAGATCTGACATTTGAGTTGTTTGCTTTTAATCAACATTGTGACACTAACTGTCAGTGATGACAGAAATACTCTTTTTTCCCCCTTTCCTCTGAAGATTAAACAGTAACGGATTAAACCTCATAAGACCTCTCTGTGAGTTAGGAAAGGGATCATGTAGACTCCACCATTTTGCAGCCACTCTTAGGTTGGTAACAAAGGTGCTTAACAGTGCAACCTCAAATTGCAACAGAAACTAAGGCTATGTATCTCCTCCTGTTGTGTGCCTTCTGGTTCCATCCCTTCTGCTCTTCAGGGAGGCAGGGAGCACACTGAGGCCTCTGCCCAAATATCCAGCTGCACACGCACTGCCCAACCAATAACAGCACCTAGGCTCAAGTCCACCTGCCAACACAGCCTCAATAAAACTGTTTTTTCACCTGCTAAGTTAGCACCTCACCTCAGGGCATATGGGCAGTGCCTGGCTGCCAGTCACCTGGCTTGGGCTGTGTGGATGTGGGTCTTTGAGAAATAGCACCAAAATAAGTCAGTGAGGCTGTAGTAAGTGGCGTGGGGGGGGGGAAACCCCACAAACCATGGGGACATGCACTCACTTACCAGTGGGGAAATAACAGAAAAAAATAGCATGGAAGTTCACAATAGCCCAGCGAGGCAGCATGGAGCTGGCCCTCCTCGATGTGCGCAGGGCCTTACCAAAACACCTTCCAAAATGTGCAATTTGCCACAATAAAGATGCCCTTGAGAAAGGCTGTGAGACTGGACAGAAGGAATAATGAGGGGAAGTAGGACATGTCGGTGTCAGCCAGAGCCACTGCACTCTGTGCAATCAACCTCACAGGAAGCAAAATGCCTTGCCACAAGAGCAGTGGGCTCAGAGGAGAGGCAAGTGCAATTCCAGACCCTTTCCAGGACAAGACCCGAGGCAATGGCCTGAAGTTGTCCCAGGGGAGGTTTAGGTTGGATGCTGGAGAAAGGTTCTTGACCCAGAAGGTGGCTGGGCACTGGAACAGGCTCCCTTGAGAAGTGATCACAGCCCCAAGCCTGACAGTGTGCACAAAATGTTGGTATACTCTGGGGTGTGATTCTTGGGGATGGTGCTGCGCAGAGCCAGGAGTTGGACTTGATGGTCCTTGTGAGCCCCTTCCAACTCGGCAGATTCTGTGATTCTGTGATGTGTGCTCCCCCATGCAGGGTACATTCTCAGCCTGCCACCCACTGCCTCACTCTAGCATGCCTCAATCCTTCATGTCCTGCCATGCACATTGGGGCTATGCTGTACCTCTAAGCTCAGCCAGAAATAAGTCTAATTAAATCAATGCATTTGTGTTGTCCAGTGCATGACACCTTTAATGACTGCCATATGCATCTGCCTCCCTTGTTCCTGGGGTGCCTGGGCATGGTGCAGGTGTGCTGTGCCCACCCCACATGGTGCCCCCAGATACCTTCCTTGGGAGCTGTTGAGCCTTGGCCTGCTTGCCTGTAGGTACAGCCGGAGCTAAATCTGGCTGGCCACGATCACTGTACTTCTCTACACTTGTCTGGTGTTTGTATTTCAGGAGGGAATTTACAGATGTACAATTTGACCTGCCAAAGGCCCAAATGTTCTCAGTTCTTAACCTCAGTCTACCAGTGGGGAATTAAGTTTGGCAAGCCTATTTACTTTTTAAAGGATTTTTATATAACTCTGACCTTTTCATTCTGTTAATATTACCTTTCTCAGTACACTTAGCGTACACACACAGCTGCGAGGCCAATAACAGCACACAGAAAAACCTATTTTAGTTTAAAACCTTTCTCAAATATTAGGGCAGTTCAGTAGTCAATTTGTTGTATTTGAATTTCAGATTATTACTCAAAGGTTATCTGCGCAGCCTCCCTGACGGGTGACTAGGAACAGTGGGGAATGGATTGACAAGAGAAATTAAGTACAGAACTTGTCAACCATAGAAGGCACAAGCGTTCCCAACCTGCATCCCCAAGCTTTGTGTACAAAGTAGCTTCTGCAGCCAGAAGTGCATGCGGATGCAGGAGCACGAAAGGAGGAGACACTTCTCATCTCCTCCCTGGGCACTTCTTCCCTTTGAAAAAAAACCCTGGATTTCCTCCTCAACAGTGACTGTACAAAACCTGGTTTTTATGTTATTTCTTTCATAGCTGGGAAAAAAGACAGCTTTCCTCACTGGGGACCAAATGGCCCATTTGAGGGCATTGCAGTGAGGCACTGCATTGGAAATGACCCAGATTCACCTGGAAAATGAACTGGAGGCTCTACAGCTCTCTTCTCTGAGCCCCAGGATTCTATTTTGAAGGAAGAAATGTATTTGAAACAGTAATGTGACAATTAGCCAAAAAAGCGGAGCATGGTACCCTTCTCAGATATGTCCCCTTATATGATTTGGCAAAAGACTTTATGCAGTTCATTTATTTTCTGTTCTCAAATTGTGCTACTTTGTATTCAATGGCTCTAATGTGATGGTGGGGATATGGATGCAGTGCATTATCAGCATTGCTCTCCCCGGGTCAGTCCAGCATTTGGCTAAAAGTGCCATAGCTCTGCGGGCCAGACCAATATTGCAGGTCAAGCACGACAATATTTCCTGATTTAGTGATTGTTTCTGATTTTTTTTCCCTGTTCCATGGGAGAAGGGGAAAGAAAAGAGAACACTATTTGCTAAATTCAATTGAATGTTCAGATAGTGGATCCCTCCCTCCCCTTACCCTTTTTCCCGAGAAAAAGAAATTATTTTCACAAATAAACTATTCTCTGAAACAAATCCACTCAGCTGAAATCCAATTAGCTCTGCAGACACTGGGTCGCAAAGCAGACTCAAAATATTGACTCATACACTTAGAAAGTGACGCTGGGGTTGCAAACTGTGCCTGTGAACAGGTCCTTGCCAGCTCCCAAGGCACATGACAAGACTCAGGAGTGGAGTGACACAAGACAAAAGCCACACATGCTCCCAAGCAATGGCCTCCAAAGTGGGGATGTGCATCCATGGGCATGCAGGAAGCAAATAGTCTTTCTACTGTTACAAAACTGCAATGAAATACAAGTATTTAAAGTATCCAGAAAAGGGGTGAGTTCTGTGCCCATGACCAATCCTCTGGAAAACGAAGAGCTGCCATTCAATATTATACATACAGGTAGCACTAATGCCTGGCTGTTTGCAAAGGTCTGGCAAATCTGCCAGAATGTCAAAAACTACAATTTCTGTGTACTAAAAAGCTAGCATAATTTTCTAGCTGCAGAGTTCCAGAAGATCTACTGCACAAATATTGAAGTCAAACATCCAGCACAGGGGAAGATTTCAAAATACATGTAACCTTTAATAATTGAAATAATGCAGATGGTAAAATAACAAAGCCACCAACAGAGGTGTGGGTGATTCCCAGCAACTCTGGAAAAGGCAGCTTCCTAATATGTTTCTCTTGCCTCACCACAAACAGTGGGGGAGTCCAAGTGTGTTCTGAGCTACCAAACACCAAGCACAGTCAAACCAACAGGCAAAGAAACCGCAATCACAGAATTAATTGTGAGTTCATGCCTTGGACAAAAGAAAGTCCCATCTATGTGAACAAAAAAATAAGCAGCTTTGATCCTCCCAGATCTCAACACAAAGCTGCCTTCTCGCTTTTCTAAATTCTCCATACACTAACTCTGCTTCTTCCCTCCGCTTGTTACAGGATTAGATTTTATCACCTGGGCTTCCACTTTTAAGTCTTTCCATCAGGCATGACTGCAAGGAATTGTTCTAACACTGACCAGGCTTGGTCACTTACGTTCTCTCAGCTGCTGCCATCTCTCTGCTGAGTGGCTTATCTTTTGGCTCCAAAATTGATATTCCTGCTTCACAATAGGCAAGAATAATTTTCTGCCTGTTTGGTGAATTAAAGCACTACCCAAAAAGAACACTCAGAGATCATTCTTCTATCATAGCCATTTGCCTTTGTTCTGTGTGTTGCAGCAGTGCAACTCTAGTCTAGGATGAAAATTCATCGTTTATGTTCAGCTATTCCTTGTGTGACCAGGTAATAGAAAAGTGTCAAATATTTACTGTTAAATGCAAATATATAATTAAACACAAGGTAAGGATTAAGTCTATTCTACTTTAGTAGAAATTTGGGTGCAATACACACTGTTCTGGAACAAAAGCTGGTTTCTCGTGGTTTTTTGCATATTGATGCAGATATGATACCCTGCATTAATATAAGGAATTAACAGCTACAGTGGAATGTACAGCTATAACCACCAGAAATAACACAGATTTCCTTCCAATAGCAAAGCAAATTTAACAAAGATGTTCTAATTGCCTCTGAGTTAGTGGTCTGAACCCTAGTGTAAATTACTGGTATGCTCAATGAGGTTTTTAGAGACTGAGATTTGTTAGTCTCCCTTATGTTGATTGTACAGCCTGATAATTTTGTCCCAACCACCATTTTCAATCTCTGTTTTCTCAGGGTTTTTTTATAAAAATAAAGGCAAGCAGATTTGTACACAAAGTCAAAAACCTCTATTGAAAAAAAAATCTGTCTAAGTACTATGGTATGAAAAACCTACTCAGAGGAATTGCAGAAAACCTTTTACTGGGCGAGAGTCAATCCAACATTTCAGTGGGCAGATCCCACTCGTACAGAACACGTAACTTTGTCACACACCTTTATAATTAAACTCTTAATTGCACAAAGAAAATTCAGAATCTTTTCACCCCCTTTGAGTTTGCTCTTGTATATTTTCCTTCTCTCTAAGTAATTACTTCTGAATACTGGATCTGCTGAAGGGGGAGAGTAACAAATGCTTTTCTCTGAGTATTTAAAGGATAGCAGAGAACTAACCTGAAATCACGTAAACTTAGAGGAACTCCTGTGCAGTAAGTAAAAGAATACTGGTGTCACTGGAAGAAAAATCAGGTGAGAAGGTGATGGATCTTATCTAGATCATGCCTAGCTCGTGTCCTTGGAGCTTTCTTCCCAATTTGCCATTTCTGTTCATTCCTGAGAGCATTACAGCTTCCCATGTGATCTAATGCCAGTTCTGCCTCTCTTAGTCAGTCCTAGTCCGTCTTGTCCAACTGTTTACCAACAGAAAAGTCTTGATGAATTTCTGGCAAATTACAAAAACACCACTCCGGTCAGACAAACTGTTTGTTTCCATTTATCTTAGTAGCATTTCCATGTGTCCTCTGTTCTCCCATTCTCAGTCTTCAGGGGCTAATTCTAAACTTGGTGAATGCCTGACTTGGTTTGGTCCATTTAATTCCCAGGAAATCAGGCTCTGGGCTGTCACCTGTATCTGTGCGGCTGCTTGCTGCTTCAGGCTCATGCAACCATTCAGTGACGAACGGGAAATGTGTGTGAAGTCTCCCTGTGCTGCTGGGGGTCTGACACACTGCCAGGCACGCTCTGAGCAGCCCCGGCCCATCCCTGCCGGCCGCCATGCCTGCAGAGGGCACCGAGGGGGTGCCACACACGGCTGCGGCTTTTCTGGGTCTCTGCGCTCTTCTCTGATCGAGGCCGTGTCGCGGTCCCTGAGCAAACACTGAGGTCACCGCTAGCTGCTGCCATGAGATGATTCCGCTCACAGCGGCTGAGGAGGAGACTGCGGTGCCCCCTTTGATGCCCTCACACCCCTCCGCGTACACGGCCCCTCACGCCATTCCCGCGCTCAGCACAACGCCCCCTGCCGGCCACTGCTGGCCACCCCCGTCCGCCCCTCACCGCGCGCGCCTCCCGCGCGCCCCCGCCCCGCCCTCCTTGTCCCGCCAATGAGCTGCGCACACGCAGCGGCGGCCCCGGGATGCCCGCGGCAATCGCCTGACCCAA
Source organism: Coloeus monedula (assembly GCF_965178545.1). NCBI lineage: Eukaryota > Metazoa > Chordata > Aves > Passeriformes > Corvidae > Coloeus > Coloeus monedula. The sequence continues at coordinate 131,955 of NC_138821.1, read as the reverse complement.
AACACGCCATCCGGGAGACCGGTGCAGCCGTCCCGATGCTTCTCGGGCGGGCGCGGCTCTTCCCGCCGAGCCGGGGCGTCTGAGCGCCCACCGACGGTTCCTTCGTACAGCCAGCTGCTCAGGCACCTCCAGAGCCAAGAAGCAAGGGGCCTCGTCATCAGGCCCTTTCGCTAAGGTACATCTGGGAGTTGTAGTTCACATGGTCGCGGAAGCTCTCTGGGCGTCAGCAGGACGGGAGAGGAAGGAGACTACAGATCCCAGAGAACAGCGTGGGCCCCGCTGTCGTCCCGGGTGCTGCGCTGGGGGCGCGGCTCTGGCTGGCCCAGGAGCGGCGGGATCCGCGGTGGGGCCGCGATGGATCTGTTCGGGGACCTGCGGCGCATGAACAAGCGGCAGGTACCGGGGCTGCGCCCGGAGCCCCCGCGGCTCTCACCCCTCACCGGAGAGCGGGGGTTTTCAAATGTCAGCGTGCAGGGTTCTTCCCACCACTGTACCTGTGTGCTGCCGGGAAAAGGAACAAAAAATGAAGGAGTGTGGCTAAGGCGCATCCGCTGCTGGAAGGGCTGGCGGAGCAGGAGAATTTGGGGGCAGAAAGTCAAATCAGTGATTTTCTAGATAAGAAATTCCAGTATGACTGCAGCAGGAAATGATCCTTTGTCGCCTCTTGTCTCCTACAGCTCCTCTTTTTAAACAAAAGTCACTCTCAAAAAGTCAGCCTTTGCTGATAGTCCGGTGTTCCACATGTCCCTCTGGGATATTTCTGAGCTCGGGTGGGAGTCAGGGCCGTGTGGCCGAGCCAGGTTTGATCGTTTGCCAGGTCTCTTCCCCAGCTTTACGGGCCTTTATCAGAGTATTTGCCTCTGTCACTGACACACAGGAGTGGATTAACCCAAGACTAAGGCACACAGAGGATCCCAGGTTTATGCTGCAGTTTAGTGGATTATGGCATGGTAATCTATGCCACCAAAGTTGTGTTGAAATACGATTTTAGCATAAAAGCCTAGAATTTGTGGTGCACTTGGGTTGAAGGTCTATGTTGTGCTTCTAAATACAATACAGTACCTTTAAAAAACAAATTTCTTGTTTCACACAGCTGTATTACCAAGTCTTAAATTTTGCTATGATTGTGTCTTCTGCCCTAATGATCTGGAAAGGGCTGATCGTGGTCACTGGCAGTGAGAGCCCTATTGTCGTGGTACTCAGGTGAGTCGATGGAAAGGCTGTCTGCTTCGAGTCCAGGTACTGTTTTGCCTTTTGTCTCCTCCCCCTTCCCCTTGGACACATTTGGAATTTGAAATCTCACTTATTTAAAGAAGGACTCAAACACTTACTTTGTTCTAGCTGTTTCTGGGCTCTGGCAAAGGCCACACTGTCAGTAGCCATGGCCCAGTTTCCACTGAGGTTTATAGGAGCAGTAAATGTGTGAGACCTTTTAAAATCCAAGTTCCTTCACTTAATGGGTGAACTCCTGCAGATTGCTTTCTGGGATTTGGGTTGTGTTAAAGGTCTGAACAATGTTACCGAAGGGGTTAAGCTACAGATCTCAGTTAAAGTTGTGGGTTTATCTGTAAGAATTAAATGTTCTTTGATTTCATGGTGCTTCTTTCATTTATGCCAACAAACTCTCTCTTTCTTGTTGTTTGTAGTGGCAGCATGGAACCAGCTTTTCACAGGGGAGACCTGCTGTTCCTAACAAATTTCCATGATGACCCAATCCGAGCTGGTGAAATAGTTGTTTTTAAAGTTGAAGGCAGAGACATTCCAATAGTTCACAGAGTTATCAAAGTACATGAAAAGTAATGCAACTTGGCATTTTCCTTGTTTGTAAAGCTCCTTTCCTTCCCCATGGCTTTCAGTGACAGTTTAATTGTGGTTTACTGTGTGGGAAGGGCAAGTGGGGGTAAGCAGTGAGAGAAAGCTCAGTTGTAGCATGTGATCCACTTCTGTCCCCAGTTCTGTGCCACACTTCTCAAGGGTCTGAGACCTTTCCCTCAGCCAAACTGCTCAGGGTTGGAGCAGGTAAAGCTGTGCCCAGGAGGGATCCTGGCAGCAGGAATGTGCGTGGGAGCAGAGTCCACTTCTGTGCTGATGGTTGTACAGTTAGGATTTTGATTTTAAGAGCAAATTTTTGATGGAAGGTGGAGATTCAGAATCAGGGTGCAGCCTGATGGGTGTGTGAGCTTTGCTAACTGAAGTTTTCCAAATTTGACTCAGGATAAAAGAAGCGATTCTTCTTATTATTGTGTCTCTTGGCCACACTGCCCACAACAATTCTTGCTGAAAAGCACCCGGGAGAGGGCTTGGTTTGGCCTTGATTACAGATGCCTACTCTGCTAAACAGTTGCTTCCAAACCACAGTTCTGCTCCCAGTTCTGCACAGTGAAAATCTAAGCTGGAGGTGGCAAGCATTGACATATTTGCTTCATGAACTGAAGGTGTTTATTTCTTGAGTAATATCTGTTCTTCTGTGCTTTTTAAAAATTTCCAAGAATCATCTATTTTGTTTCTTTTTATTATCTAATTTGTCTTCATGAGAACTCCTCATTTCTTGTTATCAGTACTTGAGCAAATTTCATTTGAAGACTGTAAACTTAAGAACTTTATTTGAATTTGTGTTCTGTTGAAGATACAGATAAACACACGGGGCTTTTGTTGAGGAAGCTTAGTGCCTGGATGGACAATGTCCCTTTCATGTCCCTTGCGTAATTGCTTACATCAAACAACAACCTAGGAGTGCTGTAAAAAATGTTTCTTGTTAATATCTGTTGATAGATAAAGTCAGTAATGTCTGTAATGTTAATGATTTAATGGTGCTTGTTCAATAAGCAGGGCTGAAAGCAAACATTGTTGTCTAATCTTGTAGCACTTTTCATCCTCATTTGCTTTGTAGATGTTAATTGAGATTTTTAAATTATGTGCTATTTAGTTTATCACCTCTGCCTTCTAGAGGAAATGGGAACATCAAATTTCTGACTAAAGGGGATAATAATGAAGTTGATGATAGAGGCTTGTACAAAGAAGGTCAGAATTGGTTAGAGAAGAAAGATGTTGTTGGAAGAGCAAGAGGGTAAGTAAAGCAAAATGTACTTGTAATTAGATAGAAAAATTAGCTCTTAAATCAGTTCTGCTGTTGATACAAACTAGATCTGATGTATTTTTAAAATTTCTTAAATAGAATTGTTATTAAAAAGAAAACCTGGAAAAGTTGCTTCTTATAGTCTTCCCACTGATGTGGAGTGTGGGGAAAAAAAAGGACATTTAAGAAATAGTTCACCTGAAAATGCAAAATTAACCAGCTTATCCTTGTAATTGCTGGAAATTCCTAGGAAATTGTTTTGGTATTCCACAGGAATTTTATGCACGGTTTGAGCTTTTGACTTTGTCCTCTTCTCCAGCTGAGCTGAAATCTCTTCAGATTTTCTCAGATAACTTTGATTAAGGAAAACTAATTAATTTTACTTTCTATTCAGATCTGCATTAGTCCCAGGTGTAAATGATGGGATTGCACTGAAATATTCCAGACTGAGCAACATTAAAATACTTCCATGTAATATTTGAGGGTTAATTTTTACATTCACCTCTTTTATCAATTACAGGTTTTTGCCCTATGTAGGAATGGTAACTATAATAATGAATGACTACCCAAAATTTAAGGTATGTATACCGACATTTTGAATACTTGAATTGCTAGAATAACAAGGACAGACAGTAAGAACCTTGCTTCTAAGTATAGATGTTAATAAATTTGTGTCTGTGGTTTGGTACCTAATGTAGAATGAGCTGAGTTTCCTTACTTACTGTTGGGCAGTAGAATTTGTTGTTTGTAATGAGTGGAAAACATGTCATTTATTAGAATTTTGTGAGTTAAGTGTATCCAGTTGTGATGCCTGGTTATGATTGATTTGATCACATTAAAATCTTCCCGCAATTCTGTAGGACCAGAGCTCTGTAATTGTGGAGGGTGTGATGTTTGAGAGGGCACCCTTTAAAGAGTTTGTGCTTTCAGAGCTCTGTGGAGAGGAATTGTAACGAGTCTGTGTTCTGTGTTTCTTTGCAGTATGCTCTCCTGGCAGTGATGGGAGCATATGTACTGCTCAAACGGGAATCCTAAACACAAGAACAAAGGGAAATATACAGGGGAGAAAAAACTAATATATTTCAGATGGTTTCATTTCTGTATACGGTTACAAAATTGTGCAAGCTTTTGTCTTGTCTAAATAAACTACACCTAATGAGTGAAGTTGTTGGCTGCTGGCTAATTACAAAATTACATACTTACCACCTTCTACAGACTGCTCTCAGCTAGCCTGGCACTGGTTTGGAGGACACTGTCATATGCTGGAGCAGCCAAGGGCTCTCCTGCCATGCCACGATGGTTTTTCTTGAGTGCTGCTGCATCTGAACCCACTTTCGCCCTCCTGTTTGTTTTGAGGGTTATTTTTAATCTGTCAGTGCCCTCTTTTCTCCACCATACAAACTGTTTTGATGCGTGCTTGTAAGGACGCAGAATCTCTGAACAGGTAGTGAGTTGTAGGAGTTTAGTCAGAGTTACGCCTGAGGGAAGTTGGCTGGTTGTGGTTCGCTCTGCCTTGGTGCTGAGCAGTGGGGACACAGAGCTTTTTCCCTGAATTTGAAACTTGCTCCTTCATGGGGTAGGGAAAAAAAAGCCCAGGCAGCCTGATTTTTAGGGGCCTGATTTTTAGGGACTGTGTGTGTTGCTGGTATTCAGGCTGTTGACAATTCTGCCTTTTGTGTTCTAGCTCTTAAACAAACCTATCAAAAAGGTTTTCTGGGGCTTTAATAACACTTGTAAGTTACTGAATGAATAGCACAGTAGTACACTTCAGGGATATTGCCAAGAAGGGGAAACCAGAACTCTTACACCAGTTTGGAGAATGTATTATTCTCTCCTATCATACAACACCTGAGTAGTGTTAAACATAAAATTGATTTTTTCATTTAAAAACTTACCTGATAACTGTGTTTTATGAATTTTGGTATTTTTCTCTTCTCTTCAAATGTCAGTGTTGTACCTTCAACAAAGCAGAACTTGTTTTCCTTGCTGGCTTTGTTTTTGTAGCTTTGATAAGGAACAGCATGATGCTTTTTTCCTCTGGAGTTCTGTTTCTTCTGTAATCCCTTACCTCTGCAAAAATACTCTTATTATACAATAATGACACCTTTTCTGTTGTAACAGCTCATGCTCAGCAGACAACTGCTGAATTTCTTCAAGTAATATTACTTCTTTTGTGTCCTACTAAGCGGTTTTCATGTCCAACTGTATTATGAAAATTACTTATTTTGTGTCAAATTGTGTAGAAATAAAACTGAGTATAATAAATGGCATGGCAGAATAATGCTGGGATCCTTAATGCAGTCTTCCTGGACGTGTATCATCCCAGTTAAGAAAAAATAATGTCTTGTTTGGAGACAGTGTATGTGCAGTAAGATTTTTTTCTTTCTCTTGGTATTGCTGAAATCCAGATTTATGCTGTCCACCTACCCCAATGCGAGCACAGTCAGCTCTGACTTGGAGAGTGCAGTTGGACATTTTGCAGCTGGCAGATGTGACACTGGGATCCAGTCACAGGAGTGGCTCAGAGCTGTGCCAGAGGGGGATCAGAGTGGATGTTAGGAAGCATTTCCATACTGAGAGGGTGCTCAGACCTGGAACAGCCTCCCTGGGGAGAAGGTGGATGCCCCAGGCTCAGCATTCCAGCAGCACTTGGACAATGCCCTTGAGCTTTTTAGGCAGCCTGGAAGGGCTCAGGCTGTTGGGCTGGATGGTCTCTGTAGGCTCTTCTGGTCCACAGGCATGTCCATAAATGCTTCCCATTTGAATTCTCCAATTATTCAACCCCTCCACCACAAAAATCATAAACTCTAACTTGTGATGGCTGCCGCAGCAGCCTGGCACACATTAAATGTGCAGTGAGCAATCAATCACTGTGGTTAAGCTTCAACTATTCAGGGCTTCCCAAAATGCAGCACAAACAGTATCAACTATCTTACACTGGGACTTATTAAATAAATGTTATTATTTCATATTATTCAGCCTCTGTAAAGTTGTGGAGCTCTTTTCTGTGAAATGTCTTCAGTTCTTCAGGGAACTGTTGCTGCACTGAGTCAGTGTTCAGGTTATTTGCAGAACACCTGCCCTGAGTGCAGGTTGGAAATTCTGGAGATTAGTCTATTCAGCATCTTCAACATTTACAGAGTATTCCTCAGTGATTGTGCCTGTTATTACATTGGAGATAGTCTTCCACCAGTGTTTGTTCTGTACATACATCTTGGCTGTGTCTAGCACCAGGATCCGTACAGAGAAAATGATGAAAGGCACACCATTCTTATATTATCCCTTTTTATAGCCATCAGATCTGCATTGCTGATAGAACAATGATGCTTGTCTAAAATGTAAAGGAAGCAGATTAAAGAGTGTTATCATAGTAATAGCATTTAAAAACTGTGAATGTTTTCCTGCCACGGAGCACTGCAACATTTTGCTTTGCCATGGGATGTATGTACCAGGGGAAAGGTATTTTAAAGCACAGAGAGCTGTTTTTTTGTGTTCAAACACAAATTGATGTTAGCAGGTTTCTTCTTTAAGAGAAAGATTGTCTTGAGTGAGTTGAGTCACTCACAGTTTGTAACATCCTTTGGTTGTATCTGGATCCTCTTCTGTTATGGGGGGGTCCAGAATAATATTTCTCTATGTTGTCAAGTTATTCTTTTTCTTAAAAGGGTAATAAAAATAAGTATTAGAATAAATCCTTATGAACAAGTAAATAAATAATAAAGACCGAGTACATATACAACAGATGAGAAAGGTTTATTTGTTTGCATGGTGTTTTCAGTAAAAGAGATTTGGGACTCCCGGGCAACAAGGAACTGAGTAAGAATTCATGTTTGGTTGGTTTTGGTTTTGTTTTCTGAAAATTGACAGTTTCCTGAATTTTTCAATTTCCTGCCTTGATTGCTCCAAACAGTTCGAAGTTTTGCTGGATGGCAATATTTTGTTTGATCAGCTGTCACTCAGCACAGAGCACGTGTCTGTAGCTGTACTGCAGGCTGCACAGTGAAACTTGAGGCGTGAGAATACTATTGTGAATTAAGCAGGAATGCATAATTAATAACCAAAAGAAAAGAATGAATCACATTAATCAGTAAAAGAAGATGAAATAAACTGTGACTAAACAAGGGAACAATTTAGCTCAATACAGGAGGATACACAATTGACTTCAAAAGGGATTGTACAAGCATTTGCCCGGAAATTATGTTAATTCACATCCGTGGGAGCTTCCAGTAGGGATAGTTCAGTTCCAGTCATGTGGGGCTAGCTGGAGGAGCTGGCAGGTTCCTTACAGTCAGCTCTGCTCGCTGTGTATCCCACCTCCTGCCATAGTTCTCTAGACAGCAAAATCATCATATAAACTGCACTCATTACACGTGGCCTCATCCTGCCCCTGTTGTTCTCCTGGGTGACAAACGGCATATCAGGACCTCATATCCCATCGCTGCTCACCCACCTTCACTCCAGTGAAGCCACTAAGTGTTCCACTTCACGGCCTTTCCAGGGATATTATGCTGTCTGCATATTTTCCCTGCACTGCCTCTTCAGGCTGGAATTCTTTTCATCCGTTTACTACAAAGTTGGCCAGTTCCAGGTGCCTCGGGGTGTTGAAAAGTTTACAGGGTCCCTGTGCAAGGAAAGCAGAAAGTCCTGTAAATGCGCGTCCACTTTACCGTCGCTTGTGACAGGAAATGTAGGTGATACTTGAAATTAAAATAAGCTCTTTGCACAAGATTTTCTGTTCCAGTGAGGGACAACAAGACCCTTTGCCCCAAGTGCAGCCGAACGAAGGCAGCACGGTGCGGTCCCGCAGGGCGGGGGTGACCTCGACCCTGCAGCTCTCGGGTCCCCTCAGCGGCCCCGCCGCTGCTGTTGCCGCCCTCTGAGGAGCTCTCGGTGCCCCGGGCGCTGCCGGCACCACTGCTCCGAGGTGTCCCGGGCCGCCCTCAGCCCCGACCCCCGGCGAACGGACCGGGGGAACAAGAACTTGTGGGACGCGGCCGTGTTTCGGAGGTAACCGAGAGAGAGAACGCTCCCCCCGCCCAGGGCAGCGCCCGGGGCCGGCACCGCCTCAGCTCCCCCCGCGGGCGCCCGGGGGGGCGGAGAGCGGGCCTGTGAGGAGGCGTCAGGCGCGGGGGCTCCGCTCGCGCCGGGCCCGGCTCCGGATAAATGGGGGGCGGCGGCGGCGGCGGCGGCAGCGCTTCGGAGCCGGAGCCGAAGCCGAGCGGAGCGCGGCTCGGGGCAGCACCGGCAGCAGGGCAGGATGGGGGGCGGGCGGCCCGCGGCGCTGCCGCTGCTGGCGCTGGCGCTGCTGACGGCGCAGGGCGGAGCGGCGCCCCTGCAGCCCGGCGGGACCCCCGCACTCACCAAGATCTACCCCCGCGGCAGCCACTGGGCTGTGGGTAAGTGCGGTTTAACTCCTACAAAGGCACTGGAACGCACGGTTCCTGCGTCGCGTGTCGAAGCAGGGTAAGTCTAAAACCTCCAGCTTCTCCGTCCGCTTTTATTCCAGCAAATCTTACCAAGCGCCTCTCTATCTCCAGGCAAAGTGCTTGGTTATCGCTGACCCTTCTCAGCCACGTTTTCTCTGACAATGTAACACAAGAGACAGAATAAATTAATTGAGTGTGACACTGACAAAATCATCAGTCCCAGTAGTGCTTCAGTTTGACATTATCTACCCCCTTCCCTTCCCGCACCTTCCTGCACCTTCCCGCACCTTCCCGCACCTTCGTCAGTAGCAAAGTCCAGCCGACGTTTGAACAATCCAATCTTTACCCGTTTCGGTTAATTTTGTGCTACTTCAATTGTTCTTACAGGACATTTAATGGGGAAAAAGAGCACTGGAGATTATCCTTATGGTTTTGAAGAAGAAAACAAGACACCATTTTCAGCATTACCTGACAATATCAAGCAGCTGGAAGAGTATCTGCAGTGGGAAGAAATCTCAAAATATTTGCTATGGCTGCTGGAAAGGAATGAAAATAAAAGTGCTCACTTTTTAAAAGGAGGGCTTCCCTGGTATACCAGGAGCACCTGGGAGACAGATGACAATAGCAGTTGGAAACATGTAAGTAAGATAAAACATGTAAAGATACTCCATGTGTTCAATTTTTGGTTTACAGTAACATATCAGCTTCCTCTAACTTGTGGATTGTCCAGAAAAGCAGCAGAAATGCACCTTATGTGTTAGGCATTCAGTACAGTAAGACTCTGCTCTTGATTACAGATTGTCACTCACCAATTGTATTTTTGATGACTTCATTTGCTATTGGGCATGAACACAGCATGCATTCAGCAGATTTTAGAGTCTGGGTTCCCTTCAAGCTGCTTGGTTGGGCCATTCTTTTCTTTTCTTCATGCTTAGGCGATCACATCAGCAGCACGTATTGCCCAGGAAAGCCAAGCTAGTGTGAAAAACAGCTGTGAGGGCGGGAGGAACCATATCACACCAACTGTCCCCCTCCACCACTGTTCAGGATGTTTCACCTTGGGCTGGGTAAAGCCACAGCGCTGCAGAATTTTCTCTGGTCCCAGCTTTGTCCCCGTCTCCTTTGCCTTTTCACCAGCCCATGGTGCTGGCTACTGCTGTGATCATTCCTGGGTTTGCTAAATGAGTCTGGGGCTACTGATAAGCTGCCCCCCCTCATCCCTCAACATCCCATCCTTCCTAGTGCTGCTTCACAAGACAACAAGGCTTTGGAACAGATTAATCCCTGTTCTTTTAGGAAATCCTATAAAAAACACTGGGAAGGATAACAGGTTTAACAGAAAGTAATTGGAGTCTAATGTAAATCACGGAATCCACAAGAAAACTCCTTTCCTTATAATGCCTCAGGCACAGTCATGGTGATAAAGCTGCAAAATTCTTTTGGGTGACAGTGAAATAGAGTAAAAAGATTAGTGTGCCCCCTTAAAGACATCAATGGGAAGGTTTTTTTTCCTGTCCCATATTCTACTGCAATATGATGTCATTAATACTCCTAGGCTAACTTAAGCCCAGTTTCCTTCCTGAAATCCTGGTGCAGTCAAATCAGTGAATACTTAAACTTTTATTTGAATGTGGATAAAAGTTCACTCTTTAAATTAAGCTGTGATTTAAGTCTCTCACGCCAGTGATATGAATGCTGCCTATACATTTCTTTTTGGCTGTGGTGTTATGATAGTGACGCATCATAGTAACTATTAGTACCATCTAAAACTATTCCATCTTCAGCTCTGCAGTGTGCAGCTTTGTAATCAAATTAAATGAACAAATTCCATTATTTAATGTAAAGAGGGAAATGTTCTGACTTCCAAAAAGTATCTGTCAATAAATCCTACTTAGGAAGGCTGGAAGTTGCCTCCGGTAAGTTGAACCATATCCATATGTGTGTACTTTCACTATAAATTAACGTCCACATTTTTGTGGTCAGACATCGAACATCCTTATGGAATAATAAGGTTATTGGCTTAAGCATCCAGATTTCTGCAAGGATTAGTAAAAACCTCATGTTTTTCCTGTGACTAAGATAGAGGACTACTTGCAGAGCCTCATTTGGCCATAGAACCTTTGATTTCCATCATTCAACAGCATCTTTGTCTCCACCCTGAAGTAAAATCTAATGAAAGTTGCTGTAGCTGTACTTTCCTGCTGTTGGACACAAATACCTGATATTACGCAGCCTAGATAAGATATGATGCCCTGTTTTCCCCTTGGCTTCAAAAAAGCACCTGAAAGTTAAGGTATTTCTGAGATCTTCCTTTAAGATGAAGAAAACATGAAGATCAAAAGGAATGTGCTTTACTCTTTTGAGGGCTGTGATAGTTTCCTAAACATTTAAATAATGAGAATTATTTTTCATTTAAAAGTTATTTTGAATAAAAGAGGTCTTATTTATAAAGGCAGAACTCTGGTATACTGATTGTGACATTTATGAACACAGTGACACAAGAGCATAACTGGCCTTTGGGAGTTGATTGTGTAGATTTGTCAGGATGTGAGGGGTTTCAGGTGCACAGACTTTGGTTAGACAACCCCTCGGGGTAAGGTGCGGCTGTACCACAGCTGTGGAAGGTGTCCATGCAGAGGAGAGGATTACTAGGTACAGGAAGCTAAGGATGATGGCACAGCACATCCAAAAAATTTGTCCTTGGCATGAAATACTTTTCCAGGCACATTTCATGTGAGTTTGGAACAGAAACTTGTTCTAGGAGAAACCAGACACCAGATTTGCAGCGAGTTACTGTTCCCTATGCAGTGGCCTGTTGGACTGAGGTACTAAATGTGACCAAAAGAAGGTAAATAACGAACCCTGCTGACAGCTGCTGCAATGGCTGTCCCAGGAGCACATGCCCTCCGAGGCCTGCAATTCCCATGCACTCACAGAGATGCCAAACACGAGGAGTCTGTGTCTGCAGCCCTGTGTCCCACCTGCTGCACACAGCAAACACTGGCTGGGTTGGGAACAAACAGACTCCAAGAACTTTGTTTCATGGGTGCTTTCAAATTTAGCTGATTTTATTTAAAGCTTGAATTTTAAATTCAAGATCAGGAAGGCCCAACGCTAGAAGTAAATACAGGTAAGTACCTCAGGGTCTTCCTTATTAGCACAAATCATCCAGTGCATCACCACTAATGCTCACACTGGACTGTACATTTCTTAAGAAGAAAAGAATTCTTTCTAAAGGACTCACCCAGAGTGGGGAAATGGCTGTAACACACAGTCAAAAAATGGAAGAGGTGACCACAGTACTTTTCAGAGTCTAGCTTAAGATGGTGCACCTGTGTTATTTTGTTTTCGGTTAATACCTTGCCTGCTCTTTATTCTGTGAATAAATTACAGTTAATGTAGTAAAAGGGAATGGAAATCTCTCCTGCAAGTTGGACTAAGTGCAAAAGCAAGTTGGAAAATAAACTTTATTTTATTTCTATGACTTGGCTTTTTAACACTAATGAGACAGGATATAAATGAGATGGCAAACAGAATTATTTGGGAGAATGACTTTCCTCCTACTTTGGCAGTTGGTTATTACACTAACCAAGACAAATGGGGCCTGTTTTGGAAGGGTTATTAGGAATATATTTGTTATGTGAATGCACAGAGCAGTTATCTATTAGGCTTATTAACTTAAAGTAGGTTTATTAACTTAGTGAATTACTTTCTTCAGGATGGGTCTGTAAATAATGAGTTTCTCTTTTTATTAGATGATGGACTATCTGCTTCAAGTTGTGAATATGAAAGAGAGCACTCCAAGCTGAAAGAAGGTCTCTAAATCATGAAGAAATTGAATGCTTTCTGTAAGAGACTATATTTCACAAACACTTGATTGTATCAGATAATCAACAAGGTCTCTTTTCTGTACACAAGAATTCCTTTGTGTAAAATACTTAAATACACATATTCTTGTATGGTTCAGCAAGGACTAAATCCTCTACTTCATTTTCAAGGTTGCATTTTCTCATTCGAGTGGCTTTGGTATACATATACATATAATTGTCACGGAAGGGTCTTCCAATTAATTATATGACTTACCTATTGAATCAGTTCATCTCTTAGTTGGAAATTACATGACATTGCAACATTCGCAATAAATAGTACCAAGAAAAAGGTGGAGTTTATGCTTTTATTTGAGATAAGCAATGAAATTGGCTGTGTCAAAGCCAGTAGCAAGGGCCACTGCCTTCCCCAGGACCGGGCGTGTGTTGCGCTTCCAGCCGCTCTGTTGGGAGCCTCAGTGCCCCGTGTGTGCCCGGGAGATGACGCTGTCCTCGCAGCCCCGGCCCGCTGGCGGCAGCTGCGCTGTGCCCGGGGGCGGAACTCGGCCCGGGACGAGCCCCGACCGCCCACTCCCGCCGCCTCCGGCAGGCGGCGCCCTCGGCCAGGCCGTGAGGGGAGCGCTCCGGTGAGCGCGGACTGTCGGAGCCCTGCTGTGCTCCTTTGAGCTCAGACCGTCTGAGCCCCGGCCGTGCAGGGAACCCCGGTGCGCTCCGGTGCCGGGTGAGCCCCGAGACCGCCTGAGCCCCGGCCGTGCAGGGAGCCCCGGTGCGCTCCGGTGCCGGGTGAGCCCCGGGACCGTCTGAGCCCCGGCCGTGGAGGGAGCCCCGCTGCGCACCCTTGAGCTCGGACCGTCTGAGCCCCGGCCGTGCAGGGAGCCCCGGTGCGCTCCGGTGCCGGGTGAGCCCCGGGACCGTCTGAGCCCCGGCCGTGCAGGGAGGCCGGTGCGCTCCGGCGCCGCGTGAGCCCCGGGACTGCGGCTGTTTGCCGTATCTTAGTCGCACCACTCTGCCCGGCTCTGCAATTTCAATCTTAGTGGGGCAGAAGTGTCATATGACACACGGATGACTGCCAAATGTCAGACAGTTTTGATAATACCTTGGCAGAACACAAGAGATGCTCAGAGAGGAGACGCGGTATTAATTCTACCGGAGAAACTGGTAATCTCAACGTCCTGGTCTAACCAGCTTTTCGTTTCGCTCTCTTTTGTTTGTTTTATTCCGCTGTTTTCTCCTATGCTAGCATTTTGCTAGCAAAATGTAGCAGACAAACTACTGAAGGAAGTCCCAAGGTTTGTAACAGTGACAAAGGAGGAGGCTGACTGCATAGAAGAGAGAAGCTGAAACACTGTAGCTGAAGGGAACCTCCTTGAAGCCTGTTGGACTTCATAGTACGTCCGTAGAGACGAGGAAAGATGTAACCGGGAGCTTTGAACAGCTACTTGAGACATTTCAATAGTAAGAAACTGAATGTCCGTAATTGCAATGCCTGTCAGATGTAGCCACGGCAGAAGGAAACAAGACCGTTCAACTTCCTGCACAACTTCCTGCTGCTCTCGACCCCAGCAGCTAGTAACAGAAATTCAAGCTATGGCTGAGCAATGTGTGTTTTCATGTCACAGAGGATGTGAACTGCCATGGCAGCAGCACACACGACAGCCAGCCTGCTGCTCCAGAGGGAATGACAGCTTCCGAGCCATCCGGCAGGGATTGAGGGTCCCTTCTGCTCACAGAGACAGTCCTGCTCCACCAGGGAGCCAATGACCTGAACCTCACGTCCAAATTCTGTTTGGCTTAAAGAGCTCAGGTATCTGTTCGTTTTCTTGAATACTGACAGGATTTTGAGCAGAGATAGGAAGGAAGGGAGACCAGAATACACTTTTGAGATCGAATTCCATCATGACATTTTCCTCATAATTATTAATTCCCTGGCAGTCTGTAATAATCTGTATTATTCTTCCTTAGAACTTCAGGTGTTGCAAAGACGTCAAGTATGGACACTAAAAATACTATCTTGCTAATACCGTTTAAGCAAAAGAAGCAACAGACCACTCAGAAGGCCATGCTAATAGCCTTAGCAAAGTTAGAGTAAAGAAGTGGTTAAGGATCTAGATGATTTAATCCAGTTTTAAGAAAAGGTTTTACAGTGAGCAATTAGATGCTGTTTAAGGAATTAATCACTAATGGGTCATTAACTCTGACTGGTATTGTACAGTTAACAAGCCGAGGCAGGATTATTAGACTCAGCACCCAATTAAGGAGGAGAAGATATTTACAACAAAATGAACAAATGGGCTTTTAAAATGGAATGGGACAATTTGAAAAAAAGTGTAGGAGCACCGAAAACTAGACAGGGTAGAAGAAAGATGTGAGTTTGCATATGCCTCTGTCTCTTTATTTGCCCACTTATGTGTAGCTGGTAAAATATTCATTTTAAGCAATAAACTCACAGCTTTCCTTGGAGGACATGTCTGTGCACAGCCGATCCACTACAGGGTTCACATGTACAAGGTATAAGAAAGACCTGTTTAATATGCCAATTAAAAAACAACCACCATATCTTGCCATAATCTTTCTTTATTTGTTTGCAGATGCTGGATCAGGACCTTATCAAAAGTGAGCAGGTATCTTCAGCTGCTACTTCTGCTGCTCTGTCATTATGGTTTTATCTGCTGCCAGTCCTTGACTATCTCAAGTAACCAAGAGTCAGCGCTGGTGACAGCTGATCAGGAAGTCAGGGGCTTCTTCCCATGGCTTTACAGGATACAGAAGAATCGTAGGTAAGAGAGAAGGAGGGTAGTAATGCCAAATGTGGAAAAGCACTATTGAAATCTTGGGGAGCTGGTTATTAGCCATGAGCAATAAGCACAGGTGAGAACTTTTGGGCAGCGATTGAATGTGCTCACCTGCAGGGGGGTTTTCAGCTTCAGAGCCACAGCTGGACTGCAGCCAAGTAATGACAAGTGAGATTGTTCCTACCCTGAGAAGGAAGAGTGTGCAGAGCCTGTGCAGTCGCTCATTAGTGTGTGTCTCTTGCTGATACAGGCTGGGCTATGCAGGCACTTCTCAAGCACACCAAGAGGAATCCTTCTCTTGCAGCCACCAGAAAAGACGTGCCTTCTTGCAACTCCAGCATCACGGGGGATGCAAGCAAAGCTCGCCTGTGGAAGGACCACTAATAAGACCTAAAAACTGAAGCAATGTGATTTTTGTTCTCCTCTTTTACTCAGGTGTCCTTACTAGAGGTTAGCAGAATACCTCCCTGGTCCTGACAGCAACAGCAACTCTTTTCCTGGCAGCTCTTCCTCTCTTTGCCAAGGAAGCAAAGAGCTGTGTGCTGGGAAGTGTGGGCACCACCACAAAAGCACACACTGTAGAATTGTCAAATCCAGATCCCAGCAGGAGGGTCTCCCCCAGCAGGGCTTCATTCCCCCCAGATTCAGGGGGTACCACTCACTTGGCTTCCCTTCATGCCCTGGACCAGCACAGCTCAGGGAAGGGAAGCTGGGGGTGCTGAACATAGTGTGTGCTCTGGTCCAGAGAGGCAGGCTGGATCTGCAGGGAGGCTGGGGACAGAGGAAAAGGCATTTGAAAACAAGAGGGATTCCTATTATTATCTGTAGAAGAAGCTCTCCGTACAATAGATGGGGACTGCTGTGGAGAAGGCTGTGAAGGGATGTTTAGAAACTGCTGTCTAAGGTTAAAAAGCTCTCTGAAGTGAAGCTGAACAAAGCTGACATACTTGTTTCTGACAGGACTCTTAAAAGATACGCACAGATTGTGAAAACATAATTAGATGCCAGCCTTTGTCTGGCCACAACGAGTGGGAAATGGTGAAAGGAGAGGTCTCCCAGTCTGCATTGAATCATCCCCAGGACACAATGAGGGCACTTGTGCATCCTTCTCTCTTCCCTAATGAGAAACGTTAATTGCCACAACCTCCTGAGTGTGTAGAGCACCCCATGCCCAGCAGAAGAGAAGGGGTGTTTCATTACAGCTTCTCAGCCCCATTACAGGCAGTAACGGAGATAATGAAAAATAAAGATGCCGCAGTTTTAGTTTCGGCAGCCTGGCAATGGGCACTGGGTGGGCAGGGGAGCGGGCATGGCCCAGCTCTGTGCCAGCCTCCAGGGGCTGTGCTGGGCAGCCAGAGCGGGCAGGATGAGCCTGCCAGGCCCCAGCTGCGTGTCAGTGCCCAGCCAGTGACTGTCTGTCTCCCCTTGTGGCAGCGGGGCTGCAGGGGCCAGGGGCCCTGGGGGTCCTGCTGTTCCCCCTCTCTGCAGAGGCAGCAAGGACTGCCACTGACTCCAGCCTGCAAAGCCCACCTGAGCTGGGCACTGCTCCACAAGTGCAGCTGTGGGAGTGGTGTGCCTGGCCCAAGGACTGCCAGGGCTCCGGCCCCTCTGTGCCCACTCTCATCTGGGCATACAGCCTCCAGTGCCACAGCCAGCTTGGGCAGGGTTCTGCTGCTGAAGGAGGACAGAGAAGAGCCCACAGCCGGGCATCTCCTACCCCTCTGTGCATCACACAGAGCGGAGGGTCCAGCCTGAGATGCCCATATGGGTGAAGAAACACGATGCACAGCCTCCATGCAGATGGTGCCATTTAATGATGCAAAAGCAGAACCGCCTCTCCAGGTACAGCATCCTGGGCTCCCAGCCACCTTACACAGCTCTTTGCCCTACTGCAGCTTTTATTGCAACTAAAGCATCCAGCCAAGGAGGGAGCAAAAGAGATTGGTTTTCCTAAGCTATGATCAGGCCCCTAACTCTGCAGGGCTTGTGGAAAAGGGAATTAAAAGGGCCACAAAATACAAAAGCCAGTCAAGGCTGGGGGGAAAGGCTGGTGCAAGGGATAGCCCTCCTGTGCCTGGCCATCCGGGGCAGCCAAGGCAGGGTAAGGGTGTCCCTCAGGCGTTCTGGGACGCGCCTTCCCCATGGCTTTCTCCCAGGTGCTGATAGGGAGTTCAGATTGTCTGCCAGGGTTTGCCAATGGACTGGATGTGCTCCTTAGCCTTCAGCCGCAGGGCAGCAATGCTGGTGTTGCGTGGGTCTGCCTCTTCCAAAGGGAACTTGTCCACAAAGGTGGCCCCACACTGGTAAGGTGGCGGTGGCCCCATGGCCCCCAGGGGCTGCAGCGCGTGGGTCACTGCCGGAGAGTTCAGGAAGGGCGGTGGTGTGTAGCTGCCAGGCAGGCTCTGTGGTGAGGCCACGAAGCCAGGCAGGGTCTGCAGGGCTGTGCTGCTGGGCACTGGCGGGCTGAGCCATGTCTCCAGGGGCAGGCTGCTGCTCAGAGGACCCATGGGTGTTGCCTGTGGCGAGCGGTTGAACGAGAGGATGGGCGAGTCCTGCAGCTTCATGGAGGTCACCTCCAGTTTCTCCTGCCGCCTCCACTTAGCCCGTCTGTTCTGAAACCAAACCTGCAAGCAGAGCTGTATCAGCCAGGCCCCAGGCGGTGGACAGAGGCTCGCCCCTGGGTGCAGCGGTGCACACAAAACAGAGCGAGGGAAACACGCCTTGCCGAGCTAGGGCAGAAGGGAATTTGGAGGGCTCGGGCGTTCCCCCACGACTCACAGCCCTGCGCTGAATGGAAAACAGCCCCGCAGCGGAGCTGGCCCGCCCATCCACCGCCACCGCCCTGGCACACAGCGGGTTCAGCGGCCCCGGGCTGGGACACGCCACTCAGAGGGCAGCAGCACCGACGACGCGGCTGCCGGACGCAAATCGGCCCCGAACCCCGCGCTCCACTGGGGCCTCGCGTGGCCGCTCAGCAGCGCACCGGCCGGGCCGAGTGTGGCCGGAGCCGTGCTGCGGTCACGGGCCCGCGCGCCGCATCGGGGCTGCTCCGGCCGCCGGGACCCCGGGGCTGCGCCG
Organism: Coloeus monedula; assembly: GCF_965178545.1. Taxonomy (NCBI): domain Eukaryota; kingdom Metazoa; phylum Chordata; class Aves; order Passeriformes; family Corvidae; genus Coloeus; species Coloeus monedula. The sequence continues at coordinate 113,756 of NC_138821.1, read as the reverse complement.
AGGCGCGTCGGGCCGGGCCGTGTGCGGCTTCCCGGCGCGGGGGGTCGTAGGGGCCGGACCTCCGCGGGGGGCCGGGCCGGGCGTTACCTGGACGCGGACCTCGGGCAGATTGACCTTCATGGCCAGCTCCTCGCGGCTGTACACGTCGGGGTAGTGGGACTTCTCAAAGGCACGCTCCAACTCGTGAAGCTGGTACGTGGTAAAGGTGGTGCGGTTTCGCCGGTGTTTCTTCTTGGGCTGTTCCTCGTCCGACGGCTTCCCCTCGCCGCTGCTGCCAGCGGGCAGCTCGGGGCTGGCGCTGCCGGGACAGTACGGCTCTGCGAGGGGAAGACAGGGGGGTCACCAGCGGGATCTCCCCGCGGGGCTCGCCCGAGGGCGTGGGGCAGCGGCGCCCACCCGTCCGCCCCCCGATGCCTGGCGTTCGTCCACAGCGCTCACCTTGGAAGCGCTCGGCGCGGCCCTGGGGCTCGGCCGGCGGCGGCTCTCCGGGCATCTTGGGCAGGCAGTGCCGGGGCCCCCGCCGGTCCGCCTCCTTGGCGCTACCGTCGGGCGGGAAGGCGCCCAACAGCCCGTCTTCCTTGGTGAACCCCAGGATAGCCTCGATGCTGTGCAGCCTCGACGGGTTCCCCCCGGGGCTCCGCGCCGCCGGGGCAGCCAGCGAGAAGGCGCCCTCGGCCATGGCGAGCGGGGCGCCGGGCGGGTGCATGAGGCGGCTGGCCCGGGGCTCCGCCGCGGCGCTGCGGTCTCACCCGGCCCCCGGGCGGCGCGGGCAGGTCTGGCACGGTGTCGCCGGGCGGGCTGGCCTCCTTGGGGCGGGGGAGGAGTGCAGGGGGGCGGTAGGCGAGATGGAAGGCGAGGCCCCCGCGCCTCTTCGGCATGGAGGGGGAGGCAGGGCATCCCCCGGCCCCCGCCGGCCGCCCCGCCCCGCCCCGCCGGCCCCGGCCCCAGCCCCGGCCCCAGCCCCAGACGGCGCCGGGCGATGCCATCCGGGGCCCCCGAGGCGGGGCGGGGCGGCCCCCGCTGCAGCCGGGGCCGGCCCGGACCGAGCGCCGCGGCCGGAGCCCCGGGGCAGGGGCAGCACTGCCGAAAACCGCGGTGGGACGGGCGGCGAGAGGCGCGCCGGGCACGGGGGGACAGAGCCGGGCCGGCGGGAGCCGCGGGACCGCTGCCGGGGGCGCGGTAAAGGGGACTCAGCGAACGGACGGGAAGGGGCTGGAGCCCGGGGGTGCCGGGCCGGAGGACAGAGGGTCCCCGGCGCGGCCCCGCGCTGTTCGGCGGCTCTCGGAGCCTCGCCGCGTTTCTCTTGCCCGACGGCTGCAGCCCAGATCTCTCCCAGACGGTTTGGTGGTGCGTCGGTTTCACGGCGACCGCTCGAAAGCTGATCCGCGGGACGATCCGAGGCCCCGGGCCGACTCGGGCACTAGCGTAAGCGCCGATGCGCCGGTGCTCTGCGGGACACTCGCCCTGCGGCCGGTTGCTTCCAAAGGCGTTTCATAGACCAGGTGCTTCTGGGCAGGATGGACGCAGGAGGTGGACTCAGCCTTTCAGACTTCACAAGCCCGAGGAAGCTCTAAGCAATATTTGCGAGGACGTTTTCCAGTACGCTGCTATAGGACAAAGCCTGTGAGAAGAACCGATTCTGTGACCCTGTACTCCACGGTGCAAGTGGGGCTGGGGGGGTAGCAGGCAGGGCATGGCTTCATGGGGGGATGCACAAAATGTTTTGAAGGTGAGGCAGGGAGACAGATCCCACACATCACGTTGTACTTGGCTTGGTGGAAGACGTGGACCCACCACAGTACCAACCAGGTAACAGCATCACGTCTCCTGCATCGATATTTTTCCTGCTTTTGTCTTTCTGTCACTTTATCACTTTTCACACTAGCACTTCCCAGTTCCTCTGTACCTTTTGTCCCATCTGGTTTAAATGACAAACCCAGTAACATCCAGAGTGGTTTTCAGCCTACACTTAGCTTTGAAGATTCTTCCATTTGAAGCCTGAGGAGAGTGTATGTGAATGAAAAACACCACTGCTGCTGCTCATTCTTCCAGATATATTAGCTCTCTCAATAAATCTGCATTTTTTTCTTCCCCTCCTGCCCCAACAGGCTCCATATCATGTAGATTTTCTCACAGGAATCACTTCAAAGATTGGCAGTGCTTGCTTCTGCCAATGTCCACACCTTTTGCAGGTTTATGGTCTGATGTCCCAGAGTTGATTTCTTTTAGGAGTGCACGGCTTTTCCTAGATCCAGGTGAGGTTTGCCTTCACTGACTGCTTGGGGGGGGGGGGGGTAGTTTGAGGCCAAAAGAACTCAGCCATCCGTTTGCACAGAGGGAAGAGGCTAACAGAAGAGACAAGAAAAGGTTAGTGTGGCTTTTGTGCACACTATAAAAAGCAAGTCAATACCATTGTAGGGCATTGGAGGGTACGCAAAGCAATCAGCCAGGGGCCATTGTGTTCCTTTAATCTACATGTGTGTTTCCCAGGAACTCTATTAGTGAAGATGAATGAACTGTGCAATGTCCCTAATTTCTTCTAATTTGAAACTGGGGGTTCACAGCCCTCAAAATCAGCACAAAACATACCTGTCCCTCCAGAAGCCCTGGGCAAAACTGGGAATCAGTTTTGCTTATTGTAGCTAAGAAAAACAGGAATGTGAGACGAAGGAGCAAAAACCCTTTAGTCAGTGCTATAAAGGGCATTGGATCCTGGCACAGATGCTGCTTTTTGGGTACCTGTCAAAGTTGTCAGCTACAGGATCAATAATCGATTTTTTTGCCATTAATTACAATGTGAAGGCAGGAAAAAAGCCTTCCAGCCCTGAAGCAGGGTGCTTGAGTCCCACACAGGACACAAGAGACCTTCCTCCTTGACAGAGAAGGCTCCTCTTTCCACAGCAGTAGATTGCTCTCTTTGCTCTAATTGTATTTTCCATACAGAGCTACATTTGTCACTGTAGCATCCTCCTTGCAGGCAAGTGGAATTGTTCAGAGGAAGCCTCTCCTTTGATCCCAATTTGAAAAAATACCTGACAAAAATCCCCATAACTGCATAGCAGAGCAGAGAGAGCTCTGACTCTTCCAACTCTAGATCTCTCTTTTCTCTCTTGCCATGCTTCAGGCACACACTGTGTGACACACATGAGGCATTACACTGCTCCAGGGAGGGAGGAAGTCTAATGGTTCCTCTGATTACACAGAGGGTTTAGAATGGCAAAGAACGGTAACTGAACATTTCCCTTTGGGTCTGATGTCCTGGCTGTCAGTTGAATCCCTTGCTGCCACAGAACCCTCTGGGATATGTGTCATATTAGAATGAAGCCTCAGAAACTGATGCTGTGGTACATCACAGCTTTGCAAAGACCATTGACCTTTGGAAAATTACAGGGGCAACCAGAATCAAATTTGAGAGTATTAGGGGATGAAACAGGCAGGGTATGTTACTTGCTTTTCCAAGGGATGCCCCCATTCCATCACCTTTTTTATTTTTTTTGCAATGCATTATTGAAATTTCTGCTGAAGTTATGCCTGGAAAGTAACAAAATTTCTCAAGATGGACAATCTGTCAAGTGCAGTTGTCTGCTGTACCTCCTTCCTGTACATGTATAGTGAAGACTAAAGGGAAATAGTTTTCATCCTGTTGTTGCTGTTGAGACATACGCATGGGACGTGGTTTCACACAGTGAAGTCAGCACCATAAAATGCCACAGATTCTTCCTTCCTTTTCGCCTGCCTTTTCCTTATGTCCAGGTGAAATAATTACTGACTTGCAGAGCAGAGATTTGAAACTGAAGTCACACTGCAGGAGAGACATCGCTCTCCAGACCAAAGAAGTGCAGCAGGGAGGACATCCCTGAAAGATAAATGTGGCTTCCAAGGTCAGACTGCAATTCAATGGGAGGCAAGCAAGGAAAAGGAGGAAATATTCACCTAGAGGGAACCTGTACCCTCCTGCAGTTTGCATGCTCTGTATTATCCAACAGATTGTTAAAAACAACCAAAAAAAGGCTTTGCTTTTTTCCTCCCCAGAAATTCCTAAGGGTGCAGTTTCAGAACTTTCTTGAAAGCATAACGCGTGAGGAAGCTGCTGCCTCCTCCTGTCACTGCATCGCTCACACCTTTCTTGTTTTTCTGCTGGGACTTTTCTTGATCTACCCAGGAGAGTCAGTTGCATTTTCTCTACCTCCCAGGGTCCTGTCTGGCACCCAGGAACTGCACAGAGATCTTGCTGTCCCGCTGTCTGTCCAGGCTGTGGAATAGGCTCTGGGAGCCAGGCAGCCCTTTCTGGTGGGAGCACCACGGACTAGGTGCGATGGTGCTGGGATTTAGGCTCACCATGCTCAGAGGGAGGGAGGGGAGGTTCATGCTATGAGGCTATATTAATGCAATCCTTCTTTACTTGTTTTCCAATTAGCCTAATTGAATTCAGATTGCTTAAAAGTGGGCACTAGAGACATTTATCTTGATGGAATGACGGTCTTGAGCTCCAGCGATCCTATTAACTCTAAGAACCCAAATCCCAGGTAGGGTCCGTCCAGCAGTAGCTGCCATGTGACCTAACCCTTTAATCTGCTCCTGACAAAGACACACAGACACACAGGCACGTCTCCGTCCGTTCTCACACGTGCATAGCTGCATGCACACCCATACATGTGCATTTGTGCACAGAAATGGACACAAATATTCCCAGACTCACATACCAGTGCACGTGCACATGCGCACACATGCAGAGGCTCTCCCGTGACCTGTCCCCCAGGGCTAAGCACCTCGAGAGCTGCATGTACCTGGGGTGGTACAGGGCCTCCCCTGCCACCTCCTACCCATGTGCCTCCCCAGGCCTGCGGCTGGCAGGTAAAGACCGGAACAGCTGGTGCTGGAGGGATGAGCCCTGCAGGTGATGCCGGGAGCAGGCAGGCACCTCCGGCAGGCTGAGGATCAGGCTCCTGCTGAGGGCAGCACAGGTCTGCCACCCTGCCCTGACTCTGCTACTCCAGACTGAGTTTGGGAGCCTCTGGTCTAACAGTGGTGCTTAGGGCTGCTTACTCTCCTGCCAGTAGCACTTCATGGGGGCTGGGTTCCCATCCTGCACCAGCCCCAAGCCACCTCCCAGTCCTGCTTGTCTCTGCCAGCCCAGACATTTTTTTGGAATCTCATTAATTGCTTGTTTGGTGATTCTGACTGTACTTTCTTCTCTGACCCTTTAAACTGTGAAAATGCTGATCCTCTATCTGCTGACAAATTTAATTAGATCCTTTAAAGCACCAGATGCTTTCAGTAAGATTTTCAGGATGTCCCAGGCACATTTTAATTCAAAGGTCAAAAGCCTTAAGATTGTTTATTTTGTTGTTTTATAGATAGGACAATTCAGTCTGTAAAGCAACACAACAGTGTGGAGACACTAGCAAGTTTTATACCAATGCAGAGGGAAATGCATTGAGCCTCACAAACCTCAGGCTGATTGAGCTGAGCTGGTGACTCTTTTATCTACTTTATGTAAAGACCTCCTAAAAGACCCCACTTGTCTTTCCAGATAGATAATTAGATTCCATGGTGCCATGTGAGAGCAGGATCCCAAGAGGGAGAAATTGGATCAGAAGTCTTGTTGGTTTTAGGCAAAATAACTCTGATGCTTGAGGGACCTACTGAAGATAGGTTTTCTTCAGTAAAGGAATGACCTGTTGGATAAGAGCCATTTAAGGCACCAGGACATCCTCTGGAAAAAGCAAGGAAGGTCAGAACTTGTCAACTCTGTGTTTCTTAGGTAAGAAAGAAATGAGCAAGAAGAAAATGTGTATTTTCTTGGTGCTGCAATGGGGAAAATATTGGATAACAGGTTTTCAAGCAAGTCTGTTCGATTTATATTTAAAGACTGATTGATGAAAGAATTTTCCCAAGCTCTATTTGTAGGAAGGAATCTCAGCTTCCTTTTACTGTTAGCAAACTGGCTGTGTTCAGGGAAACTAGAAACTACCTACAAGAACATTTAACACATGGTTGGGAGGAGTGTTTTTAGAAAGTGCTTGTGTGCTCAGCAGAAACATTAGGGGAAAACTGGCAATCAGCTTGAAATGTGACAAAGGATTCTAGCCGAAAATAGGTAAAAGACATACAAATAAATATATTTGCCAAATAAATGTAATTTGCCTTAATCAAACGTTCCACATATGATGAACACACAAAGCTGTGTGCTGCCCTCTCTGGTTTTGGCAGACACGGAGGCAGGCACCACTGCGACTGTCAGTGATAACGAGGTTTTTAAAGGCAGCAGCTTTTCTCTGGCCTTTTTCTGTGTCTCAGTGTCTGTGGCAGTGCACCAGGAGGTGGTAGGGAGACTCTCCCTCGCCACCTTGGCACCCAGCAGCTGTCGGAGCAGGAGGGAGGGGAACCTCTCTTGCTTGCCCTTCTCTCTGCCTCACAGCAGAGGTGACTTTGCCAAAAGGATAATTTGGCCTCCTTTCCAAGTGACCAGTAAAACACTGCAGGCATAGCACAGGCTCACATCCTCCCTGAGATGCTCTGCCTGTCTGCCTCTTGTCACTGTCCCCATGTAGCTGTGGGTGACTGCTGACCCATCTGCAGGAACAGGGACTGTCCCAGGCAAGTGTGGAAAGGCGCTGCTTAGGTTTGGTGGGCTGCCTGCTGCAACCATTGCTTTACCTGTGGAATCTGTGTTATCCAGACTTTTCCTGTACCTCTTCCTGGGGACGGATCCTCCCTGGTGGTGATGGGATCTTCCAGGATCCATGGGATGACTTAACTTCTCTCCACAAAGCCCTGTAACTCTCTGGGGCTTGGCAGAGCCCCCACTGTTCTGTGGGTGTCTTGGGGTGACTTTATGATGTGTATCCCATATCGCTGCCCTATGCCCAGAAATTAATTCTTGTGCCTTTCTAAGCCTTTAAACTAGCCTGAGAGGAGGAAGGAAAAACTGAGCAAAACTTTTTCAAGGCAGTTTGCAGCTTGTTCAAGGTCACACAGAGAGAGCGATTTTTTTTTTCCAGCTGCGGTGGGGGAGCAAGGAAGCACCCGGCTTGCAGGTTTTTTTTTTCCAGTCAGCTTTTGGCCAGTTTTTCAGTTTCTTTTTCTCCAGAGAGAGACTGAGAGTTGAACTTTTTTTTTCTTCCCTGGATTTTCAGATTTTCTCCCTTTTCTGCTGGACTACTTCAATATCAGAGCACATCGGGAGGACTTTCCACTGAGCACAGAGGGCCTGGCCCTGGGCCAAGCCCCAGCTCCGAGGAGACCAAAGGGAGGACTCTAACATTTTGCCAGGTTTTTTTCTTCACAGTGAAAGATTTTATTATTTAGCATTATTTTCCTTTTCCTGTGTGTTTGTTAAATAAATAGTTTTTATCTCTTTCACTTTCCTTCGAGGAAAATTTATTTTTCCCAAACCTGGTGGGAGGAGGGGTGGTTGTGCCTTCTCTCAGAGGATATATCTCTAAATTTGACCAAACCGGAACAGTGGGGCTGGAGGACATGACCCAAAACAGGCAAAGGGTGCTCAACACGGAGTGGTTTTCACATCTGGAGTGTGCTGTGGTTGTATCTTGTGCACTTCACAGAACAATACGTGAGGCCAGGATCAAGGAAGAAAGAAGAGAGAAAAGAGAAGAGAAGAGAAGAGAAGAGAAGAGAAGAGAAGAGAAGAGAAGAGAAGAGAAGAGAAGAGAAGAGAAGAGAAGAGAAGAGAAGAGAAGAGAAAAGAAGAGAAGAGAAAGAGAAAAGGAAGGAAGGAAGCAAGCAAAGAAGGAAGGAAAAGAGAAAGAAAGGAGATAAACCATACTTAGTGTATTTGTTAATTTAAAATGAATATTTTTACTTGATTGGGTGGAGACAGAAAGAGAGAGAGATAAAGACTTATAAACCTGTAGGAAGGTGCTACATGTATTCATTTCCAAACTTAATTCCCAGGCTAGCTCTTGGAGAACTTACGAAGCCATTCATTTCATAGAATTCCTTGGGAGTCAAAGCCTGGGTGTCTCATAGCCTCAGGCAGATTCAGCATTAGTGAGATCTATGCCTTTCCTCAGGTTTAGGTGTCCTACCCTGGCATAACCTTCCATGTTTAGCCTTCGATGGAGACAACTCCCAGAATCAGCGTGAGGAGCTGGTTTTAGCCTATCCAAGTTTTGTGCTAGTACCTCAAGCCTCAGAATTTGGCACACAGAGCAGCCAAACAAAGGGTCACTGCTGTCCCTTGATGTTTGAAGTGTCTTTGAGAGGCTGGGAAATGAAAGCAGACTGGAGAAGCCTGCACTGCTCCAGAGCAGGGCTCACTGAGAGCCACCAAGCCTTACTTTCCTACAAGTCCCCACTCAGTGTATTTGACAACATTTTTGACCCATGCTGTTGAGTTACATGCTTCATTTTTTGCCTTTTGCTAAACTTAGTACAGAGATGATTAAAAAAATCAAGGTTTTTCAGCCAATGTCAATATTTGAACACTGTGTTTGCCTCAAGATGTTTGAAACAGACATGTTTTTATAAGAAATACATGTGTTTATTTCTGAAAGCAGGATTAAATATGCGGTTACCTCCATGTGATGTATCAGAAGCACAGTTTTGTTCAAACATACATATTTAATAGCATTTCAATCTCTTGGAAAAAATGGGAGAAGGCACATTTTTTCCCCAATATTAACTTCTTTAAAGCCATTTTTTCCATGGGAGAAAAGGTTATGTTCAAAACTGAGGATCAGTTCTAACTTCCTTCTAGGCGGTCCCAGCAGGTACATTTTCACTCTCCCCTCAGGATTTTAAGTCTCTCTCTCATCAGTTTTCTATATTTACACTGAATGCTCTAGAGCTACGTGCATCCCTCTGCCTGCTCTCCCTCTGCAGCCCCAGCAACACAAGACTGAAGTTATAGCCCTTGGGCAGTGGTGGCTCTTCTACATCATGGAGCATTTCTGCTCAGCCGCCTGTTTCATCTCAGTGAAGGTGGCTTGTGCCTTTTCTTTGATGGCATCCATGTCCATATTCTGGATGTTCTGCAGCTGGCCCAGGATAGAGTCCTTGTCCTCTTCCTCCTCCTGATCTTCTGCCACCATCTTCTGAAGGTCTTCTGGCAACCCCACATCATCTCCAGCCATCTGTATTTGATTCTCATCCAATTCACTCTAAAGCAGGAAACAAAACCAGCAAATGAGAGTATTTCTGCTCTCCCAGGATCTACCAATGAGCCTCTTGTTTTGTTCTTTTTTTTTAGGTTTTTAGGGAGAATGGAAACAGATGCACAAATTTTTCAGTCAAAATTTTTGAGCGCCACTTGTGAATTCAGGGCCTCAATCAGTTTCCATGCAAGTTCTAAGATTTTTCAGGCAATGTCAATTATATTTCTTTGAAGGGCTTCAGCACTGTCAAAACTGAAGCCCTCAGTGTCACTTGCCATTTTAGAAACCTTTGCCATGCTGATAGTGCAGGAATTCCATTCCAAGTTATTCGTATCCCCCAAAACCATGCTGCAAGACACCGCCAAGCCTGTCAGCTGCTCTGCTGTGCCTGTCAGCTTCTGCTCAATGAAGGAAGAGCTCTAGAAAAGCTGTGGTACCATTTTCTTATTCAATTGTTGGGAGGGGATTTTTAAAGTATTAGCACTAAACTGAAGCCTTCTGGAAGAAAGAAAAAAACTTCGGGATGAACTACTGGAAAAAGGGTCCCCCATCTTCCCAAACCATGTCTAAACTCTGTCTAGATCTTTGATTGGCCTCTCTGAGTTGTGATGAAGAGCAGGGGCAGCCTGGCACATAATCAGTGTTGCAGTGCTGGTAAGTGGGGCAATAGGAAGACCTAGACAACAAACGAGAGGAGGAAGGTCGGGTGTGAGTCTGAGAAAGCAAAAGGAGGCAGGAGAAGAAACTGGTTAAGCAATTAAAAGGGCTGAGACTGCAGTAAGCACTACATACACTTGCTTCCTGCCTGCCCCCCGATACACTGGGATTATGTCAATTTTTCAAACAATGGTGATTTTGTTCACATTTTCTCGTGGATTCTGATGGATCCAGAGCTCAGAACAGGATATTTTGACACAGTTCACACATCAAAAATGAACATTAATGCCTCATTACACCTCCAAAATGAAGCATGACAGCAGCAAAAGCCTGATATGAATAAGCAGCAATGCTATCAGCAGGAGGTGTTTTTTAGAGTGAGGGGTCTGGGTTTTGCATGAATGAAAGGACAAATGAATGCAAGGACATATATGAGCGATGTCTGTGTTGTTGTAGGCCTTAGCAAGGACAGGCAGACTGGGGGTGGTTGGCCGCATAACCACTATTTACTGTTCCATATTTCCATACTTTATGTTTGCAATAACTGTACTTCCCTTTAATCTGATTTCTCCCCATTATCTCATGTGAAACTGCGGAGAGCTCTAGCAGGATTGTTACTGCTGTGTGGATAAAATGGGTGAGGACATCTCTTCCCCTTTTTGGGTAAGGGTTGCTGCAGTCAGATCTGTGGGAACTAGAAACACTCTCCCAATCAGAAAAGATATTCTTTATTGATTGTGTAGCAGGAAAAAATGTGTTAAGCTTTTATTCAGCAGCTGATGGCTACCAGAGGAGTTAACCCTTTTGAAATCCTCACCAGTAGCAGTAGAGGATGATAAAAAAGACACTGTTAATTACTGAAAAAGTGTGCCTTAATCAGACGATCACACATGTTCTTTTCTTTAGAATTATTTCTAATTTAAGGCATCATCACTGCATGCTACTGTAGTGATTCACATGTTTGCAATGTAAACAATTGTCTGGCATGTTCCTTCACCAAAGCCCGCTGTCCTGTGGAAGTCTGAGATGTGATGTGCAACAGTTTGGGGCTTCAAAGTGTTCTCTGACCAAAAAAGAATATATTGAGATATAGTCTAAGGCAGTACAATTCTGCCAAGCCACCTGCTTCTACCCACTTGGCATTTAGCTTGAAAAGACCTAAATTTGGCTTCAAAAGGGTGGGGCTGCTCAACAAGAAGCAAAGAAGCACATGAAATGTGTAGCCTCTTCTCTTCCTTCTAAAATTTGACAGTTTGATTCTTGCTTACTTTGATTTGAAATGGAAAAGTGAACACAGAAGCTACATCTATTCTACTAAGTTAAATATGCCTGGCACAGGTCTCTTGCCCCAAGGCCAGCTGGCCTGGAAAAAACCCACTGGGATGCTATTGAACTCTGTCGCCCTGCCGAACAGGGTGGTCCCATCAAACTGCCGATTGGGAATGCCTGTCCTAACTCCCAAACTGGCCCTGGGAACTGCTTGGGAGGGTGCCCAGGCCAAAAGTGGGTCAGATATTATTCTGACAATTAACAGCATAGGCAATAGTGTCTGAGTGCATGGTAATATTTTTTGACGCTGACTATGCATCTGATGTAGTCAGTCCCAAATCTGTTTTGCTATAGATGCAATAGAGTTCTTTACATATACAGTGATACACGCAGAAAACTGTCTAAATATCTGCTTTGTTACAATTTGTTGGTAAAGTCGTCTGCCTAAATTAAGGTGCAAATGTCCAGTTCAAGGATACCAACTTTATTTTGTAACACATTAAGTGTGTACAGAAATGAGAAAAAAGGAGAGTGAAAGAGAGAGAGAGGGAGGATTGAGACAGTGCTAGCAGGAGATGGTCACCATCTGATATCACAGGGGAAGTTCCTTCTTTAGCTACCACAGGTAAAGGACATGGTTTAACATTAGACAGCCCCATGACCACCGGGTTGGAAGAGCAATCTCCCTCAGGGAGGAGCACAGTCCGTGCCCACCTGGCGGGAAGAGCAATCTCCCTCAGGGAGAGACAGCTTCTTCCACTAAAAGTTTTGTCAAACTCCCTCAAAGGGAGATGACGCCCTCCAGGCAGAGAGACAATCAAAGTTTGGTATTGCTTGTTAAATGGCACTTTCAGTTCTCTGACCAATGATGTTGAAGTCCTCTGTGCAACTTAAGGAGCAAAGAAAACCAAATGCTGGTTCAACACTGCTTATGTGAAGTCTGCTTGCAAACAAAAAAGAACAAAGCTCACAGACTAATCCACAGGGGAAGCAAACTCTTTTCCAGCATCGCTGTGTGAGATACTGCTTTCCTTATGCCTAACTTATCCTGTCATAACATTTACCTATGCTGATGTACAGAGAGCCTTAGGTAGCTGGCTCCAGACCTGATCCTGTGATTCATCGCCTATAATGCACCAGTAACATACAAAATCAGAGTTCACCTTGCCTTGACCTGCAGGTGGGATTTTTGATTAGCAATACAGCAGCCCCACCATCCTTATGCCAATGAAGGGCTGCAGGTACCTCACAAGTACGAGGAGCCATAGGTTGGAACCAGCAGCCCTCCTCCCCAGAAACACCCTTAGAGATTCCGGACATCACAGCCTGGAGCACAGACCTGGTGAGTGGGGACTGGTCCCTCCTGATATTTGCACTGGGACTCCATTTTTCCACAGCTCATGCCCCTGTGTTTAGACCTTGCAGAAATTCATTGATTACTGAATCCCAGTTCAGGAAAAAGGCAGCAAGTGGATAAGAGAGTTTGGTGAGGTTTTTTTTGGTTTTTTTTTTTTTAATTATTATTAAAATATCAATGTCTGTACATAATATTTTTAAAATGTTTTGTGTGAATGTGACGCACTGAGTACTCCAAAGATGAAAAAGTTGTCCATAGATCAAATGTCTCATGGCTAAAAACATCTTTCTGATGATAAACCTAAGTTGACAACTCTGTTAATAGGATTAGTTTCATTAAGGGTCTACTTTCTCTTATAAATCTGGCCCAGATAGCACGGAGCTTTAGATTTTACATGGCAAAGGGGGCCCTGCTTAGTCCTGAAATTCATGCTTTTACTTAAAATGCTTGCTAGTGATTGATACTGGTAATATTCAGTGTTTCCAGCCCATACTAGGCTACCTGAAATGACTTTTAATTTTCAAAATAATTAATGCATTATCACAAGTCTGAGAGCATTTTGCTGCCAGCATGTTGTATCCCAGCATTGAATTTTTTTCAGGGATACATAGTGTGCATGTAATAATTTAATTTTCTTCCTGCTAGAACATGTTTTTGTAAGGGCTGAGGAAAACCAAGATATATGCTATATAGGGAGAAACAAATGCGGAAAAACGTATCCTGCAATATTGTTTGCTGGCTAAGGGCTACTTTCCTACCTTGGAGACAAGTCTTCTATTGTTATTACTGAAGTTTGGCTCCAGACAGAACTTAGTATATGCCAAAGCCGAGATCCTGCTGGAGATAGGTCAGATCACCACTGCTTGCTTGTGTGTCTTGAGCTTGAGGTGCTCAGCCAAGGGGGACTGGAGACCTGGTCACCATCTCAAGCTGAAAAAAGCACTACAAGTGGGAGAATTTCAAAACCACAGAGACACCCAGCTGCACTGATGTTTAGTTGAGACCTGGGCACTCAAGTATCCTGGAGCTTTCCAAAGCAGCCCCTCTTGGAGCTGAAAGCTCTGGCAAGATGCTAGGTAAGTGCTACTCAGGAGCTGTCTCAGCATATGCCTCCAAAAGGAAAGCAAAGCCTAATGATATTTTACTCCTCAGCTGCTAATTAAAATGCTGGTGTTTAGAGACTTAGGCCTCCAATCCAATCAGTCACTTAGAATCTTGGACTTAATTTTTTTGCATAATTAATCTTTCTGTAATTAAACTCACCCTCAGAGTATGTTGTCCAGCTAGAGCACCAGAAGAACCAGGCTCTTAGGGGTGGAATACATCTTAGCTGATTTCAGCTGTCACCTGAAGAGACATAGCCACTGGGAGGTGAGCCAACTCCATCTTAAATGCTTGTTTAAAAGCTTGGCTAGATGAGGCTACAAGTGCTGGTCTCTTTCTGTTGATGATGAGTCCCTAAATGACATGTTTGGATTAAGCACTACATTTTTTTGCAGTTAAATTACAGGAGATGGATTCTTTACCTTCCTCCATTTTAATTAATCAAAAGCTCTGGAAAGTACTGATCAGAAAATGAGTGGTAATGAGCTGGCAGGTGAGTAATATAAATAAACTCTCAAACTGCTAAGAACCACCACACATTTCCTTGAGGGGTATAAATGAAATATGCCAACATCTTCCCACTAGTGATAGGTCAGAGCAAATGTGTGATCCAAATCCATGGAGAAATATTCTGTCCTGTATTACCTCTCTCCTGCCCATGGCACAAGCTTACAAAATAACACCATAATTAAAAAAAAATATTTTAAATAAGTGAGATCCATGGATGTTTACCGTAGGTTTAGTGCTAAAGCCTGTACTTTGCTAAACTTTTGCTAAATAAGGGTTCTGCAGTTAAAACCCTGAAAACAAGATGATGAGAAAATAATGAGTGAGTCTCCCCTCTAAACCAGGAAAACCACTTTGAATACAGTAGAGAGCTATCCTTTTTTGTATCCAGGTGATTTCACGTCAGGAAAAAGCTGTCAATCTAACTGTGCTCTCTGTCATGATCCAGAAGCTATTGCAGCTGCTGCCTGCTTTTAAAAAGCTTCCAGATTTCTCTGCTGCTTGAAGCTTTTGCTTTCAATATTTTGGTTTTCCTGGGAATATTTGACAGTGTCAGGATCACTAAGGAAAAAGGAACAGGCAGTTTAAAATTGGTTGAAATTTGGCCTCTGGACTAGATGAGCTCATGAGCTACAGGCTTACCTTGGGCAGTCTGTACTTTTCTCTCAGGTGAACCCTCAGAACGGCTCGCTCTGCTTTTTTCTGTGCAAATGCTGCATCTCTTTCCATCCTGGAAATCAGAACAAATGTTCCTTCAAGATGTTAATAAATACAATCTTTTGCACGGAACCAGTTGCTTGGCTGCAAAAAGTTACACACGGGAGTTATTCCCCAAGTAACTTGTCCAAAGGCACAAAAGGAGCAATACCAATAAAGTGATGCCAAAGGGCCACACTTCCTGTGCTTCTGTCACCTGTGAATTTTCCTGGTCTTTCCTTGTCCATTCATTGTTTCACAAGGGCAATGAATTCTAAAGCTTCCCTGTATGGAAAAGCACTGAATTAATCTGTGATTTTATAAAATGTTTTCATTAGATTTAAGGATTGGTCTGCACAAATATTTTTTTAGATTACATATGTGCATATTACATACTTGCAAAATGTATCTCCTCAAAGATTTTTGGTAACATTTGATAACACTCACCTTTCACCCCCCTCTCCCTTTAATTTCCTTTTTCCCCTGCTAGCATTTTCATGGAAATTCTATTGCAAAATTGATCTTGTTTCAGCATAGGTATTTTGGCACATAAAAGCTACTGGCAAAATGAAATATTACTTTTCCTCTGTTTCCAAAATGAGTTTTTGGATTTCTCTCTCTCTAAAAACAAAACCCCCACAAACAAACCTAAAATCTGAGGAGGACCCAAAGCCTGGTTGGTTATGGGTTCAAAATTGAGCACAACTTCAGCAAGGCACATTTACTTTTCTGGTCTCCATTCCTGTGCAGCTGAACACTGGGCAAAATCCAGGGACCCCTGAAACAGGAATATGCTCTGCCCATGCCAGAGATTTCTGACACAGAACCACATCTCTTCCTGAGATGATCTTTTCTCTTAGAGTTTCTAACAGTCCTATAGGGGTACTCCTGCCCTGCTTCCTCAGTATGGTTCAGTATGGAAAGGACACATGCACCACTTAAAAACAGTATAGAAGTAATTCTTTTCCCAGGCATTTCCCTGTCCCAGGAATCCTGTGTTGCTTCTCAGTCTCCATAAAACATCTTCCTGCCAGCAGGTGGTCATTTCTCTTTTAAATATCCCCTGACATAAGGCAGAGCAAAACATTCTGTGTTTTTTTCCAGACTAAATAACACCTCTTCAGGGTTTCCAGATAGAAATGTCTGATGCTAAATACAGACCTGGATACCTCAAATTCCGTCAGTCATTAACCCGGTACCTATAATCATCTTACAAGAAGGACTTACACAACCATTATGTAATTGACCATTAGAGGAACAGATGCATTTGAGATTTAAAAGTCAATCGTTTTATTTATAATTATGCATAATTTGAACTCCTGCATGCCGTCCTCCATTTTACTTGTTTTCATAAACACAGGAAGAGATAAAGATTGTCTTTACAGTCAAAATTGAGACTTAATTAATTTTAAAATTCTGCTTTATTTAGTGGATTTTAGAAAAAAAACAACCATCTTAAACCTTTGCTCAAGATAAATGAGCATTTAATATAGCACTCAGTACTTTTTCAGGTCTGCCATAATAAATGTGTACAACGAAATATTACCTATTGAAAGAATACTCAACATGGAGCTCTAGGAGAACAAATCATATACATTTGAGAATTAAATACAAACATCTTGGAAAATTTTTCTAGATAAAGTAACATCACCTAGGAATGAATCCAGCATATGAAGCTGTGGAGATAGCAGGAAAGCATAGGAGAGAGTTGCGGGGGGGGCAGGAAGAAGGAACATAATATTTTATCATTTCCAGTTGGGGAACTTTTGTTTTGGAAAGTCTTTTTAGCAAAGATTCATCTGCTTCTAAAAAAAAAATACTGAAGAGCTGCATGTTTGGCTTTTTCTTGGGTTATTTTTATCTGCATAAAGTTACCAAGAATTAGCCCCGTGCTCATAATAAGGGAACAGGTACTCACTTCTCCTCAACCATTTGCTTTTGATATTCTTCATACTCCTCTCTGGTCATTCCTGCAGCTGCTGCTGGATCAGAAGGAGTGCTTTCTTCTTTGCTTTCTTCCCCTCCACCTCCAAGTCCCAAATTCTTTACCTGGTTGCTCAACATACTTTTCATTAGAAAGGCCATCTTCTCAAAAAAAAAAAAAAAAAAAAGAAAGAAAAAAAAGAAAAAGAAAAGGAGCTATAAGAAAACAACTACAAGAAAGCCAAACAAAAAATGTTTTCAAACACAACAGTTGTAAGCAAGAGAGTTTCTACAGCCACATCAGCTCTTCAAGGGCACAGTGCTAGTGAAACGTGAATGCCAAAACCGGTTTGTCAGCCATAATCTGGATTAAAGAGTGAACTCCTTAATATATAGAGGCAGATGGTTCAGATTACTCCAAAAAAAATCATTAGATGCAACTACCTACTTTTTCCATTAATACTTTAAGCTAATTGTACACGCACACACACAAATCAATTATAGTGTGCAATAGCAATGTTGATATCTTCAGTTTTGAAGCTCTCTCTCACTTTCACAGAAATCACAACATTCCCTTGATCTGAATTGAAAACCTGCTTGACTCAATAGCCATAGTAAAACAGCAAAATTCAGGCTGTTGAGTGGTAAACACTCAGATTTGAGATTTGAAAACTTGAATTCTTCATTAAGCAAAAACACTGATTCTTTTTATCCCACTGGACAGAAAGTATTTGGTACAGTTTTTCTTCAGCCCTTCTTCACATGATTGGTTTATCTCCCAGATGAATGAGGCATCACTGCTATGATTACTTTATTTCAAGAAAGTAACCCCAAAGGAAGCAAGTCAGATCTTCTTACTGTTCTTTCTTTTGGGTTTCTGTCAGCTCTTGCCCAGGCTGTCTCCATCTACATCCCTGCTTTGGTGCTGCATAGAGCACCTGCTGTTTGTAATCCTAATTGCTGATAAAGAATAAATAAGTCTGAGTGTGTATGCCATAAAACAGTCTGGATACCTTTTGGGTGTAGATTGTTTCTGTAGGTCCTCATCTTTCAAACTTTTATTTGCATCATTAGCCTTACCAGGTCTACCCAGGTGAAGATTTCCAGGATCTGCTACCTAGGTTATAGACTATTTTAGGAAAGAAAATCACCTGCTAGGTCTCCGAAGTCCATGAGTTTGGGTTTTGAGCATTTATCCTACTGCAGTGACTGCACATGCCTTAATGCAACATTCTGGAATTTTGATTATCTAAATGGTTCTCCCAGCACTCTCATAATTTCGATGAGAACTGAGAGATGGGAGGATTCCAGTTTGCCTAATGCCTTAATCTATATTACAGCCTTTCTAATTAAAGCAGACCTATTACTACTAAAAAAACAAAACCAAAAACCAACCAACCAAAGCCCCCCCCAAAACCAAAAACAAACCCCAGGACGTTCTGAAATCCTGGATTACTAGTAACTAAACAAGAAACTTTAACTTTCTTTTTGAAACTCTCACTCAGAATCATGAAATCCAACTACTTCATCTTTATTTAAAATTCTCCTAGCTGGAACTTTGCAAACACTACATGGAGCACTGATTTTTCCAGTGTTAGGTCTCAAGAGTCTTCTCCAAGTGTATGGGAAGCGGTACCTCTTAAGCTTTTCACTGTTGGTCTTTACTGAAAAGAAGCTTCCCTAACTTGGCTGTAGGCTTTGATCCCTCTAGAAATGTTTCTAACATCATTTTGTGTCTAAAAGTGATGCTTTCACAGGATTGAGAAAGGCAAGAATTGGCTTGGGGAAGGACTGCTGAGAGGTCTTGCCCTCCAGGTCTCACCCCTGCAATCAGCAAAAGGCTTTCCAATGTTAATTTTGAGATCAAAGATAACGAAAAGGGCTTTGAAAGTTACTGGGCCTATTGGTACTGAAGCTGCTGAGAAACCACAAGAGAGACTGGTGACAAAAGGCAAAACACAGCCAGTACCCCCAGAATAATTCTGTTTCAGGCAGGTGCTCTATTGAAGTTAAAAAACTTACTACTTTTTGTTGATGACAGGAATCCCACACTTCATAAAAACATACAGACAGCAGCTAATTAAGTACTCATGTTGCCACTTCCTTTGCTTTAAATCTATGTCTTTTCCATCTAGTTTAAGTGAAATCAAAATTAAAGACTCTGTTCCTGGTTTATCTGATAAAAGTAGGTGATATAAAAAAGCCTGTGTTCCACACCCAAGGAACACACGGATCTCTAACCCCAGCATTCAGTCTTGAAACAGGCAAATTCCAGAGCTAAAGATAAAAGCCTCACAGAGAGGCCAGCCCAAAAATGCCATCCGAACTCCCAGTCTTTTCTAGATTCTGTGTTCCTAACAGTCACATAATGCAAAAATACATAGGAGTTCTGGGAAGAATCAGGATTCTGCCCTGATTCAGCCCTCTACCAAGAGGATGTTGCCTTTTCTAGCAGCTGGACCATCAGAAAGATGCATTTTAGGGTTTAGTCAGCTTGAATAGATTCAATTCAAGATCCCTCTTCCTCCACTTGCTAAAATCTTGCTCCTGGCTGGGGAAAAATGACAGAGGGAATTCAGCCCCAGAATACCATTAACTCCCCAGTGCCAGGTAGAACTGAACCCAGGTCTGTAAGTATTCAGACTCTGAACTGAGGGTAAAGAATGCTTCAAATACACTTGCTTAGATTTCATGGACACGTACCAAATGAAAAGAAAAAGGCTTACTAAAAATATGCACCTTTATTCAAACAAGGTTATCTCTGAACTCCAAGTATCAATTTACATCAGTCAGAAACAAACATGAAACTGTCAGCTGTTTGAATTTAAAATAAAATAAAAAACCAGTAGACATTTTTTGGTGTTACAGTAATCGATCCATTGAGAAAGGTCAGATTTTCTTCCCACAGAAGTTACAAACCAGAGCAGTTAATTTACAAACCGCATTGTGCATTTGACTTGTAAAAGATTCAGGGATCACCATCTGTTTAACAACCCCCCACCAGTACAATCCCATTCTCTTGTCATTGCCAAATATTTGCTACTTATCATCCACAATTCAAATATAACTTATTCTCTCTAATACTGTCCAACTCAATTCCAAGGTGTCTTTTCCTCCTAGCAGGGAAATCTTACTGGATAAGAATCAAACACACACTGTCACTGTTGAAAGAAACCTCCTAACAGGAGGCTACATTGACTGAAAAAATATTCTTAAAATCCAAATTTCTTGCTATTACTTCAAGAAGACAGGATGAAAGCTGAGCTGGGCAGTTGGGAGTTTTCTTTTGATCCAGTGAGTTATGGAAGCTCCAAGGAGAGACGATTGTGAAATGAATCATGAAGCAAAGTTACCAGTCTTCTGATGTTCCATGTTAGACCCTCTGTTCCCTACCACAGAAGTTTTCTCGTTGCACGTGGGAGACGTGTCTGATCAAGCAGCCTCCTCCTGAAGAGAAAACTGTAGGTTTCAAGTTTCCCCCTAGACATCACCCCCAGCCTGCTCTTCTTTCTAACCAAACAAACAGAAGTACAGGCTGCTCCAGCTTTAAACCAAAGGAATGGGTGGGTAAATTCACAGTAACAAAAATCCAGGCTCATTCCAATGGGCACATCAGAACTGCTCCACATTTTGCCAGATACTTATCAAAACACTTTCTGCAATAAGGGGTTTTGCAAAGCCTGCTGTGAGAGAAGGAGCTCTGTTTGGATGTTGCACTGATAAAAGAAGGTCTGCAACTGAAAGGAACCACCACTGCACAATTTCAGAACCATTTAAGAAAATATATTACGTTTAGTTACAAGAGTCAGGGTTGTAATAGCTTAGATTCAAGGCACCTGGAAATATTTGCTGGTGTTGAAAGAACTGAAGCGATAAATTCCAATGTGTTATTCTGCTTTATCTGAAAAGTTGTTTATTCATTGATTAGCCTGAGGCAACAGTTTCTCTCATTAGTACAGCAAAATCTGCTCAAATTTAGAAATGAATCTATAAAGCTACACCAGTTAGAGTATCCTCCATACTGCAGATGTGTTAATTGGTGTGTAGGCAGTGTCATTTTCTTGGTATAGCACAGACATTCACGTTTTGGACACTGTATTAGAAGTAACAAAATATATTGCATAGATTTATCATTTCTCCAAACTGACAGGCACAATACTGAAGTGTTCTTCATTACAGTGAATTTGGCAGCACGTGTTGCACTCCAAGGGAGCAGACTGTAGAAATGCAATAGGAGTAGTCATATTACAGATCATTTTTGCAGATTCAGACAAACAAATTAACAGTTCTAAGTGAAATATCCTGATGCATTTGTGTATTTTATAGAATTCAGGAAACTACAGAAATACTTACTCTAATTCTACACACAACTCAAGGACAAAGTTACCACCGATATGTAAACAAGGCAAAATTAATTAATTTCACATTCCTAAGTTGGGCCCTCTGCTTTCTTTCTTTCCTGAAGCAAATGTTCACTTGATAAGCAGTATCAAAATCACATGTTCAGCCTTATGCTTTTGATATCCAGGCAGGAATTGACACAAAATACTGGTTCTACAGATTAACAAACATGTCTGAAGCTAGTTTGTGAAGAAATGGGTTAACACTCAATACCTGCAGTTTACAATATTCACCATGTCAAGATTTAAATCAAAGCATCTGGACTTGATACATGAAAGACACAAGACAGCTTTAGGAAAGTAAAGACAAATTCACACACTAAACATATCCTTGATACAATCAGATTGGAAGACAGATAAAGCAATCATGTTTGCTGGAAAAGTTCCACAAATCTCCCCAAAAAAATTACAGACAGACTTGAAACTATGAAAGAAGAAATCAGCCCCACAATATACTTGAAGAAATTACTTTATCACATTTTCTCTCACTGCCCAAAATCAGACTGCAAAATAAGGAGAAAAGCCTTTCTTCGCATGCTCTCTATAATTGGTGTTTTACATCAGGTATCAACAGTCAGGGTCTTAAAGGCCTGTCTTTGTATCCACGCATTAAAAAATGTTTAAATGAGAATTAAAGAAGATATTCTTACACTGTTAAATCCAAGTGGTAAACAAATAAAATGTTTATAGTAAGTTTTTACCTCCCAAAAAACCACCAAACCCCACAAAAGAACAGTTCTTTGAGGTGTGGGATTTTCCTACCTTCTTTTTCTTTTCTTTTTTTTAACTGCTATGTCAGGACACTTAGTAGCAAATTTTCTGCACAAATCATCCATCTGCAATTCACACTCCGAACAAACACCAAGCCTGGGTGTTTCAACTCCTCCTCTGGAATCTTAACAAAGCAGAGGAATCGGGAATTTGCCTTTCAGTATTAATGAAAAAGTCAGCTGAAAACACAGACCTAGATAGGGTGCAGTCTTCCCCCATCCAGCAGTTGCTCCCTGTTTTAGCATCAACACCTTAAATGAGAACTCATTTTATTTAACAAAATTCAATAATTTATAATATTGAAGTATATCCAACACTAAAATTTCCCTCATTTACAGAAGTGTAGAATTTTCTGTGCATACAGACTGCTGTTACATACACACAAAAGGAACAGGTCATCAAAAGAACTTTTTGGCTGCTGCTTCTTGTTGGCTCCTGAAAGAAAAGGCAGAAAAGAATTCTTCAAGTCTTTTTAACTTAAAACTAGCTAACTGTTGTAAATTTTCATTTATTTGAGGATTAGAAGATTCCATTCCTTATCAACAGAGACTTAGAGGAAATGTTAAGTCATATCACAAAAACAGGATATAATTTTTTCTACTCACAAAGACATGGGTAGCATCACTGTAGTTCCAATTTTGCATCAGACACAAAAGGAAAAAACCAAACAACCCCACATTCTGGACAAAAGCCAGAAACAATGAAAGAACAAACAAACAGACTTTTAAAATATTCTTAACATTTTCTGAAGCTTCTCGGTATCTGATTGGCCAAAAGATCACCTTAGAAAAGGAAACCCATGCAACTATTCAGGGAAAGAATTTACTTTAAATGGGATTTACTTTTCCCTCTGGCACAGATCATTAATTTTTTTAGTGGATACAGACACTATGGATCAACCACATCCAGGTGCTGGAATTACAAAGGCATCACAAAGAACTGGAGGGGAACAGCTCCTTGTTTGTCTTGGAAATCATCATTCCAGCCAATGGCAAAAAGACTACCAAGCATGGAGGTTGTCTTTTCCATCAATGCAAACAGAATTTCAACATTATGACATCACAAGGAGGAGGAAGAGAACAGAAAAAACATCCCAATTAGCTTAGATAGAAAAAAAAGAAAAGAAAAGACACAACAGTCAGGCTGAAACAGGTCAGGTTCCCACTTGATACCCGGTGGGTGAGTGGGGATAGAATAAACCAAACTTTATTATGATAATTCAACATTTCCAATGAGTTCTGGGACAGTGGTAAATTCTGCATTCTTAGAGGTTTTGAAGACCTGACCAGTTTAAACCCCAAGTGACCTTGTCTGAATTCAGTGTGGACTCCGTTTGGAGCAGAAGATTGAACTGGAGACCTCCCAAGGTCTTCTCCAATCTGAATGATTGCTTGTTTTAACAAGATTAACACAATGATGCCATTCCAATGACATTATCAGTCAGCAGTTCTAAAACTATTTGCCCTGCTGTCTTTAAGCCACACAAGACTTACCTATACATGACATAACCAATGAATAACACAGTTTGCACCACCACAAATATGAAGAAATGCATTGTAGATAAGCAGGATGGAAACGGTGGCAACTCTGGACACTTTGGTTTCTCACTGGATGGCTAAAAACCAAGAAAAGACCAAACAAGACATCCTATCAAAAGACTTACAAAACAAGGGCTTTGCAATGTGATGTAAAAATTGGAGCACAAGCAGAAAATGGAGAGAAATTACAGTACTCTGAAAAATAATCTTACTCCTCATCTCACTCTCCCCTTCCGCTTTTACGTTTCTCAGATAAATTGCCTGATGTTAAATTGAGGGTTATATAGAAAAGAATGCATAAATATGGTAAATTAATCAAGGACCTTCTATGGATCATAAGCTAATTCAGCTTAATTGCTACCTAGGCTAGACTAAGGTACTCCTGGATATGAACACAGTCTTTTTTGCACTTAGAAATCTTAAGCAGAGTCTGCCTGATTTTCCTCTGATTAAAGCTCTCCCTTGTATGCAGAAGCATCACAGAATCTCCTCTGTATAGAGCTGTTAAATAGGGGGACAAACACAAAAAAAAAAAAAGCACCCAGAAAACCTAATTGCTTGACCTTGTTTCCACAGGAAATTAAGACTAAAAATCGTGCTCTTTGTGCAAAACTTCTCATCGAGACCCAGATCATGCAGTTAGGTCAAGGCAGCATAGTTTTAGCGAAGCAGCTTAATGAAGGATTAATTGCTCCCTAAACTGCATGCTGGCTCATCCTAGCTTTTCACTAACAGCCAAAGAAAGCTGTGTTACACTCATGCTTTACACTCCCAGCACATAAATTACCGTGTTTCGTTGTACTAAATGCTCTATGTCCCTCTTGACTACATGAAGGTGTTCTTTGATGTCGTTGAAGTGCTGAGTTGTTTCATAGACTCCTGCAGAGCCAGGGTGTTGAGCTCCACTGATGGATCTCAGAGCATCAGTCACAGAACTTCTGAAACAGGACAAACAGCAAACCAACTTTCAAAACACATCAGCTTTTCTACAAACAGCAGTTATTCTGGACCTTTTTTAGTTCATTAGAATTAGGCTGAAATACATAGTTGCCCCAAAAGGCAGCAAATTTCTTCTAGCTTTCGAGAACACCTCTCAAGAAATAATCCTTTAGTCAAACTATGATTTTTAAAAATAGTTAATTGCACTGACAGTTGCCATTTGTAGAGTGCCCCATATCTCGGTCACGCTGAGAATAAGAACTAGCAAATATTCTGTTGCCAGAACTTCTCCTTTGCCTGCCTGACTGATGAGGGCTATAGAACAAGAGTTCTGTCTGAGGCTCTTGCCAAGGCTTTAGGATCAGCAGAGTTTAATGCAATCTTTGAAGAAAACCAAAAGCTGTTTGAAAAATAAATAAACAAATAAATAAATAAATAAAAGCAGTCATGAAAGAAATAAAAACAAAGAGGCTTTAGGGATAAGAAAAGATTTAGATACATCCTTGTTTCATGATTACCATTTATATGAGGAACTCATTTCCCATATGCACTGTTGTAATACTTAGCATTGTCTTACTGTGAATTCATTTTGCTTCTACAACAAATGAAATTAAATCCAGAAAAAGTTGAGGTTTCATAACTAATTTGGTTTGAGGTTAACTAGTCAATGAGAGAAAAAAACCTTAATCTCTAATCAATATGTTTATATAATTTTCCTGTAGTGTGCTGTTTCTTTTGAGTTGCAAAAGAGGATTATTCTACAGCTAAAATATTTATCATGTGAATGATAATCTCCTCATTATTAACAGAATAGACAATCAAAATGTATGCCTTTAGATTTCTTTTTAATTTACTTAAAACTTTCCATTTGGTTCAGATGGGAGCTTACTTCAATGCTTTCACAGAGCACTCCTAACTCTTTGTAGAGTGGTCAGCAATTTTTCATTTACCTGGACTTGTAATTAGTATTATAACAATATATTTTAGAAATAAATTTCTCACTGGAAGGTTTTATCTTAAATAACCCATCATGCCCACTGCCTAATAACCACTGATAGTAATTCTGTCTTTCCAGATGCCTCACAGTGTTACAACATAAGTGGGACACTCACTTAGTTCTTCTCCCTCCTAACAGAACCGTATCTACATAATGAGTAGCAATCTGCACACTCACCTTCCCCCAGACTGATCCAGTCTTTGTTAAAAGCAAAATAACTTCCCTTAATAGACACAGGCTGTATCAAATTGAATTTATATTGACTTTTGCATTAATAATACCCTGCTGATAGTTTCTATTGTAGGAACATGCAAGATTCTTCTGTAATCAGATGATGAAGAAATCCACAATCTTGCCAAGAAAATTACTTGGCCCCTAAGTCCTTTTCCTGCAGGATGACAAGCAATGCACCAAGGGGCTGTTTATTTCTCTCTCTAAATAAAGCATTTCTTTAATCTAAGAAATATATAAAGATGATGTTATGCAAACTCTGAGCTGGTAAGTAGTCACTAAAAGGGCAGACTGCCAATATTAACAAGAAAATCTAATTTGCTTGCAAGGTATAAAGATTTGTCAAGAATATTAACAGAAAAGCTTCCGTGGAAGAACAAGTGCAAAAATGGAAGCACTCTAATCTTCATTCTACAAAAAACTGACCTACTTAGATAAATCACAAGAGCTGCCCTTGAACTAATACGGGGGGGGGGGGGGGGGGAGGGGGGAAAGCACAACTGAAGGAACTGTTTTCTCCTTTTTTTAAAAAATACAAGGTAAGGAAGGTTTTAGCTGCTACAAATGAAGGGCCAAACCAGCTTAAAGGCATTCCTGATTAAGACAGCAACAGCAAAATATTAAAGAAGTATTGAGACATCCTCATCAAACACAAGCATCTTCACAAATCTATGTACAAACAGCACCTTCAAGATAATGGTTTTACTTCATTGTTTTTAAAGGGGAACTTACCTGTTGAAGTGGAATTTCATGATAAAAAAAGAGACAAATTAGGGTGCTTAGCAATCCTTGGGGCATGAACTGACTTTACTACAGAAATTAAATATACGCAGTGAGTCTTCACTGAGGAACTGATGCAAACATCAAGTTTGTCAATATTGTCCCACTGAAGTAACACACAGGATTTAAAAGGAAAACCATAAAATTCAAAACACACCCTTAATATTTGGAAGGTGTTTACCTTATTTCCTTTACTTGTCTAATGACCTCTTCTTGAGTTTTCACAACTGTCTCTATCTCTTGCTGGGAAACCTGGTAGGGGCAGGGGAAGGAAAAAGATCAACATATCTTGGAAAAAGCAAATGGATCCCACTGCTGAAATCAGGCTGGGCTCTGAATCACCATGGGTTTTATTTACCTGTCCCTGATGACCTGGAAACCCAGCTCCTCTTTTGGCAATCTCCTCTGTGACTGCAGAGACGTATCTCCTCTGCTCATCCAGAATCATGTCCAGTTGCCTGTTAAGCTGTTTGATTTCCAGATGAATTCGATTCTGCCCCTCAAAGATTTGCCTCAGTTCACGATCACTCACAGTTTCAAAAACATCATCTGCTGCTAAGAAAAAAGCACAGGGGGTTCTTACACATGTGCACGTTCCTCACAATTCCTTGAGTTGGATCATTTCTCTTGCTCCCTTAACATATCCACATCCATCTACCTTTTCCTACAACTTCACCGTCCCAAAGTCCAAAAGACTCTGTGGCAAAGGGATTATTTCTGATCAATAAAAGGCTGAACTGTATCTCAAAAATGCAGATCAAAATAACATATAGGACCTTTAGAACAGTCATAACTTATCACTGTGCAATACAGATGACAACCTGAAATTTCACGTCTAGATGCCTAAAGTACATTCTCAGTGTATTTGCATTCACATACAGCTATTAAAATCCACGGAAGTAACAAATGGCTTCCATTATATGTTCAAATAATCAGGTTCTTGTTTGCCCAGCATTAGGCAAGCATTAAAAAGCTTTTCCATGTAAGCACATGATCCAAGATATGCACTAGACCATCTTTTAAAGGGTTTTCTGTGAATGTAGAGAAACAGACCAAAAAGATGTCCTTTAAATAATGAAAAAGGCCATGCTTTCTTAATCACCACTTTACAGAGGGATGCACTACCTTCTCTTCCTTCTGTTGTTCTTAATTCCCACCATGTTTCCAGTCATTCGTTTTGTTCTCAAGCCAGGCACCGCTAAAATAACTTTAGAAACGGGAAGCACTTTACAGTAAAGATTTTTAAATAATGTAAGTAACATCAGTGGGAGCTTAGCAAGATCAACCGGAGTATCCCTAGTTCTGAACATCCTGGAAAACAAACATTTCCCTGGACAACTGAAAAATTGCTCAAATAACTTGCCTGGCTGTCCTTGCACATCAGGATGTTCCCTTTGAAATTCTTCCTTCTTCTTATCCAATTCTTGCTGAAAGTGCTCAAACTCTTCTTGATACTTCTCTTTATCTTTCTGAGGGATTTCTGCATCTGGTGTTGGCTTTAAAACATTATTGGAGGGAAGGGCATGTGTGAGATTTTTCTCATGTTCTCCCCCCCGCCATGCTTAACACAAATGATTCTGCAGCAAGGCTGTTCAGATTTCAGATGTGAAGATATAATAAAATTACTGCAGCACATTAATACATTTAGCTGAAGTGAGAAACCACA
The DNA here is from genome assembly GCF_965178545.1 of Coloeus monedula. Classification (NCBI taxonomy): domain Eukaryota; kingdom Metazoa; phylum Chordata; class Aves; order Passeriformes; family Corvidae; genus Coloeus; species Coloeus monedula. Next base: position 85,802 of record NC_138821.1, on the reverse strand, counting down.
CATTCTCACGGAGAACAAATAGAAAATTTTCCCAACAGAAAATTAAAACAAGCTTTACATGGATAAATGCTGTTTAGCAGTACAGAATCATTCTAGAAGTAGGGAAAGTTGAAAGGGAGAACAGATATTTTCCCACTTTCCAAAGAAAATGTACTTTGTAGTACTGCATGGTTTGATTTAACATCACGAGTTTTGTTGCTTCAGTGGTGCTTCAGAATTCTGGTCTTGAGAATATTAATGACAATATTACCAAAATATTACAATACCAGTTTAATTTTTCTAAACCAGATGACAGCACAGCTACATGGCAAAACTGTGAAACAGGAATGCCACGTGTGACTTAAGAGGAAATACCATAATCTGGTGCTGCATATAAAATAACATGCACAATAAAATATTTTACTAATCATGCATAAAAATCCTTACTGCTTCCTTCCCAGGCTCAGTCAGCTGGAAGGTCAGAAATGACAGCACATCGTGGTCATCTGTATTCAACAAACAAAACAAAACCACCTTACCAATTCCTGTAATTCCCAAGACAACCTTCCACTTGCAAAGGATCTTCAAAAAACAGCATCCTCCCAAGCGTTTGTGCAGCAGGGAATGAGAGTATATAGGGGCTTTGTCGGGAAAAACCAAAAATTCTTCACCTAAGCATGTCATTAATTTGGGACTGCAAGAGGGTTAATTACATCATCATGGTCAAAAATTGGTATAATGGATCAACACTCGTAGTAAAAAACCAACCACCCAACCAACCTCTCTTGCAAGCCTTTCAAGTCCCCACAACATTTGCCATAAATTTTAACGTTTCCTACCTGCAAGTCCCCCTGTGGCGGCAGATATGCCAAAGTACCCCTGTGATGGCAACACCATATCTTCCACTTTGGCACAAAATTCATAGTCCTCTTTATCCGGAGTAAAGCCATTATTAATTAATACCTAAAAGGACAAACACTTAGGATTTTCACCACATTTGTGTTAATTGTTTTGTCAGTTTGCAGTAATGCTCACAAAATACAACTAATTGGGTAACTCAGCAGCTCAAACTGGAAACCAAAAACTATTTCTCTTCTGAAAAGAGACATTTTACTGACATTTTACATAAGCATTCTATTTGCAAAAGTACACATCCTAAAAGGGTTCTGGGCAACACAGACCTGATCTACACCAGTCATCCCTTGCAGTTCTGATTCAAAGCTTAGGGAGACTCTGCAAATGCATCCCCAGAGAAAGAGAGAACTGTTAAGTTTAACAACAACAGCTGGGACAGAGAAGTTCCTAGAGGAGGCATCAGGGCCCAGGTGAAAACAGAGCAGCCTTGGAGGCTGAAATTAAACTTTCATTCAAGAGTGACAGGCAGCTTTTCCCATTAACAACACAGTACAAGGTCTGCCCTCTTTTAGGTGCAGTCACGTTTACTTTTAGAGAAACTTCTACTACAAAATGACAGCTCTGCACTTTATGGCTGCTACCTGTGAATATACGAACGGCACCTTTCCAGAAGGAATCAGAAGCCAACACACAGACACTTTGTAGTTGTCACAACCCAGCACCGCATTAGTATTTTTCTCTCCTTACCTAGAAGGAATTCACAATCAGCTGAATAGTATTTAAGAAGTCTTAAAGACTCCCTTATACCAGTGGTTTTTAATCTTTAGACTTCAAAGCCCTACTATTTTTTGGAGGTGAGAAGCCTCAAGTAGAAAATTTAAATCTACTGTTAAATAGTTTCATTTTTTTAGCCACACTTCAGAACCTCTGGTTCAAAAATAAGCTACAAAACCCTCTGCAACTCTTAGATCAGCTTAAGAAATACCAAGCTCAGGAGCTGCTCAATCACTTGAATCTTAAACAAATCCTGACTTTGGGACACCTCTCCAGGCAAATCAAGAGCAACAGAAGGGTTTGAGCACATTATGAGTGTGTTTGCACAACTGCCTCCTAAGTCACATCAGAAAAATCAGCAATACCTGCATTCTAATGTAGCCAAAAGAACCTGTGTAGCATTAAAACACAACACCTCCTTCCAACCTCTGCAGCCAAGCTCCATATTTCTAACACCAGAACTGACACATGTGTTGCAACTCTGTGAAAACCAGTTTCACATTTAAGAAGTTGAGAAACACAAGTAATTCTGTTATTTCAGACTTACAGTCAGTGTTTTTTGGTAGTATGTGATCTTGACTCGCACAGGATAGGGCTTGTTCCGAAAGTCCCTTTGACAGGATGCCAGTGCTTGCGTGGATCCATCACTGTGCAAAAAGGGAACATCAAAAATAAAAATAAGTGTTATAGTTTATCAGCTGGGCCAAAAAGGTGTCTGACTCTCACTAAGCAACCTGATCCCAGTTTTTCAATCTGCAAGCCCTTCCAAGGCTGTTCTGTAATTGCACTGAGCTTTCTCAAGCCTGGGATCTCCAGTACTGCATGCTGTACACAGGACACAACGCAGAGGGAATGCAGGAATGGGGAAATCTGTTTTCTGAGGTATAATTCTCAGATATATTCCTGCACCTGGGAACCTGGACGGAAATAAGATGCAGTGACTGCACCAAGTGAGCTAGACACCTGTCCTCTTTGAAATCCAAAAAGGTGTCCATTGTGCTGCTGATAAACAATCAAAAATCAAAATTAATCCAACTAATTTTAGTAACAGCGATTAGCTTTCAGTTAGTCACTTCTGCCAGTTATTAGCTGTGTGTGGAGGACGCCCATAAGCAATAAAGTCTGTACTGTACCTCTATTTATCTGAGTTCATCCATCCCAAAGGGCATATGCCACTTAAATATCGATCAGTTGCCAATTTCTCTGCTGTTACTGCCAAAGCAGTGTTTTAACAAGTAGAAACCCTCAAATGTAAAGGAAACAACAAAGTTTCATATGAAAGAAGCCTTTATAATGCTTCTCATGGAACATTTCATCAATTAAAAGCAAGCATTCAGCAATAACACTGAAAATAAACTTACTTCTGATGGTCATACAGAAGCTTTCCATTATTGCCTACAACAATCACTCCAGGATTGTTTTTCTAGGGAAAGAAACGGCACACAAATGGATTAGTTTAATTTGAAGGGAAGCATCAGCAACATCCCTGATAGTCTTCTACTAAAATCTGTCTAAAATGTCTAAAAGCAAGCCAAAATTGTGCAGGGGAAGCAAAAGCAGCAAAGCAGACCTATTATGTACTGTTTAAGCTTCAGGATCATTCTGGACTGGGAAACTGAGAACTGAAAACAGCAATTGTCATCCTCATCTGATACAAAATCTTTGCTGCTGAATTAATCAAGGCAGATTTCTTCCAAGAAAAAGAGCATCTCTGAAGACACACATAGAAATTGCTGTTTCCACTATAAGGGAAACTTGACTATTTTATTTTATCCCTTTGAAGTGAAACAGGGGAAGAGTAGAAAAACAACATCCTTGCTTTTTCCTCAACAGGCAAGAAATTAATTTATCATCTTTTCTAGAAGAGTTTCCTTCCAACCAACCTTTCCATCATTGTCAAAGGAATCAAAGAAAATTCCAACACCGTTCCATTTATCAGCTGCCCCGAAAACAGGACCTTCCAAGCCTTGCTCTTCTGTAAACCAGATTGCCTATGAAGAAAGCAAAAAGTCATAGGTCAAGATTCACTTTTAAAGCACATTTATTTTTCTCAGTTAGGTCAAACTGCTCCTACCAATCCATCAGCTCCAATGCGGCCTCTTCCTGTAACTCGAAAGGTCACTTCCACTTCCCAATATTCAAATATTGATTTGTTTTTTGTCCACACTGAGCCTTTCTGGCTTTTCAAGGAGGTTGTTATGCGGATCTGATCTGCACTTGGGATGGCATCTAGAAAGCAAACAAGATGTTCTAACTTTCTGTTTAGCAGTGTAACAGAACAATAGGAATACATTCAGAGAGAAACTCGCTTGCATTAAGTAACATTTCTTTTTGGGATCATTTTCTTGAAAAAGCAGGAGAAAAAAAACCTCATCTATGGACAGTTTCCTCCATGTTACTCGTAACATAATGTCAAGTAAAAAAGTTACGTTAAGCAGTAGCAACTAAATTAAAGTCTGAAAAAAACCCAGCAGAAGGTACTGCAGAGAAACTATGTGAAGGTGGAACTGTAGATGTCAACACCTTTCATAAGGGGGGACACTCGGGAAGGATGACAAGCCTTTCTGAGCACAACGGAACCCCTAACCCAAAGGGCACAGAAACTGTACAAACATTGTTGAACCAAGTCCTATTTGCCAAGGCACACTTTGCATTTCGAGCTTCGAGACGATGAAACCGAACAGTTTTTCTGGCAGCACGGCCAGGGCCGACCTCGAGCGCGGCAGCAGTGACACATCAGCACTTCCCGGCAGCGCCACGAGTCCCCTCCCCAGGGCCCGCAGCCGCCACACCAGGAGGCCATAGGTACCTTCGCACCGCGGGTGGGAGCCCGGGTGTGCCCGGGCACTTCCCCGCCACCGCAGCATCTCCTCTGCGCCTCCGATGCCACGTGGAGCCCGAGGGCACGGCTGGCACCCACGGCCAGCTTCGCCCGCGGCTTCTCCCCGAGACCCCGCACCCCCCCGACCGGACACTGCTGCCTCCGCCTCAGGAACGCCACTGGCCCGGCCCCGCCACCCCCGTCCGGCACTTACTGCCCGTGTGCACCCAGAACGGCACCGTGCCGTCCGCCTGCACCAGGTGCGGCCCCTTGAAGCTGTACTTGTACTCGAAGCGCCGATGCGGCGCAGCCGCCGCGCCCTCCGTGGCCTGCGCGGCGGCGAGCGCCGGGCCGCCGAGGGCGAGAAAGAGCAGCAGCGGGGCGAGCGGCGCCGCCATCTTGGCCGAGCTGCGGGGCGATGCACAGGGCCAGCGGGGCGACCCCTGATTGGACGAGCGCGGGGGCGGGCACGCGGGGGGCGGGGAGGGGGCGGGGCCGATGTGTGGGCGGGGAGCGGGGCGGGAACTGGGCCGGGCTGGGGGCGGGGCGAGGCCGGCGTGAGGGCGGGCAGCGGAGGTGGGCAGCGGGGGCGGGGAGTGGGCCGGCGTCGGGCTCCCAATGTGCCCAGTGGCCACGTGGGAGCCTGGGGCGGGCCCCGGTCGCGGTGTCTCCCGGCGAATTTCCGAGCTCCCCCGGGTCCGATGGGCCGCGTGCTGTGGGCGGGTGCGCGGGACCGCCGCATTTGTGCGGCCTCTCGGACAGCTGCGAGCCGGTAACAGTGCACAGAGTGTCTGAAGGATAAATAATCTGTTCTTTCCCCTCAATATTACTTTCGTAGCAAAGACTGCACTTCCGCGGGCTCTTTTCAGTTCATTTGCAGAGTAGTCGGAAGCCCGGCAGGAAAATCCACACTGTTTCTCTCAACATGCGAGGCCAGCCTTCCACAGGGTGAGCAAAGCAAACCTCGGGTGACAGGCAGGCCAGGTGACAGTGGTGACAGGTGGGGATGGCCCCCGACACTGCCAAGATGAGAAACACGGCTGTTTTAAGTGTGCAGCATCACGGAGCAGGGGCAGGGCTTGGCTCAAAATTAAATCAAGCACTGAGCCAACAGTTAAGAGCTTCCTTTTTCATTCTCTCAATTTTCATTTAGCAGCCTATCGTACAGCCGTATTGGAGAAAAAATAATTATCAGGAGTGGGTTGTGGTTTTTTCAGCTTCTTTACACCCTTGGGTTTTGTTCTACATTTTTCATACCCATTTGATTCTGACATCCCTTCTTTTCCTCTTAATCTGTGAGTATGAGCAATCTAAGACTCTGTAAGTAGGTTCAGAGCCTAGTAAAGAAGAGGATGATCTTGGTGGCATTCAGGAGAGATTAAGTTCTTTTTTTTAAATGGTACACATTTCCTTCAGCATGGATGAAAAGTAAAACCTCACATTCTCACTTCTTTTTCAGCCACACAAAGAAGTAAGCAAATATATCAGGACCAGATGGGACTTGGCAAGCAAAATATTTCTGAGATAAATTTTAGAAGAATTTCTATATATAAATATATTGAGTATTCTTGATCAGTTAACATTTGTTTCTATAGAGAAAGAAGTGCTTGATTTCTTTTTTTTAATAGTGTCTTCCATCCAACAACATTCTAAAACATCCCGATTTATGAATCTGTTTTGCTTTTTTAGAGCATATATGTGGGAGATGTCAAGGGAATTGGGAGTCTCTTCTTGACAGCTTTCTAGACACAGAAAACTCAGCCATTTTTCTGTCCTTAAAAGATCTAGAAAGTAATTTTTGAGGTAAAATTCTGAAATTACTTCTGGAGGATAAAATTATGTGTGTATCAGAGATCCAAACAGAGCAGCATGAGGCCCTCTCCTGTCTGTTTCCTACATATGGCATTAACCTCAGAATTTATGCCAATAAAATACCAGAACCACGCTGAAGGAGACTAGAACCCTAAAGCACAAGCCTTGAAACAATTCCCTCTTACCCACGTGGGTGAAAGCAGGCTGAAATTTTGCCACTTAGAGGCACTGCCATAGAAGCTGTATTAGCAATTGTGCATGGAGGATTTGTAAAACCTCCTTTGAAAATGGAAATTCCTTTAAAAGTCTTCTTCCCAGGCATGGAAAGCTGCCCTCCAATCCACTGTGACATGCAGAAAAACATCCACAGACTCCCAAAATTATAGATATTAGCAGTCGAGACTCTTCCAGTTAAGTCTCTTCAAGCTGTTTTGCTACATGAGCTCACTAGAGGAAACAAAAAATGTTTCCTCTTTGTAAGAACTTTCTTGAATTCTGTCCTGAAAATTACATTTGAATTCAAACCCAGTAATAGGGGAAGGAAGGCTGAGCAAAGAGAACAGAGAATGGCTCACTGGCCTGAAACCCACTTGGATTGGCAGGGACTGAGAGCACTGGCAGGATGATTATCTGTATAATCATAATTCTGTACCATCATAACAAGTGAAATACCTTCATTTTCTTAAATCCTGCCTGGAAATAGTTGGTATCATTTCTGTCATTATTCTTATAAAACTGCCATGATATTTTCCATAGGTCTTGTCAGGGAAGTCAAAACCCCTTGAACACACAGTAACTATAAATCTCTCCTTCAACCTCCAGAGCTCTCAGCTTTTGGACACATTAACAAGCCCACACTGGAAAGGGCAGAAGAGAGAAAAGGAAAACAAATGAGGCTCCAGTGAGTGAACTCTTCTAAAAAGTGTGGGGGAGAACCACTGCTTGTGCTAATAAACTTCCGAGGTATCTTGTGTTGAACTTGAGGATTTTGAGCAGAAATGCAAGTGGCCGTATCTGTATCCAGAGGACCTGTCTGATCTCTTCCCATCTCAGTGATCGGTCCATGATTTTTATAAATATCCCTGAAAGCACACTTTTGCACACAGGCAGAATTATTTTCTGTGTCACAATAGATGGGAATGCTGAAACAGACTGGGATTTTTGCACTGGCTGTGCTTGAATTTATGTGCAGTTAATTAAATGCTGTGTGGAAGTCACAGAGGATTTTAGTTTTGGTTTTTCCTGAGACCATGCCTTAGCATTTGAGCCTTAGCACAGCTTTATAAAGCCACTCACAGAAGCCAAAGACTCACTGTCCTTGAGCTGCCACTGGAAAAAATGGATAGGAAAAGCACTGCGCATCTTAGAGAGCATTACCTTTTCTCATTGATGTCTGTTTATTAAATCAGTGAAGGGAAGGTGGGTTTTCAGAAACTGTAAGCCATATTTCAACAGTCCAACCCCATTTCATCTCTACTCCAAGACATCTGGAAGTAACAACTTTTCTTTTTAGAATAATAGAATTATTAAGGTTGGAAAAGACCTCTAAGATCATCAATCCAGCCTTTAATTTTTTTTTTTTCACTGAAGAATTTCTTAAAATGTACTACAATTTTAAGGAGACAATTAATATTTTGAGCCCTGTTTTTCTATGCTTCATCTCCCTGTCACAACCTTGAGGATTCTCCCTTGTTCCTCCTCCTAGGCCAGCAATCTGTGTATGAAGTGTATTATTGAATTTCAATTACAATGTTAATTACAGAAGACAAGTGGTTACTGAACCTTGCACCATAATTAATCAACCTGATAGTTACTTACTCCGTTGTTCACACTGGATTAAGCTGGGTCTGGACAAGCAGGGCAAGGAAAGTGAGTGACAGGAGCATTATCATGGCGCACTGCCTCCCATTGGGAAAGTTCATCTTCCTCCTGAAAGAGACGCCTTCAGGGATCATGGAATTTGAATTCCCTGTGAATTTAGTGTCATCTTAGCTTGACCAGCTCTGGAAGAACATATTAACCTCCTCTTGTGATTTTCAGAAAACCATTCTAATTTAGCAAGTAATTAAGGGTCACATGTAGGATAAAGAGCTAGATAAGCTTGGATTACGCACAGGAAGCTTTGTTTCCAAGGCAACCCGAGCAGAGGGGGTGTTAATGCTGAGGTCAGGCACTTAATGAACTGGGAATGGTTACTGGCTGCAAAATGTATTCGAACTGGGCAAGGCAAACTAACAATTGCATTACCATTTAATGATTTGATGAGAGAAAACAAATGCCTACAGAGCTACTTACCACCGCAAATATTGCAGACAAAGCTTACAGGCGGTGGCACCGTTCTGCTAAGTGAGGTCAGGAGAAGTCCAAAACAATGACGCTTGACAAGCCCAAAGTACTTCAGTCAGTACTGATGGATTTCGTGGCTTCCAAGTGTGAAGGTGTCGCTGTTTGCGTCAGCTGTCGTTGCTGACACACTCACCCTGTGCTGGGTGCTCTTTTCCTCCCGAGGTTAGTCCTGCCCAGAGGTTGCTACCTGTAAGATCACCCTGGGGGATTTAGCACACTGAAAAGCAAGACAGCTCTTCCAAGAGCTCAGGACGTAACCCACTCCTGGGGCTTTAGGCTCTGGGAATTAATCCCATGGGAGATTTGACAGGGCAAACACACAAATGCCATGGACATGGATAAAACAGCCAAGCAGCTCATCTATAGCAAAATAGATGGATTTAGTAAAACACAGTAATATTTTCAAAATGGAATCTTGCATTGTTTTGTTCTGTATGACGTAAGGAACAGTTGGGAATGAGATTATTGTGCTTGAAGAATATTAGAAAGTACAGAAAGTGGGAATGACCCATTAAATATCTGCTGCTTTCTCAGTTCACTTGGACCATTGCTCTGTGAGAGAAAAAAATTGCACAGGCATTTTTCAAAGCTTTCTTTGAAACAAACAGGCATTCTCTGCCTTTTGAGACAATCACAGGATATTCTGTAACAGCTGGGGCATTCTTGTGGCAGGAATGCAGGCACCTCTAACTTGGTGCCATGCTTTTTGGAAATATGTGGATGTATAAATCAAGGCAATTTTAGAGGCCAGCTAATCTCTGGGGTTTTTTCTGTGTAGCCTTGGCATAAAAGCAGGTGGTTTTACATTAGGCCAGCTGTCTGCCCAGGGGGAATTGAAATGCACAGTTCTCTCAAATATGAACTGTAGGACTTTCAGTAAAGGATAAGACTGTGGTGCAGGTGAGCTGGCAAAACCTGAGCCCCTCACAATATTCAAAAACAAACCAAGCACAAAAAAAGCCATCAACCAAAAAAAAAAAAAAAAAACCCACAAACCAAGTTAACAAAAACCCACGAGGGAATTTCCCTTCTTCGCCCACAGGTAGCCAGAAGAAAAAAAAAGTAATGGCCTTAAATAAGTTACACGTTTGAACAGTGGCAAGGAGAATTTATGCAAAATACTAGGGGATATTTTGCTTTTCTTCCAAGTACCAAATACCTGGAGAGAGGGCCAACAAGGCCATAGCCTCTCTACACAAGATTTTTGAGGATGCCATCACAGGTTTTTTGTTGGGTTTTTTTTTTTTTTTTTTGAGACACAATTTGATAATTATTATTCCTGGATCGAGGCTAAATCTTACAAATAATGAGTGGGCATCAATTAATAAAGGCCATCATGCCTTCCATAGCCACTTAATATAAGAGGCTAGATTTCAAAAGAATGCATCAATTGGGTGGCTAAATCCACTAAAGGAACTGCAAAGGGCTTAACATGCTTGGGAAAATCAAATGCCATAATCCAAATTTGGCCTGTAGAAGCCTCATGGTGGCAATTACTGCTTTGATAGTGACCAGAGTTGGGCCATCATGAGATGGAATGAAGCTGCACCATCCTCACTTTCCTCTTCAGGCAGAGACCCCCTCCTAACAAACATGTCCTTCTGTGGTGCTGGATGGCTCTTTTTTAATTTGAATTTTATTAAAATAAACAATTGAGCCATTCATGTTTATCTCAAATAGGGATGAGCTGAACAGATTTAAAAGCATCTAAACCTCTTTGAACATTACAAGTTGTCAAATTTAGAATCTCTTCAATCGAATGACCTAGAAGTGAACCATAAAAACCATGGAAGCATCCCTGCCTTTGAACTTTGGCTTCTGGAGTGCAGGCTCTGGGTGAGCTGCTCATGTGATTCTCAGCACAGCTTGAACCACCCCAATTTCTCACTGCTGCCTCTCTTCCGGCTGTGTGACAAGTCCGTGTCACTTGTCAGATGTCTCCCCCAGACTCTGAGCCTCGCCTCTGCTACTCTTCTGTTCTCTCCCTTGTTTTATCTCCCCTCCCTTCCTTTGCTGTTGCTTTCTCCAGCACATTCCTCTCTCTACTAACCATAGGCCTTCCCTGTTTCCATGATCTTATTGTTTCTCTAAAGCCATACAAGTCCCAGCCTCCGTGGGGAGGGCAATATAGGGCATGATTCCTAATGCATCTCTTGATGAACAGAGAACCATACAAATAATTTTCAGTGCAAGCACATAACTGCCACTTTTCTCTATTTCTGTATGTGAGCAGGAAGGAGTTCTCAGTGGGTTTGGTACCCAAAGGAATAACCAGTCAGAGAAAAGTCCCCTTCAACTGAGTTTTATTGAGAAGAGCTCTCAGAAATACCACGAGGAAACCTGTGGAACTCAGGGGAAAATAGACACACCCACAGACACACTCACACTAAGTCCTTTGCTGTCACCCCTCGTGCTTTTTGCCTTCAAATGAAGTTTGTAAACCTATTAAACATTACCCCAAGCGAATTCTTACTGAACTAACATTTCCAGAGTGACCAAAATTGAGGAAAAGCCAATTTCAGACTATGAGACAAAGCAGCAGGAAGGAAGACAGGGAAAAGCAGGGGAGTTTCACTTCCCAGCCTCTCCTCTGCTGCTTGCAATTGATGGATATGCTGCCATCTGCCACCTCTCCTGCGGGGATAGCTGCCAAATTCCCTCTGAGGTAAAAAATGAGATTTATTGGCCCCTGATGGTAGGAGCCACGGATGAGATGGTCTGAAAATGCATTCAGGTCCCACCAGAAACAAACCAAAAGATGCTCTGCTCTAGCAAGTGCAATGCTAATTACAAAGGTGATTTGGCACGTGACACTCCAGGAGCTTTGCAGCCACTGAGCTACTCTCTGCCTCTGCAGGAAAAAGCAGGATATTTCCAGTTTTGCATCTTTCTTGGCTGCTTTATAGCTGGATGGCTCTGGGAACACGTTTGGAGGAACTGGTTTTAACTTTGTTCTCTAGGAAATTTCTTTCTAGCAGCCAGCAAGAAATCCCTCGTTTTCATGACAACCAAAGGAAAAGCAAGTGACCATGCATTAAAGTGAAAAGAATCCATTTGGAATGTGAATAGAGCTACAAATTACCAAGCATAAACACAAACCCAAGAAACTGGCTGTTTGTAAACTGATTGGGTTTTCTATACACAGGCAAAAAAAAAAAAAAAAGAAGTGAGGAAAGGAGGAGCCCTGACACTTTATTGCTCGCTTACATAAATAGACAATCAAAATTGTCTTACTGAAAAGTTCATTGACTTCTTGAGCTGACTGGAGAGGTTTCATCTCCACTTTCCTCTTTTAGTCCAATAAAAAAACTACTTAGCCGCTGGATTTTGAAGAATTTTGAGAGTTGACTGTTAGTCCTTATCCTGTGCCGGAGACTCTGAACCCTTCATCATTGGGCAGCCTCTTCCTGGAGCCCTAGAAGTATTGCTTACTTGGACAAACAGCCTGAAAAAGCATCCTGTGCCCACATGTATGCCTAGATTGGATATAAACAAATTCTGAAACAGCAGAGGATTGTGTTTAACACAGGGATTTGCAGTGCCACCTTCAAAAAGCTCACAGAATTATTTCTGTGTCTTGCCAGGCAACATCAGCAATACAGCAAGGCCTTTCTGTACTCTACTTTAGCACTCAGAATACTCCCAGTAGCTGGGAACTTCATAATTGGTCTTGAAAACCAGGAGCCAGTCTCAATGCACCTACAGAATACATGGAAAATGTAGAGTATTTAATGTTATGCAAACACTTTTTTAAGAAATACATTTGGGTATGGCAAAGCCAGGACCTCTGGCTCCAGCTGTAGTGACAACAGGTTTAGTATTCTGATGGCAGCACTTTAAATAAAAAGAAGAGAATACCAGGGATGCTGGCCAAAGTGTGGGGGCATTCATTTAGTGCTGGAATTGCCCCTTTCTCTCTCATAACTCAAACCCTCACAGCCATTTCCCTCATACAGTCATTTCCCTTCTGGGTTTAGTTTCGAACAACAGGAGTTGGTTTAGGTTTTGAGGTTGGTTGGTTTCAGTGGCGCTTGCTGCTTTTTTTTTTTTTTTTTTTTTTTTTTTTTTTTTTTTGCTAAGCCCTCATTAACTCCACTCACGCTGTCTTACTCTGTTTGCCAGTGCTTAAGTAGTGCTTTTTTAAAAAAGCAACCAATTAGCACCTCATCAGCTTCAATTAGAGGAGACAAAAGCAGTGTAAAGATAACTCAATGAGAGGGGGTGGCACAACATCATGTAATCACTTAAGACAGCGGTGAGCATTCACTGTGCTGGCTCTGCTGGGCCTATTCACCTTTTTTTGCTTCTTTCTGGGTGCATTTAAGACCTTTTTTTTTTTTTTTTTTTTTTTTTTTTTTCTGGGAAGCCGGGCCTCCCAGGAGTCTCAGAGTCTCTCATTCAGGACTACCTGTTTACAGCTCAGCGACCAGAAGGACCTAAACAATCCTATATTGTACGCCCAGTGCTTCCTTAAACTTAGGCCTCCACAAAGGCATGTTTTCAGAAGCTGGGCAGAATAAGTTAAAGGCTGGCTTTATACTCATTAAGTGTTCTGCTTGTACTGTCTTCTAATTACACGGCAGGGCAACAATGTCTTTTTTTCGTCAATGGAGTTCTTTGGAGCAGTTAATTTGGTGCCTGTACTAAATGCCCCCAAACATTAATTAGTGTGGAAGGAACCCTAATTTCCTCGGCGGCTTTCCTCTCCATTTACTTCCCTTGTTTTCACATAGGCTTGGATGAGCCTCTATAATGAAATTACCTCATTAATGCTTTTATTCTTTCAGAGTAACTCATTCAAGATCTACCATTTAGTTTTAATTTAATGCTGTCAAAAGCAAAAGGTGCATTCATGTCTTTGATTAGTGCATTTTTTTCCTCTCTAAAGAGTGGACAGATTTAAATTATTAAGATGGCAAGTAGTGAGTTATAATTGGATACAAGCAGCACTTCAGTGAATATTAAATGCTTTCAAAGCCTGGCCTATCTGCTCTGCTGACTATTAACTGTGTCCAGTGAGTTCTTCTGTGGGGTTTGAATTAACGGCACATTAGCTACTGTGAAGCAAATGAAGTTTAATTTTGTTTATTAAATATGTTGCAGTTGCATTTATGAACATGACATTTCCCTGTAGCAGAGCACAGTTTGCCCCATTATCCTACCTTGACCTCATTGCTTGGGAAGTCCAGCCCATGCAGGGGCTCATCTTGGATTCAGCCTTACAAAGTCTGTCTGGAGACATACCTGGGTATGGCCGGGAGGATAAGACCTGGGAAATTCTAAATATTGTCACCTCAGCTGCATTTAACCACTCTGATAATTTGCTTACAGAGTAGAGGGGCACGAATTTGTATTTATGATTAATGGGGAATGCCCAGGCATGGAACAAGCAGGGCGGATTTAACACCAGATCCTCGATCTTTATTTGTCTCCATCCTCCCTCCTTTTGTTCACAACTCACATCACAAACTACCTGAGATGCATCAGAGAGACACGGATGGCAGAAGACTTCTGCAACCTGCTTGGCACGTGCAGTTTAGGACTAATTAGAGTTTAATGGGTGGTTGCAGTACTCCCAGTGGTCAAAGATCAGTCACATACTTGGGCCAGGACCTCTGCAGGGCCCTGTGCTCCCAGGGTCTTTCAGTTTGGAATATATGCAAGGATGGAGATCCCTCAACCTCTCTGGGTCCCTGTTGCAGTGGTTACTCAACTCCAGAGTGATGTTTTCCTTCAGTAATTAGCAGGGAATTATTATATATGCAATATTATTGTATGTTAAATGCAAGCATCAGCTGTGGTAGGATAACTTGAATTGATAATCTTTTATAAATAACATCTATTATAACTTTATTATGTATTATATTTATTATAAATATGTGATATATTTAATGCATATTACATAGGCTACATGTGCACTATATTATGTATCTATTATGACTGCAATCACAAGGCACACACAGAGCAGTGCTGTTTATCTTTAGAATCTTTCCCACCTGTGCTCTAAAAGCATCTTGGGTCTGGATTAATTTCTCCTCCCAGCATGAGCAGGAGCAAACCTTTGTATTTATGTGTTCCACGGTGGAGCAAGGTCAGGGGAATTTTGAAGTCATTTCTGAATGCATGGCTTTCACCATGAGCTGTGTCTCACTGCCCTCTCATGGCTGGATTATCCACGGACATCCCACTTCCATCTTCCTTAGGTTCTTGCATGAATGTTCTGGCCAGCGTCATCTCTCTAAATTTCCGCCCCTCTGGGCACAGCCAGACACCACAACCCCATCATCCCCAAGGAACTCTGGCAGTCGCCTCTTTACCTCTGCCCTTTTCCAGCAGCCACGGCTAGGACCGGGCTGTCAGAAACGGCATTCCCTAGGCAGTTCATCCCAGCAGAGAGGGAAAGAGTTCCTGGGAACACGAGCATGACCCACATCTTCCACCCTGCTCAGCCCAGAGTCCATCCAGCACTCACCGAGAGCTGCTGGGAGCTGAAATTCTCCCTGCTCCCCCTGCCTAGGAAACCCTGCCTCCAGCTCCGGCTCCCCCCAGCTCTCACCTCCTGGGAAAGAGCAGCTACATCCTTGCTGCGCGCTCCTGCCTCCGGGCAGATCCCATCCTTCAGGCAGGGAGATGGCAAAGGCATCTCCGCTGACTGTGCCAAGGGTAGGTGACAATGCCAGTGGGTCACAGCAATGCCAAGGACCCTCAGAGTTCCTGTTTGCAGGGAACAGCCAGCCAAGCAAGGATGTTTTTCCACTGAAAGGGAACAAACAGGGACAAGAACTAAAGAGGCTGGGGCAGCACAGCCCCCAAACCTGCCCAGTCTCCAGCTGCCACACGCTTCTGTGGCCAGATAGAACCCAAATCCACACCCAGAATAGCCTGGGGCGAGGTCCAGCTGCTCACTTCCAGCCGTGTCCGAACATCCAGTGCCAGTGTCCGTCAGTCCCTGCTCCCCTCTGCCCTGAACCACTGGCATCTGAGATATGTTGGCACCACTGCATTGACTAAATACCCACAAACACATACTGGCAATATCAGATTTCTCTGCCCACCCAGGACACACCAGCCAGGTGTGTCCCTTTCTCCCACTCTCCCAACAGAGACCTCCTCATTCCACATCCCATTCAGGCAACACCAACTTAGCCCTGGGCTGGGAAATGAAAGACAAAAACCATTCAAAAAATCATCCCTGCCTTGAGGGTGTCCAGGCCTGGGAGAAAGCCCTTCCCACCACCCTCTTGGCCTTTTTCTAGTCCGAGTAACTGAGGAAGTACACATCCAACCCCAGCAGACAGGCTGGAATGTTGTCTGCATGCCGAACACCACAGCCCCGAGCACCAGCAGCACGGTGATGCTCTGGATTGCACTTCACAGCCTCAGTCAATGCAACATGGGAAAGCCAAGTGATTCATCCTTCACTGAGAGAGGAAAAAACAACAGCAAGGGCTGTCCCAGCTGACCTGGCCCTCGTGGGCAGCTGCATCACTGAACAGGATCATCCATCATGTCTCACTCTGCTACAGGAAAATACTGCAAGCCTTGGGTCTGGGGTTTAAAAGCTACTTTTAGATCAGCCAAAAAGTCTCTGGCTGGGACAATTCACTGAATTCACTGGTACATACCTGCCCAGAACAGTCTCGAGGGGTGGTATTAAGTGCATTATTCTCAAGGTTTCAATGATTCTGGCATTATCCCCTCATATACCTGAGTGTGCCAGAAACCCCAGAGGTCCAGAAGCTGCAGCCCGCTGCAGGCAGGTGTTTTTCCTTCCCAGCTTTTTGGGAGTGTGGGTGAAGGTCCCCTTCCCTGCTCAGCTTTGGGAGTTGTCCCTACCGCAGAGCCCACATGGATCTTTGGCCTTGCTGGAGCCAATTCCCTTGTTATGGCCCACTTCCTGCAGAAAAATGGGAAAGATTGGGTATTAGGCAGGACTTCTTCCATGCAACTGGCTGAGGCCCTGGCACAGGTTGCCCAGAGAAGCTGTGGCTGCCCCATCCTTGGAAATATTCCAGGAAAGGTTGCATGGGGCTTGGAGCAACCTGGGACAGTGGACGGTGTCCCTGCCCATGGCAGGGGGTGGGACTGGATGACCCATAAGGTCCATTCCCACCCAAACCCTTCCGCGATTCCAGGATAATTCTGTGATCTCTTCTTGAGTTTATTTTGCATCATTTCATCTCAAATTCAAATCCCCAAATTTAGATGATTTGTTAAAGGAGTAATTTTAAAAATTATTCCAGGAATAAAATGGGGTGGGTCAAACATACAAGAATCATTCCTACAGCCATCAAATCATTATTCATTGGAAGCCTATTCCCTCGTCTCTGTTCTTTTTTGTCTTTCCTGGAAAACCTTATGATCTGTGAGCTCCTCCGAGAGATCTACTGGGATTACTGGAAGGTTTGCTCTGTCAGAGAGCCAGGGGGGTCTACACCACTTGTTCCTCAGCATCTTTATCCTTTAACCAGCTTTCCCACAGAACAGTATTGCGGGAGAAGTTCAGAATTACTAGAAATGGATCAGGTTCACCTTTTTTCCTCACTGTTTTCCTACTACTTCCAAATTCTTGGAATTACCCTCAAATGAGGCCTAAAAAACTACTGTGAAAACATCAATCAGAGGAACATCTTGAAAAGAGAAAACCACATCCAGCAGCAGCCAAAACAATCCCATTGCTATTCTTACCTGGTCTCCAGGTGTTCCTGCCAGAGCTCCCAACAGCTATTGCCATTCCATGAGGGTGAGGAGGCAGTTTTGAACGTGTTTTTTGCCGTGGGATGGGACGACAGAGTCCAGAGGGTCTTCGTGTCCCTTCCAAGCCACCCCATGATTCCGTGGTATGATCAGCACCTATACCAATTCCATTCCAAAAAGCCCAGTTCCATTCCTCCCATTAACACAGAATTTCTCCCCTCCTCTCTTTGCTCCACATCAGGGATGCGTTGCCACGTGCCACAGGCATGGGATGCCTCAGCATTGCCTGGGAATGCCACTCAAGGCTGCCCTGGTGGCCTCAGCGCTCCAAAATGCCCAGCTGGCCCCGTTCCAAGTTGGGAATGTCTCAAACAGCAGCGTCGGGTGTGCCCTCTGCCATCCCACCATTGGGGCAGCTCCCATAGAATGTGACTGACTTACTGGATTTGGAATTCCTGGCTTAAAAAGCAAGTGGTGGAATATCCTCTCCTGGGAATATCCAGAAGATCAGAAGGCTCCCTGGAAGCCACAGGTCAGGGACAGAGTCAGATGAACGATCCTGAACTGGTTTTCAGGGGATGCATCCACAGCCTGTGGCTGCAAAAACTCCAGAGCTGTTCCTTCTCCTTGGGACAGCCAGGGAAAACATCCCCATCATGGATTTTTAAAAGGAAAAACCTCACAGCTCCAGGCTACTTGTCTCCTCCCAAATCCAGGCCAGCACCCCAATAGGCTTGAAGGACAAAACAGCAGGAAAGACCAGTCTCAGGGCACACACCACGAGCTGGGCATCACATTCCTTACTGGAACTGGGCTGTTCCCACATCTCTGTGACAGCCGGGAGCATCCCCTTTTCCTTGCTCTTCCAATCAGGAGAAAGAGACAACAGAGCCGTTCAACACCCAGTGTGTAACCCCGACAATCCAGGGAAACGCACCTCACTCTGGGGAGAAGCATAATGCCCAGTTCTGGAAAAAACTAAGGAGCAGTACTGGAAACACTGCCAGGCGTGGAGCCTCCCAGCTCCGGAAATGCAGCTCTTCCAATGGAAACCCCAATCTTGCCCGGGACTGGGCTCAGGGAGAAAATCCCGCCCGTTCCACCAGCCTGGCACGGAGCATATTCCATGGACACCCCCGGAACGTGTGGCAGGGGTTGAACAGGATGATCTGTAAGGTCCTTTCCAACAGGGATCATTCCAGGAGTTTAAGGCGGATTTCAGCTAATTCTCATCTCACAATTCCTTCCCAAGCCTCATCCTCTGGGCTGCCTGTCCCACACCTCGCTGGGAAGGGAAGCGGTGTCTCCTCCCCCTAAACACACCCACTGCCAGTTGCTGTGCCCTGCCCAAAACCCACCGGATGACACAAGGGGTTGATCCACTGTCTCGTCTGTTTTCCGTAGCCCAGCACTTCAGTGACTCCAGAGTCAGACAATCAGGATCAATCCTAGGTTACAGGTACTGGCACAAAGCAGCTGCTGTGCTGGAAGGGGCAATTTCAGTGGCTCCTCTCCCCTTAGCTGGGAATTCAGTGCTGCCAAGAGCCCAGCAATGATCGTGGATTTAAGCCTTCCTGTGCATTGATCCCCAACACTGACCACCAAGTGCTGCTGGAGCATCTCTCCGGGGAAAAAAGCTGTGCCTAGTGCAGAGGAGTCCCTCTGCCCATTTCCCCAGGCTGGATGGGGAGGTGCTACTGACAGGCTGGATCTCAGGAGAAATTCAGGAATTTGCTGAAAACTTCTAAACAGGGACTTGCTTCCAAGTCTAAGGCAGCTCAAATCCTATCGCTCTCCAGGCTTCCTAACAAAGTGCTGCAAAAATGTGTCTCTGTGAGGGAATCTGCCTTTAACCCAATTTTAGGGAAAAGTTGCCTGAGATTTCCGTTCAAATTTAAACCAGCCTGTGACATATGAGACAGAAAAACCTATTGAATAGCTTCTTAATAGCACGTGCAGTTCAAAACTGGGACTATATGTCTGGGACTGAACGTGCAGTCCAGATTTGGGAAAATGCATCTGGGACAATATGCGCTATCCGGTATGAGGACAAATTGTCCAGAACCGAACATACGGTCCGGATTTTGGAAAATGTGACTGGGATTGTGGAATCAATAAAAAAAATCCAGGGTTGAACATACAGTCCAGATTTGGGAAGAGGCATCCGGGATTACCCATGCAGTCCGGAACTGAAAAACATGTCTGGGACCTCATGTGCAGTCTGGATTTGGGAAAACGCGTTTGGAACTGTACGGGCTGTCCAGAACAGGAAAACGAGTCCATGACCAAACAAACAGTCTGGATCTGGGAAAACGGATCCAGGGTTGCACGCACAGTTCGGAAACAGGGAAAACATATCCAAGACTGCACATGCAGTCCAGATTTGGGAAGAGACATCCAGGACCGCACGTGCAGTCCAGAATGGGGAAAAGTTGTCCATGACCAAATGTATGGTCCTGATTTGGGAAAATGGATCCGGGGTTGCACGAACTGTCCAGAATTGGGAACACCTGTCCAGGACGAAACCTGCAGTCCGGAATTGGGAAACATGTCTGGGACCGAATGCGCAGTCTGGCAGTGGGAGAACATGTCCGGGACTGCACGTGCAGAAAATTTGGGAAGAGACGTCCAGGACCGCACATGCAGTCCAGAATGGGGAAAAATCGTCCATGACCAAACATACGATCTGCACCTGGGAAAATGAATCCAGGGTTGCACGCAGAGTCTGGAATCGGGAACGCGTGTCCAGGACTGTACATGCAGTTCAGATTTGGGAACCTTGTCCAGGACTGAATGCGCAGTCTGGAACAGAGAACAGGTGTCTGGGAGGGCACGTGCAGTCTGGGTTTGGGAAGACATGTCCAGGACCGCACGCACAGTCTGGAACAGAGGAAAAATTGTAGGCGATTGCTTATGATCAGTGGGGAATTACCTTGGGAATTATTAACCTCAGACATATGGAATTTTGGAGGTGGAATCCCAATCCTTGGGTACCTGGAGGAGAAGAGGTGTCCTTATCCATGGAAAGGAAAGCCTGGTGCCCCAGTGTGTCAGGCGCAGACAATGAACGAGCTATTCAGGGAATGAGCAGCAAATCCTTTCTGCACCTGCCCTCACCCTGGGACCGGCAACAACCCCGGGTGTGAGCTGTGAGGATGATGAGGGGTCAGAGCAGCCCCAGGTGAACCTTTAGGATCATGAGGAGACAGAGCAGCCCCAGGTGTGAGCTGTGACGGTGAGGAGAGGGCGGCTCCTGCCGGGGGTTGTTTTAGGAGGGCTTTCCTCAGCTCACTTTTGCATGGCGATGCTGGAGGAGAGGCGCTTATGCCGGGCTCCCGGGGGGGGGGGGGGGGGCGTCTCCCAGGCTCTGGGGGAGCACTTGGATGTGGAGCGTTGCTTAAAGGAGGTGCCGAGGGACGAACCTTTGTGCCAGGGAGCAGCAGGTGAGCCACGGTGTAGATTTGCAAGGGGGATCTTTCTCCTTTCCCCTTTTTCCTTTTGATTTCATCTTGCCAACCTCTCGACACGCCCCGCCCGCCCCCCTTCCCCTCCCCCCCCCCCCCCCCCCCCCCCCCCCGCCAGTACCCCCAGAAAAAAAAAGGGGGTTGCGAGGACAAAAGGGGTGTAAATTGACGGAAGAAATTCCTCTTTCGTTATTGTCTGTGTTAAAACTGGGGGATGCCCCTTCACTTGTAACTTTAAGGGTATTGATTGAAGGAAAACCTGCCTTTTCCATGGTGTTAGGCTTATCAGTTGATAGGGAGTTCCCACGTTCCACTTTAACTGGAAGGGGAGAGCACGGGTCTTGCCACTTTAGAGGTTTGAATTGCGGGTAACCCCCCCCCCCCCCGCATTTTCATCATCCTGAGGTTTACGCTGAGGGGGAAGCCCTGTTGTCCCTGCTTTTTAAGGGTTTTAATTGAGGTAAAAATCGCCCTTTTCCCATTATTTGAAAGATTTAATTTGAGGAAAGCCCCTCTCTTTCTGATATTTCAGGGGATTAAGCTGAAGGGGAGAACCCATTTATTTGCCATTGTATTGGTTTAAATTGTGGTAAACGCTGCCCGTTGCCTCAGTTCCAGGGGTTAAATTGAAGGAAACTCCAGCTCTTCCAGCATTTGAAGAGTTTAAATCGTGGCGTGCCGCTGCATTTGAGGGCGCTTTTGCCCGTGCCCCGGCCCCCAATGTCTTGCGCGGGAGCACTCCTGGCCCCTGGGGAATTTCTGAGAAGGAATGGCAATTTGGGGGCTGGGCTGCCGACAGGGACCGACGGAGCCGCGCCGGTCCGAGCCGTGCGGAGCCCAGGCGAGCGCTGTCAGGGCGGGCAGGCGGGAGCCGAGGCGCGGAGCCGCCCCCGGCCGTGCCGCCCGCTGCGTGCGCTCCGTGCGCGGGGCTCGGGCGCCGCCCGGTCCCGCTCGGCAGGCGCCGGGGGCGGGCGGGGCTCTCCCGGCGCGGGGCCGCCCCCGCCTGCCGGAGGAGCCGCTTCCGTGCCGGGAGCCGCGCTCCGCCCGGGTCCGGGAGCGCGGGGCCGCCCCCGGGCGCCGAGTGCCGCCGGTGCCGTGTGGCTTTTCCGGTCCCCTCGCAGCGTGGAACGGCGCCAGCCCGGCCCGAGTCCCGGCAAAGGACGCTGGGGGACACTTGTGGCTTGTCCGCTTCATAGCTTGCTTGCAAAAGTCACTGAAAGGAAGATTGGAAAAAACCCAACCCCGACCCCCCAGGCTTTTTGCCTGGGGACTTTGTTGGTATTGCTCTTTAACTGAGCCACGCCTTTAAATACCGACGTGGGTGCCTGCTGGAAGCGGTGTTCCATGTATTTTGTACTCTCTCATGAGACCTTCGTGGTGTCATATTTCCATTGCTGTGTCAGTCCAGCGGCAGGGGTGGAGATAATTGGAGGTCCAAGCTGACAGTGTCCCGTGCATCTGTTGTTCATTGATCTATTTGTGGTGTGAAAAACGAGGTTCACTCTCCTGTGAGAATTTCAAGGGTTTAATATAAAGACAATAAGAGACACATAAAATAAAGCAAAGGGGTAATGGCCGGGTGCCTTGGCGCTCTACCAAGAGCACACCTGATGCTCGAGGTGAGTCCTTTTTATACTATTTTTACTGTCTGTTCTCTATTAATACTCAAACTTTTCCCGGAGCTGTTCTGCATGGCCACTCCTTGGTTCTGCCTTTTTAGAGCAGGCGTACTCTTCTGCCTTGCGGTTTTATTTCTTTTGATTCTTGGGGTTGGGCTCGCTAGGTAAGAGTCGATGGTAGGGTGGATCTCTTAATTCTCTAGGCAGTCAGGGCTGATTGCAGCTTTGGGCCTCTTTGTCTCTCCGGACAGAGCGGTGATAACGGCTCTCGGACTCTCCTGGCCGCCCGTTCTTCGGGCGGAGTAGCCTTTGGGCCCTTTTGTTCCCTGACAAAGTGTGGGTTAGCAGCTTCTCGGCCTCATCCTCTGTTTGCTTGGAGGTTATCTTACTTGCTCACACTTGCTAACGTTCTTGCTAAAAAGAGAGAAAACTACATCCACACAGCAAAAAGCATTTCTAACATTATATAATATCTAGTTTTATACTTGTGAGAAGCCAATATTATAGTATATGTTTATAACAGTGGTGTTCATTTCATCTGGATGCAGAGTTGAGCTTTTTGGGCAGACGGTCCCCCTCAAACCACAAGGCTTATTTAAACCTTGTACACTATTTTTTGAAGATGCAGGGTGGGTGAGGACTTTTTCTTGTTGCTGTACTAGGGAATGGAATGCAGGAGGTTCCTACAATACTGTCATTGAGGTTGGAATGTTCAAGGATATCAGTGTGACGATTCTCAAGGATGAATCTTTCTCCCGGCAGTCTGTAGCGTGGTAGAGCAGGACACGACGAAGCAGGGTGTGAGGCACAGGCAGGGTAGGAACAGTGAGGTGCTTCATGCTGGCAGCTCAGTTTGGTGTTGCTGATGTTTTCAGAGTGGAAGCAGATTGATTTGGTTCCGGTGCACTGGAACAGGATCCAAACCTTAGAAAGTATTTCTTTGTCCTCAGGCTGAAAAATATTGCTGTGCAGCACTTGTTCCCTTGCACCTTCAGTTCATTGTGGAAAGCATTTATTTTAGTGAGCAAATGTTGTTGTGGCTGGTGCAGTGAAAAGCAGAAGAGTTCTTGATAAGATCAACTTGGAGAGCTGAAGTGCCAGCCAAAACCTTGCTGTGTTCCGCTGTGATGCCACTGAGGGAGGAAAAGAGTGAGCGTGGAAAGCCTTGAGCAGAGTGGTGGGAAATGGGAGGAGAGGAAGAGTCAGGCTGATATGCAGAAAAGATTCCACTACTGGAATAAGTAGTAAAGTATTTTTTATTATGTATGTTTATTCCAGCGCTGGAACACATGGGGGAATAGTTCCTCCAAAGTCATGCATGCCGACAGCTGCATTCAGCTTGGTATATATCGGGTTACAAGTTCCATATTCATTAAGCTTCCCAATATGCCTATACCTATTCATTGCCTAGCCTCGCCTTGTATTACAATGAGCCCAAAAGTCATTTATGTCTGCACTGCGCTCGCGCAGTGTTGTCTGGTGGTTGTGGGCAGGGGTCTCCAGAATGAAATAAGAGTCTTCCTCAGATGAAGTAAAGGGTCTTCCTCATCCTGAACTTTTCATCTTGCTTCCATGTGCATGCTCTTTATGTCCCTGGCCCAAGTCTAAACTTGAAGACTGGTTTGAGTTAGTTTTAGGTTAAAAACAGGATCTTTGGTCAAGATTCCTTCCCTTTATCAATAGTCTTCTATCTTCTCATCTTGCTTTGGTAGGCACAATAAGTGTTGAGCAAGCTGTATGCATTGCTTTTAACAAACAACTTCTTAGCAAATCATTTAACCTCTGCTTCCCCATCCCCCCTGATTAAGGGCTAAGTATGGATTTAAACTGGGCCAGGTATTAGTGTAGGAAGGGACATTTAACTGCAATTTGTTTGTTTCAGGAGGTGTCTCATCATATAGTCTGCTATTTAACAGTTTCCATGCCAGGTTAATTGTAGTGGAAGACAGCAAATGAAGCCAAGAGACTCAGTTAGGATGTCCCAGGTCCCCGCCAAGCACAGATTACAAAAAAAACCAAACCCTGGGATTACAAAAATACTAAAAGCTCATCTTAAAAAATGCTAAAAAAACAGCCTACCAAAAACTAGGTTCAAAAATACTAGAATAACATTGTTTCAAAATAAGAGAAACCCAAATTTCAAAATACCAGAAAACCAGGTTTCAAAATCTCAGTTTTAAAATACCAGATTACCAAATTCCAAAATACCAAAGTTACCCTGTTTCAAAATTGCAAACTACCAGGTTCCAAAATACCAATTTTTTTCCATTTCATAATAGCAGAATCTCAAGTTCCAAAATATCAAAATGACTCTGTTTCGAGATATAAAATTGCAAAATACCAATTTTCAGATGTCTTATACAGGCAGGATTCCCAAACCCACAAGAATGCAACATTGTCAAAATGGGATCTATGCTACCAAAATGGATATTTTATCCTCTGAAAAGCTTTCTTACAGTGACCATCAACACAGGTATTTATTTTAATTGCACAGCCAGATGCAATAAGACTTTTACTTCAAAAGCAAACACTCACAGTAGTTTTCTGCTTAGATCGTGTCCGTGAGGACTGGCATTTGGGCTGGAGAGCTGCGGTTGGGATCAAAGGATGGAGTCAATCTGCTCCCTGCAGATGCACAAGGAAAGATCAAGTAGCAGGCAGAGGGAGTATTTATAAACAGTATCAATGTTTCACTGAAATTCAGGGTGGACTGGTGGTGGGTGTGCCTGCCAGGATCAGCCATAAACAACCCGGCCAAACCCCCAACCCCTCAAGGGGTGCGTCAAACACTTCAACGGAAACGCAAGTCAGTAATGATTATGGAAGAAAAATTACTGGTAATTGCTTGTGATCTGTGGGGAATTTTCTTGGTAGTTACAAGTCTAGGACATACGGAATTTTCAAGGCAGGGTCCCAATTTTGGCCACGGGCACCCAGATGAGAAGGCTGGTCCTTTTCCACGGAAAGGAAAGCCCGGCACCCCGGTGTTTCGGGGGTGGACGATGGCCCGCGTAGGGGAGGGAACAACCGGCAGGACCATTCTCTGCCTCATCCCTGCACTCCAAGATGCAGCAGCCCCAGGTGCAACCAGTGAGAATGAGGAGGGGGTGGCTCCTGCCACAGGCTGCTTTCAGAGGGTTCCCCGGGCACACCTATGCAGGGAGCTGCCGGTCGAGAGGGGCCAACGGAGGCATCTTGAAGCCCCTCTGGGAGCAACGGTCACAGCATCCGGCAGGAGCTGGGAAGTTGGCCGGATGCACCCGGGTACAGAACATCGCTTCAAGAAAATGCCCAGGGAAAAACCTTTTTGCTAAGGGGAGGCACTTGAGCAGGCAGGGGAGCCTGTGAGGTCCCTTTCATCTCATCAGCCCCTCTCCAGAGCCCCCAGTCCCTCCCCAGTGCCCCCAGAAAAGAGAGGAGTTATTAGGAGAAAAGGGGCTTAAATTGAGATAATCAGCTTCCTTTTCCATAACTGTCTGTGTTAAAATTGGGGGGGAATCCGCTTCCCCCTGTCATTTTAATGGTCTCATTTGAAAGAAACCCTGCATTTTCCATGCTATCGGGGTATAAATTGACAGGAAATCCTCACTGTCCATTATTTTCCAGTTTAAATGGAAGGGGAAAACCTTTACAATGCTCTTTTATGCGTTTGAATTAAGGGTAGCTTCCCCCTTTTCATTGTCCTAAGGTTTAAATTGAGGGGAAAACCCAGTTGTCCCTCCTTTTTAAGGGTTTGAATTGAGGAAAAATCCCCCTTTTTCCATCACTGGAGAGATTTAAAGTGAGGGAACCCCTCTTTTCCCAATAGTTTAGGGGACTAAATTGAAGGGGAGAAGCCATTTATTTGCCACTGTATCAGTTTAAGTGGAGGTAACTGCCCCCCATTCCCTCATTGTAAGGAGTTCAATTGAAGGAAGCTCTCCCTTTTTGAGCATTTTAAGGATTTAAATCTGCATTTCAGGGTGCTCCTACCCGAGCCCCGGTACCAAATGTCATATGGGAGCGAGTCTGGCACAGATGTAACCCTAATGCCACCTGGGAGTGCATTAATTTTTCTTGTTTTTATTTTTAATGTATATAGCCCTAATTAGAGATTCCAATGAGAGTTACATCATTCATACAATTACTGTTCTTCTCTACCTTATGTAGTCACATGTGGAATACTACTTATTAATCGCTAGGGAATATTTATCCAGGTTAGGAACAAATTATCCAAGTTATCTAGCTGTGCTGCCAAAACACAATGTTTTATTTCTTGCCGGTTTTCTGCCCTTTTGCTTGATGTTGTTGAAGCAGAAAAGAAAGTGTCATCATTTCCCTGAAGAGTTTTCTTCTCTATTGAGCCCTTTACTCATCTCGAATTTAAGTCAGAGGAGCCAAATGACCGCTGCTCCTCCAAGGGCTTTTATACCTTGCGGTATTTGCCTTTTCCCGGGCATTGTGGGATTGAGAGGCGGGCCCGGCCAGAGCTCTATCAACCCCAGCCTTTGGCAAAGGGCTTCATTCTCTCCCTGGGAGTGACTGTGACAAGAGCCTTCCTCTTATTTCAATGAAAGGGATCTTTCAGCTTATCTTAGCTTGTTTTCAGTAGGTGCTTTTGGTATCTAAAGCATCAGAGGCCTTGAAGGCACTGTGAAGAAGATAGCATTGAGCACAGAGAGTATATAAGTTCACAATTTTTGGTTGTGCATTCAGGGGTGATAAGGTGCTTTTGCGATTTCTGTTTTTGTTCTTGTATTTTTTTTAGGAGTTGTGTAACTTCCTGCAATTCCAGATTGTGTTGAGTGGGATACTTCAATTTTTTTCAGCAACTGCATTGTGTCCCGAAAGGGATTTGCCCCATGTCAAAGATGATGACTGAGATCGAGGCTTCTAATAGGTAAGTCAAGGACTGTGACTGGGAGAGGGAGGGGTGTGCAGGGTATTGGACTAGGGGTTACCGTGGGGAGGTTTTGAAGGCAGCACAGTAGGAAACAGTGTCCATTTGGGGCCCCGTAAAGCTTTTCTACACGTGCAGCAGGCGCATTTACGTGCGTCTTACGGCCCACAAACGCATCTACCGCACTCACAGAAATGCCTCGTAACTTTGTCACTCGCTAATGCAGGTGCCCATCATAATAACAGCCACAGCCTTGACATGGGCTAAAGCCAGAGACTTGAGGACCTAGGTGCACTTAGGAGCGAGCGAGCGGCTGACTTGTTGGGATTTGGCCCATGTGCTCCTAAACTCGTCTATTGATTTTGGCTCTTTTTTATCCAAGAGGCTAACCGGCAATTGCGGAGCCTTCCGAGATGGCCGAGGCAGATTTATTTCGCGTCCAATGCAGATGCACATCGCGGCTCATTTGAAAGATAAGTTGGGGGCCACAACCTGGGGATGGGATGCCAGCAGAGCAGCGGGTTAGAAATTCCTGGGAGAGATTTAAAAATTAGCAGAGGGGAAAGGGGATGTCCCTTAAGGGGCTTCTTTGGACAGCTAAAGAGAGCAGCTCTACTTTTGATTGCAACCGTAGGACATGCAGAGCAGTTCCTGTCAGTCTTGTGCTGTCTAGCATGCTTTTGGGATCCCTTGGATCAGATATCTTTGCCTTTTCCCCTTGAGGGCCTTATTACAAGCATTGGCTGCCATCTCTAGGTTCTTGAATATTTGTACTTCTCGGCATGATGCCGATATAATTTGTTCTTTTACCGGCGGGCTCAGCCACATCTTGGAATCACATCTCAGAAGCGTCGAGTCGGGTGCCTTTTGAGGCCTTGTTCCTGGCTCTATTGCCATCCATCCTTTGCAGCCGTGAGATGTCGTGTCCTGGGGCTTGTAAGACTGTAAGGATATGGGGAGCGTTCTGAATGTAGCATTGTCTCGCAGCCATCTTGATCATTGTGACCGACAGTCCTTCTCACAGGTCACTGTTACAGTTTTTTCTTCTTCTCCTTAGAGCCTCCACCATTGCCATACCATCAGTCATCTCTTTGGCGTTGTCTCGGTCCTTGCCATTATTCTTCTTCCTGAGAACTTTTTTTATCATCCTAGTGTTACACTGTTTGTAGCATAATGTGTCGTTTGAGTTTGTGTTTAGCCTGAAACTGCTCTGCCCTGTGGAGTAGACTGGGGGGGTAGGTGGAGTAGAAAGACGACTTTAGGGGGAACTTTTTGCTTTGTTTAGCCACCTGAGCCACACCTCAGACGGAGCAACCGCAGCCAGTTCATGCGAGGCTCGGTGGAGGCATGGGAGAGGTACTGCAGTGTCTCGCAGTTTTCTAGTCCTTTGTTTTAATGCACGCTGTTTGCGGCTCCTAGATGGTTTGCTTGGAGAAATGAGAACTTGGGGAAGGCGAAGCTTTCCCTGTGTGCCTGAGTGACTTTGACAAATAATTTTTTTTGCAGAGGGATAGGATGTAAACCAGACACAAATGGAGGATGCCAGAGGAGCACAGCAATGAGGTGGGTTGGCACCTGAAGCCCAAGCTCCAGCCTGACTTTCTTCAATGCTTACCCCATTGTTTGGCTCTTTGTTTCATTAGAAGATGCAAAGCACTTGGTACGGCCAGGTACTGGTACCGGGGGCACCATGAGCCAGATGAGTATCGGTGACTGAGATGAGTATTGATTCCAGCACAGAGCTGGATGTTACCGGAGTTTTAATGTGTTAGTGATAAAACTATAAGCATCCTTTGTTTTTTTGTTTTACAGGTGGTCTGAAGCATTCCAACCACTGGTCCAATATGACAGCGGCCCTTGTGGAAAGAGGTCACGGTCAAGCGGTTTCAGATGGAAACTAATCCGGCAACGCGATGCTTTCAGACCCTATGTCGGTACATGCCTTTCTGTTTTGTTTTGCCCCGTCTCCCCCGGGAAGGTCCATTGTCATTCAGCTTTTCAGGGGAGGTGTAAACAGTGGCTATGTTACCAGATTGTTCTTTGTCTTAATTTTTAGGAAGTAAAGCCAGGTATCACCAATCAATGTCAAATGAGTGAGGTGAGCAGTGACCGGTGGACAGAACCAGTTGTTATTGCATGGTTGCCACATTCCGGTGCAGCTCTAAGCATCCGTTGTTGTTTGTATGTTTAAGGTAGTCCACTTTTTTATGCCGAATCGCCTTGCCTACCGGCTGATGGACCCGGCTCGCCGCCATCGTGAGCCTGTTGGAAGTATCATGGGACTCTGTGACGGAGCCTTGACCTTTTCCATTTGAAGGTGCCTTCCATGTTGCATTTGGCAATGGCTGATGATTTGTGGCAAGTCGGGGAGGGGGGGAGGAGGAGCGAGGGTCCCCTCAAGTTTCAGCAATGCCACGTGGCCTTGTCTCCTCTTATCTCAGGTATGCCCTGTGATGGCGGCGTCAGACTCGGAGTGCAGCCGGAGCATGTGGCCCGAGTGCCCTGGCTGTCTTAGGAGATGGTGAGTAGAGGAACTGTCGGTTTCTGGCCGGTGTGCCACTAAGTTCACGCCTTGACGTTTGGTTTTCTTTCTTGTAGCCAACTAAGAGACAATGGCCTGGCAACGGTTGGAACTTCCCAGATGGCAAGGTGGCCTTCTTTCACACCTGACCTGGATTCGCATTCCCGGACCTCCGAGAGATAAGTGGAGGGCTACGCCTCACAGAGGGGATGAGAGCGATGTGCCGAGTAAGGACTCCCCGGGATGGATTTTTGAATTAGCTCTGGAGACGGAGATGTCCAAGAAATGGCCCCTTTAGGCCGCATGATGGGAAAGTCTCACTTCTGATCACAGTGCTGAGGCGCGCAGGACAGAACAGTCCCGGTGCACGTTGTGTTGCTCGTCTATCATGTGTTCTGCGTCTTTTGGGCTTCTCGCGTCATGTGTCTTTTTCCTTCGCCCTTCGAGGTGCTGGCGGCCATTCTTCTCACTGGGAGTTTCTGTCCGTGTTGCACCCCCTTGTTGGTCACGTCCCGTGTCACAGGGGCCAGCGTGGGTTTGGCCCGGAGCTGCTCTGCCCTGCTGCATAGTCTGGCATTATAGGTGCGATAGGGCAAAGCCCGGGGACTTGAAATTTGTAATGCGGGCTGTAGTTGCCATCTAGATGGTATTCCTCGATTGACACAAGGTGTCTGTAGCCATTAAGTTCTCATGCAGCACTTTGACTTTTATCATCACTGCCTTTCAGACGCAGATCGATTATATCTGTGGCGGAGCGCTCCATACCAGGTGAGGGGGTTCCCACAGGAAGGTGAGTCACTGTTTGTTTGCAGGGCAAGTGTAAATGGGTGGCTATGTTCTAGCATTGTTCTGTCTTTATTTTTAGGAGGTAAAGCTAGATATCAGCAGTCAATGTCAAGTGAGCGAGGTGGGCAGTAACCGGTCAACAGAACCAGTTGTTCTTGCTTGGGTGCCAGGTTCTGGTGCAGCTCTTAACATCCATTGTCATTTGTGCGTTTTAGGCGATCCACTTGCATTACGCCGAACCCCCTTGCAGAACAGCCGACGGACCCAGCTTGCCACCCTCGTGACCCCTCCGCAAGTATCGCAAAGCTCTGCGATGAAGCCTTGACGTTTTCCAGGTGAGGGTGCAGTCCGGGTAGCTTTTGGCAACGGCCGAGGAGTTGCGGCGAGTCGGGGAGGGAGGGAGGAGCGAGCGTCCACTCAGGTTTCAGCAATGCCATATGGCCTGTCTCCTCTTACCTCAGGTATAGCCTGCGACGGTGGCATCAGCCTCGGAGCGTGGCCGAAGCGTGCAGCGTGAGGTCCCCTGTCATCTTAGGAGATGGTGAGTACAAGAATTGTAGTGGGCCACGTGCCGCTAAGTTCAGGCCTTGACGTTTGGTTTTTTTTATCGTAGCTGACTAAGAGACAACAGCCCGATGACAGCAGGAGCTTCCCGGATGGCAAGGTGGCCTTCTTTTGCACCCAAGGAGGATTCGCATCCGTGGATGCGCCAGAGATAAGTTGAGGGGATGCAAGCGGGGTGTCGGGTCGGGGCTCATCGCGAGTGAATTTTGAGTCAGCTTCAGAGATGGGGATGTCTAAGAAGGGGCCCCTTTAGGGCCCCTAAAGGGAAAGTCTCCCCTTAGATCACAGCGCTGAGGCGTGCCAGGCAGAGCCGTCCCAGTGCACGTTGTGTAGCTTGTCTCCTGTGTGTTCTGTCTCTACTGGGTGTCTTGTGTCTTCTGCCTTAGCCCTTCGATGTGATGTGCCTGCGGTCATTCTTCTCGCCGAGAGTTTTCTCTCCTCGTCGCTTCCCCGTGTTTGTCATCTGCTGTATCACGGGTGCCTGTGTGGGTTTTCTCAGGAGGTGCTCTGCCCTGCTGCGCCATCTGGCATATAGGTGTAATAGGACAGGGTCCGGGGACTTGAAATTTGTAATGTAGGGTGTAGCTTGGCCTCTAGATGGTATTCCTAGATTGACACAGGATGGCTGTAGCTGTTAAGTTTTCATGCAGCACTTTGACTTTCGTCATCACTTTCTTTCAGATGCAGACAGATTAAATCTGTGGCAGAGTGCCCCATACCTGGTGAGGGGGTTCCCGCAGGAAGGTGAGTTACCGTTTGTGTTTGCAGGGCAAGTGGAAATGGTGGCTATGTTGCAGCATTGTTCTTTGTCTTTGTTTTTAGGAGGTTAAGCCAGACAGCTGCAGTCAAAGTGAAGTGAGTGAGGTGAGCAGTGGAAAGAAAAAGTTGTTATTGCTAGGGTGTCAGGTTCTGGTGCAGCTCTTAACATCTATTGTCATTTGTGTGTTTTAGGTGGCCCACTTTATTACACCGAACACCCTCGCCGACCGGCTGCCAGACCCAGCCTGCTGCTCTCGTGAGCCCTCCAGAAGTATTACGGGACTCTGCAACAAAGCCTTTACTTTTTCCATTCAAAGGTGCCGTCTGCGTAGCCTTTGGCAATGGCCGAGGAGTTGTGGTGAGTCGGGGAGGGAGGGAGGAGGAGCGAGGGTCCCCTCAAGTTTCCGCAATGCCACGTCACCTTGTCTCCTCCTAACCCAGGTATACCCTGCGACGACGGTGTCGGCCTCGGAGCGCAGCCGTAGCGTGCAGCCCAAAGACCCCGGCCTTCTTAGGAGACGGTGAGTGGTGGAGTTGTTGGGTTCTGGCCGAGGTGCCACTAAGTTTGTGCACTGATGTTCAGTTTGGTTGTTTTTTATCGTAGCTGGCTAAGAGAGAACAGCCCGGTGACGGCGGGAGCTTCCTGGACGGCGAGGTGGCCTTCTTTTGCGCCCAAGGAGGATTCGCATCCGTGGATGCGCCAGAGATAAGTTGAGGGGATGAAAGCGGGGTGTCGGGTTGGGGCTCGCCGTGAGGGAATATTGAGTCAGCTTCAGAGATGGGGATGTCTAAGAAGGGGCCCCTTTAGGTCCCCTAAAGGGAAAGTCTCACTTTTGATCACAATGCTGATGTGGGCAGAGCAGAGTGGTCCCGGTGCGTGTCATGTCACTTGTCTGTTGTGCTTTCTGTCTCTTTTGGGCATCTTGTGTCCCATGTCTTTAGTCTCAGCCCTTCGATGTGCTTGTGGTCATTCTTCTCGCCGAGAGTTTTCTCTCCTCGTCGCTTTCCCTCGTTTGTCATCACCTGTGTCACGGGTGCCTGTGTGGGTTTGGTCCGGAGCTGCTCTGCCCTGCTGCGCCGTCTGGCCTATAAGTGTAATAGGACAGGGCCCAGGGACTTGAAATTTGTAATGTAGG
The DNA here is from genome assembly GCF_965178545.1 of Coloeus monedula. Lineage (NCBI taxonomy): Eukaryota > Metazoa > Chordata > Aves > Passeriformes > Corvidae > Coloeus > Coloeus monedula. Next base: position 52,790 of record NC_138821.1, on the reverse strand, counting down.
GTGTAGTTTGACCTCAGGATGGTATTCCTGGATTGACACAGGATGGCTGGAGCTATTAAGTTCCTGTGCACCGCTTTTACTTTTGTCATCACTTTCTTTCAGATGCAGACGGATTAAATCTGTGGCAGAGCACCCTGCACCAGGTGAGGGGGTTCCCGCAGGAAGGTGAGTTACCGTTTGTGTTTGCAGGGCAAGTGGAAATGGTGGCTATGTTACAGCATTGTTCTTTGTTTTTAGGAGGTTAAGCTGGATAGCAGCAGTCAGAGTGAGGTGAGCAAGGTAAGCGGTGAGTGGTGGAAAGAAAAAGTTTTCATTCCTTGGGTGTCGAGTTTTGGTACAGCTCTAAGCATCCGTTGTCATTTGTGTGTTTTAGGTGGTCTGCTTGTATTGTCCGAGCCTCCTTGCTGCCAGACCTGGCTCGCCACCCTTGTGAGCCCTCTGAAAATATTATGGGACTATTCAACCAAGCCTTCACTTTTTCCGTTCGAAGGGTCTTTCTGAGCAGCCTTTGGCAACGGCTGGGGAGTTGCATTGAGTCAGGGAGGAGGAGTGAGGGTCTGCTCAAGTCCCAGCAATGCCGCATCACCTTGTCTCCTCCTAATCCAGGTATACCTTGCAATGACAGTGTCAGTATCGGTGCGTGGCCAAAGCGTGCGGCCCGAGGACCCTGGCCCTATTAGGAGACGGTGAGTAGCGGAATTGTCGGGTTTTGGCTGAGGTGCCACTAAGTTCATGCACTGATGTTTGTTCGGTTTTCTTTGTTGTAGCCGACTAAGAGAGAACAGCCCGGTGACAGCAGGAGCTTCTCGGATGGCAAGGTGGCCTTCTTTTGCACCTGAGGTGGACGTCTGAGAGATAAGTCAAGGCTTGTGACCCACAGATGGGGTGACAGCAGAGTGTTGAGTTGGGCCTCGCCAGGAGGGATTTTTGAGTCGGATTTGGAGGTGGGGATACCCAAGAAGGGGACCCTTAGGCCAACATAAAGAGAAAATCTTAATTTTGATCACGGTGCCCAGGTGTGCAGGGCAGAGCAGTCCTGGTGCATGTCACTTGTCTATTGTGTGTTCTCTGTCTTTTGGGCATCTCGTGTCACAGGTCTTTTGTCTTAGCCCTCTGAGCTGCTCATTGCAAACGCTGGGCGTTATTCTTAGCATCTCTGCTCTTGGTGTTCCTCATTGTGGTCCTGATACCATCGATCCTTTGACTCTTGAGCTTGGAACTTCATTCAGAATTGCATCTCTTTAGCAATGTTGAGTCGGGTGTCTTTTCTGGTCTTGTTCTGAGCTGCATCGACAGCTGTGCACCACAATGATCCATTATAGGGGATGAGGACTTGTAAGAATGCGAAGACAGCTAGAGGATTCTGCCCGTACAGTTCTCAGGCATCCATCTTTGCGGTTCTTGGTTTAAGTCTTTCTGTTAGCGTCCTCTTCTGCCAGGGTTGTTGGAGCCTCGTTTGCTCACCATCGGTCTTGCCTTGGTCGTCTAATTCCTCATTCTCTTGGTCCTTGTGATCATCTAGCCTAGAGTTTTGCTCCTCGTTGCACCCACTCATTTGTCGTCTTCTGTGTCACAGGTGCCTGCTTGGGTTTGTCCCGGAGCTGCTCTGCCCTGCTGCACAGCCTGGTGTATGGATGTAATAGGACAAGGCCCAGGGACTTGAAATTTGTAGTGTAGAGTGTAGTTTGGCCTGTAGATGGCATTCCTAGATTGACACAGGATTGTCAGAGACGTTAAGTTCTCCTGCAGCCCTTTGACTTTTGTCATCACTTTCTTGCAGATGCAGACGGATTAAATCCACTGCAGAGTGCCCCACACCGGCTGAGGGGGTTCCTGCAGGAAGGTGAGTCACCGTTTGTGTTTGTAGGGCAAGGGTAAATGGTGGCTATGTTACAGCCTAGTTCTCTGTCTTCATTTTTAGGAGGTAAAGGCACATCTCAGCAGTCAAGGTCAAGCGAGTGAGGTAAGCAGTGACCGGCAGAAAGAAAAAGTTGTTATTGCTTGGGTTCCAGGTTCTGGTGCAGCTCTTAACACCCATTGTCATTTGTGCCTTTTAGGTGGTCCAGTTGTATTACGCTGTACCCCCTCGCCTACTGGCCGACGTACCCCGCTTGCCGTCCTTGTGAGCTCTCCACAGGTATCATGAGACTCTGCGATGAAGCCTTGACCTTTTCCACATGAAGGCAACGGCAGACGAGTTGCGGTGAGTCAGGGAGGGAGGAGGAGCCAGGGTCTGTTAAAGTTTCAGTGGTGCCACAGTGCCTTGTCTCCTCTTATCTTAGGTATGCGCCACGATGACGGCGTCAGTCTTGGAGCGTGGCCGAAGCATGGGGCCCCGAGGAGCCTGGCCCTCTTAGTAGACGGTGAGTAGAGAAATTGTTGGGTTTTGGCTGACGTGCCACTAAGTTCACCCCTTAATGTTTGGTTCACTTTATGGTAGCCGACTAAGAGATAATGGCCCAGTGATAGTGATAGATGTTACTTCCCAGATGGCGAGGTGGCCTTCTCTCACACCTGACACAGATTAGCATGTCCGGACATCTGAGACATAAGTTGAGGGCTATGCCCCACAGAGGGGATGAGAGCGGGGTGCCTGGTCAGGAGTCGCCGGGAGGGATTTTTGAATTAGCTCTGGAGATGGGGCTGCCCAAGAAAGGGCCCCTTAGGCCACATAAAGGGAAAGTCTCACTTTAGATCACAATGCTGAGGCGCATACGGCAGAGCAGTCCAGTGTGTGTTGCCTTACTCGTCTATCGTGTCTTCTGTGTCTTTTGGGCATTTCATGTTGCACATCATTTTCCTTAGCCCTTTGAGGTGCCTTTGTGGTCATTCTTCTTGCAGCGAATTTTCTCTCCTTGTTGCTCCCCCTTGTTTGTCATCTCCTGTGTTGCTGGGGCCTACGTGGGTTTGGCCTGGAGCTGCTCTGCCCTGCTGCATAGTCTGGAGTATAGGTGCGATAGGACAAGGCCCGGGGACTTGAAATTTGTGATGTGGGATGTAGTTTGGCCTCTCGGTGGTATTCCTGGATGGGCACAGGATGGCTGGAGCTGCTAAGTTCTCATGCGACCCTTTGAACTTTTGTCATTGCTTTCTTTCAGAGGCAGATGGATTAACTCCGTGGCAGAGCGCCCCCATACCGGCTGAGGGGGTTCCTGCAGGAAGTTCAGTCACCGTTTGTGTTTGCAGGGCAAGGGTAAATGGTGGCTATGTTACAGCCTAGTTCTCTGTCTTTATTTTTAGGAGGTAAAGCTAGATAGCAGCAGTCAATGTCAAGCGAGTGAGGTAAGCAGTGACGGGTGGAAAGAAAAAGTTGTTATTGCTTGGGTGCCAGGTTCTGGTGCAGCTCTTAACATCCCTTGTCATTTGTGCGTTTTAGGCGGTCCACTTGTATTATGCCGAACCCCCTCACCGCCCAGCTGACGTACCCGGCTCGCTGCCCTCGTGAGCCCTCCCCAAGTATCTTGGAACTCTGAGAAGAAACCATTACCTTTTCCATTTGAAGGTGCTCTCCGTGTTGCCTTTGGCCATGGCCGAGGAGGTGGGGTGAGGCAGGGAGGGAGGGAGGAGCGGGTGTCCACTCAAGTTTCTGCAATGGCACATCACCTTGTCTCCTCTTAACTCAGGTGTACCCTGCAACGGTGGCGTCGGCCTCACAGCACGGCCAAAGCGTGCGGCCCGAGAACCCCTGCCATCTTAGGAGACGGTGAGTACAGGAACCATAGGGTTTTGGCCCACGTGCCACTAAGTTCAGGCCTTGAAGTTTGGGTCTTTTTTATCGCAGCCGCCCAAGAGACAACAGCCTGATGATGGCAGGAGTTTCCTGGATGGCAAAGAGGCCTTCTTTTGCGCCCGAGGAGGATTCGCATCCCTGGATGCGCCAGAGATAAGTTGAGGGGATGAAAGCGGGGTGTCGGGTCGGGGCTCGCCGTGAGGGAATATTGAGTCAGCTTCAGAGATGGGGATGTCTAAGAAGGGGCCCCTTTAGGTCCCCTAAAGGGAAAGTCTCACTTTTGATCACAATGCTGATGTGGGCAGAGCAGAGTGGTCCCGGTGCGTGTCATGTCACTTGTCTGTTGTGCTTTCTGTCTCTTTTGGGCATCTTGTGTCCCATGTCTTTAGTCTCAGCCCTTCGATGTGCTTGTGGTCATTCTTCTCGCCGAGAGTTTTCTCTCCTCGTCGCTTTCCCTCGTTTGTCATCACCTGTGTCACGGGTGCCTGTGTGGGTTTGGTCCGGAGCTGCTCTGCCCTGCTGCGCCGTCTGGCCTATAAGTGTAATAGGACAGGGCCCAGGGACTTGAAATTTGTAATGTAGGGTGTAGTTTGACCTCAGGATGGTATTCCTGGATTGACACAGGATGGCTGGAGCTATTAAGTTCCTGTGCACCGCTTTTACTTTTGTCATCACTTTCTTTCAGATGCAGACAGATTAAATCTGTGGCAGAGCACCCTGCACCAGGTGAGGGGGTTCCCGCAGGAAGGTGAGTTACCGTTTGTGTTTGCAGGGCAAGTGGAAATGGTGGCTATGTTACAGCATTGTTCTTTGTTTTTAGGAGGTTAAGCTGGATAGCAGCAGTCAGAGTGAGGTGAGCAAGGTAAGCGGTGAGTGGTGGAAAGAAAAAGTTTTCATTCCTTGGGTGTCGAGTTTTGGTACAGCTCTAAGCATCCGTTGTCATTTGTGTGTTTTAGGTGGTCTGCTTGTATTGTCCGAGCCTCCTTGCTGCCAGACCTGGCTCGCCACCCTTGTGAGCCCTCTGAAAATATTATGGGACTATTCAACCAAGCCTTCACTTTTTCCGTTCGAAGGGTCTTTCTGAGCAGCCTTTGGCAACGGCTGGGGAGTTGCATTGAGTCAGGGAGGAGGAGTGAGGGTCTGCTCAAGTCCCAGCAATGCCGCATCACCTTGTCTCCTCCTAATCCAGGTATACCTTGCAATGACAGTGTCAGTATCGGTGCGTGGCCAAAGCGTGCGGCCCGAGGACCCTGGCCCTATTAGGAGACGGTGAGTAGCGGAATTGTCGGGTTTTGGCTGAGGTGCCACTAAGTTCATGCACTGATGTTTGTTCGGTTTTCTTTGTTGTAGCCGACTAAGAGAGAACAGCCCGGTGACAGCAGGAGCTTCTCGGATGGCAAGGTGGCCTTCTTTTGCACCTGAGGTGGACGTCTGAGAGATAAGTCAAGGCTTGTGACCCACAGATGGGGTGACAGCAGAGTGTTGAGTTGGGCCTCGCCAGGAGGGATTTTTGAGTCGGATTTGGAGGTGGGGATACCCAAGAAGGGGACCCTTAGGCCAACATAAAGAGAAAATCTTAATTTTGATCACGGTGCCCAGGTGTGCAGGGCAGAGCAGTCCTGGTGCATGTCACTTGTCTATTGTGTGTTCTCTGTCTTTTGGGCATCTCGTGTCACAGGTCTTTTGTCTTAGCCCTCTGAGCTGCTCATTGCAAACGCTGGGCGTTATTCTTAGCATCTCTGCTCTTGGTGTTCCTCATTGTGGTCCTGATACCATCGATCCTTTGACTCTTGAGCTTGGAACTTCATTCAGAATTGCATCTCTTTAGCAATGTTGAGTCGGGTGTCTTTTCTGGTCTTGTTCTGAGCTGCATCGACAGCTGTGCACCACAATGATCCATTATAGGGGATGAGGACTTGTAAGAATGCGAAGACAGCTAGAGGATTCTGCCCGTACAGTTCTCAGGCATCCATCTTTGCGGTTCTTGGTTTAAGTCTTTCTGTTAGCGTCCTCTTCTGCCAGGGTTGTTGGAGCCTCGTTTGCTCACCATCGGTCTTGCCTTGGTCGTCTAATTCCTCATTCTCTTGGTCCTTGTGATCATCTAGCCTAGAGTTTTGCTCCTCGTTGCACCCACTCATTTGTCGTCTTCTGTGTCACAGGTGCCTGCTTGGGTTTGTCCCGGAGCTGCTCTGCCCTGCTGCACAGCCTGGTGTATGGATGTAATAGGACAAGGCCCAGGGACTTGAAATTTGTAGTGTAGAGTGTAGTTTGGCCTGTAGATGGCATTCCTAGATTGACACAGGATTGTCAGAGACGTTAAGTTCTCCTGCAGCCCTTTGACTTTTGTCATCACTTTCTTGCAGATGCAGACGGATTAAATCCACTGCAGAGTGCCCCACACCGGCTGAGGGGGTTCCTGCAGGAAGGTGAGTCACCGTTTGTGTTTGTAGGGCAAGGGTAAATGGTGGCTATGTTACAGCCTAGTTCTCTGTCTTCATTTTTAGGAGGTAAAGGCACATCTCAGCAGTCAAGGTCAAGCGAGTGAGGTAAGCAGTGACCGGCAGAAAGAAAAAGTTGTTATTGCTTGGGTTCCAGGTTCTGGTGCAGCTCTTAACACCCATTGTCATTTGTGCCTTTTAGGTGGTCCAGTTGTATTACGCTGTACCCCCTCGCCTACTGGCCGACGTACCCCGCTTGCCGTCCTTGTGAGCTCTCCACAGGTATCATGAGACTCTGCGATGAAGCCTTGACCTTTTCCACATGAAGGCAACGGCAGACGAGTTGCGGTGAGTCAGGGAGGGAGGAGGAGCCAGGGTCTGTTAAAGTTTCAGTGGTGCCACAGTGCCTTGTCTCCTCTTATCTTAGGTATGCGCCACGATGACGGCGTCAGTCTTGGAGCGTGGCCGAAGCATGGGGCCCCGAGGAGCCTGGCCCTCTTAGTAGACGGTGAGTAGAGAAATTGTTGGGTTTTGGCTGACGTGCCACTAAGTTCACCCCTTAATGTTTGGTTCACTTTATGGTAGCCGACTAAGAGATAATGGCCCAGTGATAGTGATAGATGTTACTTCCCAGATGGCGAGGTGGCCTTCTCTCACACCTGACACAGATTAGCATGTCCGGACATCTGAGACATAAGTTGAGGGCTATGCCCCACAGAGGGGATGAGAGCGGGGTGCCTGGTCAGGAGTCGCCGGGAGGGATTTTTGAATTAGCTCTGGAGATGGGGCTGCCCAAGAAAGGGCCCCTTAGGCCACATAAAGGGAAAGTCTCACTTTAGATCACAATGCTGAGGCGCATACGGCAGAGCAGTCCAGTGTGTGTTGCCTTACTCGTCTATCGTGTCTTCTGTGTCTTTTGGGCATTTCATGTTGCACATCATTTTCCTTAGCCCTTTGAGGTGCCTTTGTGGTCATTCTTCTTGCAGCGAATTTTCTCTCCTTGTTGCTCCCCCTTGTTTGTCATCTCCTGTGTTGCTGGGGCCTACGTGGGTTTGGCCTGGAGCTGCTCTGCCCTGCTGCATAGTCTGGAGTATAGGTGCGATAGGACAAGGCCCGGGGACTTGAAATTTGTGATGTGGGATGTAGTTTGGCCTCTCGGTGGTATTCCTGGATGGGCACAGGATGGCTGGAGCTGCTAAGTTCTCATGCGACCCTTTGAACTTTTGTCATTGCTTTCTTTCAGAGGCAGATGGATTAACTCCGTGGCAGAGCGCCCCCATACCGGCTGAGGGGGTTCCTGCAGGAAGTTCAGTCACCGTTTGTGTTTGCAGGGCAAGGGTAAATGGTGGCTATGTTACAGCCTAGTTCTCTGTCTTTATTTTTAGGAGGTAAAGCTAGATAGCAGCAGTCAATGTCAAGCGAGTGAGGTAAGCAGTGACGGGTGGAAAGAAAAAGTTGTTATTGCTTGGGTGCCAGGTTCTGGTGCAGCTCTTAACATCCCTTGTCATTTGTGCGTTTTAGGCGGTCCACTTGTATTATGCCGAACCCCCTCACCGCCCAGCTGACGTACCCGGCTCGCTGCCCTCGTGAGCCCTCCCCAAGTATCTTGGAACTCTGAGAAGAAACCATTACCTTTTCCATTTGAAGGTGCTCTCCGTGTTGCCTTTGGCCATGGCCGAGGAGGTGGGGTGAGGCAGGGAGGGAGGGAGGAGCGGGTGTCCACTCAAGTTTCTGCAATGGCACATCACCTTGTCTCCTCTTAACTCAGGTGTACCCTGCAACGGTGGCGTCGGCCTCACAGCACGGCCAAAGCGTGCGGCCCGAGAACCCCTGCCATCTTAGGAGACGGTGAGTACAGGAACCATAGGGTTTTGGCCCACGTGCCACTAAGTTCAGGCCTTGAAGTTTGGGTCTTTTTTATCGCAGCCGCCCAAGAGACAACAGCCTGATGATGGCAGGAGTTTCCTGGATGGCAAAGAGGCCTTCTTTTGCGCCCGAGGAGGATTCGCATCCCTGGATGCGCCAGAGATAAGTTGAGGGGATGAAAGCGGGGTGTCGGGTCGGGGCTCGCCGTGAGGGAATATTGAGTCAGCTTCAGAGATGGGGATGTCTAAGAAGGGGCCCCTTTAGGTCCCCTAAAGGGAAAGTCTCACTTTTGATCACAATGCTGATGTGGGCAGAGCAGAGTGGTCCCGGTGCGTGTCATGTCACTTGTCTGTTGTGCTTTCTGTCTCTTTTGGGCATCTTGTGTCCCATGTCTTTAGTCTCAGCCCTTCGATGTGCTTGTGGTCATTCTTCTCGCCGAGAGTTTTCTCTCCTCGTCGCTTTCCCTCGTTTGTCATCACCTGTGTCACGGGTGCCTGTGTGGGTTTGGTCCGGAGCTGCTCTGCCCTGCTGCGCCGTCTGGCCTATAAGTGTAATAGGACAGGGCCCAGGGACTTGAAATTTGTAATGTAGGGTGTAGTTTGACCTCAGGATGGTATTCCTGGATTGACACAGGATGGCTGGAGCTATTAAGTTCCTGTGCACCGCTTTTACTTTTGTCATCACTTTCTTTCAGATGCAGACAGATTAAATCTGTGGCAGAGCACCCTGCACCAGGTGAGGGGGTTCCCGCAGGAAGGTGAGTTACCGTTTGTGTTTGCAGGGCAAGTGGAAATGGTGGCTATGTTACAGCATTGTTCTTTGTTTTTAGGAGGTTAAGCTGGATAGCAGCAGTCAGAGTGAGGTGAGCAAGGTAAGCGGTGAGTGGTGGAAAGAAAAAGTTTTCATTCCTTGGGTGTCGAGTTTTGGTACAGCTCTAAGCATCCGTTGTCATTTGTGTGTTTTAGGTGGTCTGCTTGTATTGTCCGAGCCTCCTTGCTGCCAGACCTGGCTCGCCACCCTTGTGAGCCCTCTGAAAATATTATGGGACTATTCAACCAAGCCTTCACTTTTTCCGTTCGAAGGGTCTTTCTGAGCAGCCTTTGGCAACGGCTGGGGAGTTGCATTGAGTCAGGGAGGAGGAGTGAGGGTCTGCTCAAGTCCCAGCAATGCCGCATCACCTTGTCTCCTCCTAATCCAGGTATACCTTGCAATGACAGTGTCAGTATCGGTGCGTGGCCAAAGCGTGCGGCCCGAGGACCCTGGCCCTATTAGGAGACGGTGAGTAGCGGAATTGTCGGGTTTTGGCTGAGGTGCCACTAAGTTCATGCACTGATGTTTGTTCGGTTTTCTTTGTTGTAGCCGACTAAGAGAGAACAGCCCGGTGACAGCAGGAGCTTCTCGGATGGCAAGGTGGCCTTCTTTTGCACCTGAGGTGGACGTCTGAGAGATAAGTCAAGGCTTGTGACCCACAGATGGGGTGACAGCAGAGTGTTGAGTTGGGCCTCGCCAGGAGGGATTTTTGAGTCGGATTTGGAGGTGGGGATACCCAAGAAGGGGACCCTTAGGCCAACATAAAGAGAAAATCTTAATTTTGATCACGGTGCCCAGGTGTGCAGGGCAGAGCAGTCCTGGTGCATGTCACTTGTCTATTGTGTGTTCTCTGTCTTTTGGGCATCTCGTGTCACAGGTCTTTTGTCTTAGCCCTCTGAGCTGCTCATTGCAAACGCTGGGCGTTATTCTTAGCATCTCTGCTCTTGGTGTTCCTCATTGTGGTCCTGATACCATCGATCCTTTGACTCTTGAGCTTGGAACTTCATTCAGAATTGCATCTCTTTAGCAATGTTGAGTCGGGTGTCTTTTCTGGTCTTGTTCTGAGCTGCATCGACAGCTGTGCACCACAATGATCCATTATAGGGGATGAGGACTTGTAAGAATGCGAAGACAGCTAGAGGATTCTGCCCGTACAGTTCTCAGGCATCCATCTTTGCGGTTCTTGGTTTAAGTCTTTCTGTTAGCGTCCTCTTCTGCCAGGGTTGTTGGAGCCTCGTTTGCTCACCATCGGTCTTGCCTTGGTCGTCTAATTCCTCATTCTCTTGGTCCTTGTGATCATCTAGCCTAGAGTTTTGCTCCTCGTTGCACCCACTCATTTGTCGTCTTCTGTGTCACAGGTGCCTGCTTGGGTTTGTCCCGGAGCTGCTCTGCCCTGCTGCACAGCCTGGTGTATGGATGTAATAGGACAAGGCCCAGGGACTTGAAATTTGTAGTGTAGAGTGTAGTTTGGCCTGTAGATGGCATTCCTAGATTGACACAGGATTGTCAGAGACGTTAAGTTCTCCTGCAGCCCTTTGACTTTTGTCATCACTTTCTTGCAGATGCAGACGGATTAAATCCACTGCAGAGTGCCCCACACCGGCTGAGGGGGTTCCTGCAGGAAGGTGAGTCACCGTTTGTGTTTGTAGGGCAAGGGTAAATGGTGGCTATGTTACAGCCTAGTTCTCTGTCTTCATTTTTAGGAGGTAAAGGCACATCTCAGCAGTCAAGGTCAAGCGAGTGAGGTAAGCAGTGACCGGCAGAAAGAAAAAGTTGTTATTGCTTGGGTTCCAGGTTCTGGTGCAGCTCTTAACACCCATTGTCATTTGTGCCTTTTAGGTGGTCCAGTTGTATTACGCTGTACCCCCTCGCCTACTGGCCGACGTACCCCGCTTGCCGTCCTTGTGAGCTCTCCACAGGTATCATGAGACTCTGCGATGAAGCCTTGACCTTTTCCACATGAAGGCAACGGCAGACGAGTTGCGGTGAGTCAGGGAGGGAGGAGGAGCCAGGGTCTGTTAAAGTTTCAGTGGTGCCACAGTGCCTTGTCTCCTCTTATCTTAGGTATGCGCCACGATGACGGCGTCAGTCTTGGAGCGTGGCCGAAGCATGGGGCCCCGAGGAGCCTGGCCCTCTTAGTAGACGGTGAGTAGAGAAATTGTTGGGTTTTGGCTGACGTGCCACTAAGTTCACCCCTTAATGTTTGGTTCACTTTATGGTAGCCGACTAAGAGATAATGGCCCAGTGATAGTGATAGATGTTACTTCCCAGATGGCGAGGTGGCCTTCTCTCACACCTGACACAGATTAGCATGTCCGGACATCTGAGACATAAGTTGAGGGCTATGCCCCACAGAGGGGATGAGAGCGGGGTGCCTGGTCAGGAGTCGCCGGGAGGGATTTTTGAATTAGCTCTGGAGATGGGGCTGCCCAAGAAAGGGCCCCTTAGGCCACATAAAGGGAAAGTCTCACTTTAGATCACAATGCTGAGGCGCATACGGCAGAGCAGTCCAGTGTGTGTTGCCTTACTCGTCTATCGTGTCTTCTGTGTCTTTTGGGCATTTCATGTTGCACATCATTTTCCTTAGCCCTTTGAGGTGCCTTTGTGGTCATTCTTCTTGCAGCGAATTTTCTCTCCTTGTTGCTCCCCCTTGTTTGTCATCTCCTGTGTTGCTGGGGCCTACGTGGGTTTGGCCTGGAGCTGCTCTGCCCTGCTGCATAGTCTGGAGTATAGGTGCGATAGGACAAGGCCCGGGGACTTGAAATTTGTGATGTGGGATGTAGTTTGGCCTCTCGGTGGTATTCCTGGATGGGCACAGGATGGCTGGAGCTGCTAAGTTCTCATGCGACCCTTTGAACTTTTGTCATTGCTTTCTTTCAGAGGCAGATGGATTAACTCCGTGGCAGAGCGCCCCCATACCGGCTGAGGGGGTTCCTGCAGGAAGTTCAGTCACCGTTTGTGTTTGCAGGGCAAGGGTAAATGGTGGCTATGTTACAGCCTAGTTCTCTGTCTTTATTTTTAGGAGGTAAAGCTAGATAGCAGCAGTCAATGTCAAGCGAGTGAGGTAAGCAGTGACGGGTGGAAAGAAAAAGTTGTTATTGCTTGGGTGCCAGGTTCTGGTGCAGCTCTTAACATCCCTTGTCATTTGTGCGTTTTAGGCGGTCCACTTGTATTATGCCGAACCCCCTCACCGCCCAGCTGACGTACCCGGCTCGCTGCCCTCGTGAGCCCTCCCCAAGTATCTTGGAACTCTGAGAAGAAACCATTACCTTTTCCATTTGAAGGTGCTCTCCGTGTTGCCTTTGGCCATGGCCGAGGAGGTGGGGTGAGGCAGGGAGGGAGGGAGGAGCGGGTGTCCACTCAAGTTTCTGCAATGGCACATCACCTTGTCTCCTCTTAACTCAGGTGTACCCTGCAACGGTGGCGTCGGCCTCACAGCACGGCCAAAGCGTGCGGCCCGAGAACCCCTGCCATCTTAGGAGACGGTGAGTACAGGAACCATAGGGTTTTGGCCCACGTGCCACTAAGTTCAGGCCTTGAAGTTTGGGTCTTTTTTATCGCAGCCGCCCAAGAGACAACAGCCTGATGATGGCAGGAGTTTCCTGGATGGCAAAGAGGCCTTCTTTTGCGCCCGAGGAGGATTCGCATCCCTGGATGCGCCAGAGATAAGTTGAGGGGATGAAAGCGGGGTGTCGGGTCGGGGCTCGCCGTGAGGGAATATTGAGTCAGCTTCAGAGATGGGGATGTCTAAGAAGGGGCCCCTTTAGGTCCCCTAAAGGGAAAGTCTCACTTTTGATCACAATGCTGATGTGGGCAGAGCAGAGTGGTCCCGGTGCGTGTCATGTCACTTGTCTGTTGTGCTTTCTGTCTCTTTTGGGCATCTTGTGTCCCATGTCTTTAGTCTCAGCCCTTCGATGTGCTTGTGGTCATTCTTCTCGCCGAGAGTTTTCTCTCCTCGTCGCTTTCCCTCGTTTGTCATCACCTGTGTCACGGGTGCCTGTGTGGGTTTGGTCCGGAGCTGCTCTGCCCTGCTGTGCCGTCTGGCCTATAAGTGTAATAGGACAGGGCCCAGGGACTTGAAATTTGTAATGTAGGGTGTAGTTTGACCTCAGGATGGTATTCCTGGATTGACACAGGATGGCTGGAGCTATTAAGTTCCTGTGCACCGCTTTTACTTTTGTCATCACTTTCTTTCAGATGCAGACGGATTAAATCTGTGGCAGAGCACCCTGCACCAGGTGAGGGGGTTCCCGCAGGAAGGTGAGTTACCGTTTGTGTTTGCAGGGCAAGTGGAAATGGTGGCTATGTTACAGCATTGTTCTTTGTTTTTAGGAGGTTAAGCTGGATAGCAGCAGTCAGAGTGAGGTGAGCAAGGTAAGCGGTGAGTGGTGGAAAGAAAAAGTTTTCATTCCTTGGGTGTCGAGTTTTGGTACAGCTCTAAGCATCCGTTGTCATTTGTGTGTTTTAGGTGGTCTGCTTGTATTGTCCGAGCCTCCTTGCTGCCAGACCTGGCTCGCCACCCTTGTGAGCCCTCTGAAAATATTATGGGACTATTCAACCAAGCCTTCACTTTTTCCGTTCGAAGGGTCTTTCTGAGCAGCCTTTGGCAACGGCTGGGGAGTTGCATTGAGTCAGGGAGGAGGAGTGAGGGTCTGCTCAAGTCCCAGCAATGCCGCATCACCTTGTCTCCTCCTAATCCAGGTATACCTTGCAATGACAGTGTCAGTATCGGTGCGTGGCCAAAGCGTGCGGCCCGAGGACCCTGGCCCTATTAGGAGACGGTGAGTAGCGGAATTGTCGGGTTTTGGCTGAGGTGCCACTAAGTTCATGCACTGATGTTTGTTCGGTTTTCTTTGTTGTAGCCGACTAAGAGAGAACAGCCCGGTGACAGCAGGAGCTTCTCGGATGGCAAGGTGGCCTTCTTTTGCACCTGAGGTGGACGTCTGAGAGATAAGTCAAGGCTTGTGACCCACAGATGGGGTGACAGCAGAGTGTTGAGTTGGGCCTCGCCAGGAGGGATTTTTGAGTCGGATTTGGAGGTGGGGATACCCAAGAAGGGGACCCTTAGGCCAACATAAAGAGAAAATCTTAATTTTGATCACGGTGCCCAGGTGTGCAGGGCAGAGCAGTCCTGGTGCATGTCACTTGTCTATTGTGTGTTCTCTGTCTTTTGGGCATCTCGTGTCACAGGTCTTTTGTCTTAGCCCTCTGAGCTGCTCATTGCAAACGCTGGGCGTTATTCTTAGCATCTCTGCTCTTGGTGTTCCTCATTGTGGTCCTGATACCATCGATCCTTTGACTCTTGAGCTTGGAACTTCATTCAGAATTGCATCTCTTTAGCAATGTTGAGTCGGGTGTCTTTTCTGGTCTTGTTCTGAGCTGCATCGACAGCTGTGCACCACAATGATCCATTATAGGGGATGAGGACTTGTAAGAATGCGAAGACAGCTAGAGGATTCTGCCCGTACAGTTCTCAGGCATCCATCTTTGCGGTTCTTGGTTTAAGTCTTTCTGTTAGCGTCCTCTTCTGCCAGGGTTGTTGGAGCCTCGTTTGCTCACCATCGGTCTTGCCTTGGTCGTCTAATTCCTCATTCTCTTGGTCCTTGTGATCATCTAGCCTAGAGTTTTGCTCCTCGTTGCACCCACTCATTTGTCGTCTTCTGTGTCACAGGTGCCTGCTTGGGTTTGTCCCGGAGCTGCTCTGCCCTGCTGCACAGCCTGGTGTATGGATGTAATAGGACAAGGCCCAGGGACTTGAAATTTGTAGTGTAGAGTGTAGTTTGGCCTGTAGATGGCATTCCTAGATTGACACAGGATTGTCAGAGACGTTAAGTTCTCCTGCAGCCCTTTGACTTTTGTCATCACTTTCTTGCAGATGCAGACGGATTAAATCCACTGCAGAGTGCCCCACACCGGCTGAGGGGGTTCCTGCAGGAAGGTGAGTCACCGTTTGTGTTTGTAGGGCAAGGGTAAATGGTGGCTATGTTACAGCCTAGTTCTCTGTCTTCATTTTTAGGAGGTAAAGGCACATCTCAGCAGTCAAGGTCAAGCGAGTGAGGTAAGCAGTGACCGGCAGAAAGAAAAAGTTGTTATTGCTTGGGTTCCAGGTTCTGGTGCAGCTCTTAACACCCATTGTCATTTGTGCCTTTTAGGTGGTCCAGTTGTATTACGCTGTACCCCCTCGCCTACTGGCCGACGTACCCCGCTTGCCGTCCTTGTGAGCTCTCCACAGGTATCATGAGACTCTGCGATGAAGCCTTGACCTTTTCCACATGAAGGCAACGGCAGACGAGTTGCGGTGAGTCAGGGAGGGAGGAGGAGCCAGGGTCTGTTAAAGTTTCAGTGGTGCCACAGTGCCTTGTCTCCTCTTATCTTAGGTATGCGCCACGATGACGGCGTCAGTCTTGGAGCGTGGCCGAAGCATGGGGCCCCGAGGAGCCTGGCCCTCTTAGTAGACGGTGAGTAGAGAAATTGTTGGGTTTTGGCTGACGTGCCACTAAGTTCACCCCTTAATGTTTGGTTCACTTTATGGTAGCCGACTAAGAGATAATGGCCCAGTGATAGTGATAGATGTTACTTCCCAGATGGCGAGGTGGCCTTCTCTCACACCTGACACAGATTAGCATGTCCGGACATCTGAGACATAAGTTGAGGGCTATGCCCCACAGAGGGGATGAGAGCGGGGTGCCTGGTCAGGAGTCGCCGGGAGGGATTTTTGAATTAGCTCTGGAGATGGGGCTGCCCAAGAAAGGGCCCCTTAGGCCACATAAAGGGAAAGTCTCACTTTAGATCACAATGCTGAGGCGCATACGGCAGAGCAGTCCAGTGTGTGTTGCCTTACTCGTCTATCGTGTCTTCTGTGTCTTTTGGGCATTTCATGTTGCACATCATTTTCCTTAGCCCTTTGAGGTGCCTTTGTGGTCATTCTTCTTGCAGCGAATTTTCTCTCCTTGTTGCTCCCCCTTGTTTGTCATCTCCTGTGTTGCTGGGGCCTACGTGGGTTTGGCCTGGAGCTGCTCTGCCCTGCTGCATAGTCTGGAGTATAGGTGCGATAGGACAAGGCCCGGGGACTTGAAATTTGTGATGTGGGATGTAGTTTGGCCTCTCGGTGGTATTCCTGGATGGGCACAGGATGGCTGGAGCTGCTAAGTTCTCATGCGACCCTTTGAACTTTTGTCATTGCTTTCTTTCAGAGGCAGATGGATTAACTCCGTGGCAGAGCGCCCCCATACCGGCTGAGGGGGTTCCTGCAGGAAGTTCAGTCACCGTTTGTGTTTGCAGGGCAAGGGTAAATGGTGGCTATGTTACAGCCTAGTTCTCTGTCTTTATTTTTAGGAGGTAAAGCTAGATAGCAGCAGTCAATGTCAAGCGAGTGAGGTAAGCAGTGACGGGTGGAAAGAAAAAGTTGTTATTGCTTGGGTGCCAGGTTCTGGTGCAGCTCTTAACATCCCTTGTCATTTGTGCGTTTTAGGCGGTCCACTTGTATTATGCCGAACCCCCTCACCGCCCAGCTGGCGTACCCGGCTCGCTGCCCTCGTGAGCCCTCCCCAAGTATCTTGGAACTCTGAGAAGAAACCATTACCTTTTCCATTTGAAGGTGCTCTCCGTGTTGCCTTTGGCCATGGCCGAGGAGGTGGGGTGAGGCAGGGAGGGAGGGAGGAGCGGGTGTCCACTCAAGTTTCTGCAATGGCACATCACCTTGTCTCCTCTTAACTCAGGTGTACCCTGCAACGGTGGCGTCGGCCTCACAGCACGGCCAAAGCGTGCGGCCCGAGAACCCCTGCCATCTTAGGAGACGGTGAGTACAGGAACCATAGGGTTTTGGCCCACGTGCCACTAAGTTCAGGCCTTGAAGTTTGGGTCTTTTTTATCGCAGCCGCCCAAGAGACAACAGCCTGATGATGGCAGGAGTTTCCTGGATGGCAAAGAGGCCTTCTTTTGCGCCCGAGGAGGATTCGCAGCTTGGGCTTCTGAGAGATAAGTCGAGGGCTTGTGCCCCACTGAGGGTTTGAAAGCGGGGTCTTGGGTCGGGACTCGCCAGGAGGGATTTTTGAGTAGGCTTTGGAGACAGGGCCCCTTAGTCCCCATAAAGGGGAATTCTCACTTTTGTTCACAATGCTAAAATGTGCAGAGCAGAGGAATCATGGTGCATGTCACGTTACTTGTCTATTGTGCGTTCTCCGTCCTTTGGGCATCTTGTGTCTTCTGCCTTAGCCCTTCGATGTGCTTGCGGTTGTTCTTCTTGCCGAGAGTTTTCTCTCCTCGTCATATCCCCTTGTTTATCTGCTGTATCACGGGTGCCTGCATGGATTTAGCCTGGAGCTGCTCTGTCCTGCTGCATACCCTGGCATATAGGTGTAATAGGACAGGGCCACGGGACATGAAATTTGTGATGTAGGGTGTAGTTTGACCTCTAGATGGCATTCCGTGAATGACATAGGATGGCTGGAGCTGTTAAGTTCTCATGCAGCACTTTGGCTTTCGTCATCACTTTCTTGCAGATGCAGAAGGGTTAGATCCGTGGCAGGGCGCCCTATACGGGGTGAGGGGGTTCCTGCAGGAAAGTTAGTCACAGTTGGTCTTTGTATGGCACGTGTAAATGGTGGCTGTGTTACAGCAGTGTTCGGTGTCTTTATTTTTAGGAGGTAAAGCCGGATAGTAGCAGTCAAGGTGAAGTGAGCGAGGTACGCGGTGACCGGTGGAAAGAAAAAGTTGTTATTCCTTGGGTGCCAAGTTCTGGTACAGCTCTAAGCATCCATTGTCATTTGTGTGTTTCAGGCGGTCCCCTTGTATTACGCTGAAACCCCTCACCGGCGGACCCGGCTTGCCGCCCTCGTGAGCCCTCTGGAAGTATTACAGGACTCGGCACTGAAGTCATTATATTTTCCATTCGAAGGTACCGTCTGGGTAGCCTTTGGCAACGGCCGAGGAGTTGCGGCAAGTCGGGGAGGGAGGGCGGGAGGAGGAGCGAGGGCCCACTCAAGTTTCAGCAGTGCCGCATCGCCTCGTCTCCTCTTAACCCAGGTATACCCTGTGATGACAGCGTCGGCATCCAAGCTTGGCCAAAGTGTGCGGCCCGAGGACACTCTCCTTCTTAGGAGATGGTGAGTAGCAGAATTGTTGGGGTTTGGCCAATGTGCCACAAAGTTCCTGTACTGATGTTTGGTTTTCCTTATTGTAGCCGTCTAAGAGAAAACAGCCCGGCTAGGTCAGGAGCTTCCAGGATGCTGAGGCTGTCTTCTTTTGCGTTCCAGGTGGATTCACATCCCCAGATGTCTAAGAGATAAGTCAAGGGGATGAAAGCGGAGTATCGAGTTGGGGCTCGCTGGGAGGGATTTTTGCGTCAGCTTTGGAGATGGGGATACCCAAGAAGTGGCCCCTTAGCCCGCATAATGGGAAAGTCTCACATTTGATCACAATGCTGAGGTGCGCAGGGCAGAGCAGTCCCAGTGCATGTTGCGTCACTTGTCTATTGTGTACACCGTGTCTTTTGGGCGTCTTGTGTCACAGGTCTTTTACCTTAGCCCTTCGATGTGCTTGCAGTCATGCTTTCCGCTGAGAGTTCTCTCTTCTCGTTGCATCCTCTTGTTTGTCATCTCCTGTGTCACGGGTGCCTGCATGGGTTTGGCCTAGAGCTGCTCTGCCCTGCTGCATACCCTGGCATATAGGTGTATTAGAACGAGGCCCAAGGCCTTTAAATCTGTAATGTAGGGTGTAGCCTGGCCTCTAGATGGTATTCCTAGATTGATACAAGATGGCTGGAGCTGTTAAGTTCTCGTGCAGCCCTTTGACTTTTGTCATCACTTTCTTGCAGATGCAGACGGATTATAATCCGTGGCAGAGCGCCCCATACTGGGTGAGGGGGTTCCCACAGGCAGGTCGGTCACCGTTTGTCTTTGCAGAGCAAATGTAAATGGTGGCTTTGTTACAGCATTGTTCTTTGTCTTTGGTCTTAGGAGGTAAAGCCAGATCTCAGCAGTTAAGGTCAAGTGAACGAGGTAAGAAGTCACTGGTGGTAAGAGCCACTTGTTATTCCTTGGGTGCCAAGTTCTGGTACAGCTCTAAGCATCTACTGTCATTTGTGTGTTTTAGATGGTCCACTTGTAGTACACCAAAACCCCTCACTGACCAGCCAACAGACCCGGTTTGCTGCCCTCGTGAGCCCTCCAGAAGTATTAAGGGACTCTGTGATGAATCCTTTACCTTTTCCATGTTAAGGTACCATCTGGGAAGCCTTCGGCAATGGCCGAGGACTTGCAGTGAGTTGAGGAGGGAGGGAGGGAGGAGCGAGGGCCCCCTCAAGTTTTGGCGATGCCGCATCACCTTGTCTCCTCTTAACCCAGGTATACCATGCGGCGATGGCGTTGGCCTCAGAGCTTGGCCAAAGCGTGCGGCCCCAGGACCCGCGGCCTTCTTAGGAGACGGTGAGTGGCAGAATTGACAGGTTTTGGCGGAGGTGCCACTAAGTTCATGCACTGATGTTTGTTTGCTTTTGTTTATTGTAGCTGACCAAGAGATAACCAGCCCCATGAAGACATGAGGTTCCCGCCTGGCGAGGTGGCCTTCTTTTGCACCCGAGGCAGATTGACATCCTCAGACATCCAAGAGATAAGTCGAGGCCTGCGACCCACAGAGGGGCTGAAAGCGGGGTGTTGAGTTGGGACTCACCGGGAGGTATTTTTGAGTCAGATTTGGAGGTGGGGATACCCAAGAAGGGGCCCCTTAGGCCCCAGAAAGCAAAAGTCTTGCTTTTGATTGCGGTGCCGAGGTGTGCAGGGCAGAGCCGTCCCGGTACATGTCACTGGTCTATTGTGCCTTCTCTGTCTTTTGTGCGTCTTGTGTCGCAGGTCTTTTGCCTTAGCCCTTTGAGATGCTTATCTCAAACGCTGGGCATTATTCTTAGCATATCTGTTCCTGGTGTTCCTCAGTGCAGTGCCGATACCATTGATCCTTTGACTCGTGAGCTTGGAGGTGTATCAGCATCACATCTCTCTTCAGCGACATTGAGTCGGGTGTCTTTTCAGGTCTTGTTCTGAGCTGCATTGACAGCTGTGCACTGCAACGATCCATTATAGGGGATGAGGACTTGTAAGAATGTGAAGAGAGCTAGAGGATTCCACCCGTACAGTTCTCAGGCATCCATCTTTGCAGTTCTGGGAATAAGTCCTTCTGTTATCATCCTCCTCTGCCAGGGTTCGTGCAGCCTTCTTGGCTCAACGTCGGTCTCGCCTAGGTCATCTCATTCCTCATTTGCTCGGTCCTTGTGATCGTCTAGCCCAGAGTTTTCTCTCCTTGTTGCATCCCCTTGTTTGTCATCTCCTGTGTCACGGGTGCCTGCATGGGTTTGGCCCAGAGCTGCTCTGCCCTGCTGCATACTCTGGCGTATGGGTGTAATAGGGCAAGGCCTGGGGGCTTGTAATTTGTGATGTAGGGTGTAGTTTGGCATCAAGATGGTATTCCTAGATTAACACAGGATGGCTGGAGCTGTGAAGTTCTCATGCAGCCCTTTGACTTTTGTCATCACTTTCTTGCAGATGCAGACGGATTATAATCCGTGGCAGAGCGCCCCATACCGGGTGAGGGGGTTCCTGCAGGAAGGTCAGTCACTGTTTGTCTTTGCAGGGCAAGCATAAATGGTGGCTATGTTACAGCATTGTTCCTTGTCTTTGTTTTTAGGAAGTAAAGCTGGATATTGATGTTTAAGGTCGATGGAGCGAGGTAAACAGTGACTGGTGGGCAGAAGGTGTTGGTATTGCTCCAGTATCAATGTCTGGTTCAGCTCTAAACATCCATTGTTGTTTGTTCCTCTTCAGCGGTCCACTCGCAAGATGTCCTGGCCCAGAATGCCAGAGGCCAGGTGGGTGCAAGGTTAAGGTATTGGTGTGGCACACTTCAGTCGGAGTGGGGCAGTTCTGATTTCAGTCTCTCAGCCTGTTTTTTTTCTTTGTCTCTTTGCAGGTGCTGCCGCCGCCCTAGGCGTGCCAAGGAACAGAGGTGAGCAGGCGAGTTGGAATTTAGGCAGGGCGACTAATAAGAGAGCGGTACACGGCGGCGTGTCAAGCGTGTACCTTTTCACTTTGTGGGTATCATCCAGGCCACCTCCAGAGTCGGATGAAGCTTTTAGGTGTGCCGGGGCAGCAGTGTGGAGGAGCCCTGGGGATTAATCTTCTGGAGGGCGATAGTCACGTTTTCTGTTTTGTCGTCTTAGGTACGATGAGCCAGTGTGGAGCCGAAGTTTGGAAACGGCCGGTAAGCGATTAGCCTCGGCAGTTAAGAGGGAGGGGGGTGTTGCAGAAGGGGTCACTTCTGGGACATCTCATCGCAGTCTGAAGTTTCTTTCTGAATTTTTGCAGCCTCCAAAGCGGACTACAGGGAATGTACCGATGTCCACACTGCCCACGTGTTCTTTTCTGTCGAGCACAGGTTTTTTCCGCTCATCTCTGAAAGCTAAGTGTTGGGACCGGTGGTCGGGAGAAGGGAAAAACCTTTGGAATCACAGGAGGCAATTTGTAGTTAGCTTAGAGGAGAGGGCTGTAGTGGGCCAGGCCCCTTAGAAGTAAAGGGAGAAGGTTTCTCCTCAGCATCACCCGACCCTTTGCCGGGCAGAGCAGTTCCATACCCACGTTTTTGTGAGCTTTGTGTCATCTGCCCTCTTTGAGTCTCGATGTCATCGCGGGTCTTTTCGCCCGAGGAGCTCGCCTTTGGGTCCGGAGTGGTCACCCGGCAGTCATCACCTCTTTCTCTAGGCCTACTGAGTTTCTTGAGCATCCTCTTAACAGCTTTGGCACTAACGTCTTGTAACGAGTTGTTTCACCATCACGTGCTATTGCCGTAGAGCCTTCTTTCCTTTGGCATCATCGCTTTCTGGCTCATCTTGCAGCAGGAATCTTGGGTCCATCCGGTGAAACTGCTGGGCAGTTTTAACTTCTCTCTGTATTATGTAGTTTGTGTCTATGTTGTGTAGTTTGTGTCCATCCTCTTCCGTGTCATAGGGCTTTGTTATGTCTCAATGCTTTATCGGCAGCAGGGGGGGGTCTCTGCTCGCCTACTTTCCCAGATCGGGCTTATTCCAGCATCTTTACTTTTTTACTTTTTGAGAACAGAGGAAGTACAGGAGATGTTCTCATCTATCTTCCTTCTCACTTTCAGTAGTGCCTTCTGTTCATGTCCTATTCCCTTGCACTTCTTTACGGAGCGTATTAGACCCTCCTCAGGTGACCACGGTAGTTCCGTAGGTTCTGTCGCCTTAAAGCGTATCGGGCTGGAGAATTAATCTTCCGGAGAGTTATCTCAAGCCTTCTCGTTGTCTTTGCTTATATTTGGCACACCGCCTTGTCCATGAGCTATTTACAGTTGGAGCTGCCCTGCCCTGGCAAGGTCACGGTTAAGAAGAGCAGTTACAAAACTTAAAGGTTCCTATCTTTTCTATGGGATTTTGGGTAGAAAATTTATGGGCCTGGCACGGGGATAACTCCTAGCCTTCGGCCCCTCACCGACCGCCTCACGTTGTCTCACAGGTCCCCGAGGTGGCTTCGGATCTGTGCCATCACCGACGCTACTGATTTTTTTTTCTAGGAGCAGCAGCATCTTCATCAGTAGAGTGTTTTGAGGAAGGGCTGCAGTCAGTGTGTAAGCTGAAGAGTGTGAGAGTGTGTGACTGTCTTTGTCTGTCCATGAGAGCTTGTCTGCCTGTGAGAGTGTGTGTGTTGACCGGTTCTAATGTCGTGTGTGTGATTTTTGCCTTTCAGGTTTTTCAACACTAAATTTTTAAATTTAGAATTAAAAAAATCCCAGCTGGGTTGGGTTTGCCCCCCCCCCCCCCCCCCAGCTGGGTTTTTTTTCCCTCGGTCTTGGCCGGTCTGCGAGCCGACATTCATCGCCAAGGTTTGGGTGGGGACCCTGCCGGTGCCAGGGTTTTGTCAGGCAGGACAATTTGGAGGCCCCCGGGAACCACATTCCCGTGGAGTGCCGAGAGTTAGCGGAGGGCTTGAGATGAGAGCGAGGGCGGGTTTGTGTGGAAGCTAAAGGAGGTGTGGGTGGTGGGTGAGTGTTACGTTCTCCACATGTTGCTGTTGTTTTGGGTTTCCTATAACAATAAAAGAAAATGTAATAAATGTTCCAGAAATAGAAAAATAGTTTTATTGTATTGATATGTATTTGGCTTGCATTGCCCTGTATTGTTCTGTATTTGTGTTTGCCACTGTATTTCCATGTATTGCTCTGTATGTAAATTGGACTTTTACTAGCGTGTGTATGGATTGTATTCGTACTTGCGTTTGTATATGTTATTTCCACATGTTTTGCTGAAGTGTAAATAAAAAAAATTCATTCAACACAGATGAAGAAATATACCCTCTTTTGGTATACTCACTCCCCACCTTTTGGTTCCTGTCTTTCTTTGGTTTAGTAATTTTTTCGCTGTGTTTCTTGCTTTGCTACTCATCTTGGCTTTACTTTTCAGTCTATTCCTCACTTTACTTTTTCTGACTTTGTTTCTGACTCTGTTTCTAACTCTCTTGCTTTTTCTCAGTTTCTCTATGTCTCTCTCTAGCTCTATTTTTCCTCAGCTCTATTTCTCTTTCTCTTTAACGCTATTTCTCTTTTCAACTTGCTTTCTTTTTCTCTCAAACCCTATTTTTCTCTATTCCTTTTTTCCCTCTAAATCTATTTTTTTCTCTATTTCTTTTTGTTTTCTCTCACTTTAACTTTCTTTCTGACTTTCTTTCTTTCTGACTGACTTTCTAGTGACTTTCTAGCTTTCTTCCTAAATATCTCTCTAACTGTCAAAAGGTCTTTCTACCTTTGTTCGTTTCTAACTTTCTACCTTTGTTTGCTTCCACCCTTCTTTCTAACTTTGTTTCTTTCTGCCTCTCTAACTTTGCTTCTATCGTTCTTTGTTTCTATGTTTTTAACTGTCTTTGTCTCTATCAAACTTTCCAGCTTTCTAACTTTGTCTGGTTCTAAATTTCTACCTTTCTAACTTTCTTTGTTTCTAACTTTGTACCTTTCGAAGTTTCTACATTTCTAATTTTGTTTCTAACTTTCTACCTTTCTAATTTTATTTCGTTATAACTTGGTTTGTTTCTACCTTTCTAAATTTTTGTTTCTAGCTTTATTTTTTTCTCGCTTTCCACTTTTCTGCCTTTCTAAATATCTACATTTCTAACTTTCTTTATTTCTAACTATCTACCTTTCTAAATTTGTTTCTAACCATATTCATTTCTAACTGGTTTTGGTTCTAAATTATTTCCTTTCTAATTTTATTTCTTGATAAATTGGTTTGTTTCTAACTTTCTATCTTTCTAAATTTTTTTGTTTCTAACTTTATTTGTTTCTCACTTTCTACCTTTCTAACTTTCTTCTTTTCTATTTTGATTTGTTTCTCACTTCCTACCTTTTTAACTTTCTACCTTTGTTCTGTTCTAACTTTGTTTGTTTCTACTTTTCCACCTTTCTAAATTTGTTCTGTTCTAACTTTGTCTCTACTTTTCTACCTTTCTAAACTTGTTTCTTTTTAACTTTCTGCCTTTCTAACTTGGTTGGTTTCTAACTTTCCACCTTTCTGAGTTCGTTTGTAACTTTTTATCTTTCTAACTTCCTACCTTTTAAACTTTGTTTGCTTCTTTCTACATTTCTAACTTTGTTTCTTCCTCTCTAGCTTTCTACCTTTACCTTTCAAAATTTTTACCTTTCTAAATTAGTTTATTTCTTATTTCTTTTTTTCTAAGTTTGTTTGTTTCTGCCTCTAATTTTCTGCCCTTCTAACTTTTTACCTTTCTTTCTACCTTTCTAACTTTGTTCCTTTCTAACTAACTTTGGTGGTTTATATCTTTGTTTCTTTTTACCTTTCTACCTTTCTTCTTTTCTAATATTTTGTTTCTATTTTTCTACCTTTCTAACTTTGTTCTTTTCTTACTCTGGTTTCTAACTTTCTACCTCTGTAAGTATAAATTTGTTTGTAACTTTGTTTCTTACCTTCTACCTTTCTAACTTTGTTTCTTTCTAACTTTTTACTTCTCTTTCTACATTGTAAACCTTATTTCTAATTTTATACCCTTCTAACCTTTATTGTTTCTAACTTTCTACCTTTCTAGCTTCCTACTTTTCTAACTTTGTGCCTTCCAAACCTTTTACTACTCCAATTTTCTACATTTCTGACTTTATTTCTAGCTTTCTGCCTTTCTAACTTTCTACCTTAGTTGTTTCTAACTTTTTTTGGTTCTTATTTGTAGTTTTCTAAAGTTTTCTGGTTCTTACTCTGTACCTTTCTAAACTTACTTATTTCTTCTTTTTTTTCCTTTCTAACTTTATTAGTTTGTGCCTTTCTGCCCTTCCACCTTTGTTTGTTCATATTTTTCAACTTTCCTTGGTTTTTTTCTCCCTTTCTAACTGTGTTTGTTTCTTGTTTTCTACTTTTCTCACTTTGTTGTTTTCTCATTTTCTTTGTTTCTACCTTTCTATGCTTCTAACCTTGTTTCTATCTTACTAATTTTCTAATTGACTATGTGTGCCGGTTTGGCCAAATTTAGAAATATATCCTCTGAGAGAAGGCAGGCTGCAAACCACCCCTCCCCCACCAGGTTTGGGGGGGAAAAAAGTTTCCTCAAAGGAAAGTGAAAGAGATAAAAACGTTTTATTTAACAAACACACAGAAAGAGGATAATGATGCTAAATAATAACACCTCTCACTCTGCGGAGAGAAACCTGGGAAAATTTCAGAGTCCTGCTGTAGATCTCTCTCTCCTCGGAGCTGGGACGGGGCATTGGGCCCACCTCCAGGGCCAAGGCCTCGGTGGAAATTCCTCCCGATGTATTCTGATGTTGAGCAGTCCAGCAGAGGGAAAAAAAAAAATCGAAGTCCCAGGAAAACAAAAGTTTGGCTGTCTCTCTCTGGAGAAAGAAAAAGGAGCTGAAAAACCGGCCGAAAGCAAGCAGGGTGCTTTCCCCAGTCTCGCTCTGCTGCTGCAGCTGAAAAAAAAAGTCCCTACCTCTGTGTGACCTTGAACAAGCTGCAAACTCCTTTGAAGAAGTTTTGCTCAGGTTTCAGCCCCCCTCCCTCCCCCTCCCCCCCGGCTCAGTTTAATGGCACAGAAAGGCACAAAATTAATTTCTGGGCATGGGGCAGCGATAGGGGATACACATCACAAAGTGAGACACTATGTTTTGAACTTCCTACCTCTCTAACTTTGGTTTTAACTTTCTACCTCTCAAACTTTTTTCTCTTCTAAATCGGTTTGTTTCTAACTTCCTACCTTTCTTACTTTCTACATTTCAAACTTTGCATGTTTCTAACTTTCTATTTCTTAACAGAAAGTCAAAACACAAGAAAAGTGCCAGAACCGCAAACAGGCCCGGGTACAGCACGGCCTTTGCGGGTCACCGTCGCATTGTTCTCTACTTTTTCTGCCCCTTCTCTATGACATTTTTCCTTCAATTTTCTCTTCCAGCCCCCTACTTCTGTCTAAAACAATGCATCTAAACAATAATAGAGATAACAATACATCAAGTTCAGATAAAGGCACTGAAATCAGTAGTTCTGATGTTACGACCTTCTCACAGATAACACAAGTTTCCAAAGAACTCTCTCGGAACAGGGAAAGAAGAGAAAGCGCACAGACTTTCAACGCCGTAGTCTTAAACTGGCGAGAGATTTAGTCTCTGTCGGAGCGAAAGCTCCTCTAGACTCAGGCCCAGAGGGAAGCCAAAGCACAGGGACCGAATTAAATCCTTTGGACAGGCTGAGATACATGAAGCCACACCAAAGTGAAATAGAAAGATAGATTTTTAACTTCAGTAGAAATACGCGCTAAGTGCCTTAAACATTAAAAAGCTGTAGCAGAGACCTTAAACACAGTTCTTGCCGCAGCGGTGTTACCTTTTCACAGAATTCTTTACTTTAGACAAAATATAGATAGAATTACACCGTTCATATTTTTTAGATAGAGCGTTCACATAAGCAATAAGAGCCGATGGAAACTGCATACGCAAATCTGTGTAATACCTATGTAGTACTTGTGTAAGGCTTACCACTCTTAGAATTAGGCCAGGATAGGTTAAGAAAAACTAGAATTGTGTATTAATCTTATTGGTCAGTTAACAAATATAATCCATACTTCTGTAAGAAAAAATATAGAGCATATAGTACATTGTATAGAGTGTATCATGTATAGTGTGTATAGTATATAAAGCATATAGAGTATATGGAGCATATAGAACATATAGAAGAGGCTGGTTTTGCCTGCTGTTGCTGCTGCTGCTTGGCTTTATCATGTAACCCCCTTAGAACTCTGCCTTCAAGAAAACTACGAGACTATGAAATAAAGAACTTAGCAGAACAGCAGCCTCCTCTGCTCTGCTCCCCTGGTCCGGGAAGGACGGTTACCCCGTCAAAAGCTCAACAAGCCTCGTATATCAAAAGTCACATGCATACTTATGGAACACTTTATAGTTTAAAAAAATATTTCAAAAACCAACCCAAATGATGCCATGAAGATTTTTTGCTTTTTCTTTTATACCCCTGTTATACCTTTTTGCAGCTTCTGTATTCCTAGTGCTTTTTGCCTACATTTTTTGCCTACATGTTTGTTAAGTTAAGAGACTAAACATTTTAGAAGCTTCGTAGCTAGGGATCAGCGTGCCCCAGACCCCAAGGTCCTCTCCAGAACATATTCCGTAAACCAAGATAGAACCATCCAGGAGAAGGTTCCTTGGGGAGGGGGGGCTCCCTTGAGCCTCTCATTGGGGAATCTTTGATAGATATGCTAATTAGTAAAGCCTATAATGTTATACCCAATGTTGGGGGGGAGACGGGGAAGAGAGACACAGGAAAAGACTCAGCGGGGTGCATCTCGATGCATATGACCTGGACGTGTACACCTAAGGATCCTTAAAAATAAATACCAAGGTAAAATCCCCTTTCCCCTTCTAACCGTGTATGCCTCTTGATTTTAAGACCAGGAAAAGGCATTACTGACAGTTTATCTGCACCTGGCATCAACTATCTATTATCTACGGAAAGGAAAGCCCGGTGCCTCAGCGTGTCCGGTGCAGACAATGAGCCGTCCAGGGAAGGAGCAGCAAATCCTTTCTGCATCTGCCCTCACACTCAGACCGGCAACAACCCCAGGTGTGAGCCGTGCGAATGATGAGGCGGCAGAGCAGCCCCAGGCGTGAGCTGCGACAGTGAGGAGAGGGTGGCTCCTGCCGGGGGCTGTTTTAGGAGGGGTTTCCTCAGCTCACTTTTGCAGGGCTATGTCAGAGGAGAGGGGCTTACGGTGAGCTCCTGGGGGGGTCTCTCACGAAAGGACGGTGAGTAACAATGCAATAACACAAATAGCTATTACAAACAATTGTTTAAGCCAGGATAAGTTGGGTAGCCATGCTGTAAGTTTGTCTCATACCTCTTCAAACCTTCAAGAACTGTAATCTAAGGTGATCTGATGCAATGTTCGCTTTGGATAAATAATTTTAACCGTTTTCTGGGTATGACTATGAGACCCTTTATCCTAGCCCACCCATCTGTGCTCATTTGTCCCTTGTCTTCTTGTGTCCAATTTAAATCATCAGTATTGTATGGTGGGGTTTTTTTGTTACTTATAAGGATGCTAGAAGGAATTAGAGCTAGGGCTTGGATCCGAACCCCACCGGCCACTGCCTTTGCTGTTTTGTCTGCCATAGCATTTCCCAGTTCAGGGATAGTGTTACCCTGGGACTGTCCCTTACAATGCATTATAGCCACTTTTGAAGGTTTTACCACTTCTTCCAGTAACTGTACAATTTCAGTAGCGTGTTTGATTTCTTCTGTGAGGTTAATAAACCCCTTTCTTTCCAGATAGCCCCGTGAGCATGTACCACCCCAAAAGCATACCTCAAATCGGTCCAAATGTTGATAGGTTTTCCTTTGGCCAACGCCAAGGCTCGAGTTAGGGCTATTATTTCAGCCTTTTGAGCCGACGGCCCCACAGGTCACGGTTTTGCCTCAACGACAGCGTCTGCAGTTGTAACCGCATACCCAGCGAGCCGCTTACCACTCTTGACATAATCGCTCCCATCGGTGAACCAGTTTGCCGCATTTTCCAGCGGAGAGCCCTTTAGGTCCGGGCGGCCGGAGTAAACCGCCTCCACGGTTTCAACGCGGTCATGCCGTACAGGCTCCTCAGCAGCCTTGCCCTGGAGGTAAGCCGCTGGGTTTAAAACGTTAGTTACTTGGATACTCACATTCTCCGATTCTGCTAGGACAGCCCGGTATTTGAGAAAGCGAGATGGGGTTAACCAGCGATTTCCTTTCTGTGTGAGCACCGCTGACACTGTGTGAGAGACGAAACCAGTTATCTGCCGTCCCAGCGTGAACTTGCGAGCTTCTTCTACGTTCAGGATCACGGCTGCCACCGCACGCAGGCAGGCAGGCTCTCCTCGGCCGACCACATCCAGCTGCTCAGAGAAATAAGCCACCGGCCTTTTGTACGGTCCCAGTTTCCGTGCCGCAAGTCTCAGCGCCAGCCCTCGTCTCTCACGTGAGAGCAACAGAAAAGGTTTAGCGACATCCGGTATGCCCAGTGCCGGAGCTCGCATCAACTCACGTTTCAGAGTTACAAATGCATTATTAGTCTCTGGTGTCCAGCATAGGTCAGTTCCGCCAGTCTCTTTTAGGAGTCGGTATAAAGGTTTCACAATGAGTCTCTAGTTGTAGATCCGTAATCTACGCCATCCTGTCGTTCCCAGAAAAGTTCTCAGTTCTTTGGTTCTTCAGTCGGCCAGGGCATTTGACAAATTGCCTCCTTCCTGTTGTCTCTCAAGGCTCTCTCCCCTCCTGCCAGTTCATACCCCAGATATGTAACATTCTGGAGGACTAGCTGAGCCTTTTCAGGAGAGACTCTATATCTACTTAATCTCAGAAAATTTAAAAGACTTACAGTCCAGTTATTGCAGTCTTCACAGGTCCTCGTTGCTATTAATAGATCATCAATGTACCGCAAGAACGTACCTTCCCTTCCCCAAGCGGCGGCGTCCAGGCTTCCAGTTCCTCGGCTAATCGATCTCCAAATATCACGGGTCTATTTTTGAATCCTTGTGGCAATACAGTCCACGTAAGCTGGCTTTTTCTCCCCGTTCTGGGGTTTTCCCATTCAAAGGCAAAAATTTCCCCACCGCTTTCAGCTAATGGCAGACAAAAGAAAGCATGCTTTAAATCTAAAACTGGAAACCACACTCAGTCACTTTGTAATTTTGTGAGGAAAGTGTCCTCAGGTCCTGAACTAATCAGTAACTTCCATTTGGCTTTTGTACTGGTAGAATTGGGGTATTGCAGGAAGATCTACACTCCCTCAACAACTTCTGATCAATAAATTTACTAATTATTGGTTCCATTCCTACTCATGCTTCATGCCTTAGTGGATATTGTTTAACTGACACCGGTTGTACCCCTTCCAGTAGTTCAATAATCACTGGGGGAGCCCGTTTTGATCTCCCAGGAATTTCAACATCTCTTACTAATGGGATCATCTGATTTGTTATTTCACTATCTCTGGGTATTTCTCTTCTTTCAGTCTTGTTTGTTTGGTCGGTTGTTTTTTTTTTTTTTTTCCCTAGGCCTGAGTTGGTCAAAGAATGGGTTTTCCCTTTATCTTATCTTAGTGGTTTAACTTACACTTTAAAGTCCTAGTCAGGTACCTTCAGGAGGCTTCTTTGGTTGTAGCTTCTTTATACAGTTTTTGTTATAATAATATTCTTACTCTGCTGTATAATTCTATACATTATGAAGGATTAGTTTTTACGATACAAAACTAACACACAAAACATTTTCATACAAAATGTTCTCATGCAAACATATCTTTACATCAGGGCTATGCTCTGTTTTCCAGGAGACAGATTATAGCACTCTTGTCATTTAATCTTGACACAAACTACAAACTGTGGCTTTATTTTTGGTGGGATTAAAAATGAAATGAATTCTCTTTCAAATACAAAAAAACAATAGGTTTTTTTTTTCTTTTTACCTCAGGTAGCCTTTTTTTTTTTTTTTTTTTTTTTTTTTGGTGAATAAATTGCCTTCATCCCATTCTGCACCTACAACTGAGATTGCAGAATGTGCTATAAATAGGAGGGGTGAGGAAAAGTTAAAACATCCTCTTAAGACATACGGCATGAGATTGAACAGCACTTTAGTTTGAGAGCTGGTAGAAGGCTTTTCTGTATCCCTCTTGGTTTAGGAAGGGGGATTCAATCATTTCTCATGTAGCATTTGCTTGTGTTTTGTCAAGATTCTTTAATTCGTTAATTAGAAAATCCAAAAAATTTAGCCAGATTATAATAATTTTGATGCCGTCTTAGGCAGAACAGGGAAGGTTAGTCCATATTTGTAGGATTTCAAATATGTATAAATTCTTATACCAACTCTCAGGATAATATTGGTTGAAACAAATTATACATCCCTAAGACCTTAGCCACACCATTTTTCAGTAAAAATACAAAACAAGTTAGACAAAAATTAAACTCAAGAATATGTAGAATGCTTTAACTACTATTTGATCTTGCAAAATCAAGACTTGCAATGAAAACACAAACAAATTACAAACATTAACCAACTGACAATGCAAGCAATTACGGTGACACTTTAAATTTCCTTGGTTTTCACACAGCTCCATCTCATGTGTCGGTAGATTCCTATAAAAGAAAAGTGAAAATCTGGCCCACTAGACCGATTATTAAAAAAGAAGTAAAACTTTATGGGGCTAACACGAAGTGACAGCGTAGCAACGGTTATCACATCTAGGTGTGATTTTGCTGCTTGCAGTTTCCTCGCTCTCAAACTGCTTTCTTTATCTTTGATGTCGGGACATTTGACATTCCTAGAAAAGAGAAAAGAAACAAACTTCCCCCCCAAAAAAAGTCTGAGTGAAACAAGAGTTTAATTGCATTAACTTATTCAAGCGGAGTTTAAGGTTTTATTCTATGAAGTGCTTGTTGCACCACTTTTGTTGTCTCCCACAGGTTTTCGGTGGGGTTTCTTCCAATCGATTCTTCAGTGGAGGGAGCGAGACCGCTTTTAAAAGTTTTGCAAGAGTTGCAGTCTGTGAATCAGGCATTTGAGTTGCCTTTTTTCTTTTTTTAATAACCATTCACATTTTTAGTAATCAATCATCTTTTAGTAACCAATTGTTCCTTATCTCAATTTTTTTTTTTTTTTACCAAGTCCACCCCAGGAGTAGAGAGGTGACTAACAAATTAACCAAGGAAGGACAGCAAAACATTCTCCCCATAGGTTTCTTTACAGCCCCCACAGATGAGGCCGCATGACAAATACCTGGGACCGCACAGGGACAACACCATCCCCACAAGGCAGGAGCCGCAGAATTGGCCACGGGATTAGAATCCGCCAATTCTAGTTCTCCACAATAAACCACAGACCGGTGGCAGGGGAGGGTTCCCCACAAGACAGGAGCTCCAGATTCGCCTCAGAACCAAAACCCGCCAATTTTTGCTTTTCACAACAAAACACAAAAGGCACAGGGGCACGGGTGCCCTCCAAACAGGAGTCTTTCGGCTCCGCACAAGCGCCACGTAACGGGAGCTTTACAGCTCCGCACAAAACGCCAAGCAGAAAAGGGAACTAAACACCCAAACCTGTTAACCGCAACGTCCACGATTCTTACAACCTCTGCCATCACCTTTGCCATTGCTTTTGCCTTTTCCTCATCTCTTCTTACATACACTTGCTGTACTTTTCTAACCAGCTCCTCTCAAATTTCTCACTATTCTCTGCCACTCTCCCCTTTAACATCATCTGCACTTTAATTTTCTGCCAAGTTCTTTATTCCTGCTCTTTCTAGTCTGATACCAAGCTCTCTCCTCTGGCATCTTGGACACCACCCACTCCATCTAGTAGAAGTACAATACCACTTTCTCTCACAATTAATACATGTACACAAATACAAGCTTCACAACCGTTTTCTCACACTTAACATGGGATTTCAAAAGGGAAATCAGATGGAGCTATATCAGAAAGGCGTCGGGGGTCTGGATGTTTTCAATTCAATAGCTAAAATCTTTCTCCTCTAAAATCCACCCCCCTTCGGACAGTAAGGTCGAATTCCAAAGCGACGGTTTATGTGATTTACGCTCATTCACTCTTCGCCAAACCGCTTCGCTTTTCTCCGGCCGAGCCCGTCGACGGGGTACGGAACCGCAGATAGAGCCTCTCGCTCGCTTCGTACTTTGACGGCACGTCTCATCCACTCTTGCTCAGCAGCAGAATAGCAACAGACCAAACATAAATAGCAGTATAATAGCACACGACAGTGGGATCCAACCCCTTAAAGGTACCTTTCACAGTGGGGTCCAACCCCTTTAAAAATCGGGGTCCAACCCCTTAAAAGTACTTTTTTTCTTGCCCAGGACTAATTTTGGGAGGCCCAGTCTTCCTCGGGACTTTCAACCCACCCTCAGGGACTCGAACCCCGGACCTGCAGGTATTTCTGCCTTTAAAAGGAATAGCAAATACCTTAATTTGGTGCAGATGGTCCTTGTTTGCCCCCGCCATCAGCCAAAGGACAGCTGAGCTCCCCTCGAAAATCCAGGGTCGTGACCGGGAGGTCCGCTTACCCCCGGATCCGGCAGCCGGGCAGAGAGGGTCCCATCTCGGGGCGCCGGATGAATCGCGCCGCAACCGGGCCAGGAGACACTTCAGAGACAGAGTCAGAGAAGCGGGTATTTGCTTTATTTGGCGCGACGGGCGCGCAGGGATCGCTCCTCCAAACACACGCACCGGTGCTCCCTACGACACAGTATTAAGGGTTAAATTATGAATATTCATCACATTCCTTGGGACAGGTGCGGTTATACAAATTATTTCTCGGAAGTCATTAATATCATCAGCATACGGGCCACGCACGCGCCGTACGTCCCGGCGGTCGCACCGAGGAAGGCTCCTCTTTTTCCTCGGGGGTCTTTCTGATGAAGGCCAGTAGTCATCCTCCCAGCGCACTTTTCACCTTTCTCCCTGGGCACGCATAGTCCTTTGAGGAATGATTCGGCAGCCTCTGAGATAATCCTTGTCCCCTCTATCTTGACAAGATTAGGGTGAATTCAGCTTCTTAGGTTGTGTAATTAACATCTGCCGTCTGAACTAACATTTGCTGTCTCCCAATAGTTAACTTGTGCTTACACGAGTTAGTTATCGACTGCCCCTTCTTCACCAGACGGTGCCCATCAAACCGTGAGGTTCGTTTAAACCTCGTACACTACTTTTTGAAGATGCAGGGTGGGTGAGGGCTCGTTGCTGTACTAGGGAACGGAACGCAGGAGGTTCTCAGAGTATCGGCATCAAAGTCGGACCGTTCAAGGATATCGGCGTGACGGTTCTCAGGGACGAATCTCGCGCCCGGAAGCCCGTAGCGCGGTAGCGTAGGATACGACAAAGCAGGGCGCGAGGCACAGGCGGGGTAGGAATGGCGAAACGCTTCGTGCCAGCAGCTCAGTTCGGCATCGCCGATGTTTTCGGAGCGGAAGCGGATGGATTCGGTTCCGCTGCACCGGAACAGGATCCAAACCTTAGAAAGTATTTCTTTGTCCTTAGGCTGAAAAATATTGCCGCGCAGTATAGGAAAAGCGTCTACAAAGGGCGTCCGGACTTCAGGCGGCTCTCTCGAAAGCCGTTTACGGCGTAGGCAAAGTTACGGCAGTTCAGGGAGCGGGTATCTAGAGCCAGCCCTACAGCTGCCGGCTACAGCTCGTAGGCACACCCGAAGTCGCTTTCTGTTCAAGTTACAAAACATTATATACTTTTCTTTGCCAAGTATCTTAATACATGACAACCAATAAGCACCATACACAATACTTTTACATTTGCTTATAGCCTATCATAGCTACTACCATTACCATAATATAGTCATTATTATCCAATCACGAGATTAAGTTACAATTTAAGCTTACAGTGGAAAATTCTCAGACCTTTCTTCTATTTGCCACATCGACATGTCTCATCTGCCTGCAATATATCTCTTTTTTGGTAAAAACATGTTTTCTAGTTACTTATGCTCTTCTTGAGACTTATTTACTCGGTGAAAAATATGTCTTTGTTTGTAGTCACGTACCTTTGCCCTCATCCTAAAAATCTCCTTCCAACTCATCTCCAACCTTTGCCTTCTCAGCTATGCAGCGATCACTAGCGCCGCAAAACATCTTTTACTCTATATCAAAACTTGCTTTCATTTCTGTCTCATCCTCAGTTTCTACATTCAGAGGTCTTTCTGCCAAGCCTCCAGATCTGTGTAATTCCCTTGCCAAACTATCCTCCTCCCCAACAGTGCAGCACTCTTTCCCTCGCGCCTTCAGTTCATTGTGGAAAGCATTTATTTTAGCGAGCAAACGTTGTTGCGGCAGGTGCAGCGAAAAGCAGAAGAATTCTCGGTAAGATCATCTCGGAGAGCTCAAGCACCGGCCAAAACCTCGCAACGTTCCACCGTGACGCCCCGAGGGAGGAAAGAGCGTGAGGCGCAAAGCCCCGAGCGGAGCGGTAGGAAACGGGAGGACCAACGAGTCGGGCTAGGTACGGATTTAAAGCGGGCCGGGTATAGGAACTGCAGAGTAGGAGGAGTCATTTAGCTGGAATGAATTTGTTTCAGGAAGTGTCTCACCGTATAGTCTGCAATTTAACAGTTCCCATGCCAGGAACTGTCAATTGTAGCAGAAGACAGCAAACGAAGCCTAGAGACTCGACCGGGATGCCCCAGGTCCCTGCCAGGTGCAGATTATGAAAACCAAACCCTGAGGTTACAAAACCACTAAAAGCTCATCTTAGAAAACACGGGGGGGGGGGGGGGGGGGGGGGGGGGAGCAAGCCTACAAATGCACCAAAAACACAGCCTACAAAAAAATTTTGGGTTTTGTTTTGTTTGCTATTTGTCTGGTATGTTGGAACAAAATACCACAATAACCTAGTTCAAAATTATAGAAACCCAAATTTCAAAATACCAGAAAAACAGTTTCAAAAATTACCACAATACTCAGTTCCAAAATATTAAAACAACCTAGTTTCAAAATACCAGAACACCACATTCAGAGGCAGCAAAGTAACCCAGTTTCAAAGTGCCAGAAGACGTTCAGAAATACCAAAGTAACCCAGTTACAAATTACCAAGTTCCAAAATACCAAAGTTACCCGGTTTCCAAATATCAGAATACCAGGTTCCAAAATACCAAATTAATTCCATTTCAAAACAGCAGAATATCAAGTTCTAAAATATCAAAATGACTCCGTTTCCAAATATCAAATTGTAAAATACCGATTTTCAGATTGTTCTAGTTTGAAAACAAACTAGTGGGAGACACCAAGTCAGAATAACAATTTAATAGGGAAATAAAAGGAGGGGGAAAGAAAAATACAACAAAAGCGGATAACACTGGGTTAAACTGACAGAGTTAGGATACAACCTGGCACTCTGTTAGTCAGGGTGGTGGCGGCAGTCTGGTAGAATGGTGGCTGCAGTCCTCCCGAAGTGGCGATCCTGTAGAAAAAGAAGGGTCTGCTCCTCCTCAGAAGGTCCAGTGGTGGCTGTGTAGCTCCTGTCCTCTGGAAATCCAGCGGAAAGGCCTTCTCTCTGGTGTTCAGCCTCAGCTTATATCCACAATGGGATGCTTGGTTCCTCCCTCTGGGTGGAGCATCTCACAATGGGGTAATGAGTCATGAGGCCAAGTGTTGATTAGGCTCATTAACAGAAGATAGTCCAGAGGGAGTTATCTCTGAGTCAGGCGGCAGGACAATGATGGGCCATTAACATCAAGATAGTCTGGGGGGAGGAGGCAAGGAAACACTGCCCCACATGCTTTCAACAGCTGATGGGGATGGTAATAGAATACACCGCAACCCAGGACACAGATGTCTTGTACAGGCAGGATTCCCAAACCCACAAAAATGCAGTATTGTCAAAATGGGATCTATGCTACCAAAATGGGTATTTTCTCCTCTGAAAAGCTTTCCCATAACAACCATCAATAGATGCATTTTTAAAAAATTGTACAGCCAGATGTAGAGCAAGACTTTTACTTCAAAAGCAAACACTCGTAGTAGTTTTCTGCTTAGATCGTGTCGGCAAGAATCGGCATTTGGGCCGGAGAACTGCGAGCGGCATCAAAGGATGGAGTAAACCTTCTCCCTGCAGATACTCGAGGAAAGACCGAGTAGCAGGGAAAGGGAGTATTTATAAACAATATCAATATTTCACTGAAATTCAGGGTGGACCGGCGACGGGGGCGCTCGGGTTCGGCCCGGGCCTGCCGGGATGGGCCATAAACGACCCGGCCCGAACCCTCGGCCCCCTCGAGGGACACGTCAAACACTTCAAAGGAAACGGAAGTCAATAACGATTACGGAAGAACAACTACCGGTAATCGCTTGCGATCGGCGGGGAATTTCCTCGGTAAGTACAAGCCTAGGACATAGGGAATTTTGGAGGCGGGATCCCAATTTTGGCCACGTGCACCCGGACGAGAAGGCCGGTCCTTTTCCACGGAAAGGAAAGCCCCACACCCCGGCGTTTTGGGGGCGGACGACGGCCCACATAGGGGAGGGAACGACCCGCAGGACCTTTCTCCGCCTCGTCCCCCCGCTCCGAGGCGCGGCAGCGCCGAGCGCGACCGGCGCGGACGAGGAGGGGGCGGCTCCTGCCAGAGGTCGCTTTCAGAGGGTTGCCCGGGCACACCTACGCGGGGAGCTGCCGGTCAAGAGGGGCCAACGGAGGCGTCCCGAGAGACGCTCCGGGAACAACGGTCGCGGCAGTCCGCAGGAGCCGGGGAGCGGCCGGACGCACCCGGGTAAAGAGCATCGCTTCAAGAAAACGCCCAGAGAAAAGCTCTCGTGCCAAGGGGCAGCACCCGAGCGGGTGGGGCAGCATGTGAGGTCCCTTTCATCTTCCCCTTTTCCATCATTGTAAGGTTTAAATTGAGGGGGAAGCCCAGTTGTCCCTCCTTTCTAAGGATTCGAATTGAGGAAAAATCCCCCTTTTTCCAGCACCAGAGAGTTTTAAAGTGAGGAAAACCCCTTTTATCCCAATAGCTTAGGGGATTAAATTGGAGAAGCCATTAATTCGCCATTGTATCGGTTCAAGTGGAGGCAACTCCCGCCCGTTCCCTCATTTTAAAGAGTTTAATCAAAGGAAGCTCTCCCTTTTTGAGCATTTTAAGGATTTAAATTGCATTTCAGGGCGCTCCTACCCGAGCCCCGGTACCGAACGTCATACGAGAGCGAGCCCGGCACGGATGTAACCCTAACGGCACCTAAGAGGGTATTAAGAATTCTTATTTTTATTTACAACGTATATAGCCCTAATTAGAGGTCCCAAGGAAAGTTACATCATTAATACAATTACTATTCTTTACCACCCTACTTAGTCACAGGTGGAGTACTACTCAGTAATCACTAAGGAATAATTATGCAAGTTAGCAACAAATTATCTAGCTGCGTTCCCAAACCACAAAGTTTGATTTCTTACCGGTCGGCCACCCTTTTGCTCAATATAAAAGCAAAAAAAGAAAGCATTGTCATTTCCCTGAAGAGTTTTCTATCAAGCCCTTTACTCACCTCAAATTTGAGTCAGAGGAGCCAAACAGTGGCAGCTCCTAGGAGGGCTTTTATACCTTGCAGGATTCGGCTCCTCCCTTTTCCCCGGGCATCATGGGAACGAGAGGCAGGCCCGGCCAGGGGTATATTAACCCCAGCCTTTGGCAAGGGGAGTCATTCTCTCTCTGGGAGTGAATGGGGTAAGAGCTCTCCTCTCATTTCAGTGATGGGGCTCTTTCTGCTTATCTCAGCACATTTTCAGCAGGTTCTTTTGGCATCCGAAGCGACAGAGGCTTCGAAGACATCGCAAAGAAGATACCATTAAACACAGGGAGTATTTAAGTTCACTCATTTGGGTTGCATGTTTAGGGGTGGTAAGGTGGTTTTATAATTTCTGGTTTCGTGCTAAGGGGTTTTTTTTTTGGAGCAGTGCAACTTCCCGCTATTTCAGGTTGTATTGAGTGGGATACTTCAAATTTTCTCAGCAAATTCATTGTGTCCAAAAGGGGATCTCCCTCATGTCAGAGACGGTGTCTGAGATTGAGGCTACCGATAGGGAAGTTGAGGATCGTGACCGGGAGAGGGAGGGCGAGCAGGGTAGCGGGTTAGGACTTACAGCAGGGGGGTTTTGAAGGCGGCACGGTGGGAAACGGCGTCTATTTGGGAGCCGCTTAAGGCTTTTCCATAAGCGTAGCGGCCGCATTTACGTGTTTTACGGCACACGGACACATCCCGTGCGTTTATGGAAACGCCTTGTAACTCTGTCCCTCGCTACCCTGGGTGCCTATCGTAATAGCAGCCGCAGCCTTAGACGAGGGATGAAGCCAGGGCCTTGAGAATGTAGGGGCACTTAGGAGCGAGCGAGCAGCCAACTTGTTGTGATTTGCCACTAAACTCATCCTTTGATCTTGGTTTTCTTTATTATATCTGACTAAGAGACGGCAGCCCGGCGACAGCGGGAACTTCCTGGGCGGCGAGAGCCGGCCTTCTTTTCGCACCCGAGTCACGTTCGCGTCCCCGGACGTCCGAGAGATAAGTCGAGGGCTCCGACCCACAGAGGGGATGAAAGCGGGGCGTCGGGTCGGGACTCGGCGGGAGGGATTTTTGAGTCAGCTTTGGAGATGGAGATATCCAAGAAGGGGCCCCTTAGCCCACATAAAGGGAAGTCTCGCTTTCGATCTCAACGCCGAGGTGCGCAGGGCAGAGCAATCCCGGTGCGTGTGGTGTCACCTGTCTATTGTCGTGTTCCGTGTCTTTTGGGCGTCTCGTGTCTTCTGCCTTAGCCCTTCGATGTGCTTGCGGTCGTTCTCTTCGCAGAGAGTTTTCTGTCCTTGTTATGTCTCCTCATTTGTCACCCCCCGTGTCACGGGGGCTCGCACGGGTTCGGCCCGGAGCTGCTCCGCCCTGCCGCATACGCTGGCACATAGGTGTAATAGAACAAGGCCTGGGGACTTGAAATCTGTAATGCAGGTTGTAGCTGGGCTCTAGATGATATTCCTAGATTCACACGAGATGGTTGGAGCCGTGAAATTCTCATGCAGCCCTTTGACTTTTGTCATCGCTTTCTTTCAGATGCAGATGGATTAAATCCGTGGCAGAGCGTCCCATACCGGGCGAGGGGATTCCCGCAGGAAGGACGGTCAACGTTCGTCTGTGCCGGGCAAGCGTAAACGGTGGCTATGTTATAGCACCATTCTTTGTCTTTATTTTTAGGAGATAAAGCCAGATAGCAGCAGTCAAGGTCAAGCGAGTGAGGTAAGCAGTGACCAGTGGAAGGAAAAAGTTGTTATTGCTCACGTGCCGAGTGCCGATACTCTAAACTTTAAGCGGCCATCGTCATTTGCGTGTTTTAGGCGGTCCACTCGCGTTACGCCAAATCCCCTCACCGACCGGCCGACAGAGCCGGCTCGCCACCCTTGTGAGCCCTCCCAAAGCGTTACGAGACTCTGCAACGAAGCCTTTACATTTTCCGTTCCGTGCCTCGGCAACGGTGGAGGAGTCGCGGCGAGTCGGGGAGGGAGGGAGGAGGAGCGAGGGTCCCCTCAAGTTCAAGCAATTCCACAGCAACTTGTCTCTTCTTAACCCAGGCATACCCCGCAACGACGGCGTCGGCCTCGGAGCGTGGGCGAAGCACGCGGCCCAAGGACCCCGGCCTTCTTAGGAGACGGTGAGTAGCGGAATTGTCAGGTTTTGGCCGAGGTGCCACTAAATTCATGTACCGACGTTCGGTTTTCTTTGTTGTAGCCGACTAGGAGACGGCAGGAACTTCCCGGACGGCGAGGTAGCTTTATTTTGCACCCGAGGCGGATTCCCATCCCGGACGTCCGAGAGATAAGTCGAGGGTCACGACCCACAGAGGGGACGAAAGCAGGGTGCCGGGTCGGGCCTCGCCGGGAGGGATTTTTGAGTCAGCTTTGAAGGCGGGAATGTCCAAGAAGGGGCCCCTTAGCCCACATAAAGGGCAAGTCTTACTTTTGATCACAATGCCGAGGAGGGCAGAGCAGTCCCGGCATGCGTCGTGTCACTTGTCTATTGTACGGTCCGTGTCTTTCGGGCATCTTGCGTCTTAGGTCTTTTTCCTTAGCCCTTCGAGGGGCCAGCTTATCGGAAATGCCGGGCATCGTCCTTAGCGTCCGCGTTCCTCGGCCGGGCGCCGATACCGTCAGACCTTTGACCGATGAGCTCGGATGCACGTCGGAATCGCATCGCCCTTTAGAAGCATTGAGTCAGAGGTCTTTTATGGTCTTGTTCTGAGCTATATTCACAGCTGTGCACCGCAGCGATCCATTACAGAGGATTAGGACTTGTCAGAATGCAAAGAGCGGTAGAGGATTCTGACCGTATGATTCTCGGGCATCCATCTTTGCGGTTCTCGGAATAAGCCCTTCCGTTAGCATCTTCTTCGAGCCTCGTCGGTCTCGCCTAGATCATCTCGCTCCGCATTCTCTCGGTCCTTGCAGTCATTCCTCTTGCCAGAGTTTTCTCTCTTCATCGCATCTCCTCGTTTGTCATTTCCTGCGTCACGGGTGCCTGCATGGGTTTGGCCCGGAGCTGCTCTGCCCTGCCATGTAGTCTGGTGTATAGGTGTAGTAGGACAAATCCCAAGGCCTTGAAATCTGTAATGTAGGGTGTAGTTTGGCGTCAAGATGGTATTCCTAGATTGACATAGGATGCCTGGAGATGTTAAGTTATCGTGCAGGACTCTGACTTTTGTCACCGCTTTCTTTCAGATGCAGACGGGTTAAATCCGTGGCAGAGCACCCCAGACCGGGCGAGGGGGTTCCCGCAGGAAGGTCGGTCGCCGTTTGTGTTTGCAGGGCAACTGTAAACGGTGGCTGTGTTACAGCATTGTTCTTTGTCTTTGTTCTTAGGAGGTAAAGCCAGATCTCCGCAGCCAAGGTCAAGCGAACAAGGTAAGAAGTCACTGGTGGTAAGAACCACTTGTTATTCCTCGGGTGCCATGTTCCGGTACAGCTCTAAGCATCCGTTGTCATTTGTGTGTTTCAGGCGGCCCCCTCGTATTACGCCGAAACCCCTGGCCGACCGGCCGACGGACCCGTCTCGCCGCCCTCGTGAGTCCTCCGCAAGTATCACGGGACTCTGCGACGAAGCCTTTACCTTTTCCATGTGAAGGTACCGTCCGGGAAGCCTTCGGCAACGGCCGAGGAGTTGCGGCAAGTCGGGGAGGGAGGGAGGAGGAGGAGGGAGGGTCCACTTAAGTTTCAGCATCGCCACAACACCTCGTCTCCTCTTAAC
The DNA here is from genome assembly GCF_965178545.1 of Coloeus monedula. Lineage (NCBI taxonomy): Eukaryota > Metazoa > Chordata > Aves > Passeriformes > Corvidae > Coloeus > Coloeus monedula. The sequence continues at coordinate 10,637 of NC_138821.1, read as the reverse complement.
CCAGGCATACCCCGTGACAACGGCGTCGGCCTCGGAGCGTGGCCGAAGCGTGCCGCCAGAGGACCCCGGCCTTCTTAGAAGACGGTGAGTAGCGGAATTGTCGGGGCTTTGGCCGACGTGCTACTAAGTTCCCGTAGTGACGTTTGGTTTTCTTTATTGTGGCTGACTAGGAGATGACAGCCCGGTGACGACAGGAGCTTCCCAGAAGGTGAGCCGACCTTCTGTCATGCCTGAGGAGGATTCCCATCTCCAGATGTCTGAGAGATAAGTTGAGGGCTACAATCCACTGAGGGAATGAATGCGAGGTGTTGGGGCAGGGCTCGCCGGGAGGGATTTTTGAGTCAGCTTTGGAGGTGGGGATGTCCAGGAAGGGGCCCCTTCGGCCACATAAAGGGCAAGTCTCACCTTCGATCACGACGCCGAGGTGCGCAGAGCAGAGCGGTCCCGGTGCGTGTCACTTTTCTATTGTATGTTCTGTGTCTTTTGGGCATCTGCTGTTGCAGGTCTTTTGCCTTAGCCCTTTGAGATGCTTATCGGAAACGCTGGGCGTTATTCTTATCAACTCTGCTTTCGGTGCTCCTCGGCCCGGTGCCGATGCCATCGATCCTTTGACTCGAGAGCTCGGAGGCGCATCAGAATAGCATCTCTCTTTAGAAGCGTCGAGTCGGATGTCTTTTATGGTCTCGTTCTGAGCTGTATTCACAGCCGTATGCCGCAACGATCCATTATAGCGGATTAGGACTTGTCAGAACGTGAAGAGCGGTAGAGGATTCTGACCGTACGATTCTCGGGCATCCGTCTTTGCGGTTCTCAGAATAAGTCCTTCTTCTGCCAGGGTTCTTCGAGCCTCGTCGGCTCACCGTCGGCCTCGCTTAGGTCATCTCATTCCTCGTTCTCTCGGTCCTTGCGATCGTTCTTCTCGCCAAGGGTTTTCTCTCTTCATCGCAGCCCCTCCTTCGTCCTTTCCCCCGTCACAGGCATCCGCACGAATTTGGCCCGGAGCCGCTCCGCCCTGCCGCACGGTCTGGCGTACGGGTGTAGTAGGACAAGGCCCGGGGACTTGTAATTTGTGATGTAGGCTGTAGTTTGGCCTCTAGATGGCAGTCTTAGATTGACACAAGATGGCCGGAGCTGTTAAGTTCTCACGCACCCCCTTTGACTTTTGTCATCGCTTTCTTTCAGATGCGGAGGGATTAAATCCGTGGCAGAGCGCCCCGGACCGGGCGAGGGGATTCCCGCAGGAAGGTCGGTCGCCGTTTGCGTTTGCGGGGCAAGTGCAAACGGTGGCTGTGTTCCAGCGTTGTTCTTTGTCTTTATTTTTAGGAGGTCAAGCCGGATCTCAGCCATCAAGGTGAAGCGAGCGAGGTAAGCGGTGAGCGGTGAACTGAACTAGTTTTTCTTGCTCAGTTATCAATTTCTGGTGCGGCTCTAAGCATCTGTTATTTTTTGCCCATTTTAGGCAGTCCACGGGCAAGATGTCCCGGTCTGGGATGCTGGCAGCCAGGTGGGTGCAAGCTTAAGATATAGGTGCAGCGTACTTTAATTGGAGGGGGAAGGTTGTGATTTCAGAGTCTTTCAGGATGTTTTTTGCTTTGTTTCTTTGCAGGTGCTGCTGCTGCCTCGGACATGCCAAGAAATAGAGACAATCAGGTGAGTTGGCTTTTAAGCGGGGCAAGTAATAGGTGAGCGGTACGTGGCGGTGCGCTAAGCACGTACCTTTTTGCCTTGCAGGTATTTTCCGGGCCGCCTCTGGAATCGGATGAAGATTCGAGGTGAGCCGGGGTACCGGTGCGGAGGACCCCCGGGGATTAATATTCTCGAGGGCCACAGTGACGTTTTCCGTTTTGTCGTCTTAGGTACCGTGAGCAGCCGCGGAGCCGAAGTTTGGAAGCAGCAGGTAAGCGACGAGCCTCGGCCCTTAGGAGGGAGGGAGGCTTTGCGGAAGGGGTCGCTTTTGGGACGTCTCATTGCGGTCTGAATTTTTTTTCTGAATTTTTGCAGCCACCGAAACGGACCCCGGGGACCGTATCGACATCCACGGCGCCCGCGCGTTCATTTCCGTCGAGGATGGATTTTGTCGGCTCGTCTTCCAAAAGCTAAGTGTCGGGACCAGTGGTGGGGGACAAGGAATTGCAGGAGGCAATTTGAAGTTAGCTTAGAGGAGAGGGCCGTAGCGGGATAGCTCCCTCGGAAGTAAAGGGAGAGGGTTTCTCCTCGGCATCGCCCGACCTTTTGCCGGGCGGGACGGTTCCGACCCGTCTCCGCGTTCTCGCGAGCTTCGCGCCGTGGTCCTTCTCCGAGTCTCGACGTCGTCGCAAATCATTTCGCCCGAGGAGATCGCCTTCGGGTCTGGAGCGATCACCCCGGTCCCCTAGCAGTTGTTGCCTTCTCTAGGCCTACTGAGCTTCTTGAGCATCCTCTTAACAGCTTCGGTACTAAGTTCTTGTAAGCACTTGTGTTTCACCATCGTGCGCTATTGCCGTAGGGCTTCCTTTCCTTTGGCATCATCAGCTTCTGGCTCATCTCGCAGTAGGAATCTCGGGTCCATCAGGTGAAACTGCTGGGCAGTTTCAACTTGTGTCTGTGTTCTGTAGGTTGTGTCTATGTTATGTAGTGTCCATTGTCCTCCGTGTCACGGGGCTTTGTTGCACGTCAGTGATTTTTTTTTGCGTTGTTCTGGGCGGTATTGCCCGTACTCTACTTGCCCGGATGGGGCTTATTCTGGCATCTTTACTTTTTTACTTCTTGAGACTGGAGGAAGTACGCAAGGTGTTCTCATCCATCTTCCTTCTCAGTTTCGGTACCGGCTTCTTTTCACATACCATTCCCTTGGACTTCTATAGGGAGGGTATCGGACCCTCCCTCGGTGACCGCAGCATTTCAGTAGGTTCCGTCGCCTCTAAGCGTATCGCGCTCGAGAACTAATCTTCTGGAGACTCGTCTCGAGCCCTCGCGTCATCTTATTTTAATTCGGGGCGCCGCCCGTCCGCGCGCCGCTCAGGGTCGGAGCCGCCCTGCCCCGGCACGTAGAGTCACAGTTAGGTAGAACAGTCATAAAACTTAAGGGTTCTTCTATTTTCTATGGGGTTTTGGGCAGAAAATGTGTAGGCCCGGCGCGGGGATAACTCCTAGCCACGGGCCGCTCTCCGAACGCTTCACATTTTCTCGCAGGTCCCGAGGCAGCTTTGGATCTCCACGGTCACCGACGCTACCGATTTTCCCAGAATCTATGGCTCGACGTCGAGGAGCAGCAGCCAGGGAAGATGTATCAAAGTATCTTCACCGGTGGAGTGTTTTGATGAATGGCTGCAGTCAGCGTGTAAGCTGAAGAGCACGTGACTGTCTGTATCTGTGCGTGAGAGGTCGTGTCTGCCTATGTGTTTGTGTTTGCCTGTGGGAGTGTGTGTGTGGACTGGGTCTAACCTCGTGTGTATGACTTTTGCCTTTCAGTTTTTCAACACACTTTTAAATTTAGAATAAAAAACCCCAGCTGGGGTTTTTTTTTTTTTTTTTCCCCCCGGCTGGGTTTTTTTTTCCCCGGTCCCGGCCGGTCCGCGAGGCGACGTTCATCGCCAAGGTTTGGGTGCGGACCGTGCCGGGGCCGGGGTTTTGTCAGGCAGGACGATTGGGAGGCTCTCGGGAACCCCGTTCCCGAGGGGCCTGCGTGGGGAGAGCGGTCGAGATGACGGTGGGATTGTGCAGAAGCCGAAAGAGGGGTGGGTGTGTGTGTGGAATGGTTCTAACCTTGTGTGTTTGGTTTTTGCCTTTCAGGTTTTTCAACACACTTTTAAATTTAGAATAAAAAAACCCCAGCTGGGGGGTTTTTTTTTTTTCCCCCCCGGCTGGGTTTTTTTTTCCTCGGTCCCGGCCGGTCCGCGAGACGACGTTCATCGCCAAGGTTTGGGTGCGGACCGTGCCGGGGCCGGGGTTTTGTCAGGCAGGACGATTGGGAGGCTCTCGGGAACCCCGTTCCCGAGGGGTCTGCGTGAGGACAGCGGTCGAGATGACGGTGGGATTGTGCGGAAGCTGAAAGAGGGGTGGGTGTGTGTGTGGACTGGGTCTAACCTTGTGTGTTTGGTTTTTGCCTTTCAGGTTTTTCAACACACTTTTAAATTTAGAATATGTGGACTGGGTCTAACCTTGTGTGGTTGGTTTTTGCCTTTCAGGTTTTTCAACACACTTTTAAATTTAGAATAAAAAAACCCCAGCTGGGGTTTTTTTTTTTTTTCCCCCCTGGCTGGGTTTTTTTTTCCTCGGTCCCGGCCGGTCCGCGAGGCGACGTTCATCGCCAAGGTTTGGGTGCGGACCGTGCCGGGGCCGGGGTTTTGTCAGGCAGGACAATTGGGAGGCTCTCGGGAACCCCGTTCCCGAGGGGCCTGTGTGAGGAGAGCAATCGAGATGAGAGTGACGGTGGGGTTCTGCGGAACCTGAAAGAGGTGTGTGCGGTGGATGACTGTTATGTTCTCCCTGTCATGCTGTTGTTTTGGGTTTCGTCTAGCAATAAAACAAAATGTAGCAAGTTTTCCAGAAATAGAATAATTGTTATATTTTATTGATATGTATTTGGCTTGTGTTGCTCTGTATTGGTCTGTATTTGTGTTTGCTGCTGCCTTTCCATGTATTCCTCTGTATGCAAATTGGAATTTTACCAGTGTGTATGTGGATTGTATTTGTACTTTATTTGTATACATTGCTGTTTCTGTATATTTTGCTAGAGTGTAAACACAAAAATCCAGTCAATAAAGTTGAATAAATCCTAGAACCCTAATAAAGATACCCAGCCTCCCCCCCCCCCCCCCGGCACCTGTCTTTCTTTGGTGTGGTTTAGTCATTTTTCCACTTTATTTCTTGCTTTGCTTTACTTTTTAGTCTATTCCTCACTTTACTGTTCTCTGTCCATATTTCTGTGTCCGTGTTTCTTTTTGTCACTGTTTTCTACCTCTGTCTCTCAGTTTCTCTTCTTCTCACTCTCTCCAATTATGTTTCTCTCTAGGTTTATTTTCCTCTTTCTCTTAAACTATTTCCTTGTTTGTCTTTGACTCCATTTCTTTGCTTCTCTAGAACTCTGTTTCTTTGCTTTTCTATTTCTCCTTATTGCTCTGTTTCTCTCTTTTTGTCCTTAACTCTGTTTCTGTCCTTCTCTATTTTTCTCTTTAACTGTGTTTCTTTGTTCCTCTGTCTTTATTCCTGTGCTTTTCTACTTTTCTCTTTCCTCTTCTCTCCAACTCTACTTTTCTCTATCTCTCTAACTTTAACTTTACTTTCTCTCTCTCTAACTTTTAAACTTTACTTTCCTCTTTCCCTCAAACTCTTTAGCTTCACTTTCCTCTTTCTCTCTAACTTTAACTTTTCAACTTTACTTTCCTCTTTCTCTCTAACTAACTCTTTTAGCTTTGCTTTTCCCTTTCCCTCTAACTTTTCAACTTTGGTTTTCTCTTTCCCTCTAACCTTAACTCTTCTACTTTGCTTTTCTCTTCCCCTCTAACTCTTCTACTTTGCTTTTCTCTTTCCCTCTAACAGTAACTTTTCTACTTTGCTTTTCTCTTTGACTCTAACTCTTCAGCTTTGCTTTTCTCTTCCCCTCTAACTCTTCTACTTTGCTTTTCTCTTTGACTCTAACTCTTCAGCTTTGCTTTCCTCTTTCTCTCTAACTTTTCTACTTTGATTTTCTCTTTCTCTCTAACTTTTCTGCTTTGCTTTTCTCTTTCCCTCTAACTCTTCAGCTTTGCTTTTCTCTTTCTCTTTCTCTCTAACTTTTCTGCTTTGCTTTTCTCTTTCTCTCTGACTCTTTTCTACTTTGCTTTTCTCTTTCTCTCTGATTCAAACTTTATTTCTAACTTTTATGTTAGAAATAAAGTTAATTTTTATTTGTAGCTTAAATTTAAAAAAAAGCAGCAGTAGAACTTTTAATGCTCCCTGGGAGTAAAAAAAAAAAAGTTTTACATATTAAATTTTTACTCCCAGGGAGCATTAAAAGTTCTACTGCTGCACCAGACATATTATTTTTTCTTCTTTTTTATATATAGTATATAGGACCCCTAATTACTGCTCCAGCTGGGAGTAGCTATATGATGATTAGGTCAAGTCGTTACTGCCAGCTGGAGCACTAATCAAAGTACATAACTGGATACCACCCACACCTATCACCCATCCTAAGCTCTACCCCTCCATTCATCACAGGCCCCCACCCACCACAGATGCGTCGCCACCGCCCCCCTCGCGCGCGTCACGCGGCAACGCCCCCCTCGCACCGCCCCCTCGCGCGCGTCACGCGGTCCCGCCCCCCCTCGCACCGCCCCCCTCGCGCGCGTCACGCGGTCCCGCCCCCCCTCGCGCTGCCCCCCCTCGCACCGCCCCCCCGCACCGCCCCCCTCGCGCGCGTCACGCGGCAACGCCCCCCTCGCACCGCCCCCTTCGCGCGCGTCACGCGGTCCCGCCCCCCCTCGCACCGCCCCCCTCGCGCGCGTCACGCGGTCCCGCCCCCTGTCGCGCCGCCCCCCCTCGCACCGCCCCCCCGCGCCGCCCCCCTCGCGCGCGTCACGCGGCAACGCCCCCCCTCGCGCCGCCCCCCTCGCGCGCGTCACGCGGTCCCGCCCCCCTCGCACCGCCCCCCTCGCGCGCGTCACGCGGTCCCGCCCCCTGTCGCACCGCCCCCCCTCGCACCGCCCCCCCGCGCCGCCCCCCTCGCGCGCGTCACGCGGCAACGCCCCCCCTCGCACCGCCCCCCTCGCGCGCGTCACGCGGCAACGCCCCCCCTCGCGCCGCCCCCCTCGCGCGCGTCACGCGGTCCCGCCCCCCTCGCACCGCCCCCCATTGCGCGCGTCACGCGGTCCCGCCCCCTGTCGCACCGCCCCCCCTCGCACCGCCCCCCCGCGCCGCCCCCCTCGCGCGCGTCACGCGGCAACGCCCCCCCTCGCACCGCCCCCCTCGCGCGCGTCACGCGGTCCCGCCCCCCTCGCACCGCCCCCCTCGCGCGCGTCACGCGGTCCCGCCCCCTGTCGCACCGCCCCCCCTCGCACCGCCCCCCCGCGCCGCCCCCCTCGCGCGCGTCACGCGGCAACGCCCCCCCTCGCACCGCCCCCCTCGCGCGCGTCACGCGGCAACGCCCCCCCTCGCGCCGCCCCCCTCGCGCGCGTCACGCGGTCCCGCCCCCCTCGCACCGCCCCCCTCGCGCGCGTCACGCGGTCCCGCCCCCTGTCGCACCGCCCCCCCTCGCACCGCCCCCCCGCGCCGCCCCCCTCGCGCGCGTCACGCGGCAACGCCCCCCCTCGCACCGCCCTCCTCGCGCGCGTCACGCGGCAACGCCCCCCCTCGCACCGCCCCCCTCGCGCGCGTCACGCGGTCCCGCCCCCTGTCGCACCGCCCCCCCTCGCACCGCCCCCCCGCGCCGCCCCCCTCGCGCGCGTCACGCGGCAACGCCCCCCCTCGCACCGCCCCCCTCGCGCGCGTCACGCGGCAACGCCCCCCCTCGCGCCGCCCCCCTCGCGCGCGTCACGCGGTCCCGCCCCCCTCGCACCGCCCCCCTCGCGCGCGTCACGCGGTCCCGCCCCCTGTCGCACCGCCCCCCCTCGCACCGCCCCCCCGCGCCGCCCCCCTCTCGCGCGTCACGCGGCAACGACCCCCCTCGCGCCGCCCCCCTCGCGCGCGTCACGCGGTCCCGCCCCCCTCGCACCGCCCCCCTCGCGCGCGTCACGCGGTCCCGCCCCCTGTCGCACCGCCCCCCCTCGCACCGCCCCCTCGCACCGCCCCCCTCGCGCGCGTCACGCGGCAACGCCCCCCGTCGCACCGCCCCCCTCGCGCGCGTCACGCGGCAACGCCCCCTGTCGCACCGCCCCCCCTCGCACCGCCCCCCTCTCGCGCGTCACGCGGCAACGTCCCCCCTCGCGCCGCCCCCCCATTGCGCGCGTCACGCGGTCCCGCCCCCCCTCGCACCTCCCCCCCTCGCGCCGCCCCCCCGCACCGCCCCTCTCGCGCGCGTCACGCGGCAACGCCCCCCCTCGCACCGCCCCCCTCGCGCGCGTCACGCGGCAACGCCCCCCCTCGCACCGCCCCCCTTGCGCGCGTCACGCGGCAACGCCCCCTGTCGCACCGCCCCCCCTCGCACCGCCCCCCCGCGCCGCCCCCCTCTCGCGCGTCACGCGGCAACGTCCCCCCTCGCGCCGCCCCCCCATTGCGCGCGTCACGCGGTCCCGCCCCCCCTCGCACCTCCCCCCCTCGCGCCGCCCCCCCGCACCGCCCCTCTCGCGCGCGTCACGCGGCAACGCCCCCCCTCGCGCCGCCCCCCTCGCGCGCGTCACGCGGCAACGCCCCCCCTCGCGCGCGCGCGTAATGTAGCCCCGCCCCCTCCCCACACGGCGCTTCCCGCCCCCAGCACCGCCCCCCCGCCATTCCCGCGCCGCTCCTGCACCTGCCGCCACCCGCCAGCCCGCCCTGAGCCGCCGCCGCCCCCCCGCCGGCCACCGCACCGCTCTGCTGCCCACCGCTCCCCCAGCCGCCATTGCAGGTAACCTCAGGGCAGCCCCCACCCCGCGCCGCGCCACGAACCCCTCCCGCCGCCCACGGTAACCGTCCCGCCATTGCGGGACCCCCTCAGGGGACACCCTGCCCCTTGCCACCCACAGGTCCCCTCAGGCCGCCCCCCCCCCCCCTTCACACCACCCCTCAGCACCCGTCAGGGCGCCAATTCAGCCCACCCAGCCGCAGCAGGCAGACCCCCCCAGCAGCAGGCAAACACCACAACCCCCACAGAAGGGCAACACCCACACAAAAAAGGTCAGAACAACACACAGAGGGTGGCAGCCGGGAGGGAGGCTCCAGGGGGACACAATAAAGGTCGAGAGCACAGGGGGAGATTCCAGGGGGACATAATAAAGGCCTAGAGCCCAAGGGGGAGGCAGCACAAAAGCATAATAAAGACCAAGACCCCAGGGAGAGGCCAGGGAATAAAGGGCAAGGGCTCAAAAATCACACACTACACAACAAACACAAGGAATATGACCCACAAGCCCCGTTCCCTAAACCCAACCTTAACCAGGACCCCAAACAACACCCCTTTCCCCCCAAAAAGCAGCCACAGGTAGCAGCCCTCCCCACAGCCAGAGGCAATCACCCTTAATGCCTAGCCCATGCCAGCACCCTCCCCACAGCTGGAGGTAATAATCCCAAATGCCAAGCCCATGCCAGCAGCCGCCCCACAGTTGGGGGCAATTAACCAAAATGCAGAGCCCAACGCCAGCACCCTCCCCACCTAACCCTCATCCCAAACCCAGCCCCCTAGCCCTGACCCTGACCACAACCCTAACACTCAACCCTAGCCCCAGCCCTAGCCAAGACCCTAACCCTATAGCACCAATACCAATACAACACCGGGACCACAGCAGGAACCCACCACACAAGGGACAACGCACACCGGCCAGAGACCAGCAGGTAAGGTCCAGGGGCCAAGGGGGACAGCAGTACATAGGCAGAGGGGGCAGAGGACCAGTGGCCAGTGCCGCATTAGGTGCCACTCAGCACCATCAGGACCAGAAGCCAGGCTAGGGTCAGGGCGTAGGGTAGGAGGCAGGACCCAGGTCACAGGCAGGGCCACAAGCACAGGTCAGGACCATGGCTTAGGGCCAGGACCACAGGTCAGCATCCAGCACCACAAAGCAGGGCCAGGGTCACAAGCTAGGGCCACAGACCAGAGTCACAGGATAGAGATAGAGCCACAGGTAAGAGCCAGGACCATCGGACAGGGGCCAGGGTTAGAGCCAGGACCAGGGGATAGGGGCCAAGAGCCAGGGCCATAGTGTTAGGGGCCAGGGCACACAGCCAGGGGCATAGGGCCAGGAGGGATAGGGCCAAGAGCATAGAGCCAGGGGCCAGGGGCATAGGGTCAGAGGCACAGGGCTAGGGGTCAGGGGCCAGGGGCACAGGGACCAGGGGCATAGGGGTCAGAGGCACAGGGCTAGGGGTCAGGGGCCAGGGGCACAGGGACCAGAGGCATAGGGGTCAGGGGTGCAGGGCAGGAGCATAGGGGCCAGGGGTTAGGGGCGTAGGGGTCAGGGGTCAGAGGCACAGGGCCAGGGGCGTAGGGGTCAGGGGCACACAGGTCAGGGGCATAGGGGTCAGGGGCATAGAGGCCAGGGGCGTAGGGGTCAGGGGTCCACGGGCCAGGGGCATAGAGGCCAGGGGCGTAGGGGTCAGGGGTCCACGGGCCAGGGGCACAGGGGCCAGGGGCTTGGGCACAGGGGTCAGGGGCGTAGTGGCCAGGGGCACAGTGGTCAGGGGCTCAGGGGCACAGGGGTCAGGGGCGTAGTGGCCAGGGGCGTAGGGGTCAGGGGCCAGAGGCACAGGGCCAGGGGCGTAGGGGTCAGGGGCACACAGGTCAGGGGCATAGGGGTCAGGGGCATAGAGGCCAGGGGCGTAGGGGTCAGGGGTCCACGGGCCAGGGGCACAGGGGCCAGGGGCTTGGGCACAGGGGTCAGGGGCGTAGTGGCCAGGGGGTCAGGGGCGTAGTGGCCAGGGGCACAGTGGTCAGGGGCTCAGGGGCACAGGGGTCAGGGGTGTAGTGGCCAGGGCGTAGGGGGTCAGGGGCCAGAGGCACAGGGCCAGGGGCATAGGGGTCAGGGGCACACAGGTCAGGGGCATAGGGG